>NC_133392.1:81072500-82272500 GCF_047511655.1 Castor canadensis
AAAGAAACAGTATTCTGTACAAGTGCAGCCCCTAGATCCTATTCCATATTCCTCCTTGGTGTGTGTACGTAAATTTTTGTCTAAGCCTCTAAACAGCTGCCCTCTAAGACATGGCCTTGAGGAAAGAGGCCCACACATGCAGACCAGATGCTACTAAGGTGATATTGGGCTGTAAATTCAGAGGTCCAGTGTATCCAGGCAGGGATGTGGGCTGTCAGAGACTTGACAATATGAAAAAGAGGGTTAAGTCTGGAACAGAACCAGAAATGAGCTAGAGTAGGGTTTTTATTGACAAAGTAAAGGTTGTATACTGTATTGTATATTATATTCTAAAACTAATACAGTATTACACGATCTAATGATCTTAGCTTACTTACGTAATCTTCAGCCTTCTGAAACTAGAAAATGAAGACCCATTTAAATTCAAAGTAAGCAGGAAAAAAAGAATAAAAATTAGTGAAATTGAAAAAAAATCAACAAAACCAAAAAGTGGTTCTTTGTAAAGTTCAATAAAATTCTTTATACGTTAACTATATTAAAAGACAAGACATAAAGCCACACATGATGTCATATGCCTGTAATTCCAGCATTCAGGAGGCTGAGGTAGGAAGATTGTGAGTTTAAGGCCAGCCTGGGAAAGAAACTGTCTCAAAAAAAAATTTAAAAAACACAAATTAAAAAAAAAAAAAAAAACCACAAATTGACAAATATCAGAAATGAAAGAAGGGCCATATCTACCAATCCCGCGTAAATTAAAAGGATTATATTGGAATATTATGGACAGCTCTGCGCATAAACTTGGCAATTTAGATTAAATGGAGCAATTATTTTAAACATGCATTCTACCAGAATTCATGTAAAGATAAGCTTTGTTGGTAAGCTTATTAAGAAATGGGCATACTTTTTAAATTGAATCAGTATTTAATAACCTTGCAAAAACAAAAAATTCCAGGACCAGATGGGTCCACTGCTAAATTCTACCAATCAAACCAGGTAGAAATGCTACCCGTTCCTTAGAGTTTTTCCAGAACGTAACAGTAGTGGGAACACTTCCTTACTCATTCCATGTGGCAAGCATTATGGTAAGACACAAACTAGACACAACCAGAAAGGAAAACTACAGGCTAATATCTGTCATGAAAATAGATGCAGAAATTCTCAACCAAATATTAACAAATCAGTTCAACAATATATTAAGAAAACAATACACCACAATTACATAGGGTTTATTGTCAGTATATGAGGCTGGTTAAATGTTCAAAAATTAGTAACCTGTCACATCAAGGTCGAAGATGAACTGTCATATCGATAGATGCAGGAAAAGCTTTTGACAAAATCCAAAAGTCATTCATGATAAGACTCAGCAAATTAGGAATGCACGGGAAGTTCACCAACATGGTAAAGAATTACTAACCTACAGCCTTAAATCTGAGTGCTCTCTGGCTAGGATCATGAACGGTGGAAGGGTGTCCTTTCTTATTACCAGACCAAGTCCAGCTTCTCACTTCATGACATACTGATTAATTTGAGAGACAGGTGTTGAGATAAGCAAGGTAACATTATTTCCATGTTTGGCTAGAGACTAAGGGGACCTTTGTCACAAAGTTGGCTTGTTCAGAAGCTAGGTGTGGTCTATACAGGTGGTTGATTGGTGTTCCCGTACTCATGGGCACCTTCTCACAGCAGGAGTGCAGGATGATGTAAATCTGATCCTTATTGCCGAGTCATGAGATGTTTTTAATATTCTGCAAATCTCAAAAACAAAGATCATTTCCTTGGGCTATTCCTATCACTGATTAGTTACATACTATACAATGAACAAGCTAGACTGCGGTGAATAGCTTCCCAAGGCCCTCTTACAATAATGAGTGTAAACATCTTTAACACTTGGCATCAATTCCAGTGTTATATGTCAAGATTACACAATCTTGTGGGGTTGGGTCAATCTCTCAGATCTGGTTACTTCCTTCAGAAGAGTAACACCACAAGGGGAATGAAACAAACTGACCTGATGGAACTTGAATACTGGCAATTTTTGTGTTGGCAAATTTCTCTGCTTAAAGAAAAAAAACATACTCAATGAGTACTCTCCAAACAAATTTTCTCTGAAGGAGAAACTGGGAATTTTAGCCCTTAGAATCTTACCCCATCAAACCATTATGGGTTTTGTGGACCCAAGGAAGGTAGGTACACATGACTATTAAATCCCCCCAATTAGCGATAGCTCAACTCTAACCATCCTCAGCAAGAGGATGACTATCAAATGACTATTAAATCCCAAACAGTAGGGAGTGCTCATCTCACATCAGTCCATCATTGCTAGTATCAGGTAAACTACACATGGTTAGGTTTCATTGTTCAGGGCCATTAGTTTAGTGCACAAGTTAAATACTTGTAAGTTGAGTCACTACAGTTATGAAACATAAATCTGGTTAGAGTACCAAAATGCTGATTAATACCCAAACACTTTCTCCTTCCTTGAATTTCTCTTTTCATTTTAGTGGAGGCCCCTGTTCTGAAAATTGCAGCCTTATATGCCCATTCCTAGTCATGTGGTCCTAACCAAAGTTAACCAAGATGTAACAACTTAAATTTAAATTACACCTGAGGGTATCTAGGATCTGACATCATAACTGAACACAATTTAAAATCCATACTACAGTGTTATCCTTCATCACAATAGCCTCATAAAGCAAATATAAAACATAATGTCGATAGGGATCAAAGGCTCTGGCTTTTCTGGAGCTCTTTCATAACAATCAGTCCACCTATTAGTCAGTTAGTGGTCTTCAGTTTTTTAGAAACACTTGGTCCCCAGTGGTGAATGGTGCAAAGTTTTTTTTCCTGTGGAAATCTGGACCTGGCAGAAGCAAAATTCTGCACACTAATAATTGCCAATACTTTTTTTTTTTCAAATGCAGTGGGAGAGTTTTTGCTTGCCCTCCTCAGGGTCCTGTACAGAACTTTAAAATCAGAGTACAGCAGGACTTTAAAATCCCCTGCCTGATATTCTGGCTATCTCACTAGTATCAACTAAAAAGTCAGTTTTTTCCCCACTGTCAGTTGTACCCATGGCTCCTGTGAGGAAATGTGACCCCTAAGTCTGTGGGGGTTCTTGGGCCCTTTTATTATTTTCCTCCTTCAGAGGCAGCTTCCTGACAAAATTGGGTTCCCTGACTAGGTGTACAGACTGTGACTGTTTTCAAATGTACCCTTTCTGGTACATTTTTCTTTGGCCACCCTGGGCTACATAGTGAGTTGGAGGCCAACCTGGGCTGCATAGCAATAGACTGCCTCAAAAAACAACAACAAAAAAGAAAAAGTTCTGCTGGGCATGGTGGTACATACCTATTTTCCTCAGCTACTCACGTGGAGGATAGTGGTTCCAGTCCAACCTAAGAAAAAGGTATGAAGACTCTAGCTCAGAAAACAAGCTGGACACCGCAGCACTTGCCTGTGAGCTCAGTTTTTCTGGAGGCCGAGGTAGGAGGATTGTGGTTCAAGGCTGGCCTGATCAGGTATAAAACCCTATCTAAAAACCAACTAAAGCAAAAAGGACTTGGGAGCATGGCTCACAGGGTAGAGTGCTTAGAGGACCTGAGTTTAAACCCCTGGTACTGGAAAAAGAAAAAAGGAGGAAGAGGAGAAGGGGGAGAAGCAGGAGGGGAAGGGGGGAAGGGAAGGAGGAGGAAGAAAGGAAGGAAGAGGAATGAAGGAGGGAGGGAAGGAGGAAGGGAAGAAGGGGGAGGGAGAGAAAAGAAGAAAAGGAAAGTGAGGGAGAAAGAAGGGAGAACGGGAGGGAGCAAGAAAGGAAAAGATCTCATTAAAGGCTTCTTTCAAGAAAAGTATGATGGCTTCATTGAACTTATTCAAGACTCTTACTGATATGTGCAGTTAATATGATAACATCACACTTGAAGCATGAATTAAATAGAAAGCTAAGAGAGCTCTTAATTTCTTTGTGGAAAAGTAGCAAAACATTTCCATTGTTTATAAGCTGCAAACTTTCAAAATTATTGCCTGTCTAAAAATACATTCAAATTCTCACCCAGTGAGAATTCTGTGTTGCCCCAGACTGTTCTCAAACTCATGAGCTCAAGTGATCTTCCTGCCTCCTCCTCCCAGACCCTGGCATTAAAGGCATGTGCTATCAAACCTGGCTTCTGTTTTTGCTCACATTTTCTCTAACCGTAAAACTGCTCTAAAAAACTAAAGCGTATTATATAAATAAATAACCAAGCAACTCTGCCTGGATATATCAATATAGATAAGTCTAAAGATGCTTTCTTACATATTTGGCAAAATAAAAACATCATTTACTACCAAGTTTTTCATGGGCAAGGGTGGCCAAGCATACTCTCAGAATTCTTAGGTCAACAACCACTAAGCATATTATACTTTTCTAGTAGAACTCATCATCATTTTAGAAGTATGTTAAGTTCCTTACTTCCCTCCCTAACATCTTGTTTTTGTACTAAAGCTTTTGTTTGTCAGTCATATGTTTCTGCACTGAAAGTACAGTCAACACTAATGAGCATGTGAATTGCTTTTGTATGTCTCTACTATATATTAAATTAAAGTAACTGTTGCCTGAATTTGTGGCACAGTATTATCAGTGCTTTTTGGCATCTGAAGCTGAGAGGGCCTTGAATGGCCTAACCTGACTCTGATCCTGCAGATAGCATAGACAAATAGCCATTCTTACTACAAAGACCAGGCACAGTCCTCCTTATCCCTCAGGAGCATATTTCACTTCCCTGCCAGCCCACAGAACTATACATACAAGCCTACTACATCCTCCCACAGTAAACAGACGAGTGCACCCTTTTGGTACTACAAAGTGCTTCCCACAGCCTGTTTTCCATTCTGGTTCCAGTGGGAACCCTGTGTGGCCCCACATTGCATGTGGTATCCACCTTGCCTGGTCTAAGTACTTCTAATAAACTTACATAGATCTTACCTCTCCTGTGTTATGTGTTCAGTCATTCTAAAATCACAGGGTGAGGATCCCTCTTTCACCAACATAGAGAATAGAAATCAATGAAAATAACTGGCATCAAAAGTAGTATAGTCCATCCAAGAATGAGGCCACTAAGTTGGCTTTTAACTGATGTTGGCTAACTAACTGGTTCCATGATACACAATGCTTACTTGGACAGAATCACTGATTGCTGGCAGTCTCACAGATTGGCCTACACTCATTGTCAGTTTTGAAAGGTTGCTGCATCTTGGTCCTCAAAATAATTGTTACTTGATTGTATTCCTGCATGGCTTGCCATTTGGTGCTGCCTTCTGGGCAGGTGGTTTCTGATCTTCCACCTGTAAAGGGAATAACAACCCAGTCAGCACCTTAACTGATCAGCACTTCAGCCTCATTTAGCAGAGGTCTAGCTAGAGCTCTCTGGTCACTGCATATAGCCGGTGACCATCACTGGCTGCTTGGCACACCCGTTTGCTTGTTGTGTACCTTTGGGATGGGCATGCAGATGGCCCTTTTGAGATCTGTGGACTAATGAGCTGTTTTCGGCAAGTGGAGTGGTCTCACACATTTTCTGTGCTGCTCCTTCAGTTGCTGCACCACACATCCTCTCCAGGCCCTAAGGGTGTTTAGGTGCATAAAAGTGGCGCTAGAGTTGATGGGGAAGTACCAACAGCTTTCCCAGTGCAAAAGCTTTAGCCAGTGTGCTTGGACTTTGTTTGGCATTGCTGCTTGTTAGTGTGTCAAAAGACCAATCTTAGATTCATAGGACTTAATAGCCCTCACTAGGGCCATAGAAAAAATGACCTTACTGATCATGAACCTTGGCTGTAGGGAGATTGACTAGCCTCCCTCCCTCCCTACCACAGGTGGCAGCCACCAATGAGGCTGGCTGCTGGGCTCTCAGACTTTCCCTATTACAAGCTAGAAGGTTCATGCCACAGGTGACTAGACAGAGCCCAAAACTGAAAACTGCAACTCTTAGGAGGCTATAAAAATCTTAAACATATGGAGGGAATTTTGATAGAGAAAAGGAGGGAAAACTGTATCAGAAGATGGTTTCAGTCAACCTCTGGGTTGTGGACCTAGTGTGCTTTTGCTGTACTATTCTGCTGTCCATATCTCTGATGCAACAACTATCCTGATAACTCACAGTTAGAGGGAAAAATTTCCACCCTGCAGCATACAAAGGGGTTCAAGTGTGCCTATGGCTCAGATCCATATACCTTAGGAAGCCACTACTAAAGAGTAACCGCCTAACCTGGGTGACAGTGATCCCAGGCTTTCTTGAGGAAGAAATTCATAAATATGATCAGAGTAAGAGACTTTCCTATTTCCATTCAAAAATATATAATTAGTGGCCAAAAATAACAGAGAGGAAACAACAAAATGGTCAAAAGGTCCACATTTTGTTCCAATTAGAAATCCAAAGCTTGCTAATATAACTAACATGACAAGTGATAAAAGGGCACTGATTGGCTTCTATACATCTATACAATACTTTCTGAATTTACTTTAATAACTGCTGAAATGTACCATTTACAAACTCATTGCTTTAATACAGGGCCCAAATTACACTTATACATGTGTGTTCCACTGTATTTAATCATGGTGTCCTGTAAAATTTTAGGAAAGTTCCTGAGTGTAAAATAGAGGACAAATAGGTGTGACTTGCCTTAACCAACCAAATTGTTTGCTAGGTTCCCCATTGTCATAGAACTCATTGACTAAATTTTACCCTAAACCCTAGCACGTTTGGAAGCTCTGACCCAATGAATACTTGCAATGACACTTGCAATATTTCCAATGACACTTACAGATTGACTTAGCAAAATAAGACCCTGTGAACTGTACACCCTAACTGTAACTATTACACAAAACCTGCTCAGAGGAGGTGATTATCAGTACTGATAACCAGTACTGAAGGCTGATGCTTCACTGTGGGTTACTGTAACCTTTAATACTGCAGTCCATCTGTTAAGGCCCCAGTTACCAATACCTCTGTTAGTGAAATTACTGATTCTACCCAATTACTATCAATAAAATATTTTATTAGAGACTTGGCTAATATGTTCTTATCAGTACTTATTTCAGCAGGCTCTCTGCCATAGTTTTATTCACCTGCAAAGAAACAAAATATACCTTTACTAGGCTACCTGTGGGGTACATCAGCAACTCTGCCATTGCACAGTCTTTCCAGGTAGAACATTAACTACATCTGAATTTCTCCAGGAACAGAAGTTATGGATTGACACTGATGACATCTCTTCTGAGGAGATTCATTTGACACCTCATTAGGAACATACAAAGACAATAGCACTCACAAAAGAGGTTATTTTCCCACACACGATATTAAGACTTACCACCTTAATTAAGTTCCTGAAAATTATTTGGTAAACTGAGGACTGTTCCATCCCTGGCATTGTCATAATGGCAATGATTCTGATGCTGCTTCCACAGAGATTATCTTGTTCATAGTTTTGTGCCTAGCCGTCTTCTGTACTACTCTAGGACCTCAGTCCCCTAAACACCTGGGCTGTTTTCTGCTCAGCAGGACATCCAGTGAGTGATGGGCATTTTCCTAGGGCCTCAGAATACAGAGGGATGTTGATGGAGAGCCAACCACAGACACTCCTCTAAGCCTGCAGAACCTTTGGTCACTCCCTTCCAGGTATGTTGATTTAGAGAGGAGTCAGCTGAGGCCTCCATTAGTGTAGCCCTGCAGCATATGAGGGAACAACAACAAAAAAGCTGCTTTTTTAATCTGTCCTAGGAGTAATGCCCACCTAGGCAGACCTTTGGCAACCATGGGTGCCGCTATCATCTGGGCATCTCCCTACTTCCTGTGCTGTGGCCCCTGGGCATGTTGGTAGAAATCTGGATGCCACTGCCATATGGCAACCTCTTCTTTTTACTTTGTTACCACCACAGTGTCAGCTCATACTTTGACCACCAACTTGTGAAGTGTATGTGTTTGCACACACACAGGGTGGAGACACTAAAAGGAAATAACCTCACATGGGAGGGGATGTGCAGAGGTCCCCGGGATCATAGGGGCTCTCAGTTCCAGAACATTTCCCATGGCAGGGTTTGGGCCCTCCTAGAAGGCCAGAGCCTTCCCTTCTCTGGATTCTGCCCACTTCATGTCTCATTCCTGGTCTCAGTTCCCCAACTGTCCCATGATGGATTGGACATGGAAGTTTTCCTTTGGTAAGTTGGAGTAATAGTGTTTGCCTCATTTGTTTCTCATATCTCAGGGGACACTGACCTTCACAATTGATTTCTGGTTTCCTCACTACCCTGTTTTGTGTGGTTTGGTTATTTCAGGTGAGATGGTAAATCTGGTTTTTGTTACTTTGCTTGGTTAGAAGCAGGTCTTTTTGCTTGCTTTTCAAATGTGTGTGGTTCTTATCCTCAGAATGGGCTTTTTGTCATATATTGCTTTTTTAACATTCTTTTTGTTATTTATTGGTTCATGTTTTAGCATATTTTTACTTTAGCACCAATCTTTTATGGATTTGTATTAACTACTTATAAATTAAGACAATGATTCCTTTGTCCCTCGTATACATAGCAAATGTATTTCCTAATTGGTCCTCAAAGTGTGTATTTTTTCTCTGTATCTGAAGTCTTTAACTTTCTTATCACAAAATTTTATAACTGTGGTTTCTTCTTTTGGGATCATGCTTTCATTACCTCCACATATGCATATAAAAATAGTTTATTTTTACCTCTTTTGTAAGCTAGTAATTTGCATATTAAAAGTAATTTATCTGTAAATCCTTGAATATTAAATTCATGTAAAATGCATTTTTTGCAAAAAGTACACACATTCTAAGTGTGCAACTGAAAAAAATTAGAATAAATTGTACATAACTCTGTAATAACCACCAGGTTAAAAAAATATTACCAGAATCAAGAGGCCCAATTTGTGTCCTTCCCAATCAAAACTTTTAATAGTCTTCCCCAAAGGTAACCCCATCCTGACCTCTAATGCCATATATTTTGTCTGTTTTTGAGCTTTGCAAAAAATGGAATTATTCAGTAATGAATTCTTTGCTGTTTATCTTCTTTGACTATTATGTTTTGATGTTGTTTTATGTCACATTGAATGCACAAGTTTTCTATTAATGTATTAAATTTCTGGTTTCAGATTTGAGCTATTACATATAGTCTGCTTTGAACATTTTCATACATGTCTTTCATTGTTTCTATGTGATATTTCCTTGGATGAATACCTAGATTTATAGAATTATTGAGCAATAAAGTAGCTTGTGTTAAAAACTAGTAGATACAACTAAAGTAATAGTATCTAACATACACTACCACCAGCAGTATGTGTGAGTTCCAGTGTTTCTTTATCTTTGCTAATACAGGACTGCAGTCTTTACAATTAGTCATGCTGGTGGGTGAGAATAGTTTATTTTTAAAATTATAAATCTCAAATTCATGTGAAATATATTTGTTGTAATGTGTGATCGGCAGTTGTAACTTGATTTTAATCTAGCTTCATAATTACTTATCTTCGCAAGCATTTGGTGGGAGTTGGGATGGGACAGGGATGGAACCCAGAGCCTTGCACATGCTAGACAAGTGCTCTACCACTGATCTACAGCCTCAGCCCCTTAACATGGTCATTAATAGTTCATTCTTTCCCTATTACTTTGCAAATGCTACCTCTTCTATCACATATTAAATGCTTAAGTGATCCTTTCCCTGAATTTGTATAGGAAATAAAACATACTGCTTTAAAAAAAGAAATCGTAGCAACAAGGGCTGACAGAGTGGCTCAAGTGGTAGAATAGCTGGCCAGCAAGTGGGAGGCCCTGAGTTCAAACCCTAGTACCATCAAAAGAAAAAAAAAAGAATTGTAGCAACAGTCCTGGCTCCTGTAATCCTAGCTGCTTAGGAGGCTGAGATAAGGGGGATCATGGTTTGAAGCCATCCTGGGCAAATAGTTTGTGAGATCCCCATCTCCAAAAATAACCAAAGCAAACTGGACTGGAGGTGTGGTTCAGGTGCTGAGTTCTGTGCCACCAAAATAATGATAATAATAAAGTAAAAACAAATTTTAAAAATTAAAAATTATAGCAGCATTACTTATTTTACTATGTAGTAGGTATTTCTGTGCTTTTTCGGTGGTGTTCTGGCTTTAGAGATACAACCAAATAAAAGAACAAAAGGAAGAAAGAGAGAAAGCTAGCTCACACTTGCAATCCTAGCTACTTGGGTAACAGAGTTTGGGAGGATAGCAGTTTAAGTATAGCCCAGGCAAAAATTAGGGCTTCAAAAAATAAGCTGGCCATGGTGTGCATGCTTGTGATCCCAACTATGTGGGAGGTGTAAATAGGAGGATTGTGATCCAAGGCCAGTGCTGGGTAAAAATATGAACCCTATTCAAAAAACTAAAGCAAAAAAGGACTGGGGATGTGGCTCAAGTGGGAGGGCCTGCCTGACAGGCTCAAGGTCTGGAGTTCACCAGTAAATGGGGGTTGGGGGTGAGAAAGGGAGGGAGGAAGGAAGGAAGGAATACAAACACATTTAGAATACTGACACTTTCTAAGAAACTTGTATATGTCTCTGTTTGTTAGAAATATCGTAAAGACCACCCCCAGGCTTAGCGGTTCACCTAAGGGGACTGACAGAACTCAGCATATAGTCTGCTCATAACCATGACTTATTAGAAGAAAAGATACCAAGTAAAATCAGTAAAATGAAAATGTATGTGGAGCAAATAAAGTTCAATGCAAACCAGCCTGAAATTTCCAAGGGTTCTCTCCCAGTGGGATCATGCAGGACATGCTAATTTTCCCAAGAAAAAGTTGTGACAACACATGTGAAATGTTTGCCAGACACATCACAAAACATCATACATCTAGAGACTCAGGGCTGTGGTTCTTATTGTGGGTTGTTCATGTAAATTCCCTTAGCACTATTCCAGATGCCCAGGAGGAACACAAGGACTCATCATAAATTACATTATTTGTATAGTTTAGGCATGATGAACTTTCTTATTGGGAATTGGTGAGAACACTCCTGAAATCCAGATTCTCAGATGCTAACCAACAACCAGCCTTGCAAAGTAGGCCTTCATAAGGATGGCAGTCAGACCTGCTACATTATCTTTTTAACTCTTCTACAGTCCACCTCCTTGGTCTTTGGTCAAGGCATCTTTAGAGCATACTTATTTCCAGTAGGACTCGTGCTGCAGATTGAGACTAACCTAAAATTACTGATTGCACTTATGTCCTTTAAGAATGCTGGATTTAGGCGGGTGCTGGAGGCTCACGTCAGTAATCTTACCTACTCAGCAGGTAGCGATCAGGAGAATTGCGGTTCAAAGCCAGCCTAGGCAAATAGTTTGTGAGACTCTATCTCGAAAATACCTAACATAAAAAGGGCTGGTGGAGTGGCTCAAGTTGTAGGCCCTGAGTTCAAGCCACGGTACTGCAAAAAAAAAAAAAATCCTGGATTTAGCCAGCTAAACAAACTCTATTAATGATAAAGTTTTATCTCAGAAGCTGAGGTGGTTGCCTCTTTAAATTTTTTACCTGACCCAAGGAATTGATTTAGGTAGAGCACAACTGACCAGTAAGTTGGTGTTGATCTCAAAACCTTCCAGGGCTGAGGCAGTGTCACGATAGGGTGCTCATTTGAGAGTTCTATTCCCAGACAGTACATGTTATATATCTGTAAACAAAAGACTTCACAATTGCTTGGCATCCTAGCAGATATAGATCAGGCAGTATCAATTCACAGGGCTATCAGTGTGGTCTCCCACCATGGAGCCTCCCACTCCAGGCCTCCCAAGCAGTCTGGGAAAAATTCAGTTGAGATTGGTTCACAGGGTTGTCTGAAGTGGTCAGTTACACACAGCTCTGTGACACCAGTTTATCCTCAGCAGTGTGACAATGTCAGTATGGTATGCGTAAGAGCTGAAGTCACCTAAGGCTGTTCTGTAGCCAGTGCTCTTCCAGGTCTGAGTCCAGGCCCAGCATCCAGTTTGAACTTGAAGCACACCCAGCAGTTTGTAAGACTCTTCATGAAGAGGGGAAAGCTACCAGGAAAAGATCTGAAAAGCCAAGATCATGAATACTCTCTATACTCCCTCAGCTGCTGGGGTTTGCTTTTTCTTAGTTAAAATAATATCATTGTTCCTTATTCAGTAAATGAGATGTTATACTTTTTTTCCTGGTCTTCGTTTTCTCCTTCATAACATTTGTCTAGCTATGTTTTATGCAAGAGAGACAAAAAGCCACGGTTGGTGGAGTGGCTCAGTGGTCAAGTGTCTGGCTTTACCACTTAGGTCTGTGAGACCCTGAGTTCAGAACCCAAGTACCTCAAAAAAAAGAAAAGGAGAGACAAAAAGCCTTTTTTACAGAAAAAGACAAACCATTTTAAACAACTGAACCAGAAAGCCTTAACTATGTTCCAGGACAAACCCTGTCTTTTGAAAACTATTTCAAATTGGGGTTGCATAACCTTCCACCTCCTTTGTCCTGGTTATCTATCCAGTAAGCATCTTAGAAATTATCCCTGTCTTTTGGGAGATGATAACTGGATTTCATAATCAATTATTTTACTATGATGTATGCACTAGGAAAAGGAGAGGGAAAGAGAGTCATCCTCACTTACTTCTTAGGTTTTTGCAAAGTGCAACTAGTCCAGAAAGCCAAACACAACACAGTAGCAGCAGGGGAGAAAATTTCCCCACAGGGGATCTATATTCTAATGTTCCCTTTCCCAACTTGTAGCTTTTGGTGGGAATCTCAAGTTTGGAATGCAATCAGGCTATCCATAAGAAATGTGAAACTTCACAGGCATTCAATTTAATATGATCCCATAAGAGAATAGGTCCGTTGTTGTGGGCATTTCCAAGTGACCTGGCAGTCTGGCCATATTCACAAGGTATTGACAGTTTAAGGCCCAGTAGAGGGGTTCCTAAATCTGTACAGTTGTAGAGTTGAAGTCCTGTTCCTTGGGCCTGAGCCTATTTTCAGCACAGCCTAGCTTGAATGAGACTGAAACAGTCCATAGTTGAGAATCAACTTTTGGTTTTCAGGTGATTAGGATCTGTGAACTCAGGATTCTGAAAGAGCCAGTGGCTTGTGCAACAGCAAAGCAGTGATTGCAGGGCCAGACAGCTATGTTCCAGATTCAGGTGACAAGTAGGACTTTTCTGAGTCTTTTCTTTTTAACCTTATATATTGTAGAATCCAAGCTGATCTACTCAAAATTAAACACTTCAACTAGAAAATCATCAACTTCCGAGGGGGTAGATATCTGACATCAAAGAGCCCATTAGAAACTGAGACTTGCTTTTTAAAATTCCAAAAACATAGCTCTTGTCTTGAAATTGCATCTCATTTCATGTTGCCTACCATTTTCCAGAGGCTCTAGTATTCAAAATTCATAGTATAAACTGGTACTTGTGTAGACTTGTTCAGTTTCCATGTCAAGAGTTTAAATTACAACCTACTTTCTAGCTGTAGAAAGCAAGTTAGTAGGTGTCCCACCTACTTTTCTTTGCAGCTTCCTCTGATCTGGAAGCTATTTATAAAATTAAAAGCATTTAACATTTTATATCAATTTTATTATGCATCCATATATAATACCACAAAACACCAATTGTGTTAGTCCATTTTTTGGTGCTATAACAGTACCTAAGACTGGGTGACTTATAAAGTATAAAGGCTTACACCTAGGGTTGTAACTCAGTAGTAGAGAACTTGCGTAGAATGCATGCATACCTGAGGCTCTGGGTGTGATCCCCATCATTGAAAAAAAAGGGGAGGGGCGGAAGGTTATAGCCATGCACATATTAAAAACACAGATCTCAAATAAATGCCCCAACGCTGCATCTCAAACTTCTAGAAAAACAAGAACAAACTAAGCCAAAAATCAGCA
This sequence comes from Castor canadensis, assembly GCF_047511655.1. Taxonomy (NCBI): domain Eukaryota; kingdom Metazoa; phylum Chordata; class Mammalia; order Rodentia; family Castoridae; genus Castor; species Castor canadensis. Next base: position 81,086,386 of record NC_133392.1, read on the forward strand.
GAAGGAGAAAGATGATAAAAATAAGAGCTGAAATCAACAACATAGACACCAGAAAAGCCATAGAAAGAATCAAGGAAACAAAAAGTTTGTTCTTTGAGTAGATAAATAAGATTGATAAACTCCTAGAAAACCTGATTAAAACAGGGAGGGAAAAGACCCAAATTAATAAAATTAGAAATGAAAAAGGGAACCATTAGAGAATACTTTGATAACCTATATTAAAATAAATTGGAAAATCTAGAATAAATAAATAAATTTCTACACATATGACCAACTAAAATTGAACCAAGAAAATATAAATCACTTAAAGAGATCTATAACAGGTAATGAAACTGAAGCAGCAATAAAGTCCCCCCAGAAAAGAAAACTCTAGGATCTGACAGATTGACTGCTGAATTCTTCCTTTAAAGGACTACTACCAATATTCCTCAAACTGTCCTATGAAATAGAGAGAGAAGGACCACTACCACACTCATTCTGTGAAGCCAGTATTAACACTCATCCCAAAACCAGATAAGGACACAACAAAAAAGAGAAATATAGGCCAATCTCTTTAATGAAATTAGAAGTAAAAATTCTCAGTAACATTTGACAATGTATCAAAAAGACCATACACCGTGATCAAGTTGGCTTCATCCCAGGGATGCAGGGATGGTTCAACATAGGCAAATCATTAAGTGTAATACAGCATACTAACAGAAGCAAAGACAAAAATCACATGGTCATCTCAATAGATGCAGAAAAAGCCTTGGACAAAATTCCACATCCTTTCATGATAAAAGCTCTGATAAAACTAAGAATAGAAGGAATGTACCTTAACATAATAAAGGCTGTATATGACAAACCTATAGCTAACATCATACCGAATGGGGAAAAACTAAAACCATTTCCTCTAAAGTGAGGAACAACACAAGGGTGTCTACTCTGTCCACTCCCATTCAACATAGTCTTGGAATTCCTAGCCAGAGCAATATGACAGGAAAGAAGAAATAAAAGGAATTCAAATAGGAAAGGAAGAAGCTGGTCCTCTTGATCCTCTGTCATTTGAGTTCTTTTGGACTCTTTGAGACTTATGCCATTTGTATTTTTAGATGAAGAAACTTGACATTCTGTAGAATCAAGTAGTAAAGGAACAACGCAAGGTATGAGGACCAGTGTATGTGGGAGATCTCTTTTGTAATTTGTGTAACCATGGGAAATACTAAGTATATAACTGCTTAAGAATGAAAAGTGCAAAGTCTGTCTTGCTCCCCTAGGGAGAGTTCTAGCTGAGTAGTCTACTAAAAAAGAGAAAGACAGTTTCTAAGAGTGGACTCAGAATTAGTGTGTTTGTATGTCATTGTGTGTATTTTGTGTATGTCCATTAGTCTGTCTATGATGATTGGCTTATTAGAGGCTAAAATTCTGATAGCTATGATAACAGTCCTATTGGAGACTGACTCAAAACATCTTTCTAAGAGATTCAGAGTTAAAAATGTGTCAGTTTAGTACATGTAAATGGCCAGCTATTGCTTTCTTATCAAAATGCACTGCATCTAAACCTTTGGCATTAAAAAAAACAGCCAAGGAAACTTTTAGCATTTCTGCTGTTTGTAACCAGTAATACTCAGGAAAAACCCTGCCATTTGGGCAGTCCTGCTATTTAAAATCTGGCCTACATTATTTGTCTTAACCAAATGAGTGTTATTGTGTATATGAGACACACTTGTACATTAGGAAATAAAGCTACTTGGGATCACTAGCACTGTCTACCTATCTTGTAACAGATCTCAAGTTATACACCTATTATCTTACCTAGCCAAAAATTCTAAATTTTACTTCAAGGGAAAAAGGTAATTATCATTATATATATATCTGTGATGCTAATTGTTGTCAACTCTTTTGTAATGTATTTATACTCCCTAAATATATAAGCCTTCAGACATGCAAAGATTAGGAAGAAATTTTACCATGCAGATGTTCTCCAAATTACAATTTTTAGTGATGCTGGATTTTGCAGCTTGTGTAACAAGCAGCACTTAATGTTGCTGCTGTAATGCTGTCAGTCATAATTATTTTCCTAAAATGCTGTATACAATGGAAATAACTAGATGTTCTGACAATTGCTAAACTGCTTTTCAGTATTTTGACCATGCCTATTCTAAGTCTTGTCATTCACAGTCTGGGTCCTTCTCTGGAGCATTTACAGTCACCCCCATGGAAATGACTATAACAAGTACTTATTTGTCAGTCTTTTAAATACTTCCGTTTACTGGATTTTTTGTATTTTCCCTGCAGCATTTTTAACATGTCAGAACATCTATAGGACAGACAGAAACAGAATTAAAAATGGATGCCAGAAAAAGGGCCACTTCTAAACCTCTCAGTTGCTTATAATTTGGCCAAACAGGTCTTACTGGCACTGACTTCCATCTAAATTGCATGTTGCTTCCCCTCTGATATGGGATCAGATAAGACCATCTGGGAAACAGCTCATCCTGGCAACCAGAGCAGTTAATTGGTGAAATCTTCAGAGGAGACTTTTGAGAGACAGTTTGGAGACAAGAGGGGAAAGCTGTCACAATCCAAATGGATTCACCTTTACCAGATCTCTTAAAATTTACTAAATCCAGGAGGTTTTAAAGAAATGTTTTTACTCATGGTTAATGGACATTTAAGCCCTTGCAAGCACCTCTGATAAAAAGCAAATTCATATTTTTGGCCAAGGCCTTCTACATAGAGATAAATGACTATTCCTGCTGACTCCACTTTTTAGTAGTCAGTGCTCATGGAGTTATTTTAAATGAGTTCCCACACACGGTTTATTTAACTGCCTGTGTTCTGACTCCGACTTATTTTTGTATTCTGCTTTATAATGGTGTTTCTAGTTTTAGAATTAAACAAGTGTTTTTTACTTAGCTGCCAGCCATCCTCTTCTTCTGTATTAGTTTATCACTGGCCAAAAAATCCTAATTCCCTCAAGATTGAGGAACGTCCAAACATTAGGGGAGGAATTGTAAGAGGTGCTCAGATTGCTTTTGCTGAAAAGCATAGACTCCTTACTCAGGCCCATGAATTAACTAAAAGCAGGAGAAAATCATGGCAATTGTCCTCCATTTTTTTTTAAATCAGTCTTTGCTTTAAGCCATTCTCTCTGTAGTCACCTCATAACCACCTTGGACTCAAGGAAGGATAGGAATGATGCATCACATCTTCATGACAAGGGACTGAAACTATCCCCAACAGTAGACTCTCCTTTGCACGGATCACTTGCCAAACTCCAGATAACAACTCCAGAACTTCTCCCAGAACAAAGACTGGGATAATGACCAACCAGGCCACACCTGTGACTGGGACCATTTAGCTATGTATACCTTTTGTCCCCTGCCTGCAGTTCTTTTGTGTATTTAAACCTATAACTCATGCCCATACCCCGAAGATGGCTGAAGATGGGCTGAGTGCTACTCTGCCTCTTCCCACAGCATGTCCCAAGCAGTGTAATAAATCTCCTTTCTCTGCCCTTCCAAAAAAAAAAAAAAAAAGAAAGAAAGAATGAAGAAAAGAAAGAAAGACCCTAAAGTTCATAGGGAAACACAAAATACCAAGAATAGCCAAGGTAATACTGAGCAAAGAGATCAACACTGGAGATATGGCAATACCCAACTTCAAACTATACTACAGAGCCATAGCAATAAAAACAGCATGGTTCTGACACAAAAATCAACATGAAAACAATGCAATAGAGTAGAAGATCCAGATATGAATCCCTGTTGTTACGTCCACCTGATTTTTCACAATGGTGCCCAAAACATATGGAGCAGAAAATACAGCCTCTTCAAAAAATGTTGCTGGCAACACTGCCCATCTGCATGCAAAAAACTGAAACTGGATCCCCTACTCTCACCCTGTATAAATATCAACTCAAAGTGGATTAAGGAACTTAATGTAAGACCTGAAACTTTGAAACTAGTGCAGAAAAGAGTAGGGAATATATAGACATAGACAATAACTTCCTAAATAGTATTTCAGTGGCTCAGCAACTAAGAGAAAGGACTGACAAATGGGACTACATGAAACTAAAAAGCTGCACAGTAAAAGAAATGGTCACCAGATTGAAGAGGCAGCACACCGAATGGGAAAAAATCTTTGCCAGCTATACCTCTGAGAAGAGATTAATAACCAGAATATGTAGGGTTACTGAACTCCCAAAGAATCAATGATTCAATGAAGAAATGGGCAAATGAATTGAACAGAGCTTTTTCAAAGGAAGAAGTACAAATGTCCAAAAAACACATGAAGAAATGCTCAATATCCCTGGCCATAAAGGAAATGCAAACCAAAACCATGTTAAGATTCTACCTCACTCTTGTTAGAATGTGTATCACAAACAATAATAATGTTGATGAGGATATGGGGAAAAAGGAACCCTCATACAATGTTGGTGGGAATATAAATTAGTACAATCACTATGGAAAACAGTATGGAGGCTCCCCAAAAAGCTAAAAATAGAACTGCTGTATGATCCAGGAATACCACTCCTGGGGATATACCTGAAGGAATGTGAGTCAGGTTACAACAAAGGCACCTGCACACTCATGTTCATTGCAGTATTATTCACAACAGCCAAGTTATGGAAACAGCCAAGATGCTCCACAACTGATGAATGGATTAAGAAAATGTGATGTTTATATACAATGGAATTTTATTCAGCCATAAAGAAGAATGAAAGTTTGTCATTTACAGGTAAATGGATGGAATTACATCAACTTAAGTGAAGTTAGCCAGGTTCAGAAAGCCAAAGGCCACATGTTTTCTCTCATGTGGAATATAGGCTCAATACAAATTCAAGAACTTTATATGTACATAGAAATATGTACAGAATATACCCAAAAGTGGGACTGATAGAGATTAAGGGAGGAGGAAAAGAAGGAGCGATAGTGAATAATAATGAAACACATCACATCTGTGTAGGAACAAGACACAATGAAACACACTGTGTTAAACAACACAGGAGGAAAAGGGTGAGGAAGTACGGGGGGGGGGAGGGGTTTAAGTTGACTTAAGCACAATGCATGTACAAGTGTAATACCAAGGCAAAAATCTTACTGAACAATGAACAGACACCTAAATAACAAAGGACAAGAATGGAAAAGAAGTCACACTAAAGGGAGGTCACTAACAGGAGGGGTATGGTAAAAGAAGTAAAAAAAAGTGAATATGGTTGGTATGCTTTCTAGATAAGAATGAATATAGAATTCTTAAACCTGTTGAAATCACCATAAGAAGAGGAGTAAGGTATAAGGAGAAAAATGGAGGAAAATGGATGAACCAATTCAGGATAAAATGCGTATATACATGGAAATGTCATAATGAAATTCCTTGTGTAGCTATCTTAAATAAACAAAAATGTGGGGCTTTTTTCAAGAATGGTGGATGGAAGGTAAAACAGGTCCTGCCTGGGGGTTGGTACGAGTGGGAGGGGGAGGGTGCAAGGAAAGTATGTAGGCTACCCCTTTCCTTATTTGGTGGAAATACTATACTCATGAATGAGTACATTCTGAGAAAATGCTGAAAATGAGAGCTGTTGAAACTATTCTAAGAATGGGGGGAGGGGTATAAAGGAGAATGATGGAGGGGGGTCAATTTAACTAAGAAATAGTTGAAGCACTTTTGTAAAAGTCACAGTGTAACCCCAGAACAACAATACTATGATAGTTTTAAAAAATTAAAAAAATAAATCACCATAAGAAGGGGACTATGGTTGAAAGGAGAAAAGTGGAGAGGATGAACCAATTTGGTATATAATACATATGTACATGGAAATGTCATAATGAAACTCTCTGTATAGCTACCTTAAACAAATAAAAATGGGGTTTTTTTCAAACATAATGGACAGGAAGGTAAAAACTGATCCTATCTAGGGGTTGGTACTAGTGAGAGGGGGAGGACAGTAAGGAAAGGGTGAAGGAGGGTGAATATGATGGAAATATAATATACTCATATGAAAATGGAAATAATGAGACCTGTTGAAACTAGTCTAACAAGGGGGGATGGAATAAAGCAGAATGATGAATGGGTGAATCTAAGATATATTGTGAGCACTTTTGTAAATGCCACAGTATAACAATAATATGCTAACTAAAAAAAGAATAGAGGTTTATTTTAAAACACACTTCTGGAGGTTTGAAAGACCAAGAGCATTCTGGTGACATCTACTTAGCTCCTGGTGAGGGCCTCATTCTGCTCAACTCATGGCAGAAAGTAGAAGGGTAAGTGAATGTGTGAAAGGGAAAACAGCTTGCTCTTGTGGTAAGTAATCCATGATTTCATCACCGTTCAAAGTTCCTGTCACTTATTATGGTTGCATCAAGGAATTCAGGTTCCAATACATGAGCTTTTGAGACACGTTCAAATAGCAATCATTAACTCTTTCCCTCCAATTAACAAGCTTTTCAAATTCATCCATAAATTCAGTATTTGCAGGGTTAACATTACCGTTGAGGGAAGATACGTGTTGGGGGAAAGCTGGGTTGAGGGAATGGAAGAGTCTACTGCAGCAGGGCAGCAGGTTAGGCTGATGGGGAAGTGTTATGGCTTTCCCATTTATTTTAAGTTTTGCTCCAACCCTGAGCTCTATTAATATTTTGGGGCTACCCCAAAATCACCTTGGTAAATTTTCGCCTTCAATTTTTATTTCCACCTGGAGGAGAGATCCAAAGCCAGCTGCATATTCACACCACCCTACTTTACCCAGCACTGCTAAAAACAGTCAAAAGTTCGTTGTGTTTCTAATTCTGTATATGTTAACCTCTAACAGCCTCGCTGATGTTTTCATACTGTGGATGGCTCCATGACTACCAAGGCACTGAGGGTTCTATACCTTTTCATTCTTTCTTTTCCCAAAGAACACTTTAATTGTATTTCAGTGAGTCCCAATTGTTCTAGCAAATCCCACTTCTATTGCCAACTGTGTCAGGGATCCTCAAGACCAGCCTTTACTTCAGCGAATAGCTAGGAGGACTTAGAGGACTCATCATATAGTCATTCATGGCTATAATTTATTACAGCAAAACCAGTAAAGGTAATGGGACAATGTCGAGAGGAAACCAGGAGCAAGCTGCCAAGCATCCTTTCAGTGAAGTTACATATAATGTGCTGCACTCCTCCAGCAATAATACATGTGAAATGTCACAGAACTCCCAGAAACTTCGTACCTAGGCCTTTTACTGGGGACTGGCACCCTTTGCCTGGCATATTCTAATATGTCAGTCTCTCAGAAGGAGCAGGTTTTCAGCATAAACCCCATTTTTTTAGGCACTGAGTCAGTGTGATGAGTAGAGTTGGTGGAAACCCTTCTGAAATCCAAGTTCCTAGGCCTTTCCCAAATGCAAACTTCCAGATGCCTGTCAAGGGTCAGCCTTGCAACAGGCCTGGGAACAGTAGTCTAAATCCACTTAAAGGGAAGCCCTACTACAGTGTTCACAAGTTTGCAGTGTTTTCAGTTGTTCAACCTCTGTTTATGTGAGTGACAGACACACTAATGCAGCCATGGGATTATCAAATTCAGTCACTTTAATTTCTGCAGTGGTTGCTAGTATCTATTTTTATTTTGTGTATATTTAAACCCTTACTGCCAAAATATAAACATAAACTTTGGAATGGATTCTTTGAATTACTAAACCAGGAAATATTTCTTTTGAAGCTTTTTATGTAGTATGCAAAGATGGTGGAAAGTCAGATATAAATCAGCATATATTAATAACAGCATTAAAATGTGTAATTTCCTCAACTAACACTATAGAAAGTAATACAATAAAATTTTGATTGAGAATGATTAGGATTGATATGTAATTGTTGCAGATGGCACTTTATAACAGCATCATTCTTTCAGCCCAAATTATTTGTTTGAGACTGGAATGTAGCTCAGTGTTAGAGTGCTTGCCTAGCATGTGCAAGGCCCTCGGTTCCATCCAAGCATCCAAAAAGAAAAGACTAAAAAATTATTGTTTGAATATTTTGTTGTCAGAAATATTTTCTGATTCCAAATTTGCAACCAGATTTTCAAGTGTCAGGATGAAATCTATTGATAAGATTTCACTCCACTTTTAATTTTATTATACTTTATATAACAAATGTAAATAACATTCATATTATTTATTTTGCTAGATCACCTTTTAAAAGCATATATATGGATGTAAGTAATTACAATGCAGATTATATTTTCCCATGGCTTCACAACTGCTTTGGTGTAGATAATACAAATTTTTAGTGAATGTTTGCATGAAGGTGCAGACATATTTATTCCAAGTTGAAGCCAAGTGTGAATGATTCCATAGAAAGTGTTGGCTGTTCTGCCCATATTCTATTTAAGACTGTTTGACATCATCTGATATTCTTTCTATTGTTATTTAAGTAATTGTCATGAAATCATTCTTAGACTTCAGCACTCATACTGTTAGAATTCAGTGATAAAGAATTCTTGTGATTTTTGTTTACACTCAGTATTCTCTCTTTGCATTCAGACACCAATTGGCTTTCTAAAAACTTAACACATTTGAGAAAATTTTCCGTTTATTTAAAGTACTAAAATCATATTTTAATATTCAGGGAAAGGTCCCCAAATTCTTGGTTAGTTTGTACATAACCTTGTGGGTAAAGCCTACTTATTTCTTCTTCATAGTTTTTAATATCTCTTTAGCAGTTTGATTATTTATGCAAGTTGAAAGAAAAGCAGTTTTATTGATATGATCCATTGCTTAATTGAATTTGTTGCATGCACTAAAAGAAGGATTGATATCTTCATAAATATCAAGACTGCTCTTTAAAGGGACAATGTTACTTACTAACAGGAAAATAAATTATGACTTGAAGTGGATAATCAGTGTACCTTCCATGAAAGTCTGTTGAAATTAATTTCATCTCTTGAAAAATTTGATTCTTTTTAGCGGATGCTATTGGATGCTATACAGCATGAGAATAAATGAAATTATCATTATCATCTTCATCTATAGTGTCAGGAAGGACATAAAGTTGGCAAAAACGAGTCAGGTGCTGATGGCTTATGCCTGTAATCCTAGCTACTTGGGAGGCTAAGATGGAAAGGATTGTGGTTCGAGGCCATCCTGGGAAAATAGTTCATGAGACCCTATCTCCAAAATAACCAGAGCAAAATGGTCTAGAGGTGTGGCACAGGTGATACAGCACCTACTTTGCAAGCACAAAGCCCTGAGTTCAGACTCCAGTCTCAAAAAACCAGTGGTAAAAATGCCTTTTTGTCAAAGGACATTTTATTTTTTAACTTTACAAAATAATGGATTTCATTATGACATCATACAGTATGCAGTGTATTTCAATCATATTTATCTCCCATCATTCTCTCTCTCTCTGGTTACTTCCCTAGTACTGTTCCTGTCTTTCTTTGTTTTTAACTGTAGATTCTGCATATGAGAGAAAACATGCAATGTTTTTCTGAATCTGAGTAATATTGTTAAACATTATGATCTCCAGTTCTATTTTCCTGCAAATCACAAAATTTCATTTTTAAAATTTTTTAACTTTTTCCCTTTTTTGAATTACAGTTTTATTGGGAGTACATTGTGACATTTACCAATGTTCTTACAATATATCATAGCTGAATTCACCACCTCTGTTATTCTTCTTTATCCCTCCTCCCCACATTCCTGGAATAGTTTCAAAAGGTCTCATTTTTCCATTTATATACATAAGTACATAATATTTCTATTCATTCTTCTTTATGACTGAAATTATTCAATCATTGCTTATGGTATATCTACCATAAGTTCTTTTCCCATTCATCCTCTGTTGAGTACTAGGCTGACTCCATAACTTGGCTATTGTGAATAGTGTTGCAGTAAACATGGTATGCAGGTATCTCTCTTGTATGCTGACTTTGATTCTTTTGGGTATATGCCCAGGAGCAATATAGCAGGAGCATATGGTAGTTCTATTTTTAGTTTTTTGAGGAGCCTTCATACTGATTTCCATAGAGGTCAGTGGACATTTAAAAAAGTCATTGATCCAACGTAATCCTGAAGAATGGGAAAGAGTTATGTTATGAAAGCGTTTGACAGATTGTAGAGTGAGTCCCAGAACTGTCAACATTTTGACAGTACGTATTAAATACATTGGCTTATAATGCTAACATTGAGCACAAGCACGTTTTCTTCTTAAAAATGCCCAATGAGCAATGAAAATAAGTGAGATGTGACTAGTGTGAAAGATACAGAACAATGTCAAAGGGACAAAGACCGTATCTGGAAGAAATCTTAAAATTCTGAAAAACAAGAACCTATTAAGAGAGCTAAATCATCAGAGAAATGTTGTTAGTGGAAAAGGTATGTAATTTAAATGTTTGACTGGCGCTGGTGGTCACGTCTGTAATCCTACCTACCTGGGAGCCTGAGATCAGCCTTAGATCAGGAGCATTGCAGCTGGTGGCCAGAGTGGGCAAAGAGTTCACAGACCTCATCTTCAAAATAACCAGCGCAAAATGGCCTGGAGGTGTGTCTCAAGCATCAGAGGACCTGCTTTGCAAGCGTGAACCCTGAGTTTGAATCACACTCCCACCAAGAAAAAAATGTGATTTTTTTTTAAATGTAAAAAACTAATAAAATTGCAATACTTGCAAAGTCTGGCAAGACCCAGCAACCTCACACCCTTTTCCAAGGAACTGGGCGCTAGGGGTTTTGGGAAATGTAGTGCGCGCTATGTGGTACCGCCGCGGGCCTTCTGCGCATGTGCGCCGCGGCCTTGTGGGCTTTGGTGTGCTGTGTCCAGTCCTGTCTGGCGAGGCTGCGCATGGCACACTCATGTGAGAAGGCCCCAGAGTGATTGCCTGAGCTCCGGGAGGGGTGGACTTGAGCAGCTAGCGGTCCACCACGGCGCACCTGGCGGAACCGCCCCTGGCGTTGGTCACCCCGTGAAGTCCGTTCTCACCTCTCTGGGGTGAAGGACCTAGGAGGCTCGAGACCACGCGGAAACCGGTCCTCCTGCATCCAGTACCAGCTCATCTCTCCACCTCAGGGGACCGTTTGTTTCCATTTAGGATGTCACCTGATCCTCCTGGCAACGTGGAGTCTGTCTCACTTGAATCAGGCTCCAAGAGGTGACAGCACCCTGGTGGCCGCCGCAGGGGAAGGAGCAAGAGGGTCCAGCTTCATGGCAGCCTGCCACTGCCACAGCTCTTGGCAGCCACTGCCAAGGACGTCACTGCTCCATGCAGTAATTTTGAAGTCAGCGTGGCTTTGGATTTGGGAATTTCTTCTAGTTTCTAAACAACTGGTAGCCAGGCAGATAAATGCAAGTGTGTAAGACCCTCCCACTTGACCAGCCTGATCTGTGTCCCCAATAGCACCTTTTGCATTCATTTGCAGAGATCCAGTTTGTGTCTCAAGTGACTAGGAGATCAATTGACCAGCAGCGTTGGGTCTTGAATGAGGATTCTAACTAAAGGCTTAGATTCAGCGTTCTTGGAACAAAGCAACTCTTGTGAGGTAAGAAGGGGGAGGGAGGCCCAGGAGTGGGAATTGCTGCCAGGAGGAGATTAGGACAGTTGGCTTGAGACCTCAGAAGAGATCCAGAGTCAAGAGAGGAGGGGTAAAGAGTCAGTTTGTTCAGGCAGAAACAACTTAGGGTTCCCTCGTCTAGAAGAAGTGTTGTGTCCAAACTGTCTCACAGACTGGGCGATGGTGGAAACTTTGGGTCAAACATTAAGGGGAAAGATAAGCTGTGGCAGTTGACAAGGGCAAGGTCAAAGGAACATAAAATACTACTTTGTGGGAAGTTGTGAGGGCATCAGGTGGAAGACGTCAGCAGTCAAATGAGGGAAATACCTCCTTCCATTCTTATTCTTTATCCTTTTTTTGAATTCTGAGCTAGTCACACTACAGTGCAACTTGAGATACACTGGTGCTGCTACTTGCATCCTGATCTCACTGGATCCAAGGGGCCCTTATCAAAGGGACCATTGCAAGGAAGGACTTTAAATCATATATTTTAACTTTATTTAAAAGATGGGGTTTGTCTGGGCAGGTAGGTAATCAGCCTAACTGAGTGGTTACAATGATAAATTTTGTGGTGACAGAGTCAAGAACAGACATTGAGTCTCTTCAAGACATAGGCAGCTATTTTCTGCTTTGACAGGTATGTCAGAAATGTTTTTGGCTTTTTTTTTTCTCCAAAGATGCTTTTGAGAAGCTAGAATCAAGACCAAACTCTTTTTTTCCAGAGAAGACTGAGCCTTATAGCACCACATCCCTTTTTTTAAAACCTTGTTGGAATTCTCTGGTTAAAATAAAATTTAAAAGATAGAGCTTTTGAGCCGGCTGAATAGCTCAAAAGAGCACCTGCCTAGTAAGTGGAGGCCCTGAGTTCAATCCCAGAACTGCAAAGAGAAGAAAAACACAAAAACAAAAACAAAAAAAAATGTGTGCTTTTGCTCAGTATCAGTTTTAATGAAAAGTATTGCATTCCATTCTTTGGCTTTTCCTAATTTGCCTGATTAGTTTAATGTGTCAGTTGTATTTTTCTGTGTTAAGGTAGAGCATAAATTGCTAACAGATCACTAGAAAATAAATGTGTTCACATTTGTCCAAGCACTGAATAATAATACTAGGTTCATGCATAGACATGTAGGTGCCCTCTCCCTGCCATCCTTTCTGCCCTTTCTCAGGGCATCTACCTTCAGAACTGTTTTGCCAGCTATTATGTGTAACTTTTAAGGCAGATGACTTCTCTTATGATCTTTCCTTCCTTTTCAGCTATATCCTCAGAGTTTCCTACATTCTTTCAACTAGTGGAAAATGGTCACATCCCAGGTAAGTTGTTCTTTTTATTTCCCCTCCAAAATCTTGCTTAATATTGATTATGTGAGGTTTATTAAATGTTTGTACATTCATATGAAACAGTTGAAAGAACATCAGAGAAAACAGCAGCAGGCAGAAAATCACAGATTATGGCTAAATGCAGGCTTACTGCCTGTTTTTAATGGCCCACAAGCTAAGAATGGTTTTTATACTTTCAGATGGTTAGAGAAAAAAAAAGTAATATTTTGCCAGGTATGGTGGCATATGCCTCAAATCCCAGGATTTGGGAGACTGAGGCAGGAGAATTGTGAGTTAAATGCTTGCCTGGACTACACAGCAAGATCCTATCATGAAAAAAACAAAAATTAAAAAAAAATCAGAACCAAGAATAATTCTATGTGAAGCAAAAATGTTATGAAATTCCTATTTCACTGCCTCTAAACTTTTATTGGGATACAGCTATACTCATTTATTTACATATCGTCTAAGGGTGTTTTCATACTACAAGGGCAGAGTTGAGCTGGTGCAACAGAAACTCCATGGCCCATAAGCATAAAACATTTACTCTTGGCTCTTTTTGAAACATGTTTGCTGATCTTTGATATAGAGTATATCCATAGGAGGGCAAAGATTACATGTAGGTAAATGAAAATCTTGTGATCTTACTGAGTTTTGAAATTATAAAATAAAATTTTTTAAAGATAGATTTTATTGAGTGACATTGTGAACCTTCTAGTGACAATCCTACAATTAATAAAGAAGTGGTGGCAATAAAGTGAATAATCCTTGTCTAACTGAAGGGAAAAGTGAAGAGATGACAAGAGAAAGTATGTGATTAAACATTTCAAATGAATTGTGCCAGCATTAGGAGTCATGGCTGTTCAAAGGAGTGACAAGTCTTGATAGACCAGGATAATGAAGGATGGTTAGCAGCAGGCTTTGGACAACCCTGCGGATTGGGACTGAGGGATTCTATTTTCTTTTTCTTTTTTCTTTATTTATTTATTGCATGCTGGGGCTTGAACTCAGGACCTACACCTTGAGCCACTCTGCCAGCCCTGTTTTTTGTGATGGGTTTTTTCAAGATAGGGTCTCTTGAAATTATTTGCCTGGACTGACTTTGAACTGTGATCTTCCTGGTCTCTGCCTCCTGAGTAGGTAGGAGCCACCCGTGCCTGGCTCCATTTTCTTTTTATTGTCGTAAAATATGCATAATATGAAATTCACAACTTAATCATTCTAAAATGTAGAAAGAAGTGGCAGTTTGTACATTCAGAATATTGTTCAATCATAACCACCATTTACTTTTAGAATATTTTCATTACACTAAAAGTAAATACCATATCTTAATAAGAAGTATCATAACTTAATAGGCAGTTACTCTCTTTGCCCAGTTCCCCTAGCAACTACTAAACTGCTTTCTGTCTTTATGGATTTGCCTAATATGGTTATGATATATAAATAGAATCATATAATATGTAGCCTTTTTGTCTGGTCTTTAACTTAACTTAGTGTCTCAAGGCCCATTCAGGTTGCAGTGTACATCAGGACCTCATCCTTATTAATGATAGTAATATTCCATTGTATGAATGTACCACATTTTGTTTATGCATTCGTCAGTGGATGGAACCTTGGGAATGCTTCCAGGTCTGACTGCTATGTATAGTACTTCTGTGTGTGATTTTGTATAAATACATGTTTATCTATTTTCAGTTCTTTTAAGCTTATATGTGGGAATGAAAGTTCTGTGTCAAATGATAATTCTCTTTCTATAACTTATTGTGGGACCACGAAACCATTTGCTACATCAGAGTCCCTGGCAATTCTGTATGAATTTTAAGTTAGCTTTTCTGTTCTTAACAGAAAGGATTACTACATTGCATCTTATCATGCAGATCACTTTGGGAACTATTTCCATCTTCAAAATACTTTTAGTTCATGAATTTGCGATGTTTTTCCTTTTATTTAGGTCTTCCTTAATTTCTTTTAGTAGTGTTTTGTAGTTTTTTGGTGTACAAGTGATACATATCCTTGCTTAAATTTATTCTTAAGTATTTTACTCTTTTAGATGATATTGTAAATGGAATTGTTAATTTATTTTCTTACTGTATTAGTATACAAGTAATTTTTGAGTATTCATCTTGTGTCCTATAACTTTGCTGAATTAGTTTCCTAGTTCTAATAGTTCCTTTTAGGATTCTTAGAAATGTTTATAATGTTATTTTATGCAAATAGAGTTTTACTTCTTCCTTTCCAGGTTGAATGCCTTTTATTTATTTATTTTTTTCATGCCTAATTGATCTGACTGAATTTCCAGTACAATATGGAATATAAGTGACCAAAGCAGTCATCTGTCTTATTTTTTGTTTGTCTTTTTTTAGCCATCTTAACTATTTATAAATGTACTGTTTTTAGAAGTAGTTAAGTATATTCACATTGTTGTGCAGTCAATCTCCAGAAGTTTTTCATGCTACAAAACTGAAACTCTATCCTCATTAAATAGTTCTTCTTTTTCCCTTCCTTGGTAACATCCATTCTACTTTCTGTTTCTGAGTTTTACAATTCTCCATATCCCATAGAAATAGAATCTTATAATATTTGTTATTTTGTGACTCTCTTATTTCCTCTTGGCATATATTCTTCTTTTTTCTTTTATTAAACATTTCTCCCCCCTGCCCCCACCCCCTCCCTTACCACCCACTCCACCCCCTCCCTATCCCCCAAACCCCCTCAATACCCAGCAGAAACTATTTTGCCCTTATTTCTAATTTTGTTTTAGAGAGAGTATAAGCAATAATAGGAAGGAACAAGGGTTTTTGCTGGTTGAAATGAGGATAGCTATACAGGGCATTGACTCACATTGAATTCCTGTGCATTTGTGTTACCTTCTATGTTAATTCTTTTTGATCTAACCTTTTCTCTAGTTCCTGGTCCCCTTTTCCTATTGGCCTCAGTTGCTTTTAAGGTATCTGCTTTAGTTTCTCTGCGTTAAGGGCAACAAATGCTAGCTAATTTTTTAGGTGTCTTACCTTACCTCACCCCTCCCTTGTGTGTTCTCGCTTTTATCATGTGCTCAAAGTCCAATCCCCTTGTTGTGTTTGCCCTTGATCTAATGGCCACATATGAGGGAGAACATACGATTTTTGGTCTTTTGGGCCAGGCTAACCTCACTCAGAATGATGTTCTCCAATTCCATCCATTTACCAGCGAATGATAACGTTTCGTTCTTCTTCATGGCCGCATAAAATTCCATTGTGTATAGATACCACATTTTCTTAATCCATTCATCAGTGGTGGGGCATCTTGGCTGTTTCCATAACTTGGCTATTGTGAATAGTGCCACAATAAACATGGGTGTGCAGGTGCCTCTGGAGTAATATGTGTCACAGTCTTTTGGGTATATCCCCAAGAGTGGTATTGCTGGATCAAATGGTAGATCAATGTTTAGCTTTTTAAGTAGCCTCCAAATTTTTTTCCAGAGTGGTTGTACTAGTTTACATTTCCACCAACAGAGTAAGAGGGTTCCTTTTTCCCCGCATCCTCGCCAACACCTGTTGTTGGTGGTGTTGCTGATGATGGCTATTCTAACAGGTGTGAGGTGGAATCTTAGCGTGGTTTTAATTTGCATTTCCTTTATTGCTAGGGATGGTGAGCATTTTCTCATGTGTTTTCTGGCCATTTGAATTTCTTCTTTTGAGAAAGTTCTGTTTAGTTCACTTGCCCATTTCTTTATTGGTTCATTAGTTTTGGGAGAATTTAGTTTTTTGAGTTCCCTATATATTCTGGTTATCAGTCCTTTGTCTGATGTGTAGTTGGCAAATATTTTCTCCCACTCTGTGGATGTTCTCTTCAGTTTAGAGACCATTTCTTTTGATGAACAGAAGCTTTTTAGCTTTATGAGGTCCCATTTATCTATGCTCTTAGTTGCTGTGCTGCTGGGGTTTCATTGAGAAAGTTCTTACCTATACCTACTAACTCCAGAGTATTTCCTACTCTTTCCTGTATCAACTTAAGAGTTTGGGGTCTGATATTAAGACCCTTGATCCATTTTGAGTTAATCTTGGTATAGGGTGATATACATGGATCTAGTTTCAGTTTTTTGCAGACTGCTAACCAGTTTTCCCAGCAGTTTTTATTGAAGAGGCTGCTATTTCTCCATCATATATTTTTAGCTCCTTTGTCAAAGATAAGTTGGTTATAGTTGTGTGGCTTCATATCTGGGTCCTCTATTCTGTTCCACTGGTCTTCATGTCTGTTTTTGTGCTACTACCATGCTGTTTTTATTGTTATTGCTTTGTAATATAGTTTGAAGTCAGGTATTGTGATACCTCCTGCATTGTTCTTTGACTGAGTATTGCCTTGGCTATTCGTGGCCTCTTGTGTTTCCATGTAAATTTAACAGTAGATTTTTCAATCTCTTTAATGAATGTCATTGGAATTTTGATGGGAATTGCATTAAACATGTAGATGACTTTTGGGAGTATCGACATTTTTACTATGTTGATTCTACCAATCCATGAGCATGGGAGATCTCTCCACTTTCTATAGTCTTCCTCAATCTCTTTCTTCAGAAGTGTATAGTTTCCTTGTAGAGGTCTTTCACATCTTTTGTTAGGTTTACACCTACGTATTTGATTTTTTTTGAGGCTGTTGTAAATGGAATTGTTTTCATACATTCTTTTTCCGTTTGCTCATTGTTAGTGTATAGAAATGCTAATGATTTTTCTATGTTGATTTTATATCCTGCTACCTTGCTATAGCTATTGATGATGTCTAGAAGCTTCTGAGTAGAGTTTTTTGGGTCTTTAAGGTATAGGATCATGTCATCTGCATATAGGGATATTTTGACAGTTTCTTTACCTATTTGTATTCCTTTTATTCCTTCTTCTTGCCTAATTGCTCTGGCTAGGAATTCCAGTACTATGTTGAATAGGAGTGGAGATAGTGGGCATCCTTGTCTGGTTCCTGATATTAGAGGGAATGGTTTTAATTTTTCTCCATTAAGTATAATGCTGGCTGTAGGTTTGTCACATATAGCTTTTATAATGTTGAGGTACTTTCCTTCTATTCCTAGTTTTCTTAGAGCTTTTATCATGAAATGATGTTGGATCTTATCAAAGGCTTTTTCTGCATCTATTGAGATGATCAAGTGGTTTTTGTCTTTGCTTCTGTTAATGTGGTTTATTATGTTTATTGATTTTCATATGTTGAACCACCCCTGCATCCCTGGGATGAAGCCTACTTGGTCGTGGTGAATAATCTGTTTGATGTGTTGCTGAATTCGGTTTGCCATTATTTTGTTGAGGATTTTTGCATCAATGTTCATTAAGAGATTGGCCTATAGTTCTCCTTTTTGGAGGTGTCTTTGCCTGGTTTTGGGATAAGTGTAATACTGGCTTCATAAAATGTATTTGGCAGTTTTCCTTCCCTTTCTATTTCGTGGAACAGTTTAAGGAGGGTTGGTATCAGTTCTTCTTTAAAGGTCTGATAGAATTCAGCAGAGAATCCATCAGGTCCTGGACTTATCTTTTTGGGGAGACTCTTGATTGCTGCTTCAATTTCATTTTGTGTTATAGATCTATTCAGGTGATTAATATCCTCTTGGTTCAGTTTTGGATGATCATATGTATCTAGAAATCTGTCCATTTCTTTTAGATTTTCAAATTTATTTGAATATAGGTTCTCGAAGTAGTCTCTGCTGATTTCCTGGACTTCCCTGGTGTTTGTTGTTATCTCCCCTTTTGCATTCCTAATTCTACTAATTTGGGTTTTTTCTCTCCTCATTTTAGTCAGGTTTGCCAGGGGTCTATCGATCTTGTTTATTTTTTCAAAGAACCAACTTTTTGTTTCGTTAATTCTTTGTATGGTTTTTTTGGTTTCTATTTCATTGATTTCAGCTCTTATTTTTATTATTTCTTTCCTTCTATTTGTTTTGGGATTTTCTTGTTCTTGTTTTTCTAGGAGTTTGAGATGTATCATTAGGTCATTGATTTGGGATCTTTCAGTCTTTTTAATATATGCACTCATGGCTATAAACTTTCCTCTCAAGACTGCCTTAGCTGTGTCCCATAGGTTCTGGTAGGTTGTGTTTTCATTTTCATTGACTTCCAGGAACTTTTAAATTTCCTCTTTTATTTCATCAATGATCCATTCTTCATTAAGTAATGAGTTATTTAGTTTCCAGCTGTTTGCATGTTTTTTTGTCTTTACTTTTGTTGTTGAGTTCTACTTTTACTGCATTGTGGTCAGATAGTATGCACGGTATTATTTCTATTTTTTTATATTTGCTGAGTCTTGCTTTGTGCCCTAGGATATGATCTATTTTGGAGAAGGTTCCATGGGCTGCTGAGAAGAATGTATATTGTGTAGAAGTTGAATGAAATGTTCTGTAGACATCTACTAGGCCCATTTGATCTATTGCATATTTTAGATCTTGGATTTCTTTATTGATTTTTTGCCAAACGATGTCTTTTGATGGGGGGAGTTAAGTCCGTTAACATTCAGTGTTAGTATTGATAGGTATGTGGTGATTCCTGTCATTTAGTTATTTTTGTCGTTTAAGGGTTTGATTGTGTGCAGCTGAATCAATGTTACTCTCTAATTACTTGTCTTTTCTTCTGTGGTTTGGTACTGCCTGTTTTCTCATGGTTTTGTTTGCTTTCATTTTCTGTGTGCAGAATTCCTTGAAGACTCTTTTGTAGAGGTGGCTTGGTGGTCATATATTGTTTTAGTTTCTCCTTATCATAGAAGACTTTTATTGTTGTATCTATTTTGAATGATAGTTTTGATGGATAGAGTATCCTAGGGTTGAAGTTAATTTGTTGCCCTCAATGCAGAGAAACTAAAGCAGATACCTTAAAGCAACTGAGGCCAATAGGAAAAGGGGAACAGGTATTAGAGAAAAGGTTAGATCAAAAAGAATTAACCTACAAGGTAACACCCACGCACAGGAAATCAATGTGAGTCAATGCCCTGTATAGCTATCCTTATCTCAACCAGCAAAAACCCTTGTTCCTTCCTATTATTGCTTATACTCTCTCTAAAACAAAATTAGAAATAAGGGCAAAATAGTTTCTGCTGGGTATTGAGGCGGTGGGGGGAGGGGGAGGGGGTGGAGTGGGTGGTAAGGGAGGGGGTGGGGGCAGGGGGGAGAAATTACCCAAGCCTTGTATGCACACATGAATTAAAAAATATATATATAAATTCTAGATATTAATAAACTATTAAATATATAATTTGCAAATATTTTCTCCCATTGTGTTTGTTGCTTTTTTGTTTTGTTAATTATATCCTTTAATGCCATTTGATGGATGTAGTCCAATTCATTTTTACTTTTGTTGCCTGTGCTTTCCGGATCACATCAGAAATCATCACCAAATACAATGTTATTTAGCTGTTTGCTACATTTTGAGTTAATCTTTCTCTTTTTATTGTCTTTCATTTTGTGTGACAAATGTGTTTTTACAAAACTATTTGTTGAAGAGACAACTTTCTCCCATTGAATACCTTTGCACTCTTGTAGAAAATTATTTGGCCATGTATTCAGAGATTTGTTTCTGGAAAATTATTCTATGACATCAATCTAGAGCAGTACCTTTATATCAGTACCATGCTGTTTTGATTACTGTAGCTTTGCACTAAGTTTGGAAGTACCAGGTACTTCCATGTGTCAGGAGTATCATGCCTTCAACCCTGTTCCTTTTCAGTATTTTGTTATTATGTTGGCTATTTCAGGTTCTTTGAAATTCCATACAAATTTAAAATGAATTTTTTTCTATTTCTGTAAAAACCACTGTTGGGATTTTAATTAGTGGATTGCATTAAATCTGTAGATCTGAGCTTGAATTTGATCTGATGGAATATAAGGAAGAAATTTGGAAGTCTTTCACTCTTGAATATAATGGTATCTGAGTTTTACATGAATGCTATTTATCATGTTTGGGAAGTTTCCTTCTATTTCTATTTTGTTGAGTGATTTTATCATGAGGGCTAAGATTAATGTAGTACATTACCTTGATTGATTTTCATTTGTCTTAGGTGGGAATGCTATAACAAAAGTACTATAAACTGGGATGACTTAACAGCAATTTATTTTTCACAGATCCAGAGTCTAAAAGTCTGAGATAATATGCAGCATGATTGTGTTCTGGTGAAGGCCCTTTTCCTAGTTTGCACTTGGCTGTTTTCTCCTTATGTCTTCACATAGAAGAGAAAGATAGAGGACGCAAGCTTTCTCCCGTCTTTTCTTATAGGGGCACTAATCCCATCATGAGGCCTTTACCCTCATGACCTGCTTACCTTCCATAGGCCCTTACCCAAATACCATCCCATTGGGAGTTTGGGTTTCAACATATGAATTTTAGGAGGATACATTCAGCCCATAACAATCATCCTTGCATTCTTGGGATAAATCCCCCTTGCTACAATCTTGCTGTGGCATGCAGTCCTTTTAATATGTTGTTAGATTCAGCTTCTAGTATTTTTTTTATTATTCATTTATTCACATGTGCATACATTGTTTGGGTCATTTTACCCCCTGCCCCCTGCCTCCACGCTCTCTCCCCTCCCCCTCACTTCCAGGCAGAACCTGTTCTGCACTTTTCTTCAGTTTGTTGAAGAGTATAAATAAGCAATAATAAGAAAGACATAGCGTTATTTTATTGAGGAATTTTGAATCACTATTCCTAAACAGTGTTAGTTTTTAGTTTTTCTTTCTTGTGGTGTCTTTATGTAACTTTGATATCAGGGCAATGATGGGCTCACAATTTGGTAGAGGTGACAAGGATTGGTGTTAAGTCTTTTAATGGTTGGTAGAATTACTTGTAAAGGTATCTGGTTCTAAGATTGTCTTTGTTGGTGAGTTTTTTTTTTTATTAAAATTATTAACTACTAAGTGCAAAGCCCCAAGTTTAAACCACAGTACCTAAACTAAACAAAATAAACAACTGTTATACAATTGTTCAAATTTTCTGTTTTTCTTGACCAGGTATAGTGATACATGCCTGTAATCCCATCACTCAGGACATGAAACAGGAGGAATTTTGAGTTCTAGGCCAGCCTAGACTACATAGTGAGAAAAAAATTTTCTATTTTTCTTTAAACACATTTGGTAGTTTCTCTTTTTACACATTTGTGCATTTCATCTAGGTTATCCAATTGTTCATTTTTTCCCTATAATCCTTTTCTTTCCATAAGGTCAGTAGAAGTTTCACCACTTTTATTTCTGATTTTTGTATTTGAGCATTCTTTGTCTCGTTTATTCTTAGTCAGTCTAGGTAATGTATATCAATTTTGTTGATCTTGTCAAAGATGACTTGCTTTTGGCAGGGTCTCTATTCTTTATTTTGTTTTATCTCTGTTCTAATCTTTATTTCTGTCCTTCTAGTTTTGGGTTTAGTTTGCTTTTTTTTGTAGGTTGATGTGATTTGAGATATTTCACCTTTTTTAAATGTAGGCATTTACTGTTGTCTTATCTCTAGCATGTTCCTATGTTTTAGCATATTGAAGTTTTGTTTTCATTCATATTTTACAGTATTTTCTGTTTTCCTGTGACTTGTTCCTTTTAGACTCTGGAACTGTGAAAAATAAATTGCTGTTAAGTCATCCCAGTTTATAGTACTTTTGTTATAGCATTCCCACCTAAGACAAATGAAAATCAATCAAGGAAGAACTGTTAAGAGTATATTGTTTAATTTTTGCATATATGTGAATTTCCAATGTTCTTTCTGTATTGATGTTAATTTTATTCAAGATGGTTGCAAAAGATACTTTTGTTTGTTCATTTTTGAGACAGGATCTCACTAGTAGCCCAGGATGGCCTTGAAGTCATGATCCTCTTGTCTTATTTTCCTGAGTGCTGGTATTATAGACATGTGCCACCATACCTGGCAGAAAATATTTTTTAATAGAATTATTTAATTTATGATTCACTCCTAAGTATGAGATTATTGAGCCAAAGGACATGAATAACATTATTTTGTTTTTTTGTACATTTTTAACAGATTTCATCATGACATTTTCATACATGTATATAATACACTTTGATCATATTCACTTCCCCCATTACCTTCTCTTGTTCCTCTACTCCCTCTCACTGATCCCTGTCTCTTCCCAAAAAGTCCCCCTTCTACTTTCATGTTTTTTTTTTTTTTTGCAGTACTATTGCTTGAACTCAGGGCCTATACCTTGAGTGACTCTACCGGCCTTTTTTTATGATGGTTTTTTTTTTCAAGAGAAAGTCTCACGAGCTATTTGCCTGGGCTGCCTTTAAACCTCTGTTCTTCTGACTACTGTCTCCTGAGGAGGTAGGAGTACAGGTTTGAGCCACTGGTGCCTGGCTCCTATTGTAATTCCTTCAGACCTATGTCCAGAACTGGCATCCCTGGGTAGTTCTATTTTTAGTTTTTTGAGGAACCGCCATACTGATTTTCAGAGTGGCTGGTCTAATTTACAATACTACCAACAGTGTAGTATTTTTTTTCCCACATCCTGATCAGTATTTGATTTTGTTTTGTTCTGTTTTTTTGTGTGATGACAGTCATTCTAACCAGAGTGAGATGGAATCTTAGTATCATTTTGATTTCCATTTCCATGCTGGCTAAGGATATTGAATATTTTATATTTATTGGTCATTTGTACTTCATTTAAAAAGTGTTCAGTTCCATTGCCCATTCATTGATTGGATTATTCTCTTGGCATCTAATTTATTATATATATATGAATATATATATGAATATATATATATATACATCAGAATATGAGTTCTTCATATATTCTGGATATTAATCTCTAGCCAGATGGACAGCTGGCAAAGATTTTCTCCCATTCTGTAGACTGTCTCTTCACTCCAGTAATTGTTCTCTTTGTGGTGTAAACCTTTTTAATTTATTACAATCCCATTTGTTAATTCTTGCTACTATTTTCTGAGCTATTGGAGTCCTATTCAGAAAAGCTTTGCTTATGCATGTATCTTCAAGTGTTTTCCCCTAACTAACTTGAGAGTTTCTGGTCTTACATTAATGTCTTTGATCCATTTTGAATTGATTTTGGTATACAGAAAGAGGTAGGGAATCTAGTTTCATAGTTTTAATTTTCTACATGAGAATGTCTAGTTTGCTCAGTACTGTTTGTTGAACAGACTGTCTTTTCTCCAGTGTATGTTTTTTACACCATTGTTGAAAACCAAATAGTGATAGCTGCATGGATTAATTTCAGGGCCCTGGTCTATTCCATTGGTCTACTTGTCTATGCCAGGACCATGTGGCTTTGTAGTGTAATTTGAAGGCCGGAGTTGTGATTCCTCCAGCATTGCTCTTTTTGCTCAGGATTGCTTCAGCAATTTTGTACTTCTGTCTGACTTTTAGGATTGTATTTTCTAGTTCTGTGAAGAATGTCATTGAAATTTTGATGGTGATTGCACTGACTCTGTAGATTACTTTCAGTAATTAGCTATTTTCACAATATTGATTCTTCTGGTCCATGAAGATGACAAGTCTTTCTATCTTCCAAGTTGTCTTCAACATGCCTGGCTTATTTGTTGAAATGGAGTCTCACTAACTTTTTGTGAGCACTGGCCTTGATCCATGATCCTCCTGATCTCTGTCACTTTAGTAGCTGGGATTACAGGTGAGTACCACCACACCCAGCTTTCACTGTTTTATTGTTTTCATTGTAGAGGTCTTTACTCCTTGGTTAAGTTTATTCCTATAGTTTTGGTTTTTGTCTTTTTTCTTTTTCTGATGTTATTTTTAATGGGAATGTGTTTTCCTGATTTCTTTCTCAGCATGTTTGGTATTGGTGCATATAAAAGTTATTGATTTTTGTATGTTGATATTATATCCTGCTGCTTTGCTGAAAATGTATATCAGATCTAAGAGTTTTCTGGTAGCGTCTTTAATGCCTTTTAAGACTTGAATCTTATCTCTGCAAGCAGGCATAGCTTGTCCTCTTACTTTTTTTTTTTTTCATATGTCACCAGGCAAGTCTTTATTAACCATTCTTTTTTTTTTTCCTTTTTCTTTTATTATTCATATGTGCATAAAGGCTTGGTTCATTTCTCCCCCCTGAACCCACCCCCTCCCTTACCACCCACTCCACCCCCTCCCTCTTCCCCCCCAATACCCAGCAGAAACTATTTTGCCCTTATTTCTAATTTTGTTGTAGAGAGAGTATAAGCAATAATAGGAAGGAACAAGGGTTTTTGCTGGTTGAGATAAGGATAGCTATACAGGGCATTGACTCACATTGATTTCCTGTGCGTGGGTGTTACCTTCTAGGTTAATTCTTTTTGATCTAACCTTTTCTCTAGTACCTGTTCCCCTTTTCCTATTGGCCTCAGTTGCTTTTAAGGTATCTGCTTTAGTTTCTCTGCGTTAAGGGCAACAAATGCTAGCTAGTTTTTTAGGTGTCTTACCTATCCTCACCCCTTCCTTGTGTGCTCTCACTTTTATCATGTGCTCAAAGTCCAATCCCCTTGTTGTGTTTGCCCTTTTCTGTTTATTTTTTTTCTTTTCCTTCCCTTAGTTCTCTTGATATGCAGGAATTTTCAGGTGGTGAGGGTCCTTGGTCCGCTCTTAGATGGAAATCAAAGGCAGACTCAAATAGCAAAGGTCAGAAAAGTTTTATTTGCAGAGAAGAGAAAGGAAAGACCGCCTGGGGTCATGCAGCAGGGCCCGGACACTGGTAGCCTACTGAGTCAGGTTGGAAATTGGGTTTTATAGTTTTTTTATTGCCCAAGGGCACAGATTTTGGCGTGGACAGATGTCAAAGGAGAGGTATTTTTCTGGCATGAACAGATATTTCTTGGGAAGAAAAAGGGGCATTTTTCCCCCCTGGCTAATTGTCACCTTTTTGGGAACATGTAGACCTCGTGTGGTCTGCCTTTTAAGTCCCCCCCTCTCAATGACCACCCTAGCTGCTGTTAGGAATAGGGACAATGAAGTCTATTTAGTGACTGGTTGCTTTTGACAAGGGGGCAATGAAGGGGCCCCGAGCATCAGGGCTGACCATGAGAGGGATTATCTAAGGGACTGCAATAGTAGGTCATTTTTATTTCCATCAGGGGACTCTGCAGTTTGATGGATTCTAGGTGAGAGAAAACAAATGTGACAAGTAAGTTTTAAATGCAAGGCCCAAACAGAAGTAAGAGAATAATGGCAACTATAGGCCCAAGAAAGGGTAGAAAACATGTCTTTTAGATGATTGGGGACACCAGGCACAGTGGAGATATTTTATGCCTACTGTCCTAGAGAGTCCCTGAGTTACTTTTTCCTTAATTGTAGGCCTGTTACACTTTGAAGGCTTTTGGGGAGACAAAAGTGAGGGATTATTTCTGTGATTAGAACTTGGACTACATCCCTAGCACATTCTGTACTGTAAGGAAAGGCCTCTACCCATCCAGTTAACACGTCCACCAATACTAACAGTATTGGTCCCCCAGCATATGGGTAAAGTCTAATTGCCAGTCTTCCCTGGGATAGGACCCCTACCTCTGTGCCCCTGGTACCTCGAGTCTTTTATTATTGGGATTTTTTTTGGCACATCCCTGTACAACTTGTTGGGCAGTGTCCCTTAATTTAGTCCCCCCAAACATTTTGTTGACCAAAACCAAAGTATTGTCTAAGTGCAAATGATAAAGTTGGTGGAGGAGCTTAAGAATTTTCCACTGGAATGCTTCAGGGAGCCATAATTTTCCTCCAGGGTATACCCACCAGCCCCAGTGATCTAACTGGTACACTTGGTCTGAGGCTTGCTTTCTTTCTTCTGATCGATACTGTGGTCTCTCTGGGGGAAGGAGAATCCCCTCCCAGAGGAGAGGGCCAGCTGTATATTCCTGCATGGCTGTCCGTTTAGCTGCTTCGTGAGCTGCTTTGTTTCCCTTTGCTATCTTATCTTCCCCTTTTTGGTGACCTCTACAGTGAATCACCGAGACCTCTTTAGGCAATAGGATAACATCTAGGAGGGCTAGTATGTCATGAGCATGTCTAATGGGAGAGCCTGTTGTAGTTAGCATTCCCCTTTCCTTCCAGATGGCTGCATGACCATGCAGGATCAGGAAGGCATACTTAGAATCTGTACAGATGCTGAGTCTTTGTTCTTTTGACAGTTTTAGGGGTCTATTACAGCCACTGATTCTGCCAATTGAGCACTTGTATTAGGAGGAAGAGGACCTGATTTAAGGATGACAAATTCTGTTACAACTGCAAACCCTGCATATCTGACACCATTTTTGACAAAGGAGCTACTGCCAGTATATAATTCTAGATCTGGGTTTTTTAAGGGCTGATCAGTCAAGTCAGGTAAGACAACGTAATTCTCCATAAGTACCTCCTCACATGAGTGTTCAGGATTTCCCTGTGTCTCTGGTAGAAGGAATGCAGGGCTTAGGCTCTAACAAGTCCTTAAAGTTGTTTCCATCCCTCCCAGCTGCTGGGCCTGGTATTTAAATAGACGGCTTTCAGATAGCCAAAGTCCTCCTTTTGAGTTTAAAATTTCCCGTAGGTTGAGTGGGGTGTAAACTGTCTGGGGTTGGTTTAGGACAAGTTTTTCAAATAGCACTTAAAGGCTAACTGCAGCAAATGCTCAAAGACATCCTGGCCATCCCTTGGCTACCTGATTTAATTCTTTACTTAAGTAGCGCACTGGCTGGGGAGTGATGGCCCAGAGCTGAGTCACCACACCCAAGGCCAGTCCTCCCTTTTTATAGACATATAATTGAAACTTGTCTTGTACTGGGAGACCCAGGGAGGGAGATGTCATAAGAGCCTTTTTTAACTGGTGGAATGCATTTTCTGACTTGTCATCTCATTCAATAAAAGATTGGGGATCCTTCTGTGCTTTCTTTTTTTTTTCTTTTATTATTCATATGTGCATACAAGGCTTGGGTCATTTCTCCCCCCTGCCCCCACCCCCTCCCTTATCACCCACTCCGCCCCCTACCTCTCCCCCCCACCCCCTCAATACCCAGCAGAAACTATTTTGCCCTTATTTCTAATTTTGTTGTACAGAGAGTATAAGCAATAATAGGAAGGAACAAGGGTTTTTGCTGGTTGCTTCTGCGCTTTCTTAAGGATTTTATATGAGGGCCTGACTAGGTCTGCATATCCTGGGATCCAAATTCTACAGTATCCTGTGACCACACCCAAAAGGACCTCAGTTGTTTTAGAGTCTTAGGTAGAGGAAATGTCAGGATCAGATGGATCCTGTCTTCTCCTAGAGACATCATTTCTTTCTCCAGGACAAGACCTAAATACGTAACCCTAGACTGACAAAATTGGGCTTTTTCTTTAAAGATTTTATAACCTCTATCTGCTAGGAAGTTTAGTAACAATTCAATGGCTCATGAAACGACAGGCTCAGTGTGTCCACAGAGCAGGAGGTCATCTACGTATTATAGCAGAGTAGCTTGTGGATATTGCCATTCTGCCAAGTCTTGAGTTAGAGTTAACTCAAAGAGGTGGGGGCTGTCTCTGAATCCCTGGGGGAGGACAGTCCAAGTGACCTGTCAGAGTTTCTTGTGGGGTCCTCAGAGGCAAAGATAGGTTGACTTTTAGGGTGTAAGGGAATGCAAAAGAAGGCATCTTTTAAATCCAGGACAGAGTAGTAAGCGGTACCTGGAGGTATTTGGGCTAAGAGCATGTAGGGATTTGGAACTACAGGGTGGAGAGGCACTACCGCTTCATTGATCAGGTAGAGATCTTGGACTAGTGTCCATTTGTTAGGTCTCTTTCTGACCCCAAGAATAGAAGTATTATATGGGCTGGAGCACTCTATTAGCGGTCCCTATCTCTTTAAGTCTTTGATTATGGAAATTAGTCCCTCCTTAACTTCTGGTCTTAAATGATATTGTTTTTGATGGGGAAACTGAGAGTAGTCCTTGAGATGAATTAGGACTGGGACTGCCTTTCGTGCCTGTCTCATGGTATGTCCATCAGTCCACACCGTAGGGTCTACTTGTTCCTCTATCAGGGGCAAACAAAAGTACTCCCCTGGGGGTAAAAGGAGCTGCACCCCCAATTTAGATAGAAGGTCTCTCCCTAGTAGAGGAGTGGGGGTTTCTGGGACAATTAAAAAGGAGTGACAGAAGCAGGCTAGAGGCTAAGTGAAATAACACTCTAGGGGCTGGCTGATATGCCCCGAACAGTAATTTTCTTGGAGTACCTGGGTCTGGGAGAGAAAGGAATAGTTGAAATGCTGGCTCCAGTATCCATAAGGAGGGCTGACCTTGTGCTTTTCAATAAGTGTCTCCTGGGGCTCCTCTAATTTTATAGTGGTCACAGGAGCTTGTGTGGGAGGCCCCAGGACCTGCCATTGGGGGGAGGCTCTGGCCTCCATTCCCTTGGGAACTGAGGACAGTGTGCCTTCTAATGATTTCCCCAGCAGAGGGGGCAAGGTCCTGGAGTTGCCTTCCTTTGGGGACACTCCCACCTAAAATGGCTTGCCTGTCCACTTTGAAAACATGTCCACAGGTTTGGACTGTGCCCTGGGGGAACCTCTTGAAATGCTGCAATCAGAGCTTATTGCCATTTATCCTTTCTCTTTTCCTTTTCCAGGTCCTTTTTTTTTTTTTAAAGTCCTTATTACAGTATATGAATGTGGTTATATGGACCAATTGGTCTAGATCTCTACTCCCTTCAGCCACCAGTGTTTGAAACTTTCTATGGATATCGGGCTGACTGTGTTAGAATTTTATCCTTTAGGATGATTTTCTCCTCCTGTGACTTCAGTGCAATATTGGTATGCTTTTGTAAAGTATCCTTAAGTGTCTGTAGGAAAGCTATTGGGGTTTCTAAGGGCCCTTGCTGTACAGCTGTGACTTGGGAGTAATTAAGGGGTTTTACCTTGGCTCTCCTTAGACCCTCAAGAATGTAGTGGGTGAGGTGGTTACAGGTCCATTCATCCTTGTCATTCTCAGTGTCCTACTTAGGATCATATCTAGGCACTGTCTAATTTCCTGTGGGAATTGAGAATCAGGATTCCCTTTTAGGTATCCAATGTCTCTGTCTTTCTTCCCCCTCCCTCTCCTCCAAGGACCAGCTCTGAGATAGGCCTGTAGGGCCACATTTATCTAAGTGGTAATCATCCCCAGCTGCAGCTGCCTGATCTCATACTTACTGTTTTTCGAGAGAAGCAAGAGTCTGAATTAACAATATCATTATGTTCACAATTTTGACTGACTCTTCTGAATACCTGGATGTACTGATCTGGGTTTTCTGTGTAACTTCGTAAATCCCTTTTTATTTATTTAAGCTCACTTAATGTAAAAGGAACGTGAGCCCTATGCCCTCCGGGAATTAATTGGAAGGGGTAGAGTCCTGTGTGATGATGATGTCAGAGGCACAATGTAGCTGGGCAAGAGGGTAGAGGGGGAGCTGTGGGGGCATTAACTAATTTCCTCAGAGTGGGATATATCCCCTTTGGTTCTCCTGGAGATTTAATTTCTGTTATGAGGGAGGCCCCCTTTGACATTGTTGGGGCCCTTGGCCATCAGGTGGTTTTTCGGGTTCTGGTTCCTCGAGGGAGTTTGGGGGCTCTTTGCAAAGGGTCACCATGTCTTGGTATCTAGCCTGCATTTATTCAGCCATTTTGGGTGGTCTCTTAGGAGAAAGAACAGTTGAACATAAGGGACTTTAGTCCACTTTCCCTCCTTTCTACAGAACATATCTAATTGAAGAATGCTATTATAATTAATGCTCCCTCCTTTTGGCCATCTTTCCCTATTTCCCACAGGATATTGTGGCCAGGCCTGGGTGCAGTAAAACTTGAGTAACTTCCATTGAAGACTTTCTGGATTAAGTTGTTTCCAATGTTTTAGTAAGCAGGCAAGGGCGGATCCTTCTGTGAACCTGGAAACTTGATTTTCCCTGTCTAAAAAGGGAAGCAAGGGAAAATTGATCACCTTGAGAGGAGTTTTCTCCTTTTACCTAGGCATCCCCAGGTGAGGAGATCCTCTATGTGGGACAGGGCATCCCTCTCTCCTGTGCTCTCCTGCCGCTGCTTCCTGTGGCTAAGGTCATGGGGAAGACATTTATGTACACCCAACTGCAGCTACCCAGCCAGAGTGGCCCTGATCAATTTTTTTTGCCTGTTTGTCTAATTTTGCCTGTTTGCCTTGTGACTGAAGTACCTGGTTCTCCTCTATCAACTGAAGGCTTGTAATTTTAAAATAACTCTGTCAGTGAGGGGCTTTAAAGCAACCAAGAGAGCTTGCATGGCCAGAGAGAGGACTCTTGTGAAGGCATGGATGGGGACTTTTGATGAGGCAGAATTTTTTTCCCCTGTATACTCTGTGATACCTATATATTTTATGAAAACAGAGGGAGCATCTGAAGGCATTGTTCTTTTGCTGCAGACTCTATCTCCTTAGGTAGCTCTTGGGTAAAGCACTCTTTTCTCCTCTGAGGGCTGACTATGGGAACCTACTTAACCAGATCAATCAGACACCTAACAAAAACAGTTAAGCCCAAGTTAGAGAGTAGCCCTTTTTGGTGTACTCAATTGAAATGGGGGCTGCAAAAGGACATGGGAACTCCTGAGGATATAGTCTAAGGACTAGGTTTTGAACAGGGAGATGTGGGATCTCTCCCAAACTTGGCTGAAGAAGGAAGCCCACTGCTGTCTAGGATAAAGGGGGTGGCCCACTCATCCTGATCTACTTGGGAAAGAAGAAGGAGAAGCTGAGGATTAGGGGAAAGAGAGTTCCCAGGCTCAACACATGAATTATTAGTCATCCCTGCTGTCTGGGTCGATCCTGCCAGAGCAAGTACTGGAGCACTGGAAGAGAGGGGTGACCTCCACTCTCAGGCCTTGGGAACTGTGAAGAAAGTGTAGAGATCTGATTGTCTGTGTGCTGTGGGCATAGCTGGAGGGGTTCTGATACTTAGCCACTTTTGGAACCTCAAGAAGTTGCATCTTCAGCCTTTGGGTCCCACTGGGGAGTTGTTCTGGCCAGAATACCCTTGTAGCTTGAAGAGAAACTTTACTTCCATTTTAGACCTCATCCTTAGTGGGTCAGATCTGAAAGGGAGAAGGTTTAATGAGGGAAGGAGCTGAGAGTTCAGAGAGAAAAAAAAAAGCCTCAGTGCACTGAGGCTTTAGCGTAGCTTTGGCAGTCTACTATAAGCCCCTGGCTGGCCCCAGTTCTCAGGTTTCCTGCCTAATAGCTGTGGAGGGCTCAGAGCTTTTCCTCCAGGTTTCTGAGGGAGAAATCCTACTTAGCAAGAGAGAGAGAGAAAGAAAAAAGGTGTTGAAGGACATTTTTGCCAGGTACAGTGTTCTCAGCTGGTGGGTGTTTTGTTTTTGTTTTTGTTTAGCTCTTTGAATGTATCAACCCATTGTGTCCTCTACCCTCCAAAGTTTCTTCTGAGGATCTTTGATTATCTTGTTCATAGTCCCCTTATATGTGACAAGTTGCTTCTCTCTTGCTGCTTTCAAGATCTTTTCTTTGTCTTTCTCTGTTGATGGGTTCATTTCAACGTATCTTAGTGGATCAACTTGAGTTTGTGTTACTTGGAGTTCACTGAGCTTCTTGAATGGATACATTCATGTCTTCCATTAATTTTGGAAGTTTTCAACTATTATTTCTGCAAATGCTCTTTCTCCTTCCCCCTTATTCTTCTGCAATTCCTACAGTGTTTATGTTGGTCTGTTTGATGGTGTCCCATAGCACCCCTAGGTTCAGTTTACTTTTCTTCATTCTTTTTTGCTGTGATCCTTAGATTTGATAATTTCAGTATTCCTATTTTGCAGTTTTATAGATTCCTTTCCATGTGTTCAAATCTGCTGTTGAATTCCTCTAGCAAATTAAGTTCCAGAGTTGCTGTTTGCTTCTTGATCTTACACTTTACTGGTATTCTCATTTGGTTTCAGGTCTTCCTTTGATTCTTTGTTTTGTGGTTTCATTTAATGTTTTGACCATATTTAAGATTGTTGGGTTAAATTTTTTTTAGAGCCAGACATTGTGGTACACTCCAGTAATCCCACCTACTCAGGAGGCAGAGATTAGTAGGATCACAGTGTGAGGCCAGCCAGGGCAAAAAGTTAGCAAGACCCCATCTCAGCTAACAAGTTGTGTGTGGTGGGGGACTTCTATAATTCCAGCTATGCAGGAGGTAGGTAGGAGGATTACAATCTGAGGTCATCCCCAGCAAAAACATGAGACCCTATCAAAAAAATTAGAGGGCTGTGCCATCTTTTCCCTGGCCAGCCTGGCAGTTTGGGCCTGCCATTAAACCTTGCTCTATGGACATGAGTTTTCTCGTGAGCTTTCTTTGAGAGCGGCGTTTTTCCTAACATTTGGTGTCAAAACCCGGGATCAGGTTGAGTTCCCGGCACTGACCTTGCTCTCCTGGCTTTCCTCCGGGATCTGAGCTGCTTTACTGGGACCCCCGATCCTAGAAAGCGCCACTCTCTCACTAGCTCACATGGAAGTTCCTCCACCCCAGCGCGCCTCCAACCGCCATCCACCACCGGCCACTCTTCCCTTAAGGTCCTCTCTCCCTTGGTGAGTCCTCCTCGCACGCAGAGCTGTGGTCTCTCTCTCTCATTTCCTCGAAAACCCTAGCGCTAGGTTGCAGCTCGCTCTTGTCCTGGGGAAAACTGGGTTCCCCACTTGGGACTGTGGACCCCCTGGTAGTGAAGACATTCCTTCTGGGGGTTGTTTTCCATATTTCTCTCTCTCTCTCCTGAGGACCTGATATTTTGGGGTCGCCCGCCATATCTCTTCTCAGGTCAGGCCTTCACCATGGGAGTTGGACTGTCCCAAATTCCTTTAGACTCCCCAATGGGATATCTCCTGGCCAACCTTGGGCCCCTCTGCCTAACGCCTGATCTTAAGCCACGAAAGCTCATTTTTCTCTGTAATCAGGCCTGGCCCCAATTGGATAATACCTCCAAATGGCCACTTAATGGCACTTTCAATCCCAGTATTTTAAGGGATTTATACAATCTCTGTGAGCATGCTGGTAAATGGAAGGAACTTTGCTACGTCCAATCCTTTCCCTATCTCTGCATCAAACCCTCCCTCTGTACTTTCTGTTCCCCTGTGCAGATTCTATTGGCCTGTAAACAGGTTTCTGAATCAGCCAATTCCTCTCCCATACCTCCTCCTTCCCCATGTAAGCAGACTTATTGCACTGCTTACCATGCCTGTCTCCTCCTATCTTCCTGAAAAACTTTCCCTGTCGTGGAGTTAAGCAAGCCACTCCTTGCCAATTCTGACCTCCAGGCGATTCCAGCTCTGAGAAAGCTCATGGCTTATTCGGTGACCAGAGAGTGGAGGTTTCGTTTCCTGAAAGCCTGCCAGTACCAATCAATGGAAGCAACCTACAGACACAGGTGATGGCTAATCCCTTAAGCGTGTGTCATGCCTCCAGGCTCTGCCTTCCCCTCCCTTACCTAAGATGTCAGCTCACCTTTCTGCCTCCATCATGGTCTCACCGCGTGTCCTTTGTCTCTGTCTGCCTTCCCCTCCCTGGGCTTACTGGGACCCTGCCTCCCATGAAAAACCTGTAGCATGGTACCTTATGACTTAAGTTGTTCCAACTAGACCGAGAGGCGGGAGGTGCGGTGACTGAGGTGCGCCCGCCCTGGTTGCCCGAGCTCTGGCGACCATGACTGGGGCGTCAGTGGTGTCACTCCCTGGACCGCTGTTCCTGTGGCTTCCGTAAGCTGGCCCCCGGTGGCACCGCCCTCAGGTGAGGCCGGGCTGCCGGTTAGTGGCTGGGCTGGAGTTGAGGGGAGCAGTCCGGGTTTAAGGGGAGCTCCCGCGGGTGGAGCTGAACTGGCCTGGCTCTGGTCTTGAAGAGGTGGGAGGACTCCGCCTTCTTTCCAGTTTTTGTCTACAAGTGCTTGTAGGAAATATGGCTGATATTAACCTCAAAGAAGTAACCTTAATAGTAGGTGTAATTACTGCCTGCTATTGGAACAGCCTCTTCTGTGGTTTTGTTTTTGATGATGTTTCAGCAATACCCGATAATAAAGACCTGCATCCATCTACACCTTTAAAAACGTTATTTCAGAATGACTTCTGGGGAACCCCTATGTCTGAGGAGAGAAGCCACAAGTCTTACCGACCCTTAACAGTACTGACATTTCGCTTGAATTATCTATTTAGTGAACTAAAACCAATGTCATACCATCTTCTAAATATGGTTTTTCATGCTGTGGTCAGTGCAATATTTCTCAAAGTCTGTAAACTTTTTCTGGACAACGAGAGCAGTGTGATTGCTGCTGTGCTTTTTGCAGTGCATCCAATACATACAGAAGCAGTAACAGGTGTGGTAGGAAGAGCAGAACTTTTGTCATCTATCTTTTTTCTAGCTGCGTTTTTGTCATATACCAAATCAAAAGGACCAGATAATTCCATAGAATGGTTCCTGGTGTATGATAAGAATTCAGTATATATTTGCTGAAGAAATGAGAAAATGAATTAATTTAATAAACTTTAAAATCTAAAGTTCATTTTTTTAGATTTTATTTCAATGTTCTTAATGAAGAAAACAGATTATGCAGTCATAATACTCTTCTACCATAATTTATACTACAAAATAATTGGATGTCATATTTTCTAATTAGAAAACTGAGACTCAGTACTCACAAAGCAGTTAATAATAGTGTGGACACCAATTGCACTGACAGTGTTTTTAGTGGCTGTTGCAACATTGTGTAAAGAACAAGGAGTAACAGTTGTGGGAATTTGTTGTGTATATGAAGTATTTATTGCCCAGGGGTATACTTTGCCCTTATTGTGTACTGCTGCTGGACAGGTTCTCCATGGAAAGGGTAGTATTCCACTTTCTATGCTGCAGACACTAATAAAACTGATTGTCTTGATGTTCAGCACATTATTACTCGTTGTGATTAGAGTCTAGGTTATTCAGTCCCAACTTCCAGTATTTACAAGGTTCGATAACCCAGCTGCTGTAAGCCCAACTCCTACAAGACAGCTAACTTTTAACTACCTCCTTCCTGTAAATGCCTGGCTTCTATTAAATCCTTCAGAGCTCTGCTGTGATTGGACCATGGGAACAATACCACTTATAGAATCATTTCTAGATATTCGAAATCTTGCCACTTTTGCTTTCTTTTGTTTTCTCGGGGCTTTGGGAATATTTAGTCTCCGATACCCTGGTGATTCCTCCAAAACTGTCTTAATGGCACTTTGTTTAATGGCGTTACCATTTATTCCTGCATCAAATCTTTTTTTTTCCTGTTGGATTTGTTGTTGCTGAGCGAGTACTATATGTTCCTAGCATGGGTTTCTGTATTTTGGTAGACCACGGATGGCAGAAAATTTCAAACAAAAGCCTGAGACAGGACAAACTCTGAGTCAGGCCCAAATAAAAACAAGGATATTATTGAAACTAAAGTCACAAATGACTACTGCCACTTTCATATGCAATGAACTGAGATATAGTCATCCTACTTAATTTAATGTATTTAAAAAGCTATCCTGGGTTTGTCTGTCCATGGTGATACTTACTCATGCCTTAAAAACACTCCACAGAAATTGGGATTGGGAGTCTGAATATACATTGTTTATGTCAGCCTTAAAGGTGAATAAAAATAATGCCAAATTATGGAATAATGTGGGTCATGCTCTGGAAAATGAAAAGAACTTTGAGAGAGCTTTGAAATACTTCTTACAGGCTACCCATGTTCAGCCAGATGATATTGGTGCCCACATGAATGTAGGAAGAACTTATAAAAATTTAAATAGAACTAGAGAAGCTGAAGAATCTTACATGATGGCTAAATCACTAATGCCTCAAATTATTCCTGGTAAAAAATATGCAGCCAGAATTGCCCCCAACCACCTAAATGTTTATATCAATTTGGCCAACCTGATCCGAGCAAATGAATCCCGATTGGAAGAGGCAGATCAGCTATACCGACAAGCAATAAGCATGAGACCCGACTTCAAGCAGGCTTACATTAGCAGAGGAGAACTGCTTTTAAAAATGAATAAACCTCTCAAAGCAAAGGAAGCCTATCTTAAAGCACTAGAACTGGACAGAAATAATGCTGATCTCTGGTACAACTTGGCAATTGTATATATTGAACTTAAAGAATCAAATGAAGCCCTAAAAAACTTTAATCATGCTTTAGAACTAAATCCAAAGCATAAGCTAGCACTATTCAATTCTGCCATATTAATGCAGGAATTAGGTGAGGTTAAACTCAGACCTGAAGCTAGAAAACGGCTTCTCAACTATGTAAGTGAAGAGCTGCAAGATGCTAATGGCTATTTCAATTTGGGAATGCTTGCCATGGATGACAAAAAGGACACTGAAGCAGAGATTTGGATGAAGAAAGCCATAAAATTACAAGCTGACTTCAGAAGTGCTTTATTTAATCTGGCTCTCCTGTATTCCCAGACTGCAAAGGAATTAAAGGCTTTGCCAATTTTAGAAGAGTTACTCAAATACTATCCTGACCATATCAAGGGTCTTATTTTAAAAGGAGACATTCTGATGAATCAAAAGAAAGATATACTTGGAGCAAAAAAATGTTTTGAAAAGATTCTGGACATGGATCCAAGCAATGTACAAGGAAAGCACAATCTTTGTGTCGTATATTTTGAAGAGAAGGACTTACTAAAAGCTGAAAGATGCCTGGTTGAAACATTGGCGTTAGCACCACATGAGGAGTATATTCAACGCCATTTGAGTATAGTCAGGGATAAAATTTCTTCATCTGGTTTTCTTGACCACCCAGTATTCCCAGCTGATGATAAAACTTCAGATGGAGAAGAAAGAGACAAAATTCCAACTGAAAATATAGAAGAAATCAGAAGTGAATCCAGACCAGCACAGATAAGAAAAACAAATGGTGATAAAAGTCACTCTAAATCCAACAATTAGCAAAAAATACAAAGAGGCCCCCCATAAAACAACAAAAGACATCAAAGAAATTGAGAAGAAAAGAGTTGCTGCTTTAAAAAGACTAGAAGAAATTGAACGTATTTTAAATGGAGAATAGCATTATTCTATCATGTGGTGATGTATCAAAGAACCTCAGTCTATATCATGTGGTTGCCTATACTGGGAGCTTTCAAAAATATCGAGGAAATGTAACAGTCTTATCATGAGTTGCCTCTGCAGGATCAAAATAAGATTTTCATTAAAGACCTGTTTTATTCCAGAATATGTATTATATAGGATAATGGCAAAAGATTTTAGTTTTGGTGAATAAAGCAGAAATACCAAATTTCAGGTGACAAATTTGAAACTTTAATAAAAGGAAGGTTTCTCTGGCAGGAACAGTCTTTATTACCCTGAATTAAAATAATTTAAGACCTGAATGATGATCCTTGAGGACAAATCAAATACATACTGGTTTACTCTGTGAATTATCATTTATAACCTACTTCATTTTTCCTTTATCTCTTGGAATCTAGTGATGTGTTGAAAACACTTATTGAACTTTTCTTCAGTGATTCTGTGAAACCAGGGGACTTTGCACTACAAATGAATACTGGTTTCTTTATAGTATGTTCTTTGGTTGGTTTTGAGAAGTAATGTTGGATGAAATGTATTTAAATAAATCATTATGACATGGTAGCTTAAGAATGTATTTTCATAGTTGCATACTTGTCCTTCACTCTAAAATGCAGTTTTTAAGCAAGTAAAGTTTTACACACACACATACTTGTAATGTATGTAAGTACACCAAATACTATATTTTCTTTTTCACATTGAGAGTATCACAACATGAACTAACACAATCATGACTATTCTTTGGCTTTTCCTCCTCAAACTATCTTGTTTCTTAAGGTCATAGTTATTCTGAGAAGATCCAGTGACTAACCTTAAACTTCTGAATAATAACATAGTAAACTTCTCTTTCATCTTAGTCTATCCGGTCTTACTTCAATTTTAACTTTCTGTTTGTAAACTCACCTTATTCATTCTTAGATACCTAACCCACTACATTCAGTTTGTTTAACTGAAGACAAAACAATGTGACAAAGTTTATTTTTAAACACGAAATTCTTGATATCTTATTGTGGTGTACATTTTTATTAAATATTTATTTTGATTACTGAGCTTTCATAAATATTTTAAGGCTATTTTAATTCTGCCAAGTATGAAAACAAATTGTTAGTACATTTGCCTATGTGTGCATATATTACGGTTTAACCAGAATTACATCATTGTTTGCCTACTGTCCAACTGTAAGGAAAATTAACCTAATACAAAATTAACAAATTTGTCATTTTCTTTAGGCAGATTTAAACCTGAGAAATATGTTAGATTAAAAGTCAGTACAAATCAAACTTAGTTTAAATGTAATTTTTTCCTTGAGTTAAAATATACTTCCAGTGAGCTTTATAATAGCTAATACAGTTGGTTTTAATTTAAAAATGTTAAAGCTCAAGCTATCATTCTGGGGTTGTAACTAATTTCTAATTATGTAGAGTTTCAAAAACTGTATTTTTTAGTTCCTTTGAGAGTACTAATTTCTAACTATTATGTCTCAGAAATCATATTCCTGTAATGTTTTTTAAGAGATGTTTTATAAATAGGTCACAAGAAACATAGTCTGCATTAAAGACCCACTCTTACTAGATTCCCAGGGGGTCTGGCATAGATTTTTTTTTAAGGCAATTTAAAGCAAGGACTGATACCAGTGAGTATTAATTCTTGACCCAGGACATTCTGTTATACATCAAAGCAATATCTAAATTCAGTTCTTAGATTATGGCTTTGTGACTTCATATATAAGGTAAAGAATACCTCATATACTATGACTTGAAAATTGTTATTCTTATGTTCTCTCCATATATCTTAAGGAAATTTTTGAGTGATTTCTATAGCTGTAATTTCAATCAAGTAAGAGACAGCAGATCATAATAACTCGAGTAATATCTTAGTAAATTTATACAGGTATTCAAATGATGAATTCAAATTATGACAGCAGATCATAATAACTCGAGTAATATCTTAGTAAATTTATACAGGTATTCAAATGATGAATTCAAATTATGCAGTGGTTTTTATAGAAAAGATTTATCTTCCTTATTAGCACCTAGAATGGTGTATCATGTAGGAAATACTTAGGTATTTGAATTTTAAATTATTTAAATCAAATCCTGAGTAATAATGACTAATTATTATAAATCATTGGGTCTCAGCCCTCACTTAAGAGAATCATCTGGAAGCTTTTAATATGAACCCCTCCCCAGGACAATTAAATACAAATTTCTAGGAAATGGAGCCATGTTTTGGTTTTTCTGAAACTTCTCTGAGTTCTAATTTGTTGGTAGGATTAAGGACTACTGCTCTAGATTGGTTCAGGAAAATCCATTTATCTCTCCTGTGTTAACTTTTGAAACTAGTAATATAACCCAATTAAGTTTTGGTTTAAGTTCCAATAAGGAATATGTTCTGATAAGTAGGATTTATTCCTTAAAAGTTAAGATCTTAAGTTTTGCCAAGCTTTCTTATATGCAATATTATCATTTATCTACAAGCTCAAAATAAAAATTTTTCTCAAAGTGTTAAAAAAAAAAAAAAGTTGTTCCAACTAGTTTGCCAGGCCTCTCAGTCTAATGTAACTTTAAATCAGCTGCTTTACAAAAGCACTTGCAAAAACCTGCAGCTGCCACACTTACGCTCTAACTCTGCCCCCACAAGGGGAAGAGGGAAAGCAAATAGGCGCACCTGTGCACAGGATGCCGGCTCCTGGACACAGCAAAAACACCTGCCATAGCTAGGAAAATCCATAGAGAGGACCCAGCAAATCCTGGGCCGCCAGCCACACGTGGTGATGGCTGTGGCCTGCCGCCACTTCCCCTAAAATAAACACACTCAGAGTGCACAGGAAGGGGGGTGGGGCAACAGGCCGCAGGATCAGGCCTAGGCAGTCAGGGTCATTTGTCCCACGTGTGTGTGGAGGGAGTTGGACCTTGCACAAGTCCTGCTCCTAGCCCCACCTCACACCTCAGGGCATCAGACCCTTGTAAGCCAATTGTTAGCTCAAGGTTATAGTTCCAAAAATAACAAAATAGGTATTACTGTGGTCTCTAAACTTCTCATTTAAAATTTTCTATAACTTTGGCCTCAGCATAAATTTTTCCCTCCAAATATTAACAGTAGTTGTCCCATATGGCACTGTTATTGGCCTGAAATGCCCTCTAAATGCCCTTCTCTAACTTTACAAATGATTTCTTTGTTAAAAAGGTAGCCTTTATTAAAGAGGCTGCCTGCTGTTGGCTATAAGACAGGATCCTAACGTTTTGTTCTTTCTAGATGGGACCTGCATCTTCCAGTCTTCTGGCTGGTAGATGTTGGAAGCTTTGTACTGAGGCCTGGCCTCAGTATGCCTTGGGTGACCAAGAGAAGTGGCCTTCACGGGGTTCCTTAAATTACAATACCATACTCCAATTAGACCTTTTCTATAAAAGTAAAAAAGTAAACTGAGGTCCCCCATACAAATTTCTACCTTCTAAGCCACCCCAGTACTCAGAACCTCTTAATGAGTGCTTCCCTCTCCAACAGGCAATGGTAGGAAGAGGGCAAATCGTATGTCCCCTTCCAGTTATCAGATCTAAGGGAAATTTAAAAACATCTAAACAGCTGTACAGATGCCCAGACAAATACATTTAAGCCTTTAGCTCTGTGGTCCAAACCTTTCAACTGACATGAAAGGATATTTTGCTTCTACTAGACCAGACTCTTATCTCATTAGAAAAGCAATGGGTTCGGGCCCAGGCCACTCAGGTTGGAAATGATTATATGGCTCAAGCAGTAGAGTGCTGCTTTACAAGCATAAAGTCCTGAGTTCAAGTCCAGTATAGCCAAAGTAAGAAATAATGATAATAGTATTTGGGGCTGTGGAAGTAGCTCAATGGGAGAATGTCTGTCCAGCACATGCAAAGCCCTGGGTTCAATTCCCCAACATAACTAAAATAAATAAATAAATAAATAAATAAATAATGGTAAAGAAGATAAGTGGCATTTATGTCACTTCAGCCATCTCATAGTAGAAAAACGTAGTTTAACCTAGACTAGATCCCTCATTCTTCAATTGAGGAAACTGAGGCCCAGAACAGTTCAGAGACCTGCTCTCCAGAGTGTCAGGTGTCAATGTAAAATAAGAACTTTACTTTACAGCAACAACCTATCAGAAAGCATACCACGGTGGACTCAGAGTCACAGGTGAGAGAGGTTCTCCTCAAAGATAAATTTCTAACAGTCAGTCCCAGATATTCGTAAACAACTGTGCTGAAGGGAAAAGTCAATGAACCAAGTAATACAGCTAGCCACGTCTGTATTTATGGCTACGTCTGTATGTCCGGGACCTTACTAACAGGAGAGAAAAAGATAAGAGACACCATGGCCTCGTTGCTGCTCTCAGAGAGGGGCCCCACGCGACTGGGGCCTGTATCCTGAACTTGCTACCGTGGTGGACGGGAGGGGCACTTCTGCAGAGAATGCTTAAGGGTGGACAGCCTGGGAGACAGCCCCGCCCCCCCAACCAGGACCCTGCCCTCTGCAAGGGTAACCACTGGAGGTCTAAGTGCCCCCGTCACCAGATGTAAGATGAGGTGCCACCTTCTATGGATTGATGGGTCCCGGCCCCCTGTCCACACTCCACTTCTTGGCATCAATGTTGAGGAGCCATAATGGCAGAAAAACAAAAGGCCATTTTTCTCCTAGACAGTGGAGCCCGTTTCTCTGTTTTACCTTTTTCTCCTGGTCCCTGGTCCAATGACAAAAGTTATCGTTTGGGGCAAATCTGGCCAGCCCCTAGAGCGCTAGTTTACCTGGCCTCTGGCCTGCTCTTGGGGAGACCTCCTCTTTTGTCACTCTTTCCTCATAGTACCTGAAACTCCAGTGTCCCTGATGGGACAGGATTTACTATCTCAATTAAAAACTCAAATACTCCTCCCCCCAGGCAGCTATCTCTGCTGCCCCCTCCTTCAGGAACAAAGAAGATTCCACAGTGTGGACTGATGAGATGAGTGTAGGGTGAGCCAGGATGGCCCTCCCTACTCAAATAAAACTCAAAAATCCCTCACAGTTTCCACACCCAAAACAGTATCTCCTCAATCCTGAGGGATCATGAGGCCTTATGCCGATCATAAATTCCTAAAAACAATAAGGGCTACTAATGAGTTGCTCCAGCCCCTCCAATAAACTTAAAATTCTTATAAAAGTTAATTTTAAAATACAAGTTACAAAGTAAACAACTGGAAAGGATATAGATAGGTAATAAATGTATTTTTTGGGAAGTTAAAGAGAAAAGGAATGTTTTTTTGGATGAGAAAGGATTTTGTAAAAAAAGGTTTATCCTAAAGATTGTTTCAAATAGGAGGGATAAAAACAAGCCATCAAAGGGTTTAATATGTTATATAAAGATCTAAGTAAGTTTTAAAAGTGCATAATAAGAAACCTCAGTGTGTGATAAAGTTAAATATAATCTAAGAGTTGCCTAAAAGATTTTTAGGGTCATGTCAAACTAAAATCAAATCCTCTATGTCTATGAAATAACAAGGTTATCTTAATATTGTTCTGCTCTGAGTAACATCTACAAAAAAATTACAGAGAAGGATTTTATCAAAGAAATTATTTGTGTTTTCTGCTGATCTTGTCAAGCTTTAAGTACTACTAAATCAGAGTTCATTTACATATTTGCTTATGTGTCTAAAATGACCACCTTGTAACAGTGTTATGTTATACTTTATCTGAATATGGTACAAACATTTAAAAGGTTAAAAGTGTCAATTTATATAAAATAATGAGCTAAAGCTCTCTTTTATCCAAGAGTGTTACATTTAAATCCTGACAGCCCCTGCCTCCCACAGTCACCTACCTAGGTGTGGCCTTAAAGGGACAGACTCACTCCCTGAGTCTTAAATGCATCAACCCAATCTTCTGCTTCCCAACCCCCATACCATAAGACAGCTTACAGCTTTCCTGGCAGTTAAAGGATTTTGCAGAATTTAGATTCCTAGGTATGTAGTCCCTGAGCAGACACCTTTTTATGCTCCTCGTAATATTCCTATTTGGATCTTAGATAATGCATGGCCACCCATTTCTCTCTCTGTAGTTGGAGGACTCTTGAAATCGTCTAGGGAACAACATTTCACAGTGCTTCTCCTGGCTAATGCCCATCCTGATGCCTGTGTTTCTTGCTCTCCTATTCTTAAGCTTCCTCCCTCGTATACTACATGTCTGCTATTGCTAATCAAAAGTTTAACCAGTTGTACCTCCAGGGATATCAACCTACCAGGACATAGGAGTCTGAGGATCCCGCCCCATACAGCGCCCCCTGCCAGCAGGAAGCAGCTAAAGAGACCGATGCTTCGCCCCAATTCCTGATCCTCAGCCCCCACCCTCATCATTATTAAAGAAAAAATGGGGGAATGATAGAACAATAATGTCGCCATTTTGTGAATCAGCCAAAATGGCAGCCCCGCCCTTAAACCAATTCCCGCGCTCTAAGGCAGCCCCACCCCTACCAGAGACTACAGAACCTGTACTAACTTTCTTCCCTTCCCCCTTCTATAAAAGCCACTGCTCTCCTAGGCTCTGGGTTGCGCCATCTTTTCCCTGGCCAGCCTGGCAGTTTGGGCCTGCTATTAAACCTTGCTCTATGAAAAAAAAAAAAATTAGA
Source organism: Castor canadensis (assembly GCF_047511655.1). Classification (NCBI taxonomy): domain Eukaryota; kingdom Metazoa; phylum Chordata; class Mammalia; order Rodentia; family Castoridae; genus Castor; species Castor canadensis. The sequence continues at coordinate 81,130,809 of NC_133392.1, forward strand.
GCAAAACAGGGATGGGGGCAAGGGCTCAAATGGTAGAGCACCTAACAAGTGTGAGACCCTGAGTTAAATCCCCTTGACACCTCTGCCCCCAAAATCTTTGTTTTGGAAGTCCCATCTTTGGTCTTCCTTAAGGACATTTCTGTCAATTCACATTTTAACTCTCATTGGGTCATTTCTTTCCTGTTTCTTTGTATATGTTGTGAATTTTGTGAAGTTTTGTTACTGTTATTAAAACTGGGCCCTTGAATATTACAATGTGATAACTTAGAAATCACATTCTACATTTTTCTCCAGGCTTTGCTGTTCTTGATTATTAAGTCAATGCTTTATGACTTCCAAATTCTTTTTTGCAGTCTGTTTTCTAGTAACTGACTTCTTTCTTCATATAGTGTTTTAGTAGATTTTTTCCTGAAAGGCTAGGATTAAAACAAAGGCAAGACCTTCCCAATTCTTTGCTTTTGGCTGTGTTCTGTGGTACTTCTTCAACACTTAGCCCATTAATTTAGAACTCCTCCCTAGCTTTCACATCCTGCTTGTTGGAGATCACTCATAGCTGAAAGCTCAGGGTCTCCTGAGGTCTTTCCTAAGCTGTGTCCTGGGCACATTCCTTAATGTAAGCAGGTGCTTTTGATTGCCCTATTTTCCCACAGAAACTCCTTCCCCATCTTTTTTCTTGGAATTTATTTAAGAATGGTATGTATCTTGTGGGCTTATCCACATTTTACAAACTCTTCTTTCATTATTTCTTTCTCTGACTCTTTTGTTATGATTTGTATAATCTTGTACATTTGAGAGCTTTGTGTATTTTGTGTTTTTTGTCTATTTTGTTTTCTGGTAGCTTTCTGTATTTTTTTCACAATTAAATCAGAATTTTAACTGTCAAGTGTTCCCTTTCTTCCCTCTTTCTGACAGATTCTTACAGAAGGCTATTTTCACTTTACATGTTAATAGTATTCTCTTGATGTTTTGGTTTAGAATTTTTTCTTAGATATTTTCAATTTTGTACTTTTCCCCTTACTTTTCAGTCATTCTATTTGTTCTGGTGGCTTACTTTTGCTGCTTTGTTTCCCCCACTTATTTAGTAGTTCTTCCTTTTCCTTTCATGTTTCTCCATGAAGACCCAATTTGATTAGTACATGTAATCATTGCAAGTTATCCAGGTAGAGTATGAATGCAAACAGGCATCTCTTCATGTACTTTCTCTCCAGATGGAGATGGAGTAAGTGGGCAATGACCACAGGAGGACTCACCTTCAGGCTGGGAAGAAAGGAATAGGCAGGTAGGCAGGAAGTCTCCTATGGTTCCTAAAACAGAGATGCTATATCCTGTGACTAAATCATTAAGTAATTGCCTTAAAAGAAGCTACCTGCTATATTTGGCTTCACTTTGGGCAAAACTGCCATCATTGATCATATATTAAAAAGTCTCTTACTCTATAGTGCTGACTGATCATCGGCTTTAGTTTTCATTGTTTGCTGAATCTAAACAGTAGAGGGCTACTGGGTGTGGTGGTGCATGCCTGTAATCGCAGCTACGTAGGAGGCAGAGACAGGAGGATTAATGTTTGAGGCCAGCATGGGCAAAAAATTAGTAGGACCCTATTTCAAAAAGAAGTGGGCATGTTGGTGCAGAACTGTATACCAGCTTCTCAGGAAGTGCAGGTTGGAAGATCATGGTCTGGGTAAAGTTATCCTGAGACCCTATGTGAAAAACAAACTGAAAGCAAAAGGATTGGGGGCGTAGCTCAAGTATCCCTTAGTTAAATCCCTAGTACTGCAAAATAAAAAAGAGTGTTGCTAAGGGGTCCTGGTAGTCAGGAAATTTGCTAATCATTCATGCTATAACTTGACCCTAGCCCAGTTTGAAGACTTAGAGATTGGGGTTTTTTTTTTTTTTTTTGTCTCTTATTGGAAGCCACCACTTCTGTCCACTCCCAACTTACATTAAGTTTCAGGCATTGTGCTTTTACTTTCTTTTGTCTGATACTATTTACTAATACTGTATGGAAATTACATAAATTTGTGGGGTTTGTTTGATGTATCCTAATGTTTGTACATTTATTGTTTTGTTTCTTCTACTTACATTTTTTGAGACATCAGAGTTGGATATGTGTTTTTAAGTCCACTGCCTTTAATTGGAGGTGTCAGTTGTTTGTGAAACTCTGCTCTCTGTCTCATGCATCTGTTCTCACATTTCAGAAAATTTCTCAGCTTTCATCAGTTTTTTTTCCACTAGCCACTTATATGTTAGTATCCTTCAAATTCTGTGCTGTAATTTTCTTTCTTAAATCTGTGTCCTATATATCTAATCACTCTGGTGGCCCCATTGACATTAGTTGTCATTTTCACCCAAATCCAAATTTTCATGCTGGAGTTTTCTCCTGAGTTCCTGAGTCTTCTATCTAACCTTCTGATGGACATGTCCACTTCTGTGTCCTGAAGACAGTATATTGCTTCATGGCCAGTGCGTGCCTTATTGTCAGTCTATACCTACCTGCTCTTCCTCTTGGTTTCCTCTTCTAAATGCATGTTCCCAGGCCCTCTAAGGCTGCCATGCAGATCCTCTAGGAGTAGCCCTTCCTTTCTCTCTTTGTTTTCTTTGTTCCCTGTTCTGCATCTCCTCTGCATAACCTAGCTGAACCACTGCTCTTCCAGCATTGTCTCCACACTACCTAGAGAGCATTGCTTCACCAGTGAAAACTGGATTATGTGACTTGGTACTCAGGTGTGAATGTCCACTTGGCCATCTGATTTTGTTAATCACAGCAATAACCTAGTCAGTGGAGCAGAAAGAATCTGCATCATAATTCTGTATATGTCCTATATTACCAGTCCTTTAGGGCATGGGAAGAAAATTCTATATTAGCATGTCTGTTTATGTTTGTATCTAAAAAATAAGAACAAAATTAAGCTTTCCTTCTATGCATAGTGACAATATTTTACTAAATTTAGAAATAAATAAAACTGGTGGTTGCTCAAAAGTTTTACAGATTAGGTGAATAATTAAATACTTGGAGATCACTAATAGGATTAAAGTAAAATATGTCATCTAGTTTCCCTGTCCCCCTTTGCCTCTATAGCCTTCATCTCATCACAGGTTCAGACCTACCATTTTGTGCTATTTTCAGTTCCACTGACTTGCCACATTTGTTTTTGGGCTTATCGCCTTTGCTTATATTTTTGGCATGTATTTAAAGAAACTTAAGTTTTATCCCTTTGGTGAAATCCAAGATGAACTTACAAAGAACTTTTTTATGGTCCCTGTCTTTATTGAACATACCTTGTAATGTGGGTCCTTCAAGTACTGTGGTAAGTATGACTGTGTGTATGTGATCCTTACTTGAAAACTTCTTCTTTTTGAAGTACTGTATTCAACTGGGAATATCCAGAAACCAAGATAATTCTAGGCACATGTAGGTACTTGGATATTTTTGCATAAAGTAATAAACTAATTTACTAACAGAGTGTTTCTGCTGCGATTTCTTTTTTACCAATGAAGTATAACACAAACATGGCATAGACTAGAGGTCCTTTGTAACATTTTATCATTAATTACCTTTTTTCACACCACCTGATTCTGACCACATCAGAATGAGCAGAATTATGCTTTTTCAGGGATCAGTGTTATTCAGGGGTGTGGCCGTGGCCTTCTCTCAGGACGAGTGGCAGCATCTGGATTCTGCCTTGAGAGCAGACACTGGAGACCTATAGCCACCTCATCTCAGTGGGCAGGTAGAGGTCATTTCCAATTGAGATGAGCAGTATATATATCCCTTTCTTATTTACAGAAATGTGTTTAAGTTTTGTGCATTTTAGTAATATTTAGGTTTAGAATTCAGAGACCAAAGACACCTTTTTCCTGCTTGGGTACTAGAAAAAATTCATTTTCCTCTGCCCAGTGACAGAATTAAATGAGCCAGTTTTATTGTGCATTCTGAGATATATCATCCCTCCTCCTTGAGGGACCTTGAAACCTTCCCAGCTTGTCCTAAATCATATAATTCTTATTGACAGGATATTGCGTCCCTAAACCAGAAGTGATCCTCAAGCTGGAGCAAGGAGAGGAGCTGTGGGTATTAGAGGAAGAAGTCCCATCATACCAGAGCCACCCATGTGAGTGAGTGAGTATGTGCCATTTGGTATTTAGGAGAAAAGTATATTATAAAGGGTTTCTACTAAGACCATTAAAATGTTCTTCAGGAATCATGTGGCAGAGGCTCCACACCTTTAGAAGTAGCGTGTTGACATGGTTCAGCTATGTAGTGTCACTGAATCACCCAGCATCTTTCAGTATCAGTCTCATACACAAGTGCTGTCCTTTTTTTCATTGAGATATAAATTATAGTTATATGAACACTTAATGAAATTTTACAAATGTAAATCATGTATCCATGATTGAAATAAATATATAGAGCATTTTTCAGCACCCCAGAAGACTCTCCAATGGCCACTTCCCAGTAGATAACACCACCCCTTCTGTTATTATAGTTGAAGTTTGCCTGATTTTGACTTCAAATAAATGTAATTAAACCATGTGTGTATGTCTCCTCTCCTCCCTGTATGTAGGTAGATAGGTAAATAAATAGGCAAAAAGACAAAAAGTCTGCTTCTCAGGCTTGGCATTATATGAAATGTATCAGCAAAGCATTCCCTTATATTGGTGTGTAGCATTCCATTGTAGGATTGAATGAGAGTGTTTCTATCCATTATATTACAGAAGCTTATTTGAATTGCCTTGAATTTGAGAAACATTGTTATAAATATTCTTGTGTATGTCTTTTGAAGACATTAACTGTCATTTTTGTTAGATGTTTAACTAGAAGTAGACTTGTAGGGCATAGAGTAGTTACAAGTTTAGCTTTAGTACTATTTAAACAGTTTTCAAAAGTGGTTGTATTAAATTATACTGCCACCAGTAACATGAGTTCCAGTTACAAAATATTCTTCTCAACACTTGGTATTGTCAGTCTGTGGTATTGTATAATAGGTATTTGATTTTTATCCCTATTTCCTGGCATTCAACTCTTAAAATCCTTGGAATCCCCAAAGTGATAAGTGTCTTTTTGTATCATAATAAATTGACTAATGACTGGACACCCCTGGGGTAGTTTCAGGTTGGAGTCCAGTAACTGGAAAGTATTGGGGCTTTCAACCATAGTGCCCAGTCTCCTAGGAGAAGAGGGGCTGAAGGTTAAGTTGATTACCAATGGCCAAGGATATCATGCATATGCAATGAAGTCTGAAAGGACAAGGTTTAGAGTGCTTCTGGATAGCTGAACACATGAGTCTCATGGAGGGTAGTTTGTCTGGAGTTGGCCTAAAACCACTTCATCCCTTCGTGCATATTGGTGCATACCTCATTCCATGCCTGCATTTCTTCATCTGTGTCCTTTGTAAAATTCCTTTATAATAAACTGGTAAACATAAGTGTTTCTCTGATTCCATGAGCTACTCAAGTGAACTAATTGAACTGAAGAAAAAGGTTGTGGGAACCCTGATAATAGCAGGTTCATTAGAAGCATAGGTAAAACAATCTTGAGGTTGCTACTGGCATCTAAAGTTGGGTGGAGGGAGTCTTGGGCTGAGGCTGACTGAGCCTTCTGTTGTGGGATCTGACACTAGCTGCAGGTAAATTGTGTCAGAATTGAATTCGAGGATGCCCTGCAGGTGTCTGCTGCTACAGAAGTGCTTGCTTGCTAGTGAGATGAAATCCACGTATCTGGTGTTGCAAAGTAATCTTGTCTTGTTAAATATTAGAAGAAAAAGACAAGAAACTAAGGTATCTTGTTTTGCTTTTTGTTTTTTTTTTTTTTTAGATACACAATCCAATTAATTGTTAGCCAGTCTAGTCATTGTGTTGTGGTATCTCATTAGGTTGTTTGTTTCCTTGTTTAGAGATAGGGTCTGCTACGTAGCTTAGGGTCTTGATGCTCCTGGCTCAGCCCCCAAGTGTTGGGATTGCAGGTGTGCATCACCACCAAGCTCTCTTGGTAGGTTTTAATTTCCATTTGTTTGATGATTAATGATGTGAGTATCTTTTCATACATTTTTTTGGTGGCACTAGGGTTTAACTCAGGGCCTCGTGCTTGCTAGGCAGGCACTCTGCCACTTGAGCCACTCTGCCATTTCTGTTTTGTGTTGGATATTTTCGAGATAGGGTCTTGTGAACTATTTGCTTGGCCTGGCTTCAAACTTTGATCATTCTGATCTCTGCCTTCTGAGTAGCTACCGTTACAGGCATGAGCCACTGCCACCTACTGCTTTTCGTACATTTGTTGGCTACCTGAATTTCTTCATTTGTGAAATCTTTTAAACTCTTTTACAAATATTATTTTACTGGGCATCAGTCTTTTTCTCATTGATTTGTGGCTTTAAAATATGTTCTGGATATGAATCTTTTGTGAGATGTGTCAAAAAATATCTTTTCTTGATTTATATCTTATCTAGCCATTCTTATTAGTGATATCTTTTGTTGAACAGACTTTCATTAAAAAAAAGTGCTGGCAGAGTGGCTCAAGTGGTAGAGCATCCGCCTATCGACTCAGAGATCCTGAGTTCAAACCCCAGTATCATCAAAAAAAAAAAGAGAGAAGTTTATTAAAATGATCATCCTTTTCCCAATTGTTTTATGTTTATCGTTGTTGTTTCTCAGGTGACTCTATGTGAGGCTATGTCTTCCATGGTACATCTTTATGAAAATATCCCTGACTTTTACTATTATAAGTCAGTACTTTTAAATCTTGATGTATATCATGAATATAGAATGTTGTGAATTATATCTTTAACCTATAAATGCAGTAAAAGTAGAACTCAACAACAAAAGTAAAGACAAAAAACATGCAAACAGCTGGAAACTAAATAACTCATTACTTAATGAAGAGTGGATCATCGATGCAATAAAAGAGGAAATTAAAAAGTTCCTGGAAGTCAATGAAAATGAAAACACAACCTACTGGAACCTATGGGACACAGCTAAGGCAGTCTTGAGAGGAAAGTTTATAGCCATGAGTGCATATATTAAAAAGATTGAAAGATCCCAAATCAATGACCTAATGATACATCTCAAACTCCTAGAAAAACAAGAACAAGCAAATCCCAAAACAAATAGAAGGAGAGAAATAATAAAAATAAGAGCTAAAATCAACGAAATAGAAACCAAAAAAAACATACAAAGAATTAATGAAACAAAAAGTCTGTTCTTTGAAAAAATAAACAAGATCGATAGACCCCTGGCAAACCTGACTAACATGAGGAGAGAAAAAACCCAAATTAGTAGAATTAGGAATGCAAAAGGGGAGATAACAACAAACACCATGGAAATCCAGGAAATCATCAGAGACTACTTTGAGAACCTATATTCAAATAAATTTGAAAATCTTAAAGCAATGGACAGATTTCTAGATACATATGATCATCCAAAACTGAACCAAGAGGAAATTAATCACCTGAATAGACCTATAACACAAAATGAAATTGAAGCAGCAATCAAGAGTCTCCCCAAAAAGAAAAGTCCAGGACCTGATGGATTCTCTGCTGAATTCTATCAGACCTTTAAAGAAGAACTGATACCAACCCTCCTTAAACTGTTCCATGAAATAGAAAGGGAAGGAAAACTGCCAAACACATTTTATGAAGCCAGTATTACACTTATCCCAAAACCAGGCAAAGACACCTCCAAAAAGGAGAACCGTAGGCCAATCTCCTTAATGAACATTGATGCAAAAATCCTCAATAAAATAATGGCAAACCGAATTCAGCAACACATCAAAAAGATTATTCACCACGACCAAGTAGGCTTCATCCCAGGGATGCAGGGGTGGTTCAACATACGAAAATCAATAAACGTAATAAACCACATTAACAGAAGCAAAGACAAAAACCACTTGATCATCTCAATAGATGCAGAAAAAGCCTTTGATAAGATCCAACATCACTTCATGATAAAAGCTCTAAGAAAACTAGGAATAGAAGGAAAGTTCCTCAACATTATAAAAGCTATATATGACAAACCTACAGCCAGCATTATACTTAATGGAGAAAAATTAAAACCATTCCCTCTAAAATCAGGAACCAGACAAGGATGCCCACTATCTCCACTCCTATTCAACATAGTACTGGAATTCCTAGCCAGAGCAATTAGGCAAGAGGAGAAATAAAAAGAATACAAATAGGTAAAGAAACTGTCAAAATATCCCTATTTGCAGATGACGTGATCCTATACCTTAAAGACCCAAAAAACTCTACTCAGAAGCTTCTAGACATCATCAATAGCTATAGCAAGGTAGCAGGATATAAAATCAACATAGAAAAATCATTAGCATTTCTATACACTAACAATGAGCAAACGGAAAAAGAATGTATGAAAACAATTCCATTTACAATAGCCTCAAAAAAAATCAAATACGTAGGTGTAAACCTAACAAAAGATGTGAAAGACCTCTACAAGGTAAACTATACACTTCTGAAGAAAGAGATTGAGGAAGACTATAGAAAGTGGAGAGATCTCCCATGCTCATGGATTGGTAGAATCAACATAGTAAAAATGTCAGTACTCCCCAAAGTAATCTACATGTTTAATGCAATTCCCATCAAAATTCCAATGACATTCATTAAAGAGATTGAAAAATCTACTGTTAAATTTATATGGAAACACAAGAGGCCATGAATAGCCAAGGCAATACTCAGTCAAAAGAACAATGCAGGAGGTATCACAATACCTGACTTCAAACTATATTACAAAGCAATAACAATAAAAACAGCATGGTACTGGCACAAAAACAGACATGAAGACCAGTGGAACAGAATAGAAGATCCAGATAAGAAGCCACACAACTATAAGCAACTTATCTTTGACAAAGGAGCTAAAAATATATGATGGAGAAATAGCAGCCTCTTCAACAAAAACTGCTGGGAAAACTGGTTAGCAGTCTGCAAAAAACTGAAACTAGATCCATGTATATCACCCTATACCAAGATTAACTCAAAATGGATCAAGGATCTTAATATCAGACCCCAAACTCTTAAGTTGATATAAGAAAGAGTAGGAAATACTCTGGAGTTAGTAGGTATAGGTAAGAACTTTCTCAATGAAACCCCAGCAGCACAGCAACTAAGAGATAGCATAGATAAATGGGACCTCATAAAAGTAAAAAGCTTCTGTTCATCAAAAGAAATGGTCTCTAAACTGAAGAGAACACCCACAGAGTGGGAGAAAATATTTGCCAACTATACATCAGACAAAGGACTGATAACCAGAGTATACAGGGAACTTAAAAAACTAAATTCTCCCAAAACTAATGAATCAATAGAAGAAATTCAAATGGCCAGAAAACACATGAAAAAATGCTCACCATCTCTAGCAATAAAGGAAATGCAAATTAAAACCACGCTAAGATTCCACCTCACCCCTGTTAGAATAGCCATCATCAGCAACACCACCACCAACAGGTGTTGGCGAGGATGCGGGGAAAAAGGAACCCTCTTACATTGTTGGTGGGAATGTAGACTAGTACAACCACTCTGGAAAAAAATCTGGAGGCTACTTAAAAAGCTGGACATCGATGTACCATTTGATCCAGCAATACCACTCTTGGGGATATACCCAAAAGACTGTTACTCCAGAGGCACCTGCACATCCATGTTTATTGCGGCACTATTCACAATAGCCAAGTTATGGAAACAGCCAAGATGTCCCACCACTGACGAATGGATTAAGAAAATGTGGTATCTATACACAATGGAATTTTATGCAGCCATGAAGAAGAACGAAATGTTATCATTTGCTGGTAAATGGATGGAATTGGAGAACATCATTCTGAGTGAGGTTAGCCTGGCTCAAAAAACCAAAAATCGTATGTTCTCCCTCATATGTGGACATTAGATCAAGGGCAAACACAACAAGGGCATTGGACTATGAGCACATGATAAAAGCGAGAGCACACAAGGGAGGGGTAAGGATAGGTAAGACACATAAAAAACTAGCTAGCATTTGTTGCCCTTAACGCAGAGAAACTAAAGCAGATACCTTAAAGCAACTGAGGCCAATAGGAAAAGGGGAACAGGTACTAGAGAAAAGGTTAGATCAAAAAGAATTAACCTAGAAGGTAACACCCACGCACAGGAAATCAATGTGAGTCAATGCCCTGTATAGCTATCCTTATCTCAACCAGCAAAAACCCTTGTTCCTTCCTATTATTGCTTATACTCTCTCTACAACAAAATTAGAGATAAGGGCAAAATAGTTTCTGCTGGGTATTGAGGTGGGGGGAGAGGGAGGGGGCGGAGTGGGTGGTAAGGGAGGGGGTGGGGGCATTGGGGAGAAATGAACCAATCCTTGTATGCACATATGAATAATAAAAGAAAAATGAAAAAAATAAAGCCTCCAAATTTTTTACCAGTGTGGTTGCACTAGCTTGCATTCCCACCAGCAAAAAAAAAGAAAAAATGAATATAGAATGTTGTGAATTATATCTTTAACCTCTAAAATATATTAAAATATAAGCCAGGCATGGTAGTTTGAGGCCAACCTGGGCAAAAGGTAATGAAACCCTGTCTCAGAAAAGCATGTTGGGCATGGTTGTATATGCCTATGAAACCAGGTGCGCAGGAAGCAGGTAGGAGGATTGAGGCTTGAGGCCAGCACAGGCAAGACCCTATCTGTAAAATAAAGTAAAGCAAAAAGGGCTGGGGATAAGGTCCTGGGTTCAAACCTAGTATCAGCAAAAAAATAACATGCATGAAGATAGTATCTATGTTTGGGAAAGTGCTAATGTGTTGTAAGTCTTTTGCATTTTCATGTAAAGTTTAGAATTAGCTCGTTGATTTTCACGAATATACACACACATTTACATGCCTGCTGGTACATTTATTTAGATCTCCTTTATCATTTGGGGAGAATTAATATTTTAACAATATTGAGTCTTCTAATTCCTAAATCCAACTTAGGTCTTTGCTTCTGTAATTTTCAGTTTAGAGGCTGTGCTTATATTTTTGTTGAATATATTCCTAAGCATTTTTAACTATATTCATGTTTTACTGTTTTATTTTCTATTATATTTTACTTTATATTATTTTATTTCTAGACTTGTGTTGCGAACATGTAGAAACACAATTGACACAAGGCACATTGGCCTTGTGTCCTATAACCCTGCTAAATTTGCTTATTCCATAGTTATTTTGTAGATTTGTCAAAATTTCCTATGTAAACAACAATGTCATTTGTGAATAAAGACAGTTTTATTTTTTCCTTCTCCATCTTTAGATCTGTCTTCATTTCTTTTCTTTTTTGACTTTTGGTACTCATTAAGGAATACCAGCAAAAGGTATTGTAGATGTGATGAGAATGAAAATCCTTGTCCTGTTCCTGACCACAAGGACACACTGTTCAGGATATTACAATCAGTTTTGATATTCACCAAAGGATTTCTATAAATGCCAAATACATATTGAGGATGTTCCCCTCTGTTCTTAGTTTCATAAGAGTTATTAACTATTGAATGTTGGCAGTTGTTACTATGAATTCAGTGAAATAATTGTATGATTCTCATTATTCCATTAAGATAGTGAACAATCTTGATTGATATTTTAAATGTTAAACCAACCTGATATATTTGAATTAAACCCCTATAGATCATAATATATTTTTCTGCTTTCCTTATCACTGAATTTGGCTTTTCACTGTCTGATGTAGGATTTTTCTGCAATATGTTAATGATCTTTTCAGTTTGGGGACTGAAGACTGCTATTCTCATGAGTTAAGTGGTTTCACATTTTTCCAATTCTAGGCATGCCATTATTTCTTCTCATAATGTTGAAATAATTTACCAATGAAACAGTTTAGGTCTGATGTTACCTATTTATAAAGATTTTTTTTAATGTCAGACTTTTAAATTTTTCTTAATGTGTCTTTGTTGATATCACAAATGTAACATGAGGCTTCTGGAACACAATAGATAACTTATTATTTACTTTCGGTCTCATAATAAATGTGTAGTTTCCAGGAACATCAATTTCTTACTTATGGTAATGAGACAGAAGACAAGGGGTTACTGTACACATACATACGGAGTCAGTATTTTAGGTGATAAAGTGGTACATGTGTATAAAGAGCAGAGGAAAATAGCTGTCCCCTCCTCTTAGGATCCCAGGTTTAGGGACATAAGAAATACTGTTTCCAGTTTTACAACCCAAGGAAGCCTCCAGAAACTCCACTCCCTACCCCCCTGAAATATAAATTTTGTCTGGGGAGGTAAATCTCTCTGAAAGTCTATCCCTATCTAACCAGTCATAAATTATTCTCCAAGTCTCATTCTTTTAGCTTAGATCTCAAGTTTCTTTAAGGGTTGTTCAAAAAGTCCTCGCTGGGCAGAAACAGAAAATTGTTTTATTTGTAGTCTTCCCCACTGCCAGTGCCACTCATTTTATTTCTTTATAGGGACTTTGGGCTACTTTTTTGGGCTACTTTTTCTACCTACATGCCATTCCAAGTTTATTTTGTTTTACTCTTTAACCATAAAGCTCTATCTTAGAAAGTCAGGTGTCTTCCTTCTCAAGTTTTCCACTGACCTTTAACCTGATCCAAGAGGCACAGCAGAATATATTAGTAGTTTGCTTAGACTTTGCCTTGACCTGCAAGGAGGTCCATGGCATACTCTGTCATCCATTTCATGCTGGCCAGTCAGTGGAAACCAACTAAATGCCTTCTAAATTAACACAGGGTCATGAATGAATCTGTTCAGGGAAAAGTTCTATAGCCTTTTTAATGGAATAACCACACTGTAGTGAAAACTGCTCACTGAGCACATCTGAAGTCTGATACGCTATAGAGGTGTTTCTTAAAATGTTTTTGATGACTGCCTTTTACATGCACAAAAAGTACAATCCAAAGGGCACAAGTGATACCTGTGGAAATAATGATTTCTTCAATTATTAGGAGGCCTCCTAATTTGGTTCACTATTCCAGTTCAAGTAATTCAGTTTAGTCCTTGTTTCATAGGGACTGCAATCCAAACACTCCTTGTGCAAAGCACCAATTAGTTCACCACCCCCCCCCGCCCCCCATAACCCTCCACTTCTCCCTCCCTGTGAAAACAATGCCTAGATATTTATTACACATGGAAAAGGTAAGGGCTGCTATTTCCTGGTCAGGCATCTGGTAGGAATGGTAGAAGCAACTGCCAGTTTGAATATAATTTTCAGTTAGGTTAAGCAGCCTGGGTAGCTGTTTAGCAGGGAGGGGTTGGATTTCCTTCCATTGTTGTAAAGTCTGAATCTTTTTGGTAATTTCATATGTTTTCCATTCATTCTGTATTGTTCCAGACCTTTTGTCTGGGAAGGATATGAGAGATATCAAAGCCTTTTAACAACACTTTCATGCAACTTAAACAGAATTAAGTTTAAATCCCCTAAATCGTCTTTTTGCCAAGCTCTGGCATGGCATTTCTGCTAGAATGAGGCACCTGATACCAAGGAGTATGGTTGGAGTGAGAACTTGAGTTTTCAAAACAGGTCTGTATTTGAGCTGGGTATATAGCTCAGTGGTTTAGTGTTTGCCTCATATGCATGAGGCCCTGAGTTCAATCCCTCCCCCCAAAAAACCAAAAACAAATAGGTCTGTATGGTCCTCCCAAACACAGATACGCCCCTTTTATCCATCTCATTTCCAGTAAGTAGCCTGGAGACATCCCTTCCCGGAAACAACAGCATTTAGTAATCAGACTGCCTTGCTAAGGTATGTGTACCAAGAAAAAGATGAGGGATGTAGGAACAGATCCATTCTTGTTGAGGTTGGCAGTGATGATGTAACTCCTGAAGGTGTTGAAGTTCAGATTTGATTTTCTCCCAGAAATGGGTGGGCTTTGCTTCCTAATGTGTGGCTTTTCCCCACCCTTAACCTTCCACAGGAATCACAAGGCAAGAATGAATTTGACTTCTGTAATCTTGGGGTTAGCTCTTGCATCTGAACAAGCTCTTTCAATAACTTTGAGTGGCCCAGACGGCTCAGCCTCCATGCAGTTTCCGTGGCTCAGAGTGCCACAGTGGTGCCTTTCAACAGTGAGTCAGAGTTCTTCCACTGTGCAGGGTGACCAAACCTGCTTCAGCTTACTAAAGACCATATCAGAGGGCGGGCAGTTTGAATGAGTAGCTTGCTGAGATGCTGTCCAGATAAAAAGGTGTTATTGTAGAGTTTTCTTTTTAAAACTTCTTTCCACCTTGTCAGTGATGAAAAGGGTACAAGTGACTAGAGAATTCCCATCTTGTAATGTTCAGGCAGGGGATTTTAATACAAGCTCACAAACAAGATCAATGTTACTTTTTCTCTTTTCTTTTTAAATTTTATTTTATGTATTACACTTAAAGAAAAATTGCAAAATATGATAGGAAAAACCTTTCATATGGTGTAGATTCACCAGTAGTTTTTTTTAAAATAAATTTAAATTAATTATTTTAATTTTTCAACATTACTTTTCTTAAAAAGGCAACTTCCAAAGTGTATCTCTATATGATGACTGTCTCCCTGGTCATGCTGTCTCCTTTGCATATTGCCTTGCCTAGGCAAAAATCATTTCTAAGCCTTCTCTTTTAGGTCCCATGAAATACCTGGATATTGTCATTGAGCATTAATTTTTTTTGCATTGATGGGGATCAAACCAGGGGCCTTGCACATGCAAGGCAAGTGCTCTGTCACTGAACTATACAACTAGTTTTAAAATGTACTATTTTAACCTTTTTTGATGGTACTGGAGTTTGAACTTGGGGCCTTGTACTTGCTAGGTCAGTCATACCTCTAGCTTTTTTTTTTTGTTTTTTTTTTTTGCCCAAGCTGGCCTCAGACCTCAATCCTCCTAACTATGCCTTATGAGTTTTTGTTTTTGTTTTTTTCTTGGTGCTAGGGATTGAACTCAGGGCCTTAAGCATGTGCTTTACTTCTTAGCCAGACTTTTAGCACTAATTTTTAATGTAAATCAATGAAGTAATTGGTTCAGGAGTGAAGAGCATGCAAGAGGAAACTAAGAGGTAGTAAGACCCTAAGGAGATATCCTATGAGCTGTCTGTTAAGTCCTAAGAAATAATTGGGGGAAAAAGAATGAAACCACTGTAGTAATCAAAGTTCAATTTGGAGAAACAGGCAGAAAAGACTTTGCTGAAAATGCAGTGGAAAATGTGGAGGTTGGAAGTGAAAAACCTGGGCAAAGAGCAAATAATTTGGAAATAGTGCTTGATGTAGAATAAGTGCTTCTTATTCTTATTAATTATGAAGACCCCATTGAGTACTTTAGATTACTTCTTCATGTATGTGTGCACATCAAGAAATTTTCCACACACATTAGTTTACCAAGACTTCTTTCCCACTATAATTTTAATCCTCCAAAGAGAAAGGTCTCGTTCACTCATAGTCTCATATTACATTACTAATGATTTTGCTTGACTAAGAAGCCAGATACGGGAAGTTCTTTCATAATAATCAAGTCAGAAAGCATTACCTCAAATACTTTCCAGATACACTGGTCAGGTAATTGAGTTGTAGATTCTGAGTTGTCAACAGGAAGACTGAAAAACCTTGTCTGTTTTTTCTTCTTAACAGCAGTCACACATACACTTCAACAAGAAGACTAAAAACTTCGCTGTTTCTTCTTAGCAACAGTAACACATGCTCATTTCAAAAAATATAGAATGTAAAGGCCAGGGTGTGGCTTAGGTGGTAGAGCATCTGCCTAGCAAGCCCAGCATCCCAAGTTCAAACTCCAATACAATTGAAAAAAATTATTGTAGAATATGAAAGCCACTGTAGGTGATCCACCTCATACATGCACATATCAAGCTCAAAGAAGAACAGGAAACATTGGATTTTATGTAGATTTTTAGTAACATTTAACCATTATTACAAGCATTAAATACATTTTTTCTATACATGCTTTTTGGAAATTTTTCCCCCATATTGGTAGGCTTTTAAAAACAGAATTATTTAAAAATAAATTACATTCAACTGATTTTCAATATGAAGTCTAAAATTTAGTGTTTGGCAAAGGTAATTCTGATTAACATTTGTAAAACACTGTTGATTTAATATATATACAGCATTGAAAGAAAATCATAGGTAGAGTAATACCTACCTGAAACATGGTTGTTTAAACAAAAGCAAAGAATATTAATGTTAACTTAAAATGCAGCTCATATTTGTGTTAAAATGAATTATGCAACAGTCCTGACACGTTTTCAGTCAAAGAAGCTGAAAGTGTAGGCAGGGGGAAGGCACCTGTTAGAAACATTGTTGGACTGCATCTAACAAAATGATAAGAATGTTTAGTATGAGATTGTGAATGAGAAAGAGCAATTTATGAGGGACAAACAGTTGTGCTTGATAGAGAAAAATAAATTTATTCTAGCTTTGTAAAAGGATAGCTTGATTCAAACCTGAATTCAGATGTAAAAATATATTTATTTCAGTGAACATTGTAAAAAAAAGTGCTGCTAGGACCTAGATAATATTCTAGTAGTAAAGGCATGCATAACTGAAAAAAAGTGTTAGGATAAAGGTAGACAAGACTTCTGCAGCTGAACTTACAATGCTCCTAGGGTGGCATGATACACAAGAAATGTGGAGACATACATATAAGAGCACAACTAGGGACTGATGTTAAATCAGGTGAGATTCATTTGGAGCAAAGTCAGAAAGCACTGAAAGAGTCTGGTAGTCTGGGATCTCCAGTGCTGCAGAGGTAAAGGAAAGCACTGTAACTAGAACAGAACTGTAGGTCTGACCCCAGTGGCAACTCTTGTTGCAAATTTTTATTCATAGTGAATCAGAGCTAGACACAGAATTGAAACCTAGGATATAGGACTGTTTCTTTATGAATTAGAACTCTCAGAAATTTGATTTGTTGCTGGATGTAGAGTGGAAAAGAGGAATAAATGGGAAGTGTGCACTGTGTTATCATAAGCTAATGCTTTTTCTCCTAAATGTTTTCGTCAACTAATCTTCTTTATCACTGTATTTATATTTCAGAATTAATTGATACCAGTAGAGAGTACTCAGAAAAGAAGTTCAGTGGGTTTAACAGAGGTGAAAAATGGCACTGTGATGATAAGCATGAAGGAATTCATTCTGAAGAGAAATCTTGTAGGTATAATAAAAGTGAAAACAGCTTCTGTGTTATGAAGACCTTGTTCAGCATCAGAAAATTCAAATTTGGAGTAACCATTTGAATACAATGAATGTCAGAAAGCTTTCCATGAGAATTAACTCTTCCTTATGCATAAGAGAGGTTACACAAGACAGAAAACTTGTGAATGTACTGAATATAAGAAAATCTTTTGTGACATGTTGTCTCTTACTGCTCATGGAGATGTCCAAAAAATAATGCCTATGAATTTAATGAAAGTAGAGAAAATTGTCTTGAGCAATCCATTCTCTTTGAACACTGAACTGCTTATCCCATCAGCCAGAAGACAAAACTCAGTCCAATTCAGAGAAGACACTCAATGGACAGTATAATTGAATATAATTAATATGGAATGTTTTTCAGTGAAAAGTCAGTCCTTGCTGTACAATAGAGGACAAACACAGGAGACCAGCCCTATCAATGTCATGAATGTGGAAAAACCTTCAACCAGAAGTTAGCCCACACAAGGCATCAAAGAACACACAGAGAGGGGAAATCTATGAATGTCATGAATGTGGGGAAATCTACAAGATTTCTGACGTTATTAAACACCAGAGAATTCACACAGGGGAGAAACTTTGTGGATGTCATGAATGTGGTAAATCCTTCAGTGAGAAGTCAACCCTCACTCAACATCAGAGAATACACACAGGGGAGAAACTATATGAGTGTCAAGAATGTGGGAAAGCCTTATCATTTAAGTCAGTCTTTACTATATATCAGAAAACTCACAAAAGTGAAAAGCCGAATGCTGTGATTGTGGGAAAGCCTTTCTCAGAATGTCTGACCTAATTAAACATCAAAGAACTCACACTGGGGAAAAGCCTTATGAAAGTAATGAATGTGGGAAATACTTCTCTGAGAAATCAACTCTTACTAAATATCTAAGAATTCACACAGGTAAGAAACCCTATGAATATACTGAACGTGGAAAACTTTTCTGCTACTACTCAGGTTTCACAGAACATCAGAGAAGACATACAAGGGAGAAACCTTTTGGATGTAATGAATGTGGGAAACCTTCCATCAGAAGTCAGCTTTAATTGCTCATCAGAGAACTCACATAGGACAGAAACCCTATATTTGTTTTTTTTTATTGTTTTATTATTCATATGTGCATACAAGGCTTGGGTCATTTCTCCCCCCTGCCCCCACCCCCTCCCTTACCACCCACTCTGCCCCCTCCCTCTCCCCCCCTCAATACCCAGCATAAACTATTTTGCCCTTATCTCTAATTTTGTTGAAGAGAGAGTATAGGCAATAATAGGAAGGAACAAGTGTTCCTGATTGAGATAAGGATAACTATACAGGGAGTTGACTCACATTAATTTCTTGTACGTGTGTGTTGCCTTCTAGGTTAATTCTTTTTGATCTAACCTTTTCTCTAGTTCCTGGTCCCCTTTTCCTATTGGCCTCAGTTGCTTTTAAGGTATCTGCTTTAGTTTCTCTGCATTAAGGGCAACAAATGCTAGCTAGTTTTTTAGGTGTCTTACCTATCCTCACCCCTCCCTTATGTGTTCTCGCTTTTATCATGTGCTCAAAGTCCAATCCCATTGTTGTGTTTGCCCTTGATCTAATGTCCACATATGAGAGAGAACATACGATTTTTGGTCTTTTGGGCCAGGCTAACTTCACTCAGAATGATGTTCTCCAATTCCATCCATTTACCAGCGAATGATAACATTTCGTTCTTCTTCATGCTGCATAAAATTTCATTGTGTATAGATACCACATTTTCTTAATCCATTCGTCAGTGCTCGGGCATCTTGGCTGTTTCCATAACTTGGCTATTGTGAATAGTGCCGCAATAAACATGGGTGTGCAGGTGCCTCTGGAGTAACCTGTGTCACAGTCTTTTGGGTATATCCCCAAGAGTAGAAACCCTATATTTGTAACGAATGTGGAAAATCATTCTGTGTGAAGTCAGAACTCATTGCACATCATAGAATACATACAGGGGAGAAACCCTATGAATGTAGTGTTTGTGGGAAGTCATTCTATGTTAAGTTAAAACTCACTGTACATAAGAGAACACACTTGGGGAGAGACCCTCTAAATGTAGTAATTGAGGGAAAACACTCTCAGAAAACATGTATTAGTATAATGGATATTGAGAACATCTTTGGCCTAATGTCACTTCTCAAAATATAGAACACTTAGGAGAAAACAAAATGATGATCTTGAGTATTTAAAGATTTTCTGCCAGAATTTGGACCATGCATAATATATTTTTAAAAAGCTCAGTCTTATAAACCTATTGATGAGTAAACAAAAATCTTTTGCAAAGCATCACCTCTTGAGATATTTTCTTAAGGAAAGAGACCTTGGTTAACATCCCTAAGGTAGAGAAAACATCATTCCCAGGCCAGAAAAAATGCACAAACTATAGGAAAACATTTATTATTAGATGACATTTTATTGGACATATGGATTAAGAGGGAGCTCTGGGAACATTAGCTAGTAAATGCTAGAGAAAATGTATGGAAGCTTTAAGTCAAAATCCAAATTTATTATTCATCAGAGATGTTGAATTGGAGGGTATAGTATTATAGAAAATGTGAAGAAGTTTTTCATTTAATAATAGAATTTTACAATGTTAAAATACAATTTGGCCATTGGTTGGACTACTGTTCCTCCCTGTTTACGACATAGGTCTGAAAACATATCAGAGGAGCAAGTGGTCATAAGCAAGTTAAAGGTTTATTGCTCTGCCTGTGCAAAACAATGGCAGATTCTTATCAAGGAGACTCACCAATAAGAGGGCACCAAAATGTTCACGGAGAGACAGATGGGTATTCTGGGAACATATGGTAGGACACAAGCCTGCCAGCAGGATTCTTTTTTGCAGTACTGGGGTTTGAACTCAGTGACTACACCTCTAGTCACTCCACCAGCCCTATTTAGTGAAGGTCTTTTTTTTTTTCCAGATGGGTCTCATGAATTATTTGTTCAGGGTGGCTTTGAACTGTGATCCTTCTAATTTCTGCCTCCTGAGTAGGGTTCCAGGTATGAGCCGGCAGCACCTGGCTAGGATATTTTACTTTTATTAATTCTGAGAGACTTATTTTGAAAGACTCATCCTTGGAAATGGAGGATTAAAGGGCAAGGTGGGTTGCTTGTCTAAACTTACAGGCATAATTAAAGTGAGTCTGAAGTATCACTGCTTCCTTCACTGGCATGTGTCTTAACAGTTTAGCCAGAACTTTCTGCTGTTATGACAGGCCAGGCATGATGGTACAGGTCTGTAATCCCAGCACTTGGGAGGCTGAGACAAGAGAACTGAGTTTGAGGCCAGCTTGGGCTACAAAGCAAAACTCTGTCTCAAAAAAAAAAAATACCCACAATGAATCATCTGTAGATTCTAAACCTGTTAAATTTGGAACTTTAAGAAAACACAGATAGATTCTGCTCCTAGGTTGTATTTAGTAGTTTGGAGCCAATCAGTGTGCCAATTGGGAACAACCAGAAAAATCACACAAAAAATTAAAGTGTAACTGATTGTTGTAGAGCAAAGAGCAAAGGTAAAAGTGGTTATTTTGTGGCAAAGAGACCTGGCATACAACAGTATGATTGGTGATCAAAGTTCATCTCACCATGCAGCTCCAGTGAGATGCACTGAGAAGACACAGCATTGTTTGAGTGGTGCTCTTAACAAATCATAGCTGGAGTTTGCTTATGAGGAAACATCAGATGAACCTATTTGAAAAATAATCTTACAGAATGTAAAGAATTTTTCCTTTAAAACTATCAACAAAAGGAAAATCCTGAGAACCTATTCTAGATTGGAGGAGACTAAAGGTATTTAACAACAAATGAAAATAGACATTGTTAAAATAGGTGGCAAAATTCAGGGTGTGAAGATTGGATGGGAGTGCTTATCATTGTTTATTTCCTAACTTGGATTATAGTTGAGGAGTTCTACAGATTAATGCCTTGTTTTTGGAAAGCATACACTAGATTATAAAGAGTAATGAAGCCTCATGTCTGCAGCTTATTTTCAAATGCTTTGGGGAAAATGTCCTGTGTGTGTGTGTGTGTGAGTGTGTATGAGAGAGAGAGAGAGAGAGAGAGAGAGAGAGAGAGAGAGAGAGAGAGAGAGAGAGAGAGAGAGAGAATGAATGCAGGCACAGTTGGAGGAATCTGAAAGGGAGTCTTTTGCACTATGTAACTTCTTTCCTCCGAGTCTGAAATCCTTTCATAATCCTAATTTAATTAATATAATCTACCACATTTATAGTAAAAGGGAGTGAAATTATATAACTATTTCAATAGATGCAGAAACAAAATATTTGATAAAATGTTATGCCTGGGTATGATTTTTTAAAAATAGAAGAAAACTTCAGAAATAGTAAATAAAACCAACCTGAAACAAACATCATATTTAATAGGTAAATAAGTTTTGTGTATACTTAAAGTATATATGATGATATAACTTATATGTAAAATGGATGCTGTATGAAAACTTAAGCTTCCATTATCTTGGTTATCCACTTCTCCGTTGTGGCAAGAGTGGCTATAATCTCAGCAAAAATCTTGAATACAGTAACTGTAGCCCCATGATGTACTTTATAGTACCACTTGTACTTCCTAAATACTTGTACTTGCTATTTTGTGTTATTTGTGCTATAGCCATCCATTTCCTTCTCTGCCCCTGCTCTGGTTAATCACTCTTTTATTCCCTATATTATATATTCAACCTATGTAAAAATTCCACATGTGAGATTATGCAATATTTTTTTCTGTGTCTGTTTCACTTAGCATAATGTCCTCCAGGTCCAGCCACGTTATGGCAAATGACAGGATTCCTTTTTTAAGGCTGAATAATATTGCGTGTGTGTGTGTGTGTACACATATCACCGTCTTATCAACTGATGAATGCATGGGTTTCCATACTTTGACTATTGTGAATAATGCAGAAGTGAACTTGCCTGAGCAGATCTTTATAAGATGGTAATTTCATTTTCATTGGGTATATCCAGAAGAGGGTTGCTGAATCAACAGATAAGTATTGAGATATTTCTTCCTGATAGTAAAAATGAGATAGGAACCACTTCTATTCAACATTGGACTGAATGTTCTAGTTAGGTTATTAAGGCAAGAAAAAGAAATTGAAATCCTAAAAACTGAGAAGATTGAAGTCCAATTGATTTGATGATGTCACTGTATACATACTAAAAAGAATCTATGGAGAATTTATTAGAAATAAGTGAATTTAGCAAGATTTATTATTAGAAAATTATATATATACATATTTGTGTGTGTGTGTGTGTGTGTGTGTGTGTTGGAAGTTAAATGATGTCAGGGCTTTGTATCCTCTTGGGTTAGACTAATAGGGACTAAGTTTACCTTTCTGCCTGAAACAATAGGAAATTGTAAAAATTGACAAGATAGAGGAAACAGTTATTTCAAGCTACTGGGCATCAGGCAATGACCACTGTACATAATATGTTCACTGTCATTGTTGTGATGGTTATACAAGTTAATTAAGTTTTATCAAGTTCTATATAGAGAGAATTTGATAAAATATATATACATATATACTTTATGTATACTTTAAGTACTATACTATATTGCTATTAAATTTATAATACATTAGCCTAAAACATTAAATTATAGAAGTCTTAAATAATTTAGCACAAAACTTGGGAGATTTTGAATGCTAAAATAAATGAAAGATGTTCTGTTTTTCTAAGTTTGAAGACTCATTTTCCCCCAAACTGGTAGATTCATAATCACCAAGCAGTAGATTTGGTTGGAAATTAAATCTGAATTTAAAATGTAAACATAAATGCAAATAACCTATGAAGAGAATCTGAAAATAACAAAATATAGCTGTATGACTGAGGTTGCCAGGTAACAAACAAGCCTTATTATAAAGCTGTACTTACTTACTAAGATGGTGCGATACAGGCACAAAGATGAACAATGTCCAGAAATGTTTAACATTGGTGCATGATAAAAAGGAAACTGCAGTATTGTGGTAAAAAGGTGATTTTCTTGATCGTGGTCCTGGGTTATTTGGATCACCATATGGAAAAAAGAAACATTGATTCTAACCACACCACCATATACACAAAGATCAACTTCATATTAATTGCATATTTAAAATGTCAAAAATAGATATGTTTTTCCTTTGGAAAAAATGTGAATATGACTATGACACCTTAAACAAGAAACAAACTAATCATAGATAAATTTGGCTATGTTAGCATTGTGAGCTATGTGCTTGAAAAAAATGAACACAGTATTGCTTTGCATTGTGTGAAGGTAATATCCTCCTGATGCGTTTACATGAGAAGCCTACTTTGGTATGAATTGTATAACCCAAGCATGACAGGGACTTCTTACATTTGTACTATGATCCTGCCTATGTTGTATTTTCCTCAAGTAGGCATGACTATAGACTGATACACTTACTTCATAGGGTTGTCATGGGAATAATTGATCAGCTATGAGGTCCAACACATGAGCTATGTAGGTATTAGCTATTATTTCCTGAGTTCACTTTCAACAAACTAGATAGGTTCTTACCAACTCTTTGTTATCCAGAACCCATTTTTTCCATAATGACAAAGCCCTAATTTGCATTTTTCCACCTACCTCTAGAAGGTTCAGAGATAATCCTCATTAGACTAAGCCAATCAGAAAACGTTAGGAATTTGTTTGGGATTGACACATGTCCTAGTTCTAGCTACAGTTGTAGACGTGTTCTGGAAACTTCTGGACTGAAGGGGACAAAAAAATAAAAAAATTGAGTTTAAGAGGATGTCTTTGGGCTTCCCACTCTGGCAATTCTGCAACATGACTTCTAGTTACAGAAGAAAATTTGCTTCATTCAGTTGAGATGCAGCTGTTTCTTAGAGCCAGATGCATCCTATTATAATTTTTATGTGTGTCAAATATGTTACATGCACAGTTGGGGGGTTAATTTATTCTGGTAATTTGCAGATAGTCTCCATTGTAAATTCCATAAAATGAGCCTAAGCATCAGAAATAGTTATTCTTGTTTCCTACTTTGAAAGAAAACATGCATGTATTTCATTGTATGAGAAATTACATCTCTGGCTGGGGCTGTAGCTCAGTGTGCTTGTCTAGCATGTGCATGATCCTGTGATCAATCCCCAGTACTGCAAAAAATAAAGAAAGGGAAGGAGGGAGGGAAGGAAAAACAAAGAGAAAAATTATGTCTCAGGAGTTGACATGTTGGTTAGATTTCCTTTTCCATTCTTTACCTAAAATTTAACAGGTAACTAATTTCTTATTCTAGGTTGTTGGAAATGATGAGCTTAACTTTTTTCAAACTCCTAATGATTAAAAATGCTATTACTGTCATCTGTAGTGACTATAAATCATGTTAATATTGAGCCACAAAAAGACATGAGAGGCAGAAAGGGTGTTCAAATTCAGGCAGTGCTAGCTCCTTGGTTGTGTTCACATTGAGGGCCATTCTATCTGTTTTTCCTCTGTTTTGGATATTGCATGAGTAAAATTTTTAAATTCATTTATTCACATGTGCATACATTGTTTGGGTCATTTCTCCCTCCTGCCCACCCCCACTCTCTCCTTCTATCCCCCCTCGCTTCCAGGCAGAACCTGTTCTGCCCTTATCTCTAATTTTGTTGAAGAGAAGACATAAGCTTAATAAGAAAGACAAAGCATTTTTGCTAGTTGAGTTAAGGATAGCTATACAGAGAGATTCCTAGCATTGCTTCCTTGTACAAATGTGTTACATCTCAAGTTGATTCATCTCTAACTAATCTTTACAGTGGTTCCTGATCCCCTTCTCGTGTTGACCTCTGTCGCTTTAAGGTTTCTGTATTAGTTCCTCTGGAGTGGGGACATCAAATGCTTTCATGTTTTGGGTTTACCACCTATCCCCATACCTCCACCATGTGCTCTCCCTTTTCACATGACCTAAGTCCAACCACATTGCTGTATTTGCCCTTAGCAGGCTGGCTCTAAGATTCCTAAAGATCCCTGTCTTCCTCACCTAGAGTGTTGGTTGACTTAGTGACTTGTTTCTCATGTGTAATATGGATAGATGGAATAATGACATATCACTTCCATGACTAGTCTACATTAGATTATGAACTTTGTCTTTCTGTCTTTGATAAAGCAAGTCACCTTGTTGGAGAGTTATGTGGCAAGGAGTGAAGGATGGTCTCTAACTGAGAACCAAGGCTCTCAGAATGATAACCCCCCAAGGAACTTAATCTGGCCAACAAATACATAAGTAAGTGTAGAAGTAGATCTTCCCCAGTAAGTCTTTGGATGGAACTCCAATCCTGAAACCTTGATTGTAGTCTCATGAGAGACCTAGGAAGCCACAAACTTTTGGGATATTTTATCACATAGCAAAAGGTAACTATGGAGCATGTGCCAATAGTTTATTTCTTTATATTATATAGATATACCATATTTGTTTATCACCAGTTGATGGACATTTGAATTGTTTTCAGTTTGCAGCTAGGCTTACTCTAATTTTGTTCTGGACACTCAGGTACAAATATTTAGGTGTCACATATATTCATTTTCTGGGAGTAAAATTGTTAGGTCATATGATAAATTTATATGTACTTTTTAAAGAAACTGCCAAACTGTTTTTCAAAGTGATTATGCTTTCTCATTAGTAATTCATGAGGGTTTGTTTCTTTTTGCATCCTTACTACTACTTATTAATTACCCTTGTATTTCCTGTTGTGTTAATTATTGTAGCCTTCACCTTTAGTTTCCTTGTCCATTCTATAGAGGCTTACCATTCTTATCCTGATCCAAAATCATCTCAGAATTGCTTTTGCTTCATTTCTCTTCCTCTTGTGTTCTCTGCTGCCTACCTTCTTTTCCTTATCACTGACATTTGTTAATACTTAACTTACTTTAATTGAGCAATTGCTGTGTCATTCATTCTGGATGTTGGAGTCTTATGTGTATTTGGTCAAAATTAAACATGACATAAGGTTACCCACTATATTAGCAGATGAAAGGGAAAAAGACAACATGATCATAACGATTGATACAGAAAAGCATTAAATCAAAATTCAACATTTATTCACAAAATTTTTCCAGAAATTTGGGAATAGAGAGGAATTTCCTCAACATAGTTGAGGAATCTACAAGTCTTTGGATAGGAGAACACCTGAGAAAACCAGGAGGTGTGGCCTTCCCCTTCCCCAGCCAGCAGCCTCTTGCAGATCTGAGCATGGCTTCTTCCAAAAACTTCATGCTCTCAGTCTCAGCACACCACATTCCTTCTCTTTTTTTCCTGCCCATTTCCTCCAGCCCTGCAAACTCACTGTCCCACACATATCCAGATACTACCAGGGACCTCTGGTCCCCAAATTCCATAGGCAAAGACCACCTATGTTCTCATTCTCTACTGACACTAGGCAGCCCTGGCAATTTACATTGCTGCCCCAAAGTTCCAAACCATGGGTAACTGTCTGACACAGAGACTTTCTGTGACTGGATAGACTATTTCACCTTTAGATGAAAGGCCACAAGAATGCACAAAAAGGAGAACTTGGCCGCACAGCAGATTCCATCTTATAATCTGCTTGTGTGCACTAGCTTGAGAGGTGACAGTGTGGCAAGGTTCTCAAGCTCTTTCAGACTTCTCCTTGCCACCACTTTTAGGAAACAGCTAAGCCAGGTGCGTGGCCCAAGCCTATGGACCCAGACACTGGGGAGGGGGAATTCTGTGTTGGAGGCTAGCCTGGGCAAAAAGTTAGCAAGACCCCATCTCAATCGATAAGCAAAGCATGGTAGAACATATTTGTTATCCCAGCTTTGGGAAGGACTGGATAGGAGGATCTGGTCTGGGGCCCACCTGGGCAAAAGTGTGCGACTCTACCTGGAAAGTGATAGAGCATTACCTAGCAAGCTGAGATCCTGAGTGCAAGCCCAGTATCGGGGCAGGGTGGAGGGGAGAGAGTGAGAGAGAGCTGGTGGCTCACAACTTTAGTCCCAGCTACGTGGGATGCTGAGATTGAGATTATGATTTAAGACCAGCCCAGGCAAATACTTTGCAAGACCTAATATCTAAAATAAGCAGAGTAAAATTGAATCAAGGTATGACTAAAGTGGTAGAGCACCTGCTTTTCAAGCACAAAGCCCTGAGTTCAAACTCCAGTCCCATCCCCCCCCAAAAAAAAGAATGTGAGAGAGAGAAAGGGAAAAGAAAAAGGAAGAATAGAGAGGAAAGAAAGAGAAAGAAAGGGAAAAGAAGGGAAGTAAAAGAGAAAGAAGAAATAAAATATACAACACTGCAAGGGAAACTCAGAAACTGTTGATTTGTTTTAGAAATCTGAAATAAGGCAATATGGAAAGTGGTATTTATTCAATTGACATTTATTGAGAACAAACTATGTGCCTGCCCAGTGTTATTCCAAGCCCTGGGAAGTATCATTGAACAAATAAGATAGTTCTTGCTCTTGTACACCTTACAAAGTGTATATTCAATCAACCTGTTTCCTCAAAGTTCTAGGACAATGAAGAGTTGGGCAGTGGATGGAATGATAGTAAAAAAATAAAGTCCTTAAGTTCTACACCAAAAACTTTCTAATTAAAGTATGAGTAAACACCTTAACCAGCCAGATTTGCAATTTGAACATTGAAAATTGCAATTTCAACTTTAATTCAGCTGTAAGTCAGAAAAATCCTGTAACTATATTTTAAATAAGTAGCGATCTATTGCTCAGTAGTTTCTTCTCTTCCCTTTTCTCTTCTCATCATTTCCACTGACTTGAAAGAAAAAAACTTCCCAATAATTAGCAGTCAACATCTTAGTTACTGAATTTGTGTTAAGCCTTCACAGGCCCAAACCTGAGCTGTTCCCAGTTTCCATCACAGAAGAAGAACGCATTACCACCTTGACCTTGGCCAGTGTTTGGCTTGACTTGCTCAGTTCTAGGGCAGCAAGATTTACCTTTCCTTTGGCAGACTCCTCAGTGCTTACAAAGCAGTTCCTTTGCATAAAAACCCCCAAAGTACATGTAATGAAGGGAATGCCTGTTCCTTTGATTCCTCTGGACCAGGGAAGAACACACCTGCCACTGAATCACAGCAGGAGTTTTCTGGAAAGTGCACCAAATACAACTGAACATCTACTACTCACCCCTAGAACTGACAGTGTTGTTTCCTGTTGGGAGACTCTGCTACCCAGAGCAGCAGACCTCTTGTATCAGAATCAACAGATGACAACTACAATGTTCCCCAAGCCAAAGGATACTAAGCCCCAAAGTCAAACCTTAGTTTGTGTCTGAAAAATTTCCACAGAGAAGAGACATGGATTTGTACTTTTAAGCATACTTCTGGCCATTTTTTTGGTGATACTGGGGCTTAAATTTAGGGCCTCATGCTTGCTAGTCAGGTGCTCTACCTCTTGAGCCACTCTGCCAAACCTCTGAGCATGCTTCTGAACTCACATAGTTTGTTGGTGTTGTTAATTAGTACTGTTAGTGCTGTTACAGTATTTAGCATGTTGCCATACTACAGGGCCATTTCTGTTGATTGGGAGACCCTTACTGATAGCTGCTTGCTCCATGGGAACATGGACCAGGACAGCTTTGCAGGGTAAGATTGGTCCCTGCCTCACTAGGACCAAGGTGACTATGAAGTCATTAACAAGAGTGAGCAGAGCTCCTTCACCCTCCAGGAACTATTCCACCAAGCCCTATCCCCAAGGCCTTGAATAACCCCAATAGTTAAACTTTTCTGGATACACAGCACCACAGGAAGCACTCCTGGTCAAGAGTACATGAGTGGACAGGAGTATTCACTGGCCAACTCGAGAAGAGTTGCATGAAAGAGAGACTGAGGCAAATTCCTCCAGATAAGTGTCCACAGGGCAGCACTGTCACCAGAGGGTATTGTCCATAGGGACCTAAAGCCAGAAAACCTGGTTTTAGATGATGCCGTCAATATCAAGGTTGCAGACCTTCAGCAACGAATTTGCCATATGGTGGAAGCTTTCTGTGGCAGTCCCTTTATGCTGCCAGAAAACTCGTCTAGGGCCACAAATATGATAGGCCCCTAGAAGATGCATGGACCTTGGAGTCATTCTCTTGATGACAGTGGTCATCAGGTCCCTGCCATTGGTTGAAGGAAACTTTATGGAACTGTAGGAGTACATACTGAGCAGAATATTCCACATTCCTTTCTTCATGTCCATGGAGTGTGAGAACCTGCTTAAGGAATTCCTGATCCTCAACTCCAGTGAGACAGGTATGCTAGAGACAACATGAGGGACCATGGGTTGAACATGGGCCAGAAAGGCAACTGTGGTCTTACATTGAGCCACTACCTGACAATGAGGAACCCAGGCTGACATTAGTAGCTATGTGGACTACACATGAGATAGACCCAGGACTCATAAATAGGCCAAAAGTGCAATGAAGTAATGGTCACTAATCTGCTAGTGGACTATAGGAGGCTGAAGTTGCAGGGCTCTCCTATCATGGTAAAGTTCCAGCTCTCAGTGGATTGAACCTACAGCTGCAAACCTCTCCTGTCACACAAGACACTGCCTCAGGTCTCAGCTAATACCAAGCAACTGAGTTTAAGCCATTCCCACATTTAATTCCTATTGTGTAAGTATCAATGCAGAAAATGAGCACAGGCCCCAGCATGGCCTTCACACCTCCCTCTCCACACACAGCACCAAAAGCAATGGAGAAACCCCAAGCAGAACCAACTTCCCCAGGATATGTCCCCCAAAAGAAACTCCCTTTAATTCTGGGCAAATTTAACAAAAGGTGTGACCCAGACTCTCTCCCTGTGCAAGAGCCAGGGCTAGCAAGGAGCCACTGAGAAGTTCCTCAATATGATGGGCAGAAACTGTTGGGAGCAATGAGCCACAATCTGACAAGGTCCTTGTGGCTTAGCAGGATCCTGACAAGGTCAGAGACTGCAAGTGCACCATGTCTCTCACTGGGGTTTTGAGGGAACATGGAGTGGCTCCCTTTGTCTGGAGAAAAGAAACATTAACCTGAAGGCATTTGTTTATTAAAGGCTGGGAAAAAGGGTGACATGTCCTTAGCAACCAGGCCTGGGTTTTACACATATGAAACTAGGCAAAACTAGGTGAAACTAGGGAGGTCCTGGTTTCAGTCATGAAACCAGGGAGCTGGGAGTGAGGACATTGTTTCCCAGGCATAGAAGTTCTCCTTGCATTGTATAACTTTCCTGCTTTGTACTGCTTATAAGCCTGATGCAAAAATAAAAAATTTGCCAGTTGGTCATCAGCCTTCTGGTCCTCTCAATTTGTGTCTCGTCTGCTCATCACTTTCCTGAGCCCTTTTGGTTCAAGAACCTCTGCAATCCCTGCAAGTGGTGCCCTGAACAGGGACCCAGAGGCTTAAGATAAGGAAGTCTCTGTGGTGCATGCATATGTTTTAGTTTTAGTTTCAGTTTGAGGTTACGGAACAGCATCGAGAGAAATGGGACAACAAGAAAGTAGAGAGCTGGCTCTCTTTACAGAAATTTTGTGTTTGATGTTGTGTGGTCGAAGACGTAAAGTGTCTAAAAGTCAGCTTGAATGTTTTTTGTCTCATGGCCTTCTTGGACATGTGTCCATGGTTTCCTGATAGGAAACCATCAATTTAAAAACTTGGGAAAAGGTTGGTCAAAGATTAAAAGACCATTATACTAGTGAAGGACCTACCTGTGTCCCGGTAGATGCTTTTTACTTATGGAATTTAATTAGGGATTGTCTTGACCCACATCATGAGGTCACAACTATTTCCTCACCTAAAGCTGAGATCTCAAAGTGGGAGGTAGATGTTCAGACTTCCCCATTTGTGTCTCTTTGAGAATTAAATTTGTCACCTCTGGACGAGTTTCCCGAGCCTCCTCGTGCTGACTCTGATGTGGAGGCTTTGTCTCCTGAGGAGGAGGAGGAATTGGAGGAGCAGACATCCCCAATATCATCACCACTCCCCCAAATTGCTAAAATTACTCAAGTCATTGTCTATTTCAAAACCTGCCATCCCCTCCGCTTCTTCTAAATCACCTCAAGCTTTACCAGTTGCCAGCAGTGGTCAAACAGTAGTTTGTCCCCTTTACAGTAGGCTATGAGAGAGGCTAGACAGGTTGGAGAGGATATGAGAGAGTTCACTGTTTTCCGGTGAGAATGCAAAATGATCAGAGGATTCATGAGGCTCTTCCTTTTAAGACACTTAAGGAACTAAAGATGGCGGTAGTGCAGTATGGGGCCACTGCCCCATTTACCTTGGGGATTATAGAGACTTTTGTTAATGAGCCCTTATCACACTCAGATTGGAAGACAATAGCTAAAGCATGCATCTCAGGAGGTGACTACTTGTTATGGAAATCAGTTTCAAGATTGATGTTTGGATCAGGCAGATAGGAACCATGACACACAGCACCCTTATACTTCTGACCAGCTGGCGGGGGCGGGTCAGTGGGGAAGTGTGCAGCAACAATTAAATTTCCCTGGAGATTATTATGTATAGGTTAATACCTTGGATGAGCAGGCTTGGAGAAGGCTCCCCTCTTCAGGTTTAAAAACAGAGGAGCTTAGTAAAATCAGGCAGGGGCCAGATGAACCTTATCAGGACTTTGTATCCCAGCTGCTACAAGCTGTGGGTAGATTGGTAGTTGATGGAGAGGCAGCAATGATTTTAGTAAAACAGTTGGCTTTTGAGAATGCCAACACAGCTTCTCAAACAGCCATCCGTTCTTACAAAAAGAGGGGAACTTTGATGGACTGCATTCAGATCTGTACCAATACAGGACCTTCCTATTTACAGGGAGTGGCCATTTCTGCTGCCATGAAAGGATGACACCTCTTCAGCTGTGGAAAGTCATACAACAAAATGGTTAGCAGCCTGGAGGAGATTGTTTTGTTTCTGGGAAGCCAGGACACTTTGCTAAACAGTGTACCCAGAGACAGGGGCAACAAAAACAACAACAACAGAAATCTATGCCTCAGGCAACCACAAATACTGTGCCACCTCCATGCACACTTTGTCCAAAGTGCTGTAGAGGGTTACACTGGGCTAATCTGTGAAGCTCAAGATTTACCACTGATGGCCAGTCCATTAACCCCACTCAGGAAAATCAACCACGGGGAAACTACCATGGGGGCCCAGATTCCAGACCCCTACAAACAATGGTAGTCATGACTTTCAAGCCAGCTCAGAATCCAAATGGAGGGTTTCAGATCCTCAAAGAGCCACCCCAGGGAGTGCCGGATTGGACCTCAGTCCCTCCACCAGAATCGTATTGACTCCTGAAATGGGGGCCCAAGCTATCCCTACTGGGATTTAGGGGCCATTGTCCAAAGGCAATGTGGGGCTGTTGTTGGGCAGAAGCAGTTTAACTATGAAAGGTCTTCATGTTTTCCCAGAGTTATAGACTCTGATTTTCAAGGGGAAATTAGGGTCATGGTTTGTACTTAGAAAACTATCCTGACTCTTACTCCAGAACAAAAAATAGCACAATTGATTTTAGTTCCCTATCTTTTGGGCTCTACCAAGGTCCTGTCAGAACAGTCCTGTGGTACCAAAGGTTTTGGATCATCAGATAAGGCTTATTGGATTCAACAAATTGGATAAAATAGGCCAGAATTAGAACTTAAAATAAACAGAAAAAACTTTAAAGGTCTAATTGATACTGGGGCTGATGTTTCTGTCATTTCTTTGACCCATTGGCCTGCTGCTTGGCCAATGCAACCTGCTGTTACACAGCGTTATGGTATTGGACAAAGTCAGTCTCTTTACCAAAGCTCTTCACTGCCCCAATGGGAGGACTCTGAGGGAAACAGTGGACAGTTTCAACCATATATCTTGTCCCATCTCCCTGTTAATTTGTGGGGATGGGATGCTAAAGGATATAGGACTGCTGATCCTCAGCCCCAATCAACAAGTCACTCAAATGATGCTGCTGGCTTTGATCCTAGAGCAGGCGTGGGAGCTCAACATCAAGGGACAACACAGCCTACAGAGCCCATCCAAAAAACTGATCGCCATGGTTTGGGGTTTCAAAATTTTTCGTAGGGGCCCTAATGACTCCTCCACCACAAACTTCTGGTGCAATTACTTGGTTATCTGATGAGCCTGTCTGGGTGGACCAGTGGCCCCTTACAAAGGAGAAACTGAAAGCTGCTTATCAATTAGTACAGGAACAATTACAGGAGGGACATATGGAACCCACAAACAGCCCCAGACCTACTCCAATTTTTGTAATAAAAGAGAAATCTGGAAAGTGGAGGCTGCTACAGGATCTAAGGGCCATTAATAAAACAATGCAAGCTATGGGTCCTTTGCACCCTGGCCTGCCCTCCCCTACTGCCATTCCTTTACATTACCACTTGATACTTACAGATTTAAAAGATTTTTTGTTTTGTTTTGTTTTACTATTCCTCTCTATCCTAATGATTACTAGAGATTTGCTTTTACCTTGCCTGCTATAAATTTTAAGGAACCTATACAGAGATTTCAATGGAGAGTTTTGCCCAAAGGAATGGCTAACAGCCCTGCCCTATGTCAGAAATTTGTTTCCTAAGCCATATCTCCAATTCGATCTTGATTTTCTGATGCCTATATAATTCACTACATGGATGATATCTTGCTTTCCCATCCAGAAGAGCATCAGTTAAATCTTATTTTTGATGCCTTACAGTTGTCCTTAACTGCCTCAGGACTATGCCTTGCCCCAGAAAAGGTCCAAAGAAGGGACACTTATTCTTACTTGGGATTCTTATTGAACATGCTTGGGTAAAACTTTTACACCCACAAATTAGGTCAGATAATTTACAGACTTTAAATGACTTTCAAAAACTGTTAGATGATATCAATTGGATTCAACCCACTTTGCGGCTGACAACAGGAGAACTAAAGCCTTTATTTGGCATCCTCAGAGGAAACTCTGATCCCTCCTCCCCTAGAATGCTCACACCAGCTGCAAAGAGAGTGTTACAGATGATTTTAGAGGTGCTTCACCTTGCCCAGGTCACATGGATGGACCCTGTTAAACCTCTTTACTTGCTTATGCTGGCCGCAGACCACACTCTACCGCATTACTGTGGCAGGAGCACAGACCTCTGGAATGGCAACATTTGCCAGTATCTGGTTTCCATGTACTTGTGCCATATTATATCTACAGCAAGTTTGGTCCCATATAGATTTAAGTACAGACTTGATGGCTTTGCCTAAAGAAATCTTGGATATCCAAAATAGCAAACTACCCATTATCCACCCAGAGAAAGTAGCAAATAGAGTGCTAAATGCATTACAAGGATTTAATCCCTTTAACATTTTAAGATATACTTTCTGGATATTGATGGGGTCATTATTCTTTTTCTCATTGTGTTCTGTTTGTTCCCAGTCTTCTGCTGATTTGGAATGTGCCAGATCTTCTGGCTCAGAGCAGAGCTCCACCATGTCCACTTAAAATACAAGAAAGAGGGAGATGTTGGGAACCATGAGCCACAATCTGACAAGGTCCTTGTGGCTTAGCAGGATCCTGACAAGGTCAGAGACTGCAAGTGAACCATGTCTCTTACTGTGGTTTTGAGGGAACATGGAATGGCTCCCTTTGTCTGAAGAAAAGAAACATTAACCCGAAGGTATTTGTTTATGAAAGGCTAGGAAAAGGGTGACATGTCCTTGGCAACCAGGCCTGGGTTTTATGCATATGAAACTAGGGAGGTCCAGGTTTTGTTCACGAAACTAGGGAGGTGGGAATGAGGACATTGTTTTTCAGGTAGAGGTAATTGTTTCCCAGGCATAGAAATTCTCCTCACATTGTATAACTTCCTGCTTTGTACTGCTTATAAGCCTAATGCAAAAATTAAAAATTTGCCAGTTGGTCATCAGCCTTTTGATCCTCTTGATTTGTGTCTTGTCTGTTCATTCCTTTCCTGAGCCATTTTGGATCAAGAACCTCTGTGATCCCAGCAAGAAACCTTTGTTTCAATTTGGCCAGAAAGACTCCCAGCATATGCCTCAAAACAGAGTTTTAACTGATCAAACATGGAGAGGGCAAGAAAGAATGTCGGGGAAATCAGACTATGCTCCTGAGCTCCATGGAATGCTACAAGATGGTGCAGGATATTGGCTGGTTGTGGAGTTTAGACAGCTGGGAGTTGTGCAACAAACACATGCTGCTCAGTGCACATGGTATGCCAGGCCCAGGGGACTTCATCTAGGTGAAGATGGAGTGCAACAAACTGCTGTGACAATTTTTGCACAGGGTCAAGACATTATCCAGCACCTCTGTGGCATAAAAAAACTGCTGGGTGTTTTACCAGGATGGGCTCAGAGATAGGAGGAGCTGTCTGTCCCTACTCCCACCTGGTGAAACCTCACACACTAGACTATTTTTCCTGGATGGCACTTCTCTCTCCTCTTTTCTTCTGTGATTTTGAGGGAAGGAGATGATCTGTAGAAAGAAACAAACACAATTGAAAAATCCAGTGGCTAAGCATGTAACATCTTATTGTGAGTTGTTTTTAATGATGGGTGTAGAAGGTGGTTCTTGTTTCAAATGGTTCTTAAGTCTTAGAGAACACAGGGTTGTCACACCATTGAGTAGAGATCATAGGGATGGTATTAATACCACCAAATTGCAAGAGCACTTAATATTGGAAAAAATTCTGTACCATTTTAGTTCCTTTTAGCCACACTTGCCCATTTAACCAATTGGGGGAGGAATACAAGTGGTCTATGGAAAGCCACGGAGATGGTGCAAAGCTCACAGGTGAGGCTATGTAGTCTCAGCCCCAGTGCGTTTTGGCATCCTTTGAGGTTGATTATATTGTTGTTTAAATGGATAATACAGTCAGGTGAGAGATAAGACCATTAGTTACTTTTATACTTTTCAGAGCTCCTTGTGGATTAATTTGTCTGCAGTCCCCTAAGTCCTCCTCTACAGGATCAGGACACAGTCTTGAAAGGCACATTCTATCTTGAAAACGTGAAAGAAAAATGACTATCCCAGATTTGGAAAATGCTAAAGGCCTATGGACCCTTTTAGCCTGAAGGGTGATGCCTAGCAGGACTTTGGGCACACAAACTGGCCTCTGCTGTTACAGCTTAAGTAGAAGCCTGGTCTGGACCTGAACTAGAGAGCAGGTAGCTGGTAAAGAGATCTCCCTGTCCTTCCCTGCCTCATATCAAAATCTTATGATTGAGACAGCAAATGTGGAGTAGTATCTTAAGTTGAAAATCTGTTGTCTAAGATTCATATCAGAATGAAGAGCTCCTTTCCTTATCTCATTCTTTTCTATTAATGTTTACATTAGTTTGCTGTGTTGTTAATAGTTTCACTGCTTAGATGTTAATTGCTAGATGTGTATATAAAATGTCTATTAAGTATTTGTTAAACGTTATTAGACAGCTACCATGTGCTTGCATAGTGATAGATCTACAAAGTTGAGTTCTCAGGGAACAAACATACTACTTAGAGATTCATTCACACTTTCACATGCCTAGCACCAAGAAATCAAGAAGGAAGTATCATTTAACTTTTATTTGTGGAATGGTGAAGATAAGTGTGGTGGAGGACACAGTCTGGAGAGAGGGGAAAGATGGGATGGTAGGAAGACAGTAAGGCTTCCTACAGGAAGTGAAAATTGAATGGTTGGATGGTGGAAGTTAACTGATTAAGGAAGTAGGGGTACCAGATCTGGTGCTGACAACACATTTTACCAGTGGACAGAGGGCTGGGTGGGTGGTGAGAACAATATTCCTTTCATCCAGAAAAGGATGGGTACAGGAAGTAAGTTCTGGAGTGTTGGAGAACAACTAAAGCAAAAAGCACTCTTTAGTCACTTCACTGACCTGCCTGGAATATTGACTGTATTGGAAATTCAGATGCATAAACTCTGAAGAGGTTGTTACCTGAAAATATGAAGAACATAAGATGTCTAGGATACTAATGTAAGTCACCTGATAAGTAGATTTCCAAGATCCAGGAAATGCACAGCTATGCAGGACCTTAAGAGGGAGAATCTAGTTTTCCAGAATGTCTGTTGAACATCTTGAGAAAAGCAGTCAGCACTCATGGGGCACAGATACTCCTTAGGTAGGCTAACAGGCCTGTGTCTCCCTGTGATCAGCTACTCTCCTGAGAAGTCAGCACACACTGGAGGCAGCTGGAAGGATGTGGCTGTAGATGTTTTATGTTGGGAAGACACATCGAAAGTGAAAGACATTGTTCAGCTGACTGACCTTCAACTGGAGTCACTGTACATCTGCCCTGTGCTTTCCATTGTGGTTGAAAGTGTTTGCTCTTTTTCTGTCTTACTCCTGGAATTCTTCTGACCTCTTAAGGAAGTACAGAGACATGCATGGATATTAAAGTAACAGCTAAATTTTGGTTGGAATATCATTGGAAGAAAGTAGGAATTCTTGAAAGGGCTAGGAGAGGTGGTTTGGAAAATACTTTGATAATTCTGGTCCCTCAATGTATGCCATTTACTGGCAGAATCTGGGTGACCGAAGCCATAAAAAGATGAGGGGACTACTAAGTCCTGTTCAATAGCCACTTTAATGAAGTATACATTGCTTTTTATAAACTCCTTTTACACAGAGACCATTTGGTCAGAAAAAGCATGCCAAGTATTATGTGTCAAGGTTACATTAGTACAGGGAAACTCAGTTAAAATTAGCTCTTTGTTATGTCTCCTTTAAAATGGGAACAGAGAAGCAGGAGAAGCACATGGTCAACATAACTTTCTTATTTACATCTGAAGGACACGAAGCTATCTGGGAACCTTGAATACTGTTTTTCTGGATGTCTGGCTTTCTCACAAGGTCAGATACC
Organism: Castor canadensis; assembly: GCF_047511655.1. Lineage (NCBI taxonomy): Eukaryota > Metazoa > Chordata > Mammalia > Rodentia > Castoridae > Castor > Castor canadensis. The sequence continues at coordinate 81,168,757 of NC_133392.1, forward strand.
AACTCACAGAGGCAAGGTCTGGTCTGAGACTTTTGCCCCAGTTCCTTAGAGCTTTCTCACAAGGCCAGATGCTGACTCACACAGGCAAGGTCCCACTCCTGGCTCCAACACCTCAACACCTGAGAAATCTGTGTTATGAACTCTGGCTTTTCAGAGTCAAAGGAAGACAGTTAAGTCATTAATCGAAGGTAACATAAACATCATAATTCATCCACATTGGAAATGTCAGGATGAGAGCTGCTTATTTGAGAACCTCTGACCTACTTTTGTCTCTCATACATGAAAAATTAATTAGTTACACAAATGTTGCTTAAGGGGGAAGAAAACAGAGTCCTCCATGAATGTTAGTGACAACACGTTTTTCTGGCTTGTGACTTGCCCCTCAAGTTGCAAGCAGAGGAGGAATAATGTCTTTATTTTATGCAAGAACCTCAGAGAATGAGTATGACATGTGAAAAAGGAAAGAAATCTTTCTTCTTCCTTTTTCCTCAATAAGGTGATGGCTTGTCATTCAAGGCTTCCCTGTCTGAACATGATGTTGCAAAGTTCTGCTAATGTTCTGTCAGAGTCTGGGGTGATTAGAACCCACTTTCCTGAGCTACAGGTTCATATTCACTTGCCCAGGGATGGCTTGCTGCAGCAGATCCCCTGAGGTTTGGTCCCCTGGCAAAGGAATAGGAGACATTGTCCTCACTTAGGGTGGAAATTTGGCTCTTTCCAGACTGACACTGCTTGGTATGGTCACTGATGAGTTCTGGAGGGCCCTTAATTAAATTTGCTGGGGCAAGTGATTATAGCATGTCCTCTAGGCTGAGAGTTCTTTCTAGCACAGGCTTTCTTCACAAATGTACTGAGCACAGTGCCTAGTACATAACATTGCTCAGTAAATAGTATTTTTCCTCCTTTTCCTGCCAGGGAGTTACAAAAAAGGAACTATGGGGAAATTTTAGATAAGAGAGACTACAATATATGGATAATTGAAGATCAGGAATATATTGTGATTGAGACTGATTCGAGCCAAGAAGCAAAAGGTACTACAGTGTACCCACTGCATCTCATCCTGCCACAGAGTGAAAACACAATTGCCCCAAACAACCCAAGAGCTTAAAATCTGGTGAAGCATCACACAACCATCAATCATCTAAAAACATGCAAATTTACATGGAAGAAACCTAACTATCCAATAAGAAAATGATGAAATAAATTATGACATTTTTAAATTTAATATCATATTAGTCAATAAAATTGTTCTTTATGGTGGTAAAATAATTACAGAAACACAGTATTTGTCTTTTTTTTATTGTTGTGCTGGGTGGAGGTACATTGTGACATTTACAAAAGTTCTTACAATGTATCAAATATATTATACTTGAATTCACCCTCTCCACCGCTTTCCTTCCCCCCACCCATTCTTGGAATAGTTTCAACAGGGTATAATTTTCGCATTTACATTCACATGTACACAGTATTTGCACCATATTTGCCTCCTACCCACTTTCCCTGCCACCTCCCCCCCACCTTCCCACTGGTATCAACAACCTCCCCTGGGCAGGACCTGCTCCACACTCCTGTTCTCTGATTTTGTAGAAGAACAAAGAAAAATAGGTAAAAAAATGAAGTTTTTGCTTGTTTGAAATAACACAGGGAGTTTCCTTGTGTTATTTCCATGAATATATGTATTATAACCCCAATTGTTTCATCTCCTCTATTTTTCTTTATTCTACCTTAGTTTCTTTCTTATGTGAATTCTATATTCATTCTTGTATAGAGAGTATATCAACCATATCCATCTTCTTAGTTTCCTTCTTTTACCCTACTCCTCCCACTCATATGTGCCCTCACCTTGGTGTGATCTGTTTTTCAAATATAACTCTATTTGTATTAGGTCTATAATCCACATATGGCAAAAATATGCGGCTTTTGACCTTCTGAGCCAGGCTAACTTCACTTAAGATGATGTTCCCCGGTTCCATCCATTTACTTGCAACTGACAAAACTTCATTCTTTGTGTCTGAATAAAATTCCACTGTATATAAATACCACGTTTTCCTAATCCATCTGTCAATAGTGGGGCATCTTGGCTATTTCCATAGCTTAGCTATTTGTGAATAATGCTGCAATAAACATGGGTGTGCAGGTGCCTTTGTTGTAATTTGACTTACATTTCTGCAGATATAACCCTAGGAGTGGCACTGCTGGATCATATGACAGATCTATTTTTAGTTTTTTGAGGAGCCTCCATACTGTTTTCCAGAGTGCTTGTACTAATTTACATTCCCACAAGCAGTGTATGAGGATTCCTTTTTCCCTGCATCCTTGCCAACATTTGTTGTCTGTGTTCTTTAAGATAGCTATTTTAACAGGAGTGAGGTGGAATCTTAACATGGTTTTGATTTGCATTTTCTTTATGGTCAGGGTTGGTGAGCATTTTTTCATGTGTTTCTTAGCAATTTGGACTTCTTCCCTTGAAAAGGCCCTGCTCAGTTCATTTGTCCATTTCTTCATTGGGTCATTTATTTTGAGGGAGTTTACTTTTTTGAGCTCTCTGTATATTTGGGTTATCAGTCTCTTTGATGTATAGCTGGCAGATTTTCTCCCTTTCTGTGGGCAGAAATGGTTTCAACTTAGAAACCATTTCTTTTGCTGTGCAGAAGTTTTTAAATTTCATGTAGTCCCATTTGTTAATCCTTTCTCTTACCTGCTGAACCATTTGAGTTCTACTGAGGAAGTCATTGCCTATGCCTCATTGCTTCCAGTGCATTCCCTGTTCTTTCATGCATTAGCTTTAAGGTTTCAGGTCTTATATTAAGGTCCATAATCCACTTTGAGTTGATACTTGTACAGTGTGAAAGACATGAATCTAGGTTCAGTTTTCTGCAGGCAGATATCCATACTTCCCAACAACATTTGTTGAAGAGGCTGTCTTTTTTCCATTGCATGTTTTTGGTGATTTTGTCAAAAATTAGGTGGGCAAAGCTGCGTGGATTCATATCTGGGTCTTCTGTTCCACTGGTCTTCATATCTGTTTCAGTGCCAGTACCATGCTGTTTTTATTGCTATGGCTCTGTAGTACAGTTTGAAGTCAGGTATTATGATACCACCAGTGTTGTTCTTTTTTTGCTGAGTATTGCCTTCGCTCTTCATGGTCTTTATGTGCTTCCAAATGAACTTTAGGGTTGATTTTTCAATCTCTGTGATGACTGTCATTGGAATTTTGATGGAAATTGCATTGAACATATAGATTGCTTTTGGTAATATAGCTATATTCACTATGTTCATTCTACCAATCCATGAGCATCTTTCCATCTTCTGTATTCTTTTTTTTTTCTGAACTGGTTTATAGTTTTCCTTGTAGAGGTCTTCACATCCTTTGTTACATTTATTCCTGTATTTGATTTTTTTGAGGCTACTGTTAATGGAATTGTTTTCTTGTATTCTTTCTCAATCTGTTCATCGTTGGTGTATAGAAAGGCTACTGATTTTTGTAAATTGATTTTGTATCCTGCTACTTTTTGGTGCAAGCTGGTTATGGTGTTCAGGAGATTTTTGGTGGGTTTTTAAAAAACTTTTTGTGGTACTGGGGCTTGAATTCAGGGCCTTCACCTTGAGCCACTGCACCAACCCTCTTTTGTGAAGGGTTTTTTTGAGATAGTGTCTCACAGAACTATTTGCCTAGGCTGGCTTTAAAATGTGACTCTCCTGGTCTCTGCCTCCTGAGTAGCTAGGATTACAGGCATGAGCCACCGGCACCCAGCTTGGTGGAGTTTTTCAGGTCTTTTAGGTATAAGATCATGTCATCTGTGTATAGGGATAATTGGACTTCTTCCTTACCTATTTGTATTCCTATGCTGATTTCTTCTTCCTGTCTTATGCTCTGACCAGGAATTCCAAGACTATGTTGAATAGGAGAGGAGAGAGTGGGCACCCTTGTCTCATTCCTGATATTAATGGAAATGGTTTCAGTTTTTCCACATTCAGTATTATGTTAGCTATAGGTTTGTCATATATATCCTTTATTATGCTGAGGTACATTCCTTCTATTCCTAGTTTCATCAGAGCTTTTATCATCAAAGGATGTTGAATTTTGTCAAGACTTTATCTCATCTATTGAAATGATCAGGTGTTTTTTGTCTTTGCTTCTGTTAATATGCTGTTATACATTTCATGATTTGGTATGCTAAACCATCCATGCATCCATGGGATGAAGCCAATTTGGTCATAGTGTTTGATCTTTTTGATATGATATTGAATTTAGTTTGCCATTATTTTATTGAGCATTATTGCATCTATGTTCATTGAAGAGATTGGCCTGTAATTCTTTTGTTGTTGTTGTGTCCTTGTCTGATTTGGGGATGAGTGTAACACTGGCTTCATAGAATGAGTTTGACAGTGTTCCTTCACTTTCTCTTTTGTGGAAAAGTTTAAGGAGAGTTGATATTAGTTCTTTAAATGTCTGATAGAATTCAGCAGAGAATCCACCAGGTCCTATACTTTTCTTTTCTGGGAGACTATAGCTGCTTCAATTTCATTGTGTGTTTCAGATCTATTTAGGTGGATATTTAATATCTGCTTGGTTCCATTTTTTTAAGCAAAAGTATTTTTAGTAATACATATATAGACAGTTCACTATTTTAACAAGGCATAGAAAAGTCATGATTGGGAGAAGAAAGGGGTGTGATCAGAGGGACAGACACAGAACTTCTAAGATATTGGCAATGTTCAGTTTTTTGTTTTTTTTTACAGGTGTGGAGTAATGTTCAATTTCTTAATTTGGATGATTGTTACATGGTGTTCACCTTACCAATGTTGGTATCATTATTATTTTATTTATTTATTTTTTTATTATTCATATGTGCATACAAGGCTTGGGTCATTTCTCCCCCCTGCCCCCACCCCTTGGTTCCATTTTTTATTCATTTATTCATATGTGCATACATTGTTTGGGCCATTTCTTCCTCCCCACCCCCTCACTTCCAGGCAGAACCTGTTCTGCCCTTTTCTCCAATTTTGTTGAAGGGGAGACATAAGCAATAATAAGAAAGACATGGCATTTTTGCTAGTTGAGATAAGGATAGCTATACAGAGAGATTCCTAGCACTGATTCTATGCACAAGTGTATTACAACACAAATTGATTCATCTCTACCTGACCTCTTCACTACTTCCCAGTCAACTTCCCATATTGAACTCTGTCGTTTTAAGGTTACTGTATTAGCTCCTCTACAGTGGGGACATCAAACACTTTCAAGTTTTGGGTTTCATACTTATCCCCATTCCTCCCGTATGTGCTCTCCCCTTAGTGTGTGACCCAAGTCCAACAACATTGCTGCATTTACCCTAGATCTAAAGTCCGCATATGAGGACATATGATTTTTGGTCTTCTGAGCCTGGCTAAGCTTGCTCAGGATGATGTTCTCCAGTTCCATCCATTTACTTGTGAATGATAAGATTTAATTCTTCTTCATGGTTGAGTAAAACGCCATTGTGTATAAATACCACATTTTCTTAATCCATTTGTCAGTAGTGGGGTATCTTGGCTGTTTCTATAATTTGGCTATTGTGAATAGTGCTGCAATAAACATGGGTGTGCAGGAGCCTCTGGAGTAAGCTGAGTCACTTTCCTTTGGGTATATCCTTAGGATTGGGATTGCTGGATCATATGGCAGATCTATGTTTAGATTTTAAAGAAGCCTCCATATTGTTTTCCAGGGTAATTGCATTAGATTGCATTCCCACCAGCAGTGTACAAGGGTTCCTTTTTCCCCACATCCTCGCCAACACCTGTTGTTGGTGGATTTTGATAATAGATATTCTAACAGGGGTGAAGTGGAATCTTAGTGTAGTTTTGATTTGCATTTCCTTTATGGCCAGAGATGGTGAGAATTTTTTAATGTGTTTTAGGCCATTTGAATTTTCTTTTGAGAAAGTTCTGTTTAGTTCAGTTGCCCATTTCTTTCTTGGTTCATTGATTTGGGGAAGAGTTTAGTTTTTTGAGTTCCCTGTATATTCTGGTTATCAGTCCTTTGTCTGATTCTGGTTATCAGTCCTTTGTCTGATGTATAGCTGGCAAATATTTACTCCCACTCTGTCTCTTCAGTTTGCAGATCATTTCTTTTGTTGTGCAGAAGATTTTTAATTTTATTTAGTCCCATTTGTGCATCCTTTCTCTTGTTTGCTGAGCTGCTCTGGTGCTACTGAGGAAGTACTTGCCTATACTTATTGCTTCCAGAGTATTCCCTGCTCTTTCCACTTTTTCTAGCAACATTTGTTGAACAGGCTGTCTTTTCTCCATCATCTGTTTTTGGCATCTTTGTCAAAAATAACGTGGACATAGCTGTGTGGAATCATATCTGGGTCCTCTGTGCTGTTACATTGTCTTCATGTCTGTTTTTGTGCCAGTACCATGCTGTTTTTATTGCTATTGCTTTGTAATATAGCTTGAAGTCAGGTATTGTGATACCTCCAGCATTGTTCTTTTTGCTGAGTATTGCCTTGGCTATTCACAGTCTCTGGTGTTTCCAAATGAACTTTAGGGTAGATTTTTCAAACTCTATGATGAATGTCATTGGGATTTTGATGGGAATTGCAGTAAACATGTAGATTGCTTTTGGTAGTATAGCCATTTTTACTATGTTGAGTCTACTGATCCATGAGCACGGGAGATCTTTTCACTTTCTGTACTCTTCCTCCATCTCTTTCTCCAAGGGTTTATAGTTCTCCTTGTAGAGGTCATTCACATCATTTGTTAAGTTTACTCCTAGGTATTTGATTTTTTTGAGGCTATTGTAAATGGAATTTTTCCCATATATTCTTTCTTAATTTGTTCATTGTTGATGTATAGAAAAGCTAATGATTTTTACAAGTTGATTTTGTATCCTGCCACCTTACTTTAGCCGTTTATAGTGTCTAGGAGTTTGTGGGTAGAGTTTTTGGGGAGTTTTTTAATAGGATCATGTCTTCTGCAAATAGGGATATTCTGATGGTTTCTTTACCTATTTGTATTTCTTTTATTTCTTCTTCTTGCCTAATTGCTCTGGCTAGGAATTCCAGTACTATGTTGAATAGGAGTGGGAATAGTGGGCACCCTTGTCTTGTTCCTGATTTTAGGCAAATGGTTTTAATTTTTCCCCATTAAGTATAATGTTGGGTATACATTTGTCATATATAGCCTTTACAATGTTGAGGTACATTCCTTCTATTCCTAGTTTTCTTAGCGCTTTTATCATGAAGTGGTGTTGCATCTTATCAAAGGCTTTTTCTGCATCTATTGAGATGATCAAGTGGTTTTTGTCTTTGCTTCTATTAATGTGCTATATTACATTTATAGATTTGCGTATATTGAACCACCCCTGCATCCCTGGGATGAATTTGACTTGGTTGTGTGAATAATCTTTATGATATGTTGTTGTATTCAGTGTGCCATTATTTTATTGAAGATTTCTGCATTGATGTTCATTAAGGAGACTGGCCTACAGTTCTCCTTTTTGGAGGTGTCTTTGTCTGGTTTTCGGATGAGTGTGATACTGGCTTTATAAAATGAGTTTCTGTGTCTTCTTGTATTCTTTATTTTTGGTGTCTTGAGATTTCTTGAGTGCCTCTTGTTCGTTTTGGTTAACCATGTCTAGTAACATCTCCATGAAATTCTCAGTGATTACTTGCAGGATTTCTTCTTTGAGGATGTTCTTGTGGGCATCGTTGGGTTCTTTGGCATCATTTATCTTTGTTTTGGTGGAGTCTGGAACTGGGTATCTGTTTTCTTCATTTCCCTCTGAGTCTTGTATTAAATTATTTTGGGGGGGGGGAGAATGGTTTCCATCCCTTTGTCATCTTCCCATGCTCTACTTGGTACTGTGTAAGTATTTTCTTGATAACCTAGTTGGTGGTTTTAGTCACGTGTTTTCTTTCCCTTGGTTTAATTTTGTTCCATGGCTGTATTGGGTTTTTAGCTTAGCTTAGTGTGTGTGTGTGTGTGTGTGTGTGTGTGTGTGTGTGTGTGTGTGCTATTTCTGTCCCTGGTCTGGGTGTAATTTAGTATTAACTAATTCACAATAGTTAAACTAACAAGAAAAAAGAAAGAAAGAAAGAAAGACCCAAAGAAATCAACAGGGAGAGATGAACAAATAAACAAAGAAATGAGCAACAAAACAAACAAAGAAACAAAATAAATACTCCAGGTTCAGGAGCAATAGGATTTCAGTCTTAGTTTAAGTTCAGGTGTTACTCCTCCAGCATCCAGTCCTGATGTTGGTATTTAAGCAGAAGCTCTGTCACAGTCTAGTCAGGTGGTTTGGTAGTGCTTTTTTAAATTCTGTCTTTCAGTGGCAGTTGCTTAATTAGCTCCTTCCTCACTGAGGTGTGGCAGTTTAAATTTCTATGTTGTTCTTAGGTTCTGGAGATCAGCTCTGTAGCTCACCAGCTGTCCTGTGCTGGTTTACTGTGGTTTTGTTTCTTTGCCTCACCCCCTTTCTCTGGGGCAAGGTCAGTGATCTGTCAGCCAGCCCCCTGTTGTTAGCGTGTTGCGATGGTTTGCTGATTGTTTTTCGATTGTGCAGTGTCAATTGACTTTGGATGTTGCTCACTGGCTCAGGAGATGAGCTTTGTGGACCGCTACCTCCCTATTTCAGGCAGTGGCCTATCATTGATCCACTGCCAGCCCTTCTGCCTTTCCAGTCTTTGTTTACTGAAAGTTCACATGGAGACCAGCTCCTTGCTCCTCTCCCCCCCCCCATTGTGCTTTCAGCATCCTGCCCCCTCTTCTGTGTGTTAGTTTTCAGTTTCTTGTTTATTGCTCAGTTATTTCTTGGGGGTGGGGTGTCAGTCTGCCCAGGGGGCTATGCTGGTTTATCTCAGGGGTGGCTTGGGGAATACCATGTGACACTTGGTGCTAACCTGTCTGGCCTACCGAACATCTCCCAAGCAGATCTGGAGCCAGAGTCTGGCAGTGGTGGGATCCCTCCTGTTTTCTCAGTGAAACATGGCATGGATAAGATTTCTACAGGCTAGGGGTTCAGGGTGTCAAAGTTTTTATTCTCCTTGGTGCTTTATTTCCACCAAGTGTGACTCTGGCATCTCAGCAAGGTTTTTGGTTCATGGAGTCATGCTGCCTGCTTCTGTGCCATAGTCGCCATCTTGGATCCATTGGTTCCATTTTTGATGGTCAAAAGCATCTAGAAATTTGTCCAGTTCTTCTAGATTTTACAATTTATTTGAATATAGGTTTTCAAGTTAGTTCCTGATAATTCCCTGGAATTCCTTGGTGTTTGTTGTTATCTCCCATTTTTTGTTTCTGGTTTTACTAATTTGGGTCTTTTCCCTCCTTATTTCAGTCAGATTTGCCAGTTTGCCAATTTTGTTTGTTTTTTCATAGAACCACATTTTTGTTTCATTTATTCTTTGTATGGTTTTTTTTTTTTTGGTCTATTTTGATGATTTCAGCCTTTATTTTCATTATTTCTCTCTTCTGCTTGTTTTTGGTTTAGCTTGTTCTTGTTTTTCTAGGAGTTTGAGATGCAGTATTAGGTCATTTATTTGGGATCTTTCTGTGTTTTTAACATATTGAACTCATGGCTATAAACTCTCCTCTTAGACTGCCTTTACTGTGACCAATAAATTCTGATAGGTTGTGTTTCCATTTTCATTAAATTCCAGAAATGTTTTATTTCCTCCTTTATTTCTTCTATGACTCACTGATCATTAAGCAATGTGTTGTTCAGCTTCCAGTTGTTGGCTTGGAGTATTTTCTGCTGCTTCTTTTGTTGCTGAGTTCTAGTTTTATTGTGTTTTGCTCAGACAGTATAGAGGAGGCTATTTCAGTTTTCTTATATTTGTTGAGACATGCTTTGTCACCTAAAATATGGTCTATTTTGGAGAAAGTTCTATGGGCTGCTGAGAAGAATGTATGCTGCAGGATGTAATACTCTGTAGACACCTGTCAAGTCCATTAGATGTATGGTGTCATTCAATTCTAGAATTTCTTCTTTGATTTTTTGGTGGATGACCTATCTATTGGTAGTTATAGAAGAGTATTAAAGTCTCCCATTACCACTGTGTTGGGGTCTATCTGTGCCTTTAAGTCCATTAGTGTATGTTTAATGAAGTTGGGTGCACCAACATTGGGCACATATAAGTTAATAATTGTTATTTCTTCCTGATTTATTGCTCCTTTTATTAGCATGAAGTGACCTTCTTTGTCCCTTCTGACTAATTTAGGTTTGAAGTCCACTTTATCTGATATAAGTATTGCTACTCCTGCCTGTTTTCAGGGGCTTGGTAAATCTTCTTCCACCCTTTCATCCTAAGACAAACACTGAATATTTTTATAGTGGGATATAAAGCACAGTATAATCCCTATTTTATAAAAATACTTGTGTATCTTTGCACAGCAAGGTTGCTTATGTGTCACTCTGAACAGTGCCTGTGGCTGGTGATGGGATCAGGGAGCATACAGCATTATGTCCTCAGGAAAGAGTACTGTTCCCTCCAGGAGGCAAATGCAATTTTTTTACCACTAAACTTCCAATGACACGCTCTGCACACATTAAATGAGGACCTAGTTTTAGCATGTATCTATTCTTTCTCTCTCTGGGTTGTTTCACATTAGTTTTAGTAGGGCAGTGGCTAAAGTGAAGGTTCTTGAACAATTTCCTTGTTGAGTAACCTATGTGGAATTTCCAAATGATGTGACTTATGGGCACCAATTCCATTTCAGTATCACAGCAGGATTCATTTTTCTATCTGCCTGGTTTTATTTTGTTTTGCCTGTTATCTTAAAAGGTCAAAATATGTGCCTAGAAATGCTTCCACAAATGAGTATGGAAATTTGAATTCCAAGTAAGTATTCCTGGGCATCTGATTAAATTTGTTATTAATAAAATCCTAGACTACTGCATCTCACTGTGATGGAATTTTGCATAATTCTTATCAACAACTGGTTGTTTTGTTTGAAAGCTTTTTTCTTTGGAAACCTCTGCTGTGTTACTACCTTTTTCAATTAAAAAATTAATTCCCTGCTTTTCAGGTTTTGTGTGTGTATGTGAGATACTGGGGTTGAATTCAGGGACTTCACCTTGAGCCTCTCCAACAGCCCTATTTTTGTGAAGGGTTTTTTGAGACAGGGTCTTGTGGAATTATGTGTCCAGGCTGGCTTCGAACAGTGATCCTCCTGAGCTCTGCCTCCTGAGTAGCTAGGATTATCAGTGTGAGCCATTTGCACCTGGTGGGCTTTTTTTTTTTAAGCAGTTGGGTGTTTTCAACTTGCAAATTAGTTGTATTTGTTACAGATGTGCTGATAATAAACCCACAGGGACAGAATAGGGCATATAATTGATTTGCTATGAAACGTAAAATATCAAAGGGAAGTTTTCTCTCTGACCTGTACAATTTTCCCTTTCAAAAAAGTTTCTCTTTATGTCCTATCACTTATGTGTTTAAAAGACCCAGTGGGTCACTTAAGTGATGGTCCTGTTGGACTGAGGATAATGGTGCATACAACCTGTCTTCCATGCCACCTGGGACTCGGCTCTACTTTTCCCCACAGAGATGGCAAGAGCTAGTTTATGAAGGCAGGGTTATTTTGCATTATGATTTCAGAGATGTTACTGCTTTCCTTATACCCCAAATCACAAAATTATAGATGTATCCTTTTAAGTCTTTTGTTGTTGTTGTTGATCAGGGTCTTACACTTGCTAGACAGGTGCTCTTACTGGTTGAGCCACTCCACCAGCCCTTTTTTCTGTGATAGGTTTTTTTCAAGATATGGTTCCATTAACTATTTGCCTGCGACTGGCTTTAAGCCATGATCCTCCTGATCTTTGCCTCCTGAGTACCTAGGATTGCAAGTGTGAACCACTGACATCTGATTCCTTTTAAGTCTTGAAGAGTTTTACAATGTGAATATCTGGGATGGAAAGCAGCTGGAATCATGCCAGGGGGTTCCTGCCATCCAATTGAGAGGTTACTACAGAGTGACCTCATGGGGGCAGGGCTCATTACTGCAGTACCTGAGACAGCTGGATGGAAGCTAGCTTTGCCATGGACTTTCTACAGCTCGCCTTGATCTTTTAGGGACAGCAGCTATTTCTGCACAGCATTGTAAGCTTATTCAGAAAAACAAATGATAATTCATATATATATATTTGCCTCTCCTAAACTGTGATTTTTTTCTCTTTATCAGTTAAGTACATAATCTCCTCCATCTCCATCTTCCCTTCCCTGCCAATCATCACTATTTTTTAGTGACAGTTGCAGGGAAGAGACTGGGATTTCCTATCAGGCATGTGATACATTTCTAATGCACTCTCCTATGAAAATGTGGACCCTTCCATCTTGCAGCCTCCCTTGCCCCTACCAGCCTCCCTTCCCATCCTTCGTTCTTGTTTTGCTTCTTGCAAGCTTTTTGAATATGTCAGTGAAGAAGGAGTTGAGTCATATTGTGAAATGAATTTCTACTTAACAACATATGAAATGTATACATTCAGGGACTTCCAAAATAGGTATACAAGATTTTAGTGTTCAAGAAAACCCAGTTGGTTACTTATAAGAATGTGACAAAGAGCAGAGGACATGGCTCAAGCAATGGATTACCCCCTAGCAAGCATGAAAGCCCTGAGTTCAAACCCCAGTACTGCCAAAAACTGTGATTAAAAAACGAAGCCAGGTGTGGTGGTACACACCCGCATTCCCAAATACTTGGAAGGTGAAGATCAGAGAATAGAGATTGGAGGCCAACCCAGGCAAAAAAAATTAGCAAGACCCCATCTCAACAAACAAGTCGAACATGGTGGCTCATGCCTGTGATCCCAGCTACTTGGGATATGGAAGTAGGAGGCTTGTATTCCAAAGCCAGTTTCAGGCAAAGAGCTCAAGACCCTATCTGAAAAATAAGTAAAGCAAAAAAGGGCTAAGGACATGGCTCAAATGGTATAGCATTTGCCTAGCAAGCACGAGACGACCCTGGGTTCAAACCCCAGTATCGCCCCTCTCCCTATAAAAAACAATGTGATAAAATGGCCAATGAAGTTTTTCTTGGTATGTCTGGGCTTGACTGGCTGCCCATGACATGCAGCCCCCTTTTAGGAAGCTGTCTACTCTGTTTACAGTGGGATGATGACAGAAAATCAGATTGGCTCATAACTGGGAACAGGTCACAAACCTCCTCGTGTCACATCCCTGCCTTCACAGATTGTCAAAGCAAGAGACCCCCATCATGCTAAAGGAAGGAGTTTCTTATCACAAACCATCAACCACTAAGTTGCAGATCTTGAGCAATTTGAGCATGTATGGCTTTCACTTTTTAAAATGTTCCTTTTTGTTTTGGTTGGTCTTTGTAAGTTAACAGGAAAGTAGGATGCATGGCTCTCCACAGATCATAGCCCAGCAGTCCCTTTGGCTATCTCGATCCCTTGTATGCTTTCCAAGTTTGTTTTCTTTTCCCCAGTCACAAGAGAGGAATTGCTGACACATTGTGTGCCAGAGCACCTGAACCAAATTGATTTCCATCCTGACTAGCATGTCAGTTTGCTTCAAGATGCAAAGTGTACTTGCAGGTGTGCAAGCCCTGCCATCCATCATCCAGCAGTAGACAGGGAGGATCCCACTGCTCTGCTTGCTGCCATCATGTGCAGATACCAATGTTGGCGATGTGCAGGCTACCACCTCAGGAGTCCCTGGCATTGAGGCCTCAGAGCAGCAGCCATGACATTTCTGTAATTTTTCACCTGACACAGTAATCCTTCAGCAGGTCAGGCAACAGGATCCTAGAAATCAACTGTCAGGTAGAACTATTTTGAATTAAATGGAAACTGTGGAACAAGTGAAAAATAGTGCTTACAGGATGTTATGGTGTTGAATGTACATAATAGAAATAAGGAACATGTAAAAATCAGCACTCTGTCATGCCACCTTTGGAAACTAGAAAACAGAGAGCAAATTAAATCCAAAATAAGCAACAAAAAGAAAAGAGCAGAAACAAACAAAATTGAAAATAAGAAATCATAAGTAAATCAATGAAACAAAAAAACTCACTCTTGAGAAAATCAATACAATTAACTTCTGTCCAGCATAAGTAAGAAAAAAAGAAAAGATATAATGAAATGAGAAACGAAAGAAAAGCCATCACTACCGATCCCATGGAGACTACTAGGGTGATAAAGAATGTTATGAGCAACTAAAAACTTGACAATCTCCAGGAAAGGCACCAATGTCTTGAAAGACACAATATACCAAAACTCATATCAGAAGAAACACAGAATTTTAAAAGTCCTATATCTATTAAAAATGAAAATAATCAATAATCTTCCCAAACTGAATGTGACAGACCCAAATGGGTTCATACTAGTAAATTCTAGAAATTACACCAATTATCTATAATCTCTTGTATAAAATAGAAACAGAGTACTTCCTAACTCATTTTATGATGCCAAATTTATCCCAATATTAAAACCAAAGACATTATATACAGAACTACACACCAACATCTCTCATGAACATAGATGCAGAAATCTCCAAGAAAATACTAATAAATAAAATATGAAAAGAACCTTAACTATAACCCAGTGAGATTTATTCCAGGCAAGCAAAGTTGATTCAACATTTGAAAATCATAATGTAGCCCACCATACCAACAGGCTAAAGGAAAATCAGATAATCATACCAACAGATGTAGAAAAAATATCTGATAAAATCTAAAATCCATTCATGATTAAAAAAAAAAACTCTCCACAAACTAGAAATATAGAGGAAAGCACTCAACTTGATAAAGAGTATCTATAAAACCTGCAGTGAGCCTCATACTTCATATTGAGAAAATAGATGCTGAGATCAGGTCTACTGAAAGTCCCCAGGTAACACAGTAAGGCAAGGAAAACAAATACTCAAGTTGGGAAAGAAGAAATAAAATTGTTTGCTTACAGTTCTGCAAATTTATATAGAAATCCAAAAGGATCAACAAAAGCCCTCCTGGAATAACCAATTATAAGAATTTTTCAGAATATAAGATTAATATTAAAAAGTGAATTTCTTTCCTAAATATCAGTAATGAACAATAGAAATTTGAAATTAAAAACAATGCTATTTACATTAGCACCACAGAAATGAAAGGATTAGGTTTAAATCTAACAAAATGAGTACAAAACCTTTATGAAGTAAACTATTAAACTCTGATGAGAGAAACAAAAGATCATGATATTTGGAGAGATGACCTATAACCATGACTGCGAAAACTCAATGTAATGAAAATGTCACTTCTTCTCAACTTGATAAACAGACCCAACACAATCCCAATCAAAATCCTAGCAAATGTGTTGAACATCATAGTAATAATTACTGTGGGCAATATTCGCTAATGAATGCAAAAACTGTGGGTTAAACTTAAGGAAAACACAGTAAGGGTTTGGGGTAGCTCAGTGGTACAGCACTTGCTGAGGATGCACTGAAGTGCATACCTCTTTGCATTTTTGTAGCGGTTGTTCCAAAGATTGCAATATGCATTGCAAACATCTCATATTCCCTAACACTGCAAAGAGAGAAGGAGGAAAGAGGGAGAGACAGAGAGAGAAGCATTGAAGATGCAGAGTATAATCTCTGGAACAACCACTAAGAAAATGCAAGGAGTCACTTCAGTGACAATTAAGAAATTAAATAGAATAAAAAAGTATTTGTACAAGAATGCTCAGAGACCCTTTAGTTATAATAGCCCAGCCCAGAAATAACCCAAATATCCATTCATAGGAAAATAGATAAACAACTTGTGGTGCACTCAGAATATACATTCAGCAGTACAAAGGAAAAAAAATCACTGAAGAACACATCTTGGATGAATCTCATGAAGGTTATGCTTGGTTAAGCTGAACATAAAATAATACTTATTGCATGATTTCAGGCAGAATGAAAAAAATCACAACAGAAGTTGCCTCTGGGGGAGGAAAAAGTTGCCTGGGAAGGAAGGGATTTCCAGGGATGATAGAAATATTCTGGTCTTACAAGAGGTGAAGAGCTGTTCTTATATAGGTATATAGCTTAACTGTAATCTTTTTGTTTGTTTGTTTGCCCCCACCCCCTCCCTTACCACCCACTCCCCCCCCCCCCGGTAATCTTAACTATATAAATCTTAACTGTATAGTTAAGATTTGTGACTTTTGCTGGAGGTGTGGTTCAAGTGGTAGAGCATCTGTCTTAGCAAGTGAAAGAACTGAATTCAAATCCCAGTACTGCAAATAATGAAAGATTTGTGACTGTGAATGTATATATATCTTGCCTCAACAATAAAAGAACTAAAAAATAAAGTGGTCAATAGTATATTTGTAATATGATGTGTATTACATATAATTTATAATTATATATAACAATTGCACTTTCCTCCTGTGTGTGTGTGTGTGTGTGTGTGTGTGTGTGTGTGTGTGTGTGTGTGTTGTGTATGGAGGAAGGTAGGCAGGATGGAAGAAGAGAGAGAAGAAGAAACAGAGAGAGAGAGATATCAGTTATATTCATTGTCCTGTGTGCTTTTTAAAAACTCAAGACCTTCATTTTCTCTTAGACTTTTCCTTGCATGCCCTATACTCTAGATTCTATGATTTAATATCTGCTTGTCAGTTAAGATAGCTTTAAGCTCTAGACACCAGAAAATATGATACGCAGCAGTGTGAAAAATCAAGGGTAGGACTACATAGGCAGACAGGCCCAGGTGAATTTACGGTGTCATGTTTTACTGCAATCAGAAGCCAGTGGCAGGATTATAAGGTGGTAGGGGTATGAAGTAGCATATGCCATATTTTTCACATTTTAAAGAAGTCACTCTGGATGCTGAGTGGAGAATGGACTTTAAGAGGGCAAGAGAGGAAGCAGGGAGATGATTTAGAGGCTGTCTTTGGCAGTGATCAGCAGAGAGGAAAGTAGCTGAAACTGGTTGTGAAAACTGTGTCAAAATGGAGAAAAGGCTGCAATCAGAATTCACACATGCAGGGTGAGAAAGAAAGAAGAGCCAGGGTGACTAGGTGAGGGTCCACTGAGGGCAAAAGTCACAGGCCTGGAGATTATCAGCATATGTTACTTAAAACTGTGTGCTGCAGAGGATCAAACTAAGAAAAGTACACAGGAAAGTGAAGAAGGTGAGAATTACTAGAGGTCTAGTGGAGAGGAGGAAGACAGAGAAAGGTGGGAGGGAATTTGGGAAAGGGGGTTTCTCAAAAATCCTATTCACAATAGCCAAGTTATGGAAACAGCCAAGATGCCCCAACACTGACGAATGGATTAAGAAAATGTGGTATCTATACACAATGGAATTTTATGCAGCCATGAAGAACAACGAAATGTTATCATTCGCTGGTAAATGGATGGAATTGGAGAACATCATTCTGAGTAAGGTTAGCCTGGCCCAAAAGACCAAAAATCGTATGTTCTCCCTCATATGTGGACATTAGATCAAGGGCAAACACAACAAGGGGATTGGACTATGAGCACATGATAAAAGCGAGAGCACACAAGGGAGGGGTGAGGATAGGTAAGACACCTAAAAAACTAGCTAGCATTTGTTGCCCTTAATGCAGAGAAACTAAAGCAGATACCTTAAAGCAACTGAGGCCAATAGGAAAAGGGGACCAGGAACTAGAGAAAAGGTTAGATCAAAAAGAATTAACCTAGAAGGTAACACCCACGCACAGGAAATGAATGTGAGTCAATGCCCTGTATAGCTATCCTTATCTCAACCAGCAAAACCCCTTGTTCCTTCCTATTATTGCTTATACTCTCTCTACAACAAAATTAGAAATAAGGGCAAAATAGTTTCTGCTGGGTATTGAGGGGGGGAGAGGGAGGGGGCAGAGTGGGTGGTAAGGGAGGGGGTGGGGGCAGGGGGGAGAGATGAACCAAGCCTTGTATGCACATATGAATAATAAAAGAAAAATGAAAAAAAAAATCCAGAGGAACTTGTTAGGAGGAGGAGGCAGTGTGCAACTGTATCAATTGTTAGAGCCAGCTAAAAGACTAATGAGATAAGCACAAACACCTAACCTTGAGTTTAGTAAAAAGGAAATCATTGCTTACCTCCATAAAGTGGATATTGGTAAGGAATCATCACAGACACACAACTCTAAGGTCATATCCTGGAAGGAATCCTCAGCCCCAAATACATTTGAAGTTACAGTTTCAATCTTAAAACGCTTAAAATAAAATGGGTTTTTGCAATCTATTTGATAACAAGTGCATCTCACTGAGCATATTCCCAACTAATATGTCTGGAGGACACATTTTTAGTTTTTAACCCTCAGGATGCAGAAAAACTCCTTTTCTCTCAATAAAATTTTCAGCTGATATTTGTATAACATTTACATTGGATTTTCAAAACATACATTTTAAAGACATAGTTTTCTGGAAAATCTTCACTTTTCCAAATGCATGAGGATTATGACAGTCACTTTGCAAAGCTTTGGTTGTGTCAACAGAAAGATGAGGCTGCTGGTCTGAGGCCACAGCTACTGCATACAAAGCATGTTGTCAACCATACTGAATGCGAGTGAGGTGACCAAGAAGCAATTTCTTTTGGTTTTGTGGTACTGGGGATCAAACCTAGGGCCCCATGCTCTACCACTATGCCACCACAGAAATTTTATATTCCAACATGGTATTTGTAACTTATATCTAGGCACCGTGACTTAGAAAATTGGGAGGGTTCCTGATTAACTCGCTTTGTCTTATAGTTTTTCCTATTTAAAACAATGGCACCTGTAATCCTAGCTATTCAAGAGGCAGAGATTTGCAAGGTCATGGTTCCAAACCAGCTTGGGCAAACAGTTCCAGAGAACCTATCTTGAAAATACCCAAAACAAAACAGTCCGGACTAGCAGAGTGGTTCAAATGGTAGGGTGCCTGCTTAGCAAGGGTGATGGCCTAAGTTTAAACCCCAGTACTGTCAAAACAAACAAAAAACCAATGGGACCTAGTTTCTTCTCCACATTTTTTCTCAGAGAAGGTCTGACATTTTAGGTACGGATGACAGTTACTAAGCAAAGGTTTGCTCTCATTTAAAAAAATTTAATTATGGAAACTGCTAAACTTTGTTTCTTTCAAATCTTATATACCCTGGGCAGAACTGGGGCTGTGCCTACTCCAGCTTGAGAAGCATGTAATAACGTAAGACTCGGCTTTAGAAAACCTAATGGAAAAATCACTTACATGGTTCCAAAGAGTAGTATTACACTGTAGAAATGCAGAGATTTTTATATTACCTCCCTACTCAAAATTCCCTAGCTTTGGGAGGGACATATGGTCCCTAAAGTGCATATGGGATCCCTTACCTAGCCACTGTTTCCTATCTGTACAGTGGAGCTGTGCCTTTCCACTGTAACTTTTTCCTCCTTTGTACACAGTGGTATGGGTCAGTCCGGTCCAGGTGCAGCCTTCAGCCCGCCCTTGGGTTCAAGAGCCCTCCGCTGGGTTCCAGACCTCCTGGGGACTCGTGACAGCCCAGAGCAAGGTAGGAGGGCAGGAAAGGTGTCTTGGAAAGGCAAGTGTCAGGTTCCCAACCAGCAGGTATTTTCATGACAAGCAATTAACTCACGGCCTCAGATAACAGAGTTCCGCGTGAGATACCAGAAACCAAAGCAACCACCAGCCCCGCGGTCGCCGCTAAGCCCCAAGGTCCACTCCGCTCCGGCTCAAACTCCCTACCATCTCCTCTACGTGGAAGGGCGCGACGCGAGGGCATGGCGTGACGTAGTGCGGTGGAGGGGCGAGACGCGTCGGGGGGCGAGACGCGTCGGGGGGCGGGGCGCGGTGCAGGGGTGGGGGGGCGGGGCGCGGTGGAGGGGTTGGGGGGGCGGCGGGGGGGGCGGCGGGGGGGGGCGGGGACTGGCTCGGCGCGGCAGGAGAACTGAACCGAATTCTATCAAAGATTGTGTGTCAGCTCTAACAACCTATTCACTGGGTATAAATGGTATGCGAAGTGTTGGATAAAGTAGTATTGAATTTTGGGCGTAGGGAAGTTACTATATAAATAATTGTATCAAGTATCAGAAAGTAAATCCCATATTGAAAAGAGTCTAAATTGACCGTAATCGTATTTAGTATTGAAATACGCCCCAGCTTCACTTTTTTTTTTTTTTGGTGGCACTTGGTTTTGAACTCAGGGCTTCCTTCGTTACTCTACTGCTGAACCACACCTCCAGCCCTTTTTGATCTGGTTATTTTGAAGATAGGGGCTTACTTTTTGCCCAGGCAGGCCTGCACTGTGATCCTCCTATTTTACGCTCTCACTTAGCTGGGCTGACAGCCACGCCCCCATGCCCAGCTTTTTCCATTGAGATGGAGGTCCTGCAAACTTTTTTGCCCTGGTTGATCTGGAACCACCATCCTCCCTGATTTTGGCCTCAGGACAGTTTTCCTTTTTAAACCTAGCATACTTTTCCACATTTTTCTTTACTTTAGGAGTTTGATTCTCTTCAAAGTAGGTCAGACTTTTAAAAATCTTTTGAGTTATTCTACATTGTTTTACTTAGCAGAGACTCTGGGATCAGCACATTCCTAACTCTGTTGCAGAATTGTCCTTCTTTTTCAGTTGCTACTCTGATAAGCCAAAGTTAGCTCTGCGGTTTATAGTGTTACTTCAGGGTTTGCAGACAGCCTTATTTCGTGAAGTAAAAATGAATACAGTTTTTAGAAAGGAGAACATTTGTATAACTTTGTGATTTTAAAAAATAATCTGGATGTTGGGGCAAATGACATAAAAAATACAAAATTTGACATGATTATTTATGATTGTTTTCAGATGTATTCACTTAGGATTCTATGAGCTCTCAGTATTCTGAGAGCTGATGAGTGCTCTCAGATCAGCATCAGGTAGCATTCTGTTCTGGACCTGGGGCCCACCTGTGACTATAGCCGGGCCTGTCATCCAGTGGCTACCTCATGTAGATTTCTTTCTGTCAATATTGGCACAGGGTGTGGGTTACTGCATGTAGAATGGGCCAGGATGTCCAGGGTGTAGGGTAATTGGAAAAGCTGTGTGCTATTACTTAGTCTCATGGTAAAAACTTAAAAAAAAAAAAAAAAGGAAATCTTTATGCCCTCCTTACCTGTGCCTGTCTCTATTTAAAGTGATAGTCATATAATACCTCCTTTAATTGTCACTCCAACCCTATGAAGCAAGTAAGGCACCGAGTATAAACAGCAGGTCATATTGCTGGTAGATCATAGACTTGATCTCAGTCCAGCCAGGTCTCTAAGTCTGTGGATCAGGAAGGGATTTATGGATGCTGACTTGTTAAAGAAAAAGTTGAAAGAATTTTATTTCCAGCAATATGGCTGATAAGGACCAGTTGAAAATGACTAAGACTTCTGGAATGCCTATCAAGAAACTGCTTTTAGGTCTAGAGTGTAGCTCAGTGGCAGAGTGCTTGCCCAGCATGTGTGAGGTCCTGGGCTGATTTTTTTTATACCATCATCACACAGAAAAAGAAACAATTTTTAAAGATATATCAATACACTACAAAATAATTTTGTTCTTGAAGGCAAAAACATTAAAGTGGGAGTAGTCAAAATAAGCCAGCCTCAGAGGGACATATATTTCATGTTTTCTCTCATGTGTGGAATCTAAATTTTTTTTTAAAAAGAGACATCAAAATAGAAAGGGGACTGGTGGGGAAGAGGAAGGAGACAAGGGATAAATTTATACTTTAATATTGTTATTGTTATTATTATTTAAGCCTTTTAAAAAGAATTATTTAAGCAAAAATAATAAATTAATATGGAATATATATGTGAAAGTAAAATGAATGATAATAGCTTAAAGACTAGGAGGGAAGAAGTATACTATTGTAAGTTTCTTGTACTATAAGAATCTACAAGTATCAAATATCAAAGATATATTATCACTTGAATGTGTACTGTGATCAGCCTAAGATGAATCCTGGAAATCCCAAAGCAACCACTAAGATAACAAATTGAAACTACTAAGCTAACAAGAGATAAAATAGAATCATTTAAAAAACTGGTTAATCCTTGCTGGGTGCTCATGGCTCATGCCTATAATCTTAGCTACTTGGGAGGCTAATATCAGGAGGACTGTGGTTCAAGGCCAGCTGGGGCAAATAGCTCACAAGAGCCCATCTTCAGAGAAAAATGGACTAGAGGTGTGGTTCAAGCAGTAGAGCACCTGCTTTGAAAGTGTGAAACCCTGAGTTCAAACTTTAGTCCCACCAAAACAAAAACCAAGAACAATTACACAAAAAAACTGGTTAATCCAAAAGGAAGACACAAAAAGAGGAAAAGGGGAGTAAATTACAGATGGAATGAATAGAACACAAATGGCAAGATGAGATACTCAACCTAACCATATCAATAATCACACTAAATATAGTCTAAACATTTTGATTAGAAGAGAGAGATTGTTGGATCAGCTTTTTAAATAAAAGACCCAACCACATTTTCCCTGCAAATATGTACTTTAAGTATAAAGATACAGGAGCCATGGGTGTAACTCAGTGGTAGAGCACTTCCTAGCAGGCTCTGGGTTTGATCTCCAGCACCACAATAAATAAAAACTTAAAGATACAAGTATGTTAAAAGTAAAAAGATATACTATACTAATGCTAGTCAAATGTGAGTTGGAGTGGTCATATTAATATCAAAATGGGGGGGGGGGTCCAAGATGGCAGATAGAGTAGGGAATCAGAATTCCTGAGCTCCATGACTCCAGAAACCACCTTGAGATGTGGGAGCTACACATGGGTAATTCTGACTGCTTCTAGCCAAAATAATAACCACTAATACATTAGGTGCACATAAAACTCAAGGACTAACCCTGAAAACAGATTTTAATTGACCTAACAGCCAGGAAAATCTCAGTGCAGTATAGCCAATAGGGCATGACTGCCCTGGGGTGGAAAAGTGCTCTGGCTATTTCTCCCTTTTCTTTCCCTTTCTTTTCCAATAAGCAGAAAATAGATCATCAATCAGAATTGAACTCTACGACATCCTGGATCCCTAACCCATGGAAAGCCTACCTACACCCCACTGCACTGAATCCAGTCCCAGTAAGTGTCTGCCTTGAGAAAAGTTGAATGCCATCTCTCCCTGCTGGCCAGTTTCAAAGCTGCCTTTGTAAATCTGCAGACCCAACAGGTGAGCAACAAACACCAAATGTGACTCTCCTACCCACTCTCTGGGAACATAAAGCAGTGCAGCCCCTGGGCAGACTGAACCCCTCCCTCCCTGAACAAAACTGAAAAGCATAAACAGTGAACTGTAATCTAACACAGACAGTGGGGGTGGGGTGGAATGCTGAACCTACCTTGGAAAATGGGGGTGGGGCAAGGAGCAGGAACTTTGAGCGAACTAAGGTGGGACAAGTAACAAAGGCTGAGAATGGAGGTGGGGCGATAAACCAACAAATGGGCCATGGTGGATGCCTGAGCTAGTTTCATGGGTGGTACTCAAAATTGAACTGCCTCACATGTTGGGGCAGGAGCTGACCAGACAGAGTTGCAGTGGTAGGGCAATGTAGCTGACTCCTGGCAAAAACAACAACAGATTGGACCACCTTGCACAAACTGGCAGTGAGTTACCTCAGGTCCCAATTGCAACCTGCCCAGTAGACAGAAGGAACCAAATACTGCTCACAAGCCAGTCACCTGGTGGGAACAGAGCTCCTGCTTGTAACAGACAGCTCATAAGACTAAAGAAAGAAGAAAAGAAAAACAACCCCTCCAGTCATCTCCCCCAAGCTGTCTGACAACAGGGGCAGCACCCTTCTCCACAAAGCCCAGAATACCAAGCACCAATACCAGGATTGGATGCCAAAGGAATAAGTCCAGAACATTTACCGAGCAGACTGAACTTTTTGTTGTTGTACCTGGTTTTTGCATTCTTACCATTTCCATCACTATTTTCTTATCCCTGTTCTAACCCCCTTTACTTTCCTTCCTTTTCTTGTACTACCATCCATTCTTCTCCCTCCCAGCTACTCTTTCTGCCCCTTCTCATCCACTGTCTCCCCATCTTCATCTCTCCCACCTATCCTTTCCCAACCTGTCACCACACTACTTCTCTCTCCTACACACTCACCACCTGCTGACTAGCCTACTGTACCAACTGTATATACACCTAACCCCCTGACACAAGCACCTTCTACTACATCAGAAATACACCCAAACACACACAAAGGCTGCAAAACCCAGAAGCCCCACCCCTCTTTCCCCACCCACACTTTCCATCCCCACTTTTAGTACCACCTTTACAAATTACCCATGTTTCTATCTCTAGCCAAACAATCACTGGTCCCCCAACTCCCACTGTTTATAGATATTATCACCAATGGTGTTTCTAAATAAGAACTTGTGAATTTATTATTGATAATTTACACCTCCAGGCCAGGGACAGAAATAGCACATCAACCTAGCCAACAAAAAAATGAGTCACAACACAAAAATTAAATCAAGGGAAAGAAAACAGGCAATTAAAACCACCAACTAGTCAATCAAGAACAGAGCTGCACAGACCCCACTGGAGCAATGGGGAGCAGAAGAAGGGAAGGAAAATATGCTACTCAAAAAACAAAAACAAAAACAAAAACAAAAAACCAAACCCAACTCAATAGAGGATTCAGTGGGAAATGAAGAAAATGGATACCCAGTTCCCGACCCTCAACCAAACAATGATAAATATCACTAATGAGCCTATTGTCACCCACAAAAAAAATCCCTCAAAGAGGAATTCATGAAAGAGATCACAGAGAAACTCATGGAGAAGACACTAGACATGGTTAACCAGAATGTACAAGATGCATGCAAGAAATTTCAAGACAGCATAAATAAAAAACCAGAGAAGACACAGAAACAATTAAATGAACTCAGAGAGGACTTCAACAAAAGCAAAGTGAAACAAAGGAAATTATTTAAGAAAAGAGAGATAGGAAATATCTTAAGAAGACAACACAAGATATAAAAGAGGAGTTGAACTAAGGTATGGAAAACTTCAGAAGAAAAGAATCAAACAGAAATCTTGGAAATAGAAAGTCTTTTTAGTTAAACAAAAAACACAGTGGAAGGCCACTCCAGCAAACTAGAACAAGTGGAAGACAGAATCTCAGAGCTCGAAGATAAAATAGATATTGAAGAAAAAACAGAATCAAGAGCTGTGAAGGGAATATGCGAGGAACTCAGAGACTCTATCAAAAGACCAAACATGAGAATCAAGGGCATCAAAGAAGGAGAAGAGGTATAAGCCAAAGGGATACTTATTATATTCAATAAAATAATAACAGAAAATTTCCCTAATCTTGAGAAAGAGTTGGCCATTCAGGTACAGGAAGTCTCTAGGACACTAAATAGACTTGATCAAAATAGAAACTCTACACAGCATATTATCATTAAAACAACAAGCACAGAAAACAGAGAAAGAATACTGAAGGTAAACCAATCAAAATAACAGCAGATTTCTCACCAGAAACCTTAAAAGCAAGAAGGCCGTGGAGTGAGGTATTTCAGGCACTGAAAGAAAATAATTTAAGCCCTAGGATACTCTACCCAGCAAAACTATCATTCAAAATTGATAGAGGAATAAAAGTCTTCCATGATAAACAGAAACTAAAATATATGACTACCAAGCCACCACTACAGAAGATTCTACAAGGAATTCTGCATTCAGAAGATGAAAGCAAACAAAACCATGAGGGGACAGGAAGTATTAAACCACAGCAATAGAAAAGACAGGTAATCAGATAGTAGAATTGATTTGGCTGCACTCAATCCTTAAACAACAAAAACAACTAAATGGTAGGAACCATCACATACCTATCAATATTAACAATGAATGTCAATAAACTCAACTGCCCCATCAAAAGACACCGTTTGGCAAACTGGATTAAAAAGGAAGATCCAACAATCTATTGTTTACAAGAGATTAATCTTATTGACAGAAATAAACACTGGATTAAGGTGAAAGGCTGGAATAAGATTTACTAGGCTAAGGGTCCATGAAAACAGGCAGGAGTATCAATACTTCTATCACACAAAGTAGACTTCAAACTTGATCAAATGAGACAAAGGTCACTTCATACTAATAAAAAGGGCAATGCAATAAAAGGAAATAACAATCATCAATCTTTATGCAACCAATGTCAGTGCACCCAGTTTCATCAAACATACACTAAAGGACTTAACAGCACATATAGACTCCAACACAGTGGTAATGAGACTTTAATGCCCCTCTATCACCTATAGATAGTTTCATCCAGACAAAAAAATCAACAAAGAAATCATAGAACTAAATGATGCCATAGGTCAAATAGAGAACTATAGGCCAATTTCCTTAATGAATATTGATGCAAAAATCCTCAGTAAAATAATGGCAAACCAAATCCAACAACACATCAGAAAGATCATACACCATAACCAAGTCAACTTTATCCGAGTGATGCAGGGGTGGTTCAACATATGCAACTATAAATGTAATACAGCACATCAATATAAGCAAAGACAAAAACCAGTTGATCATCTCAATAGATGCAGAAAAAGCACTCGACAAGTTCCAACACCACTTCATGATAAAAGCTCTAAGAAAACTAGAACAGAAGGAATGTACCTCAACATAGTAAAGGCTATATATGACAAACCTATAGTGAATATCATACTTAATGGTGAAAAACTGAAAACATTTCCCCTAAAATCAGGAATTAGACAAGGGTGCCTACTATCCCCACTCCTATTTAACATAGTACTGGAATTTCTAGCCAGAGCAATTTGGCAAGAAGAAGGAATAAAAGGAATACAAATAGGTAAAGAAACCATCAGAATATCCCTATTTGCAGATGATATGATTCTATACCTTAAAGACCCAAAAAACTCTACCCCAAAACTCCTAGATCCCATAAACAGCTACAGCAAGATGGCAGGATACAAAATCAACCTACAAAAATCATGAGCTTTTCTATACACCAGCAATAAACAAACTGAGAAGGAATATATGGAAACAATTCCATGTACAACAGCCTCAAAAAAATCAAATACCTAGGAGTAAACTTAACAAAGGATGTGAATGACCTCTACAAGGAGAATCACAAGCCACTGAAGAAAGAGATCAAGGAAGACTACAGAAGATTGAAAGATCTCCCTTGCTCTTGGATTGGTAGAATCAACATAGTAAAAATGGCTATACTACCAAAAGCAATTTACATGTTTAATGCAATTCCCATCAAAATTCCAATGACTTTCACACAGAGATTGAAAAATCTACCCTAATGTTCATTTGGAAACAACAACAACAAAAAAAAAAACCATGAATAACCAAGGCAATATTGAGCAAAAAGAGCAATGCTGGAGGTATCACAATACTTGTCTTCAAACTATACCACAGACCCATAGCAATGAAAATAGCATGGTACTGGCACAAAAACAGACATGAAGACCAGTGGAACAGAATAGAGGACCTAGATATGAATCCACACAACTATACCCACCTCATTTTTGACAAAGGTGCCAAAAATATACGATGGAGAAAAGAGAGCCTCTTCAACAAATGTTGCTGACAAAAGTGGTTATTCATCTGCTAGAAACTGAAACTTAATCCATGTCTATCACCCTGAACTAGTATGAACTCAAAAATGGATCAAGGACCTTAATATCAAACCTGAAACTCTGAAGTTACTACAGGAAGAAGCAGGAACCACTCTGGAACTAATAGATATAGGCAAGGACTTCCTCAAAAGAACACCAGCAGCTCAGCAACAAAGAGAAATGGGACTTCATAAAATTAAAAAGCCTCTGCACAACAAAAGAAATGGTCTCTAAACTGCAGAGACTGGGAGAAAATATTTTCCAGCTACACATCAGACAAAGGACTAATAAAAAGAATATACAGGGAACTTAAGAAACTAAACTCTCCCAAAATCAATGGACCAATTAAGAAATGGGCAACTGAACTAAACAGAACTTTCTCAAAAAAAGACATTCAAATGGCCAAAAAACACATGAAAAATTCCTCACCATCTCTAGCCATAAAGGAAATGAAAATCAAAACCACACTAAGATTCCACCTCGGGGGGATTCCAAGATGGCGGCTAGGGGTAGGAAGCAAAAAGCAACCCTCCTATAGTGAAATCTTGGAGAGACGCTGGAGACACACTTTGCAGGCATAATCACCGAGAAAAGGCATAACTTTGACCCCTCCACACCTCCAGCCAGTGCAGAGAATCTCCACTTCACGTTAAATGGAGAAACGAGGAGGCCCCCGGGGCTCCCAGTGGCTGGCGCCCATACGGCTTGGGAAGACGTGGACCAGGTGAGCTTCGCCATACCACGGTACTCCCACAGACAAGCCTGGGCCAGAGCAGCATAGCCCCCTGGACAGACTGACCTCCACCCGGGAAAAAAGAGAAACTGTGTAATAAGCAATAAGAACAGTTAAGACACGCCAGAAAGAGGGTGGGGCGCCCTGAGCACTGAAGATTGGGGGAAGGGAATCCTTCCCGGGACTGTAAATAAACAAGCCGGGTGGGCCAGAGAGCCTCTGGCGGGAGCGGGGCGCGCGCCCAGCAACCAGGAGCGGGGAAGCTTGTGAGAGGAGGGAAGACACACTTCCCACGTGAACTGTAAACAAACATGGCAGCCGGCAGGAGCAGCAGCACCGCCCAGTAAGCAGGAGCAGGAAAGCTTCTGAAAGTTGCAGTGGGAGGAAAACTTCAGAGAAGAGGGGGGAAGACCCACCTCCCACACGAACTGTAAATAAACATGCAGGCCTGACAACACCGGGGCAGTGTCACCTTTCCCAGTGCTTGGAAAGGGGAAAGCCTGTAGCAGAGGCTCCCGCACAGGAGAACTCTGAGCAAACAAAGCCTGTGGGACCAGGTGAGTGCTAGCTCACCCCAGAGACCTGCATAAATAACGCCGCCAGCTACAGGCTGAGAGCAGCAGGCAGGCATGCCACAGTTGCAGATACCACTCTCAGAACTGTCTCCAGATGCTTTTTTTTCTTTTTCTCCCTACCTTTGATGAGAGAACAACTGAATTACACCTGCAAGCCGAAAAATTTACTGAAACTGTATTGCATTTGAACTGGGGACACTTGGTGGGGCTTTTTTTTTGTTTGTTTTTTGTTTTTTGTTTGTGTGTGTGTGTGTGTGTGTGTGTGTGTGAGTGTGTGAATGTGTAGTTTTGTTCTACTTTATGCATCCCCTTTGATGAGACAACTACAGAATAACATCTGAGGCACCAACTCCAGGACTGGAGATTGAGACGGCACCCAAATTATTAAGACTGAAACTGCATTGCATATAAACTTAGAAGTTTTTTGGTTTGTTTTTTTTTTTAATTTTCTATTTTCCATTTTATTTTAATTCATTTTTATATATAGATATTACTTTCATTTACTTATTTTTTATTTTTTTATCTTTGATTTTCAATCCTCTCTCTGTCTCTCTAATGTCTGTTCAGCTTACTGTCGATTAATACACTAACACTCCCTGTTTATACCTTTGAAACTCTCTTGTCTGATACCTTGTTCTGCTTTCTCCCTCTTGTCTGTATATTTGTTTTCCCCTTTTCTTTAACTTCTTGCTTTCCATCTCAGCTCACTCTTCCATTCTAAATATTACCATTGTTATTATTACAAGCTAGAAAATACTTAATTACACACAGTACAGGGACAGTAACAACACCAAGGACAATGACAGGAAGACAGAAAAAACAGGGAAACCAGTTTCTCCACAGCAAAAAATTAGTACAGGAACCAGAGGGGAATGAAGAGAACAGAAATTCAGATCCAGACTCCAACAAAATGAAGATAAACTATGCCAAAGGACCCAATGAAGCCCACAAGAATAATTTAAAAGAAGACATACTACAAGTACTCAATGAGAATTTTATAGAGATGATACTGGATAGGGTCAACCAAAATGTACAGGAGACACTCAAGAAATTCCAAGACAATAAAAATAGAGAATTTGAAAAAGCAAAAGAAGAAATAAAGGAAACCATAGAAGCACTGTATAAACACCAAAGTGAAAGAGAGAACACAATGAATAAATGGATAAATGAACTCAGGACAAAAATAGACAACAATAAAGAAGAAAACTGCCAGGATATGGAAAACCTCAGAAAAAAGAACGAATCAGAATTGCAAAACAAAACGGAAGGCCAATCCAGCAGAATAGAACAAACAGAAGACAGAATCTCAGAACTTGAAGATGAAATGGTAATTAAAGGAAAAACCGAAGAACTATTAATTAAACAACTCAAGACCTGTGAAAAGAAAATGCAAGAACTCACTGACTCCATCAAAAGACCAAACTTGAGAATCACGGGCATCGAAGAAGGAGAAGAGGTGCAAGCGAAGGGAATGCGTAATATATTCAACAAAATAATAACGGAAAATTTCCCAAATCTAGAGAAAGATATTCCCATACAAATGCAAGAGGCCTCCAGGACACCAAACAGACCAGATCAAAATAGAACTACTCCATGACATATCATCATTAAAACAACAAGTTCAGAAACTAAGGAAAGAATATTGAAGGCTGTAAGAGAGAAAAAACTAGTAACATACAAAGGTAAACCCATCAAAATCACAGCAGACTTCTCAACAGAAACATTAAAAGCAAGAAGAGCGTGGGGTGAGATCTTCCGGGCACTGTATGAAAATAACTTCAACCCCAGGATACTCTACCCAGCAAAGCTATCATTCAAAATAGATGGAGCAATAAAAGTCTTCCATGATAAGCAGAAACTAAAACAATATGTGACCACAAAGCCACCATTACAAAAGATTCTGCAAGGGATCCTGCACACAGAAAGTGACACCCAACTTAACCATGAAAAGGCAGGCAGCACCAAACCACAGGATAAGAAAAAGCAAGACAGTAGAGAGTAACATCAAGTTAGGTACACACAATCAAACCTTCAAACAACTAAGATAACTAAATGGCAGGAATCACTACATATCTACCAGTACTAACGCTTAATGTTAATGGACTTAATTCACCCATCAAAAGACACCGTTTGACAAAATGGATTGAAAAAGAAAATCCAACAATTTGTTGCTTACAGGAGACTCATCTCACCGACAGAAATAAGCATATGCTTAGGATGAAAGGCTGGAAGAAGATTTACCAAGCCAATGGCCCCCGAAAACAAGCAGGAGTAGCAACACTTATCTCTGACAAAGTAGACTTCAAACCTACATTGATCAAACGAGATAAAGAAGGACATTCCATACTAATAAAAGGGGAAATAGACCAAAAGGAAATAATAATCATCAATCTGTATGCACCCAATGTCAACACAGCCAATTTCATCAAACATACCCTGAAAGACCTAAAAGCATATATAAACACCAATACAGTGGTTGTGGGAGACTTTAACACTCCATTATCATCAATAGATAGGTCATCCAAACAAAAACTCAATAAAGAAATCCAAGATCTAAAATATGCAATAGATCAAGTGGACCTAGTAGATGTCTACAGAACATTTCATCCAACCTCTACACAATATACATTCTTCTCAGCAGCCCATGGAACCTTCTCCAAAATAGATCATATCCTAGGGCACAAAGCAAGCCTCAGCAAATATAAGAAAATAGAAATAATACTGTGCATACTATCTGACCACAATGCAGTAAAAGTAGAACCCAACAAAAGTAAAGGCAAAAAACATGCAAACAGCTGGAAACTAAGTAACTCATTACTTAATGAAGAGTGGATCATCGATGCAATAAAAGAGGAAATTAAAAAGTTCCTGGAAGTCAATGAAAATGAAAACACAACCTACCGGAACCTATGGGACGCAGCTAAGGCAGTCTTGAGAGGAAAGTTTATAGCCATGAGTGCATATATTAAAAAGATTGAAAGATCCCAAATCAATGACCTAATGATACATCTCAAACTCCTAGAAAAGCAAGAACAAGCAAATCCCAAAACAAATAAAAGGAAAGAAATAATAAAAATAAGAGCTGAAATCAACGAAATAGAAACCAAAAAAACCATACAAAGAATTAATGAAACAAGAAGTTGGTTCTTTGAAAAAATAAACAGGATCAATAGACCCCTGGCAAACCTGACTAAAATGAGGAGAGAAAAAACCCAAATTAGTAGAATTAGGAATGCAAAAGGGGAGATAACAACAAACACCATGGAAGTCCAGGAAATCATCAGAGACTACTTTGAGAACCTATATTCAAATAAATTTGAAAATCTAAAAGAAATGGACAGATTTCTAGATACATATGATCATCCAAAACTGAACCAAGAGGAAATTAATCACCTGAATAGACCTATAACACAAAATGAAATTGAAGCAGCAATCAAGAGTCTCCCCAAAAAGAAAAGTTCAGGACCTGATGGATTCTCTGCTGAATTCTATCAGACCTTTAAAGAAGAACTGATACCAACCCTCCTTAAACTGTTCCACGAAATAGAAAGGGAAGGAAAACTGCCAAACACATTTTATGAAGCCAGTATTACACTTATCCCAAAACCAGGCAAAGACACCTCCAAAAAGGAGAACTATAGGCCAATCTCCTTAATGAACATTGATGCAAAAATCCTCAACAAAATAATGGCAAACCGAATTCAGCAACACATCAAAAAGATTATTCACCATGACCAAGTAGGCTTCATCCCAGGGATGCAGGGGTGGTTCAACATACGAAAATCAATAAACGTAATAAACCACATTAACAGAAGCAAAGACAAAAACCACTTGATCATCTCAATAGATGCAGAAAAAGCCTTTGATAAGATCCAACATCATTTCATGATAAAAGCTCTAAGAAAACTAGGAATAGAAGGAAAGTTCCTCAACATTATAAAAGCTATATATGAAAAACCTACAGCCAGCATTATACTTAATGGAGAAAAATTAAAACCATTCCCTCTAAAATCAGGAACCAGACAAGGATGTCCACTATCTCCACTCCTATTCAACATAGTACTGGAATTCCTAGCCAGAGCAATTAGGCAAGAAGAAGGAATAAAAGGAATACAAATAGGTAAAGAAACTGTCAAAATATCCCTATTTGCAGATGACATGATCCTATACCTTAAACACCCAAAAAACTCTACTCAGAAGCTTCTAGACATCATCAATAGCTATAGCAAGGTAGCAGGATATAAAATCAACATAGAAAAATCATTAGCATTTCTATACACTAACAATGAGCAAATGGAAAAAGAATGTATGAAAACAATTCCATTTACAATAGCCTCAAAAAAAAATCAAATACCTAGGTGTAAACCTAACAAAAGATGTGAAAGACCTCTACAAGGACAACTATACACTTCTGAAGAAAGAGATTGAGGAAGACTATAGAAGGTGGAGAGATCTCCCATGCTCATGGATTGGTAGAATCAACATAGTAAAAATGTTGATACTCCCCAAAGTAATCTACATGTTTAATGCAATTCCCATCAAAATTCCAATGACATTCATTAAAGAGATTGAAAAATCTACTGTTAAATTTACATGGAAACACAAGAGGCCACGAATAGCCAAGGCAATACTCAGTCAAAAGAACAATGCAGGTGGTATCACAATACCTGACTTCAAACTATATTACAAAGCAATAACAATAAAAACAGCATGGTACTGGCACAAAAACAGACATGAAGACCAGTGGAAAAGAATAGAGGATCCAGATATGAAGCCACACAACTATAAGCAACTTATCTTTGAAAAAGGAGCTAAAAATATACGATGGAGAAATAGCAGCCTCTTCAACAAAAACTGCTGGGAAAACTGGTTAGCAGTCTGAAAAAAACTGAAACTAGATCCATGTATATCACCCTATACCAAGATTAACTCAAAATGGATCAAGGATCTTAAAATCAGATCCCAAACTCTTAAGTTGATACAAGAAAGAGTAGGAAATACTCTGGAGTTAGTAGGTATAGGTAAGAACTTTCTCAATGAAACCCCAGCAGCACAGCAACTAAGAGATAGCATAGATAAATGGGACCTCATAAAAGTAAAAAGCTTCTGTTCATCAAAAGAAATGGTCTCTAAACTGAAGAGAACACCCACAGAGTGGGAGAAAATATTTGCCAACTACACTTCAGACAAAGGACTGATAACCAGAATATACAGGGATCTTAAAAAACTAAATTCTCCCAAAACTAATGAACCAATAAAGAAATGGGCACGTGAACTAAACAGAACTTTCTCAAAAGAAGAAATTCAAATGGCCAGAAAACACATGAAAAAATGCTCACCATCTCTAGCAATAAAGGAAATGCAAATTAAAACCACGCTAAGATTCCACCTCACCCCTGTTAGAATAGCCATCATCAGCAATACCACCACCAACAGGTGTTGGCGAGGATGCAGGGAAAAAGGAACCCTTTTACACTGTTGGTGGGAATGTAGACTAGTACAACCACTCTGGAAAAAAATTTGGAGGCTACTTAAAAAGCTGGACATCGATCTACCATTTGATCCAGCAATACCACTCTTGGGGATATACCCAAAAGACTGTTACTCCAGAGGCACCTGCACATCCATGTTTATTGCGGCACTATTCACAATAGCCAAGTTATGGAAACAGCCAAGATGCCCGAGCACTGACGAATGGATTAGGAAAATGTGGTATCTATACACAATGGAATTTTATGCAGCCATGAAGAAGAACGAAATGTTATCATTCGCTGGTAAATGGATGGAATTGGAGAACATCATTCTGAGTGAGGTTAGCCTGGTCCAAAAGACCAAAAATCGTATGTTCTCCCTCATATGTGGACCTCATATTAGATCAAGGGCAAACACAACAATGGGATTGGACTATGAGCACATGATAAAAGTGAGAGCACACAAGGGAGGGGTGAGGATAGGTAAGACACCTAAAAAACTAGCTAGCATTTGTTGCCCTTACGCAGAGAAACTAAAGCAGATACCTTAAAGCAACTGAGGCCAATAGGAAAAGGGGACCAGGAACTAGACAAAAGGTTAGATCAAAAAGAATTAACCTAGAAGGTAACACCCACGCACAGGAAATGAATGTGAGTCAATGCCCTGTATAGCTATCCTTATCTCAACCAGCAAAAACCCTTGTTCCTTCCTATTATTGCTTATACTCTCTCTACAACAAAATTAGAAATAAGGGCAAAATAGTTTCTGCTGGGTATTGTGGTGGGGGGAGAGGGAGGGGCGGAGTGGGTGGTAAGGGAGGGGGTGGGGGCAGGGGGGAGAGATGAACCAAGCCTTGTATGCACATATGAATAATAAAAGAAAAATGAAAAAAAAAAAAAAAGATTCCACCTCACCCCTGTTAGAATAGCCATCATCAAAAACACCACCACCAACATGTGTTGGCAAGGATGTGGGGAAAAAGGAACCCTCATACACTGCTGGTGGGAATGCAAGCTGGTGCAAAAACTCTGGAAAAATATTTGGAGTCTTCTTAAAAATCTAAACATAGATCTACCATATGATCCAGCAATACCACTCTTGGGGATATACCCAAAAGAATGTGACTCATGTTACTCCAGAGGCACCTGCACACCTATGTTTATTGCAGCACTATTCACAATAGCCAAGTTATGGAAACAAGGAAGATGCCCCACTACTGACGAATGGATTAAGAAAATGTGGTATCTATACACAATGGAATTTTATGCAGCCATGAAGAGGAATGAAATCTTATCATTCGCAAGTAGATGGATGGAACTGGAGAATATCATTCTAAATGATGTTAGCGTGGCCCAAAAGACCAAAAATCGTATGTTCTCCCTCATATGCGGACATTAGATGAAGGGTAGACACAACAAGGGGATTGGACTTTGGTCACATGATAAGGCGTGAGCACACAAGGGAGGTATGAGGATAGGTAAGACACCCAAAAAACTAGATAGCATTTGTTGCCCCCAATGCAGAGAAACTAATGCAGATACTTTAAAGCAACAGAGGCCAATAGGAGAAGGGAACCAGGAACTAGAGAAAAGGTTAGTTCGAGAAGAATTAATTTAGAAGGTAATACACATGCACAGGAAATCAATGCGAGTCAACTCCCTGTATAGCTATCCTAATCTCAACTAGCAAAAACCCTTGTTCCTTCCTATTATTGCTTATACTCTCTCTTAAACAAAATTAGAGATAAGGGCAAAATAGTTTCTGCCTAGTAGCAAGGAGGTAGGGGGGGAGAGGTAAGGGTGGCGGTGGGGGAATGGTGGAGAAATGACCCAAACATTGTATGCACATATAAATAAAAGAAAAAAAAAAGACTACGGAAGGTGGAAAGATCTCCCATGCTCATGGATTGGCAGAATCAACATAGTAAAAATGGCTATCCTACCAAAAGCAATCTACATGTTTAATTCAATTCCCATCAAAATCCCAATGACATTCATCACAGAGATTGAGCCACTGTAATGAAAACAGCCTTGTACTGGCAAAAAAAGACATGAATACCAGGGGAACAGAATATAGGACCCAGATATGAATCCACCTAACTATGCTCACCTAATCTTTGACAAAGGTGCCAGAAACATACGATGAAGAAAAGACAGCCTCTTCAACAAATGTTGCTGGGAAAAGTGGTTATCTGCCTGCAGAAAACTGAAACTAGATCCAGGTCTGTCCCTCTGTACTAGTATCATCTTAAAGTGGGTTAATATCTGGCCTGAAACCTTGAAGCCTAGTACAGGAAAGAGCAGGGAATACACTGGATGCAATAGGTACAGGAAAGGACTTCTTCAGTAGAACTCCAGCAGCCCAGCAACTAAGAGAAATGATTGGCAAATGGGAGTACATGAAATTAAAAAACCTTTGCACAACAAAAGAAATGGTCTCTGTATTGAAGAGGCCACTCACAGAATGGGAGGAAATCTTTGCTAACTATACATCAGACAAGGGACTGATAACCAGAATACACAGAGAGCTCAAAAAAACTAAACTCCTCAAAAATCAGTGACCCAATAAAGAAAGGGGCAACTTAACTGAAAAGAACTTTTTCAAAGCAAAAAGTCCAAATGCTAAAAAAAAAAAAAAAAACCGTGAAAAAATGCCCACCATCCTTGGCTATAAAGGAAATGCAAATCAAAACCTCACTAAGATTCTACCTCACTCCTGTTAGAATTGCTAACATCAAGACCACCACCAACAAATGTCGAGGATGTAGGGGAAAAGGAACCATCATACACTGCTGGTGTATGATGTAAGCTAGAAAAACCACTATGGAGCCTCCTTAAAAAACAAGAAATAGATCTGCCATATGATTTAGCAATACCACTCCTAGGATACACCCGAAGGAATGTAACTCAGGTTATTACAAAGGGACCTGAACACCCATGTTTATTGCAGCACTATTTACAATAGCCAAACTATGGAAATAGCCATGATGCTCCACTACCAACAAATAGATTAAGAAAATGTGATACTTATACACAATGGAATTTTATTCAGCCACAATTAATGAAATTTTGTCATTCGTAGGTGAATGGATGGAAATGAAGAACATCATCCTAAGTGAAGTCAGGCTCAGAAGGCCTGACTAAAAATCGCATCTTCTCCTTCAAATGCCTAAAATAAATGCAGTAATATTATTGGACACGGGTCACACACTTGGGGTAGACTGCACATCGAGGGATAGGGAAATGGAGGAAAACCAACAACTTGAATATGGTTGATGTGCTTACTGTATAGGAATGAATAAAGTAACCTTAAACTGGCAGAGGCCACTATGTGAAGGGAATTAGGAAGTAGTGATTAGGTCTTGTAGAGATGAACCAATGTGGGTTGTAAAACACATATGCTTGGAGACAAGGAATTTCCCTGTATAGCCATCCTTATTTCAAACTTTCAAAAACACCATGTTTTTCTTATTATCTACTACATTTGTCTTCAACAAAATCAGAGAATAAGAGGGCAGGACAAGTTTTGCTCAGAGGTGGGGGGTGGGGGGAGGTGGCCCAAATAATGTATACACATGGAAGTACATGAAAAAATGATAAAATAAAACTAAAAAAATAGATTTTGGAACAATTAATATTACTAAATATTAAAGGAGGTAATTTTGTACTGACAATGTGGTTAATGAAAAGACATAACAATCCTAAATGTTTTTACATCTAATAAAAAATTTCAAAACACATGAAGCAAAAACTAATCAATAGAACTGTAAGGAGAAATAGACAAATACAACATTATGAGAGATCTTAATACTTCTCAGTAATTCACAGAAAATCAATTAAGTTATGAGACTTGATCAACATCATCAACCAATCTCACCTAATTTACATTTACAGAACACTCCACACTATAATAGCCAGATACAGTTTTTAAAGTGCACATGTAATCTATTTATGAAAATAGATTACATCATGATCTATTGAAAAATCTCCACAAATTTACAGCATTTATCATACACATTATGTTGAAAGATCCTCTATTCAACATTGCATCAGTGGTTCTAGAGTGTGTATTCAGGCAAGAAATGGAAATAATAGACATCCAGATTGGAAAGCAAAAAATAAAATAAAACTCTCTTGCAGATTACACATGTCTACAAGAAAATTTACTGGAGCCAGTTACAATGGTTCACACCGTAGTCCTAGCTACTAACAAAACTGATATCAGGAGGATCACTGTTTGAGGCCAACATGAGCAAAAAGTTAGCCAACACCCCATCTCAACAGAAAAAGCTGGACATGGTGCCACCACCTGTCACCCCAGTTACATGGAATACTGCTCAACAATAAAAATGGACAAACTACTCACATAACTCATAACTTTGATGGATCTCAAGACACTTAAACTAATGTAGAGCCAATACCCAAAGGTTACATAATGTATGATTCCATTTATATAACCTTCTTGAAATGACAAAATTGTAGGAATGAAGAAGAGACTAGTGGTTACCAGGGATTAGGGAATGGGGTGGGCAGTGTGAGAGGGGTGAGAATAGTGACAAAAGGCAACAGGAGGGATACATTTCTGGTGACAGAACTGTTCTGTGTCTTGGCTATAGGGGTGAGTAGAACATGAACCTACACATGCAACCAAATTGAATAGAATCAAACACACATACAAATTAAACTGGAAATCAGAGGAAGGTATGTGGATCATACAGTGCTGGTTACCTGTTTTTTGACATTGTACTATAGTTGTATCAGATGTTACCACTGCAGCTATAAGACGTGACCTCAGACCTCCCTACTGTGTCTTGCAGCTTCCTCTGAATTTGTCATTATTTCAAAAGAAAAATAAGGCAAAAACTAAAAATGTGCATATTAAGAAACATATGTATAAAAATAAAACTATACAAAAAAGTAAAGTCAAACATGAATTTGGGAAAGAGAAAAGAGGCTGGGTGGGTCAGGACCATGTAGACAGATGTCAACTGTGGTCATGATTCAAACTTCCTTATTGAGTGGATGATTCCTGGAGGTTCATTGCATTATTCATATAAATAAATGGCATACATTTATTACATGAGAACAATAAGACCAGTGATGAAAATGTGTGTAGCCAATGATTCTGGTTACTCTGATTCTCTGTATTGAGGATGAGAGGGAAAGGTTGTAAGGGGAGGAAGGAGGAAGGGAGTGGGAATGAGGCAATATCAGAGTTAATAAAGCAGAGTTAATCAAAGATTTTTGGAAGACAAGAAGTAACCGGAAACACAATAATAAGAAGGCCAAGACTGTGGTTGCTGCTTTAAATGTGCCCAAAGAAGACAGCAGTAAGAAGTGCCTTTTGTACCTTAGCTCAGGCAGGTCTGTCTTTGCAGGCAGGCAGCCATGGCTGGCCCTGGTGAGGATGGCTGTAAACACTTGGGTGGGTACCAACCAGGTGGGTCTCAGGGCTGGGTTCTGTTACAGCCTTCCAGTTGCCAATCCTTTGGCCAGGCTCTGCCGGAACCTGGAATTTTTGTCCTTCTACTTCTCTTCGACCCACCCACTTCTTAACACTGCCTGATACTGCTCCAGTGGAGACATCTTCCCTTTCCATACTGATGGAAATACATTTTGTATTTTAGTCTTACATTTACCAAAACTAACGTGTATGCAACTTGTTTAGCATCATACTACCTAACAATGGCATATCTTGTCTGAGCCAAGAAGCTTTCTTTACAAAGCCTATCTTTGGCAATGACATTTGACCTTAAAGAGATTGCCTCTTCAGCATTGGCAGCCTTCTTCCTTACACCCATCCTTACTGCCACATGCTTCTTTTTAGTTAAGGTCTTGG
Organism: Castor canadensis; assembly: GCF_047511655.1. NCBI lineage: Eukaryota > Metazoa > Chordata > Mammalia > Rodentia > Castoridae > Castor > Castor canadensis. The sequence goes on from NC_133392.1 coordinate 81,208,913, forward strand.
TTTTTAGAAAAGTATTTAATTTGTAGAAAAATGAGCAGATGGTTGAGAGTTCTCATATTACCACCTCACTCCACAGTTTCTATTATTAAATTTTACATTAGTATAGTATACTTCTTGTAATTGAGCCAACAGAGATACGTTTTTGTTAACAAGGGTCCAGATTTTATTCAAACTTTCTTAGTTTTTACCAAATATTCCTTTTCTGTTCCAAGATGCCATCTAAAAACCATATTGGTCCTGTATCCTTAGATTTTTCTTGGCTGTGACAGTTTCTTCAATTGTCTTTGTCTTTGATGATCCCTACAGTTTTGAGTTACTTGTTTCTCCCCTGAAACTGCATTATTTGGAAAGAAGTCACTATGTGCAACACACTCTTAAGGACTGAGGAGTTACTTTTTCCTACTATAGCGTAGAATATATATATAATTTATTTAGGATTTGAATGACAGACTTATGTCCTTCACTTATTTATTCAATCACTTACTCAGTTTAGATTCACAGCTGTGTATGTACTTTGTGTTATGATTCAATACTGCTTTCTTTATTTCTCTGTGTTCCAGTTTTGATCATTGGAAGCTCTTTCAATTGGCTCCTGATCCCATTTGACATGAGTCTATCAGTGTTTTTTTTTGGGGGGGGTGGTGTTTGGTTGTTGTTTGGTTGGTTTTTACACTTCCCTACTTTCTAACACTACAAGATGTTCCAGACTCATCTTGCATATTCCCTGCTTCAGCCCTAAAATCAGCCATTTCTCCAAGGAACCCTGGTTCCTTGTATTAGGATATGGCACTGGATACCAGGCTCTGCATGCTAGGTGTGCTTGTTGATACTGAGGTTGCCCAAGTGCTTTTTACACATCATTATCATTCTAGTTTTGTATCTCCTAGTGCTTAACTTGGCTTTCCCATCTATATGTTCCTTACCTCCAGCTCCAGCCCATCAAATCCCCAGTGGGTCATCATTTCTATAGATTCCCCAACTGGAAGTCTTAACTTCTCAGAGCATTCTGTTCTTCAATGACACAGCTTCTCTGCCCCTGTCTTCCTTCCCCCTGGCCTGTAAGCCTTGAAGGCAGGCCAATTTCTTTAACTGCTCACTCTCCCACAGCTTCTAGCTTGGTGACTATGTACTCATGTCTCCAGAGTATTTTGAGACTTGACAAAACATCACCAGCCTGGGGAGACCTACCAGAGCAGGTTGGAACTGTCCCAGGATAATCAGGTGGAGGAGGATCAGAAAGAACATTTCAAATCCTCAACATGACTCCTGTCCCTTTTCTCCTGGGAGGACTTGTCCTTGGATATGTTCAATGAAAACAATTTCAAAGTGATTAACAAAGCAGGAAGGGGCAAAGGTTTTATTAGTTAAGTAATACAGAGCAAATGAGATAGTGGAAAAACGTGCCAAGAGCCTGGTGTGCGGGTGTTACAGACAAAACTTGTGGCTCTTCCCTTTTATACTAGCTAAAGTGGACTAGAGGAATTCAATGTCAACTTTCCTCCAGATAGGCACTTTTTATGCTTGGTAGCTGATACTACTCAAATTGATTTGCTGTTGTAAACTCCTGACCTTGTTGCCCAAGACTGGTTAGCCACTATAGATAGCCTAACTCAGACTAAAAGACTTGATACATTGTTTATTCTCAGCTCCTGGCTCTTGGTTCACTGATTTTTTTTTTACTTCCTTGATTTATAGTATGCTTTTGTTCTCATGTCACCTGTTCCTGAGGAGGATGGAGTCCTGGATTAGTGGGGACCCTTCCCTGTACCATTCTGATAAGGAATTGCCCAACTGGACACAAGTTCTCTTTGGCTAGAGCTTGATAAGAGCTATTTGCCTATAATGACTAGAGAAGCCTCCTCTGGCCTCTCTACTTACCTGAGCCCCACCTGCTGTTCCAGGCCTTTCTGCCCTTTGCTCCCTCAGTTCTGAGGACCCTTGTCTAGCACAACAGAGCAGGAGACAGACAGATGCCCCCTCAACTCTGTGCTGCTTGCAACATGGACCTTCTTTTCCTCTGTCATCTTCCCAACCTTCAGTCTCCTTTCAATAGCCCAATTTTTGAGGGTGAGGGCAATGAACCTAGAGAGCTCAGGGAGTTGCCCAGACCATACAGGTAAAAGCAGCCTCTGCTCTGTGCAAGCTGAAGTCTGCAGGGTTACTCACTCTACATCCTGCCCCCTGATCCAGAGAGGACTGGCTGGTTGACTACCAGACTGTGATCCAGAGGTGCTGTGGTGTGCTCAGGGCCTCCTGAGTGTGTGGGATGTCCATGCAGCTGGGGCATGCTCTCCCACAGAATGCTCTTAGCCCTGGTACATGCAAGAGTATCCTGAAAGAAAGAACCAGTGAGGGGAGAAGTGACAGTGAATGGGTCCTGAGCCCTTCCTTGAGCAGCAAGGGAGCAGGTTTTCTGGAAGGTCATTCCACCTTTGCTAGGCAGGACAGATAGACAGACAGACAGACAGACTCACAGACAGACACACACATGATCATGGCTCCTAACCTCACACAGTCCCCGCTCATGGGCAAAGTACTTGTGGGGCAAGAAAAGAGAGCTAGGCAGCCCCTCCCTATTGAGTATTCCTAGCTTTCAGAGAGATGAACATTTAGACTTCAAGCATGGCAATAGGAGGCCCCATAGACCCAGTACGAATGTCAGGAGAATTGAGTCTGGATTCTGTGTTCTCTCCCTGGTGTTGCCCTGACTAAGGGATCTGCAGGCAACATGGGATGAGCCTGGTCAGCAAGAACTATACTGTCAATGCTATCCTGCTGAGTCAACAAGGCTGCCCTGGCTGAAAGGGCTTCAACCTGGGCAGAGAGAGCACCACCAGCAGGCTGAGGGGGGCCCCTCCACACTGAGCTCCCTTGGGATAAATTCTGAGAAGTCACATCAGGCCTCCTGATGGCCTCTTGCAGTGCAGAGTAGCCCCAAATCAGACTGAAAGAAGTCCTCCTCTTCCTCCTTCTTCTTTTTGGCAGTATTGGTGTTTGAACTCAGGGCTACATGCCTGTGAGGCAGGCACTCTATCACTTGGGGCACTTGTGGCCCCTGAAATTCCTTCTTCCCAAAATGCTACAGCAGACTTAAATAGGCAACCAGTGCCATGAGGCTGGTGTCCTTCCTGGGCTGAGCACATGGCAAGGGGAGCTCACTGTGCTCTGTGAACAGGAAGGAGTAATTAGCCTTCCTGGCACATACTGGGTGTCAGAACGTCCTGGAATGAACTCTGGGGCTCTGTACACTCCCAAGGGTTCCATCTCGCACTGAGGTCTCATAATTTTAATGCTTGGGCTTTATACTCTTGCACAACTCCCGAAGCTCTGGGCGCAAAGCTCTCAAACTATGTCCACATCATCCCTCTAGACTGTACAGTATGCCAGGGGATCCAATATGGGGTCACCCCAGGCAGCTTTCATGCTAACAGGCCTCCAGCTAACAGGGTTGGAAGAGCTGGACAGAGGAGAGACGGCCAGCCCTGCCCTGGGAGATGCCACTGTCCCTGCACCCGTGCCACACACTGTGAAGGCTCCTCCATGCATACTCTTCCCTGAGAAGAAGGGTACAATTGCACCCATGGTGCCAAGTCCTCACTTAACACTGCCCTCTCATGTGACAACTCATATGTCCCTTTGTGCCTCAGTTTCCGCATCTATAGTGTTGTGGCAGTATGGTCAGACAAGAAACCAAGCGACACTTGGAGGAGTGGAGAACTTAGATTTTATTTTTACGCCAGCGGGCTCAGATGTGTACCTGTGTCTGAGCACTGAACAAAGGATTCACAAGATATTTAAAAGGTAGTGCAGGGCATCAGGTTACAAAAATGTGCTCAGGTTATGGTGTCCTAACCGGTGAGTTAGATTGTTTAGGTTAATTGGGCTGGTAGTGAGCTAGGGACCTAATGTTGTTTAGATAAGAACAGCATGGGAGGCCTGCTTTGGAAAGTTTATTTACAAGCAGAGATAAAGGCCGGCGAATGGGTGCTTATCTCTGAATGGTGCCTTTCATCTCGGTCCTGAACTTTTGCATGGCTCTAATGGGTAATTCCTTACAGTTCTGTCTGCGGTTACAGCTTTTAATTGACAGTTTACCATGTTTTATGGCCCTGTTTCAAGGCTATCTTCCTCTTCAATAGAATGAGAGGATTGTTCTTGATACTATGGCTGCTGTCAGCTCAGATTTTGATCCCCCTTCGAATCTTATGATGTCAGTATAGGCGCATTAATGGAATGAACCTCTTGAGCAAAGGACAAGCTGCAGGAGGCTGGGAAAGGTGGAAATCAGGATGGTCTCAGGCCTAGGTGGCCCCTGGGTGTGGAGAACAATATTAGGACTAAAACTGTCATCCTAGGCCACTAATGATATGGCCAGACATGAGCCTATATTTGAAGATGGCTTTCAGCACCATGTGAGGGAGCAGATCAACAGGGCAGAGCAGTCCAACTCTACATCCTTCACTATAGCTGTGCTGTGAAAGGGGACAGGACCTCCTCCTTGGGAGTCACGGAACACAGATTGCCTGCTGAGAGGCAGTTCTTCCATCATCACCCTACCTGAAATCAGACCTGCCAGGATACCAAGAGGCTTCCTGCCACCTCTCAAGGCTGCCTCTAGAGTTGGGATGCAGAGGGGAGGTTGCTGCCTGGATACACTTCGGTAAATCAACTTACCCTGATCATTCCAGATACGATTTAGGGTCTAGATGGAGACTGAGTGACAGAGAGCAGCTCTGGAATTCCATGGTGACATAACTGCCTTTTCAGGCAGGGTTAAAGACACTGGTTTTCAGTACCTTCTGCCTTCTCCTGGGCATCAGTTTCTGCACCAATCGTGACACCATTGCTTCCAGACATTTGTGCTTATGTGGCCTTAGGATCCAGGTTTCCCGGGAATGTCCTTAGACTTCCAGTGGCTGCAGTGACCCAATACCCACAAGAGGTCTATTACCAGCAAATTTAGTGCTGGTGTATACCTCAGTTCTTGAATCCATTGAGAGACAAATTCAGGAAAAATGTGAATATAGTGGAAGTGATAGTAAAGTTTTTTTTGGAAAGAAGTACACTTTCAATAGTCTGAAAGCTGTTGTCTCTAGGGTGAGAATGATTCTATCAGCATTTGGGGTTGGAATATTTATTAAGGAATTCTTAGCCCCAGGTCCAGCTGGCTCCTAGGCCAAAGTCTTTAGATTACCTGTGTGAAATTCTCAGTCCTTGATCTGTCTGTGCAAAATTCTTGACCTTGGTCTAATAGAGATTACTTATGTGAAATTCTCAGCCCCTGGTCTATCAGATGACTGGGGTGCAGCTCTTGGGTCTAGGTCTTTATTTTGTTAAGTTAAAGAGATTACTTATATAAACTCCCAGTCCCAGGCCTGGTTGATGTTTAGTGTTTTGCTTACTCTGGTAAAGAAAGGATTAAGCTTTAGGTGAGTGGCTGACTTCAAAGCATCCTGTGATAGTCCCTGGCATCTGGGCTACTTTGATCTTTACAGAGACTATGGAATTGGGAAATGTTTGCTTACAATGATTTTCTTCCTCTTGTGGCTACCACTTATGTCTAACTGCTACTTATTATGTTCAGGGTCAGGCGACAGAGACACCTCTGACAAAGCTGCTTTTCAGCAGCTATAGGAGATATGACAGAGCCAAGGAAAACACAAGACAAGACAGCCTTGGAATCAGAACACAGGTAGAGGATGTGAAGAGACACTTCTCCAAAGAAGACATACAACTGTCCAGGAAGCACAAGAAAAGATACTGAAGACACCCTAGTCATTAAGGAAAAGGGAACCAAAACCAACACAAGAACTAATGTACCCACCATCATGGCTAGAATTAAAATGAATAAGTGTTGGGAAGGATATGGAGAAACTAGAACCCTTGTTTGTAAATCAGAATGTTTTCAACAGTTATTGTAGAAAACAGTAAAACATATTTTATTTAGCAATTCCAATCCTAGGTGTAGATTTAAAATAACTGAAAACTGGGACCCAAACAAGTATTTGTGCAGGGATGTTCATAGCAACACTGTTCATGAAAGCCAAATGGTTGAAAAAACCAAATGTCCATGAATGGACAAATACCTGTGGTATATCCATAAAAAGGAATAGCATTTACCCTTAAAATGGAATGGCATCCTTCAACATGGATTAACATTGAAAATGTTATGCTGAGTAAAGAAAGCCAGACACAAAGCGAAGAAAGCCAGACACAAAGGCCCATTTGTAGAAGTATCCAGGATATACAAAATCCTCAGAGACAGAAGGCAGATTGGTGGTTGCCAGAATTGGAGGAGGGATAATGATTGGGGAAAATCTGTGTAATGATACAAAGTGTCCTCTTGGAGTGATAGAAATGTTTTGGAAACACATAGAGGTGAAACTTGTGAACCACTGTGTGTGCATTCTACAGCATCACTTGCTGTAGAATGGTTAATTTGTTACAAGAATTTCATCTCCACAAAAAACATTTTGCTACTCCACATGTCCTGCCATGCTGAGCAGGACTTTGAGCTAGTGGAGGCTGACCTTGAGAAGCAGCCAGCTGGTTTAAAAGTCTGGAAACCGCAGGAATGTGAAGGGCTTGACGATGGATTCCAACCCATGGAACTTGGGCAAAGTGACTGAGCTACCTGGTCAGGTTCTTCAGGGCTTTGTGCATTCTGGACATAGGGGCTTAGAGGTGGAATGACTGACAGGAGTGGCTACTCCTAAGCTTAGAGCACAGGCCAGCTGTGCCATGGGAAGGACATAAGTGGACTGTACTAAGCTACTGAAGTGGGGGGCTGCCTCACAATTACAGGTTGAGGAAGCCTGGGAAGCAAAGAAGAGTTGCTTAGGAGTTCATTGAGCACATTTGTGGATCTGCTAGATGAGTCTCCTGCAAAGGTGACCTGCAGCTGCCCACCTGTACTGGGCTACAAACCAAGCAGAACTCCCCTTCCCCCATGGTGGCAATGCATGTTCCCACAACACTAAGCACTGCTAACCATTTCCCAGAGGAAGAGTTTGCTGGAGTAGAACCTACTCACTTGGAAGCAAGACAGTGAGGAAAGGGCAAGGTGGAGCCTGGGCAAGGAGAAATTCCCACGACCAGCTCCCAGTTGCACTGGCCAGACAAATTTGAGGAAGCAGCTCAGTGAAGCCCCTCCCACTACCCAGATGCCCAGCCTCACCTGTGCACTCCCATATCATTCTCCATACTCACCCCACCTTAAGTTATGGCATCCAGAGCACTTCTTTCCCATCATTTTCCACATAAGTACCTACATTTTAGGAAATTACATTTTTCTTTTCCCTTTCTGTAACATAGAGTGAGACTTTTCTGAATGTGTTAGATTTTTGTCATTGTGACAAAATATTTGAGAAACAACTTGAGAAAGATTTATTTTGTCTCATGGTGTCAGAGGTTTCAATCCATGGTTTGTTTTCTCCTTAGTTTGGGCCTAAGGTGAGGCTGAACACCATGATGGAATGTATGAGGAGGAGATTGTTCACTTCATGGAGACCAGGGACCAGAAGAAGGCTGGAAGGGACCAGTGCAAGATCTATCTCCCAAAGACATGCACTTGCCACCTACTTCCTCCAGCCAGGCCCCACATCCCCAAATAGCACCACCACTTACAGACCAGCTTGCAACACATGGGCTGTGGAAGACATTTCCTATTCAAACCATAATTGTGAATATTTTCCAGCTTTCCCTAGTTCCTGCTGACTTGCCCAATCTGTTGTTGGGCATTGTCCTGGAGCCCTGGGCTTCTGGAGAACCAGACACCAGTGCTCCTGGTTACAGAGGAGCCAAGACCAGGGAAACTGAGGGGCATCTGCCAGAATCCGGGAGGGGGTCTAGTCTAGTAGGGTCTTGGCCTGTACAGTACAGGCATCTCCCCTGAACATACTCCTTTACCCATACAAGGCCCAATCTATTGCACAGTCCCAACCCCAGAGAGCATTGCTAGCATTAAGGAGGAAAGCCTGTCTCTGCTGGCCCATCAGGTAGGCACATACCTATCCAGGTGCACAGATCACCTTTCTATGAGGATGCCCACTACTGGACTTTGTGCTTGCTTGGGGCTGACAACCTGCTTTTCTCCAGGGCCTAGATGGTACCTAACTGTCACCCTCAAGGTCTCATCTGTATCATGTGCCCCATAACACACTTTTCAGGGAACATGAGGTCCAGCAGGAGAGGAACAATGGAATGATGACAACTTGCTGCCTGCTCCCACCCCACCCTCACCTTGCCCAGAATCTCACAGTGGTCAGCGCAGGGATCCACTGGATTCACAGCCTCCAGCCTCAGGGAACGGAGAGGAAGGATCCTTTAGGTCCCCCTTTACCATCACCTCCCTGTGGACCATGACCAGAGTGTGCTGTCTGGCCTACTACTCCTTCCCACTCTAACCTCTAACTTGCTGTCTGTGAAGTCACACAAGTGATGTCACCCACTTAACGTTTTCTATGTATAGCTCATCTTTCCCTTCAAAGTGACAGCTTATTAGGCAAAGGGCCCCTTTTGTTGTCTTCCCAAGAGAATCCCCAGCCCCAGAAAAGTTGTAGGCAGCACAATCTCTCTCATATTCCTACAGTGATGTTGTGGACTGTTACTAAATCACACAGAAAAACCATTGCAGAAACAAGGAGGATGGAGAGGAAACTGGAAGGGGGAAGAGGAAGATGAAAATGACATAGACTATACAGTCACCATGACATAGAGTACATGACACGGATGGAGAACTGCAGAGCTACGCCTGAGCCCAGAACTCTCCAGATCACAATCCTTGTAGGAAGTGACCTTCCCTATAGGCAGCCACATGAAGAACACGTCATTAGTGCAATGTGGCCACTTGCCCAGGATGTAAGAAGTGCTATGTGAGGGAAGGTGGGCTCCTCTCTCACTCACTGCCTTGCTTCCTAGGCACCCAATTGGTGCTTTCTTCTCCCAAGGCTGTGCTAGGGCCCTGGGAAGGACTCTGACTGGAGGAGACACAGTTGCACCCAGGTTCCTGAAACCCAGCCTCCCACCCTTGCATCCTTCTTTTCAGCACAGCAGCTCTGTCAGATGCCAGATGCCCAGGCAGACATTGGGTGCAAGGGGCACATCCTGGCCACCCAGCTGCACCACACCAGCATAGAGATATCATTTCACCATTCAAGGAGCACACAGTTCCTTTCCCTGGGGCAGCTCTGACAGGGTTCCCAGCCCCCAGGACATCCAGATATCAGCTAAGGCAAATATCATTGAGAACTCTACTCTGACCAGCCTAAGGTGTCAGTGGGTGGTGCCACCTGTCACTCCAAGATCTGGCCAAGCTGTCCCCAGGATGCTGGGAGTCTGAAGTGGCTGACTCACTGTCTCCAAATGCTCCAGGGAAAGAAAATCCTTTGCATGGATTTGGGACAGTGGCTGGGGCTTCTTCCCTTAAGGAGGGAAACTTCTCATGCCTGTAATCCTAGCTACTCAGGAGTCAGAGATCAGGAGGATTGTGGTTCATAGCCAGCCCAGGCAAATAGCTCATGAGACCCTATCTCGAAAAACCCTCCACAAAAACAGTGCTGGTGTAGTGGCTCAAGGTGAATTCCGTGAGTTTAAGCCCTGTACTGAAAAAAAAAATAGGGAGACTTGGCATATATGTAAGTACTCTCAGAGAGAATCAAGCTAGAGCTGGGTTGAGGGACACCTAAAATGCAAAATGCATACCCCAGGTTGGGGGCAAGTGGCCACTCTTTGCCACTATCTAATGCTGAGATCTGAAGGAGGAAAGGGGAAGAGTGTGTGTGTGGAGGGGGAGTAGGTGATGTTCTCAATACCCTGCCCTACCCCACCCAAGCTGGACAGGTATTAGGAAAATGGTGGCCCTGAGCTCTCCTATTTTAACCAGTTTGCTCAATTCTGATAGAAATCAGAAAAGGCAAAGAACAGCTTCCTTCCTTAGTGTTACAGCTCCAAGCTTTGAGTGCTTTACATTCTTAATGTATAGTGCTGGGCTTTTCTCAGTAGTTAAAGCAGAAGCGTTCAGCATCTGGAGTTAGCAGCTCCCCAGAGCAGCAGCTGGAGGTAGCAGCTTGCAGTAATCCTATGTAGTGCTTCGCAGCCAGAGCTTGCTAGTTCCTGGCAGCTCTTCTGCAGCTATTCCAGCAGCTCTCATCTCTCTGGCACTCTTCTGCAAGAATATGGCTGCTAGTTGTTTATGGACTAGTAGTCCTTGGTGTTACCTGCTCTAGGTACAAGCAGCTTAGCTCACTGTACAAGATAGAATAGGCAACTATGGTCCCTGTGTTTTGGGTAGGCCCAGATGACATCGTCCAGTTTTAGCACCTGCCTTAGCCACCCAGATCCATTATCTTAATGATTAGAGGTTGCTAGACATGGCCACATGTATTCTCCCAAGAGGAAAAGTCTAAGACTAGAGTTGAGGACCACCATTTTGAGCCTTTACTTCCATTTGCTGCAGGGGGAGTAGGGAATGTTTCTCCCTTTTTCCTAATCTCTCCCCATTTTTATCCTGTTATACTAAACTACTTTCCTAATAAAGTTGGCTACCATGTTCACTATATTTTTGCATCTTGCCTGAATTCTCTCCCTGCACACAAGGACTGAGGTAGGATAGCTGTGCTGACTTTTTGGTAACATAGGCCAGCTAGGGGAGCAAGTTGCAGGAGGAAGACACAGAAATGGAGTAGGAAAAAGGAAACCAGCAAGTAGCACTCTTCTACAGAAATAGAACTCCCTGTGCAGATCATGAGCTTATGCTTATGCCAAAATAAGCACCTTTTGCACCATGACACACCTTTTGCACAGCTAGGATTCATGGCTGTGACTTGGGCACCACCATGGCCACCTGGATGCCTCTCTGGAGGGACTCCACCTTTAGCCCCACCAAGTCCTACTGAGGCATCCGGTCCAGCATTCAACACAAATAAAACAGTGTTGCTGAACGTGTCCACCCCACAGTTGGGCACATGGCACCAACCTTGTCCACCAGCTACCACTATGCCTCACCTTTGTGGAACAGCAGGGTTAGCAGCAGCACTAGTAGTAGTGCTGGATGGACCTCAGAGGGTCTCTTCTGCAGAGCCAAGCATTCAAATGCCCACCCCTGGTGTGGGAGAAGGGCATACCCTGTGGCCCACTGCGTGGGGTGTGGACTCTGGGGATGTCAGGAGGGGGAAGCCAGGATAGAAGCAGTAGGATCCAAGAGCTGTCTGTGCCAGGCGGAGCAAGTACTTGAAGTCCTACTTTTCTTCTGCAGCCTAGGATATGGAAGCAACATTGGGGATGTAGTCTAACTGGCTGTGGGTGTGCCCAGTGATTTAGAGGATTCAAAATTAAGTCAGTTCATCATAAAATACCCCTAAAGTTGTCTCAGATTTGAAAGACTGTGCAGTGGGAGAGGGAAGAACACCTGGAAGTCAGCCATGCTGGCCATGTGTAAATACTGACATGCACAATTCACCTTTAGAAAATTTCCCTTCTGTTATAAACCTTAGCATAGTTTCTTTGTACTGACATTGTGACAAAGTCTCCCCACACCCAGAGCTAAGGAATTAGATGGATGAGGGTAAAATCTTTTGTAATATTAGACTACTAGTGTAAGAGGTGCTTAAACTGCTTTTGTGAAGAGCACTGACTCTTTACTTGGGCCCACAAATTAACTAAAAACAGGAGAGAAGCTTGGCATCCCTAGCTCTATTTTGTACCTGTCATCCTTTGCTCTGAGCCATTCGCTCCTACAGCCACCTTGAATCAAGGAAGAATAGGAGTGACTGATAGCATTTTTATGAAAAGGAACCAAAAATACCCCAAAGGAACAGAAGAGCCTGGCACTATAGACCACCACTCAAATGAGGACAATTACCTGTAATGATGAGGCTGCACCCTGGAGCAGGAGTAATCATGTCTTGGCAACCAGGTTGCTCCCCTCAAGTGATGACAGTGACAACTTCTCTGGAATCCTTCAAGAACAAGGACTGGGCTAATGACCAACCAGGCCCCACCTGTGGCTGGGACTGTTAACTATGCATGTAAGCTAAAGCTCATAGCTGGAACCTAAAGATGGCTACAGATGGGCTGAGTACTTACTCTGTCTCTTCCCACAGCATGTCCAGGCCATATAGTAACTCTCCCTTCTCTGCCCTTCCTTCATCGTTTCTCTTTTATTTGGCAGACAGGGACAAGTGGCTGGACCTGGCATGTAGAATCCCAGGAGTTGGGACTGTGGGTCCAAAACTCTAGTTTCAGCTTTGGCAAGTCAGGCAGCAGAAAACGAGGCTGTTAGGCATTAGCCAGTCACTGCTAGTTGACCCTGGATCTAGAGGAAAGATGGAGTTGGCTTCCTGCAGCTGCTGGAATTACGTTTATTCCAGAGACTTATCTTTCCACTTTAGCCAGCATTGGCTGCTTTTTTTTTAACCATCATCTTATGAGGCAGAGAAATGCATATCTGGCCTCTAGACACCCTGAAGTCTGAGCTCTGTAAGTTCTCCCTGATCAGTGCACCTTGAGCTTTCCTCTTCCCTTCCTTATTGTCTGGAGGCTCTTTTGGGCTATTTGGGGTTCGTCTGAACTCTTTGGGCTTTTGGCATATGTCTGACAGGGAAATCTGAATCCCTGATTTGGAGGTTCTTGCTTGTATTCATTTGAACTAATTTGTGTTTCTGCCATTTGTGACAGGGAAGTTTGAACTTTCTGCTAGCAATTATCAGCAAAGGGATATAAGGTACACAGAAACCAGGGTGTGTGCGTTGGAGAAAAAGAAATGTTATCTTGCTCCTAGGGAGAATTCTAGCTGACTAGTCTACTAAAAAAGAAATAAAAATTAAAAAAAAAGGCAATGTCTGAGTGTATTCTGAATTAATGTGTTTTTGTGTGTCATATTTTGTGATTTAATTTGGTGGGACAGGGGTTTGAGCCCAGGGCTTCATATTTGCAAAGCAGACACTCTACTACTTGAGCCACACCTCCAATTGATTTTGCTGTGGCTATTTTGGAGACGGGGCCTTGCAAACTATTTTCCCAGCCTGGCCTTGAACTGTAATTCTCCCAATTTCAGCCTCCCAAGTAGCTAGGATTATAGGCGTGAGCCACTGGCTCCCGGCAATTGTATTTTGTGTATGTCTACTAGTCTATGTCTATGATGACTGGCTTGATGAAGGCTAAAATTCTGATGGTTATAGCAACAGTCCCATTGGAGAATGATCCAAAACGCTTCCCTAGCATTGATTCTTGTTTCAGCTTTCAATAAAGCCTCCCCAAATAAGTCCTTAAAGTCCAGCATTGGACAAAACTCAATTTCTTCCTGTAATTCTTAGAAATAACTGACCAATGTACTTGTGGTTATGAAGTAAAGTTTTTACATTTTCTTGAGCTCATCTATGCATGCTTAAATTAACATTTATGGCATTTAAACATAAATTTGGATGTATGTGGATATTTTCAGGATTCTTATTGTAGAGTTAATGTAAAGGACTTCTTGCTTCTGTTCTCTCTTCTCCCTCTCTTTTGCTACTACATCTAAGATCAAAATATCCAAATCTAGATATACCCATATGTTTCAATAATTTTGTTATCAAGTCAGTGGAATAATTTAAATGATGTCTTTTTTTTTTAAAAGCAAGAGATATCTTGGGTGCACACACACCTACATCTGTGCCTTCCCTTTCTTTCACAGAATGATTCATATGAAATTCAAACTTTAGCCCTTTATTGAAGTCCAAAGATGACCCATGAGATATTCTTGCAGTTTGTGAAATGCAGTGAAACGTGTGATTTGACATGTGAGTGCTCCCAGGCATTGTATGTATGTGTACCCTGAAGCATTATTCATACTCCACTTTTTCCATTTGCATTGATCCTAACGTGTGTTTATAAATGGTCATGTGTTAAATTTACTAATACTACTAATTTACTAGTATTTGCTAGCAACACATATCCCCTGTATATGTAGTCTTTGTCCATTTTGTCTACGGAAGTGAGTTTTTGAGCTGTTCTGATCTACTTTAAAATTGTCAGACATCTGGGTTGCAGAAGAACTTGCCATTCCACATATGAATGTTAGAAATAGGTTCAACGTAAATGAGCTCTTTAACTTTGCTGACGTCTTTTCCCTTCTTTATTCTGGGGGCTTGGGTAAATTGATGTAATCACTTTAAGCAGCTGCTTGTTTTCAAGGAGGAGAGGTCAACATATAGTGAATATGTAATTGGCATCCTCTAAATTTCCATTAAAAATGTCAAACTTTTTAGTTTATTCACGATTGTCACATTTATGCTCCTATTCTCTGTGGAAGTATATAAAAGACATTAAAAATGTTTATAAATTCAGGTGCATAAGATCTGTTGGACATTATTAGGAGGCATGAAGGAAGGAGAGGAAAAGGCTATGAATATAAGTAAGACAACAGAATTTCTCCAAGGGCCAGGTGAGAGCTCCAGCCAGTTTTATGAGTGACTATGTGAGTGCTTCTGCCTGTACACCCCTTTAGACCCAGAGGCAGCCAAAAACAGAGGATGATTAATGCACCATTTGTTAGCCAGGCACAGGAGGACATAGGCAAAAATTACAAAAGTTTGAGGGGTTTGCTGGCATGAATGCTAGCCAGCTTCTGGAGGTGGCCACAAAAGTCCTTGTCAATTGAGATCAGGAGGCCAAAGGAAGGTGGACCTCCTTGCTGCAGCTCTAGCTGAACAGTTGGGCAGGTCCTGGCATGTAAGCCATGGGAGAGGAAGAGGCAATCCCCATGGGTGGTGGTCAGTGTCCCCCAGAATGGCCTCACCTTAGAGAGGAACTAAGGCAGGACTAGTGTGCCTACTGTTGTCAGGAAGGACACTGGAAAAATGAATGTCCCCAGTGGCCCAGGGACCCACAGGAGGCCCCCCTAGACCAGAGGCAGAGGCTGAGTTGTTGAAGGAAAGTATTGGCCTGCTCAGGGGAGAAGCAAGCCCTGGGAGGAAGACATCATTGGGTTGGCCACTTTTGAGGATTATAAGGAGGACTAGGACGGACCAGGCTCCATTCTACTGGGCCCCCAGGAGCCTATGGTCCAAATGAAGATAGGGGGCCATCCTGTTGACCTACTGGTCAACCCTTTCAATTGTAACCCAACCTGTGGGCTCTCTCTCAGAGACATGCAACCATTGTTGGGGCCACAGGAGCTCAGACTCACTGCCACTTTCTCATATTGAGAGAATGCAATCTTGGAAAGCATGAAATAAGGCATGAGTTCTCTACCTTCCTGACTGCTCTGTGGCCTTGATGGACAGACTTGCCGTGTAAACTAAAGCACAGATAACTTTTGACTGATGGCACAGCAGCATAAAGCAGAGAGGGCCTGAGGCCAAGAATCTAACTGTCACGGTTGCCAGGAAGAGGAATGGCGACTCTGTGCCTCTATGAAAAAGATTCCTGAGAAGCCTGAGCTTCCCTTAAGATTCCAGGAGTATGGGCTAAGGACAACCCCCAGATGGGCTAGGAATATACCTCTTGTGGTGTAGAATTAAAGCCAGGAGACATTTCTGTTAGCCAGAGGCAATATGACATTCCTTGCAAAGCCTAAATTGGGATCCAAAAGCATCTTGACAGACTCCTAAAGTATGGGATTCTTCAGCCTTTGCAGTCTCCCTGGAATACTCCCTTATTGCAAACACCAGGGACTGAAGACTTTAGGCCACTTCAGGACCTCGTGCAATCAACTCAGCAACTGTTACTTAACACCCTGTGGGCCCAAACCTGTACACATTTTTGGGCCTTATCCCAGCTGAAGCAAAGTTCTTTACTTGCCTAGACCTTACGGACACAATTTTTTTGCATCTGCCTGGATCCACAGAACCAAATCATCTTTGCCTTCCAATGGGAAAGTTAGTGCTGTAGAGAAGGCACAATTAACTTGGACTTGGTTGCCACAAGGCTTCAAAAACTCTCCCACTAACTTTGGGACTGCCACCCTATTGCCAGTTGATTCAGGCCCCCTGGAGCATGACCGTTTAGAGGTTATGGATTAGGTGTTCTCCAGCCGGCTGGACTTGATTGATCAGCCTATCAGTCATCTGTATGTTAAGTATTTCACATATTGTAGCAGCTATATCTGGGATGGCACACGTTTTGCCATAAATACAGTAGTGACTCTGGATGTTGTCAATGAAGCATGTCCACTGCTGGTCAGGACCTCTGCACAAAAAGCTGAGCTCACTGCTCTGACATGGGTATTCCATCTTGCTGCAGGAATGCAGGTAAACATCTATATGGACTCTAAATATGGCTTTACTTCATTCATGTCCATGAAGCACTATATAAAGAAAGGGGGCTCATTAATTCAGGAGGAAAAATGTTTAAGTATGAACAAGGAATTCTGGAATTGCTAGAAGCTGTATGGGTCTCTAAGTGAGTAGCAGTCATGCACTGCTGAGGGCACCGGAAGGGGGAGACAACAGCTGTTTGGAGAAACCAAAAAGCTGATAGGGAATCCAAGTGAGCAACCCTCACTGGAGGACAAACCTCAGCCTGATAGTTGCCTTGTTCCCGTGCCCTTTATTTGAATGGGACCCATAGTATACACCACAAAAACAGGCTTGGTTTAAGACTAAGGAGGGAAGTTTTCTACCATGCAGATGGTGGAAATTTGCTGATGGCCATATTGCAATCCCAGGGTCGCTGGCTTCTACATTTGTCAAGCAGTTCCAAAAAGGAACTCACTCAGGGTGAACAGCTCTAGAGACCAACATGGCCCAGCATTTTTATGTCCCCAAGCTCTCCAGCATATGTAAGACAGTATGTGAAAGGTACAGTCTGTGTGCCAAAAACAATCCCTGACAAGGGCCAAGAGTGCCACCCCAAGTGAAAAGTTTGGGGGGAACTCCTTTTGTAAACCTAACTATGGACTTTACCGAGATGCCACAGGCCAGAGGATGTAAATATTTGCTGGTGTTTGTCTGCACCTTCTCAGGATGGGTGGAAGCCTTCCCTACTTGGACTGAGAAAGCCCAGGAAGTGGCCAGATGCCTGTTAAAGGAAATCATCCCTTGGTTTGGAATACCTGTGCCTACTGGATTGGATAATGGGATGGCCTTCATGGCTGAGGTGGTACAGTTGGTGGTGGCCAAGGGCTTAGAAATAACTTGGAAGCTCCATCCCCAGAGTTCAGGAAAAGCAGAATGTATGAACAGGATTCTAAAATTGCAATTGGGAAAACTATGCCAGGAAACCTACCTACAATGGGATCAGTTACTGCCCATAGCCTTGCTCAGGATTAGGTCTAGCCCCACCAGGTGGACAGTTCTCTCCCCTTTTCAAATTCTTTTTAGGCACCCACCCTGTTAGTTAAGGGCCTGTAAGGGGACCTTAAGGAAATAGTTGACCTCAGCATGAGACAGCAGATGCAGGCCCTTGAGTTGACTCTCAAAAATCAATGACTGGGTAAGAAAGACTCCCCATTAGCCTGACAACTCCCACACACCCGTATAAACCAGGGGATGCTGTTTGGGTAAAGGAATGGAATGTTCAACTGCTAAAGCCCCACTGGAGGGGCCCTTTTGTCCTTGTTTTATTCACCCCCACT
Source organism: Castor canadensis (assembly GCF_047511655.1). Taxonomy (NCBI): domain Eukaryota; kingdom Metazoa; phylum Chordata; class Mammalia; order Rodentia; family Castoridae; genus Castor; species Castor canadensis. Next base: position 81,226,467 of record NC_133392.1, read on the forward strand.
GCAGTTAAGATAGCAGAGATCATTCCCTGGATGCACCACAGCCGAGTGCAGCCAGCTTCCCTTGAGTGGGAGTGCATCCCTGACTCTTGGAGACTAGGCATGGACCCTGGGCTGGAAATAGTAGTTTGCACAGCCTCTCCATGGTAGGAATTTAAACAGTCTCTACTACTCTCATTGTTACCAGCACCTGCTGTCTTGACCTTTGTTCTCATATCTCCTTGAAGAACAACCTGCTGTGTATGCATACCAGCCCCCTGATACAAAACTAGATAAAGTACCAGAATTCTTAGGAGACTCCCTCATGCCAGATTAATCAATACCTTAGATAAGGTGTCCTGTGTGCCTTGATGATTCCAGAACTGATGTGCTGTAATTAAGATTCATTAGCCTTAGGAAAATTAGCCCACCAAACCTCATTCCTTTTACCTTGCATCAAACAATTGTTAAAGCTTGATTTTTACCAGAGTCTTTTCCTTGTACTGACCTATAAAATAAACACTCTGGCTCAGGTAGGCACTCACGTTTCTCATCAGGAACGTGCAGCCCTCCTGTCCCCAGCTTTTCTGTTTTATGTTTATATATCTGTGTGTGTTTATTTCTCATTCCCCGCCACTCTTGGTGGGGTTCATGCAGCACACCCATGCAGGTTGCGGGCACCTGACCAAGCCTCACCTTGCAAGACCACCCTCCAGAACACCCGCACCCTTCCCCAGCAGGACCCTGCTTCCCAGGAGACAACAGGAGACCATGAATTATGAGACATCAGCCCTGCTCTAGTCACTCCGGAAGCTGACTAGTCTATACATGGCAGAAGCTTAAGGAGTAGCCCATCTCACCTGTGAGGATAAGTCCCTCCATATTTTCTTCTTGCTAATCTTGGTTGACTATCTGACTGGGGTCCCCCAGGCCTTGGACTGCCACTCATGCATGCACACTACCTGAGTGAGAAGTGTTACCAAAACTCTGGTTTTCCATACTTATTATTCTTGTGCAGGCACCATTGTTGGGTCATGCACCCACAACCATACCACCTACTCAGTGTGCTCATGTGATGGTCAGTATATCTGTTTTAACCCCATCTACCGTCCTTGGGAGCAATGGCTAGAAGTCCAAAGCTTCACTGGTGAACTTATTAGCTAGATATAGGTTTACAACCCCAAACAGCAGTATCTACAGTATCTATATACTTTGATGTGTGCATCGTAATAGCTAAAAACTCTGTCTATTGACGTCAGAGTATTGGAAACACCTGTGGAGGCCTAGCTTGGGAGAAAACTTATATGTCAAATTATAAGAATATGTGTTGGGAAGACAGCTGCTCATGTAATGATGCTGTGGAAATATAAACCCTTAGATCAAGATGATGCTCTTTGACCCAGAAGTGGGTCCGAGTACGTATCAAAGCGGGGAATGTGGCAGGAAGGGAAATAATGAGATAATAAGGGAGATAATGAGGGACAATGGGGGAGATAATGAAAGATAACGAGTGCAACAGAGAAACAAACAAACAAACCAGATCTGAGGAGTGTCACTAGCAACTGGGACAAAACCTTGCCCCAGAGGTTAAAATGGCCAATGACAAGCTGTTACCGCCCCACTTCTGTAACTTGCTCTAGATGGTACATAAGGAAACCCCCTTTGTTCTTGGAACTCAGCCTTTGGATGAGAATCTGCTGAGTCACTGCTGGCCGGCTTAATACACTTGCTTCCTGTAATCAGGCCTGGACCCAATTGGACAATACCTCCAAATGGCCACTTAATGGCACTTTCAATCCCAATATTTTAAGGGATTTATACAATCTCTGTGAGCATGCTGGTAAATGGAAGGAACTTTCCTACGTCCAATCCTTTCCCTATCTCTGCATCAAATCCTCCCTCTGTATTTTCTGTTCCCCTGCGCAGATTCTATCAGCCTGTGAACCAGTTTCTAAATCAGCCAATTCCTCTCCAAACCTCCTCCTTCCCCATGTAAACAGACTTCTTGCACTGCTTACCATACCTATCTCCTCCTATCTTCCTGAAAAACTTTCCCTGTCATGGAGTTAAGCAGGCCACTCCTTGCCAATTCTGGCCTCAAGGTGATTCCAGCTCTGAGAGAGCACATGCTTTATTCGGTGACCGGAGAATGGAGGTTTCGTTTCCTGAAAGCCTGCCAGTACCAATCAATGGGAGCAATCTAGAGACACAGGTGATGGCTAATCCCTTAAGCGTGTATCATTCCTCTAGGCTCTGCCTTCTCCTCCCTTACCTAAGATGTCAGCTCACCTTTCTGTCTCCTCCATGGTCTCACCACGTGTCCTTTGTCTCTGTCTGCCTTCCCTTCCTTGGGCTTACTGGGACCCTGCCTCCCATGAAAAACCTGTAGCATGGTACCTTATGATTTAAGCTGCTTTACAAAAGCACTTGCAAAAACCTGCAGCTGCCACGCCTATGCTCCAGCTCCGCCCCCACAAGGGGAGGAGGGAAAGCAAATAGGCGCACCTGTGCACAGGATGCCGGCTCCTGGACACAGCAAAAACACCTGCCATAGCTAAGAAAATCCATAGAGAGGATCCAGCAAATCCTGGACTGCCAGCCACACATGGCGATGGCTGCAGCCTGCCGCCACTTCCCCTAGAATAAACGCGGGCAGAGTACACAGGAAGGGGGGAGGGGCGACAGGCCGCAGGATCAGGCCTAGGCAGTCAGGGTCATTTGTCCCAGGTGTGTGTGGAGGGAGTGGAGTCTTGCACAAGTTCTGCTCCTAGCCTTACCTCACACCTCAGGGCATCAGACCCTAGTAAGTCAATTGTTAGCAAAGGCTATAGTTTCAGAAATAACTAAATAGACATTACTGTGGTCTCTAAACTTCTCATTTAGAATTTTCTATAACTTTGGCCTCAGCATAAATTTTTCGCTCCAAATATTAACACTAGTTGTCCCATATGGCACTGTTATTGGCCTGAAATGCCCTCTGAATGCCCTTCTCTAACTTTACAAATGATTTCTTTGTTAAAAAGGTAGCCTTTATTAAAGAGGCTGCCTGCTGTTAGCTAAAAGACAGGATCCTAACGTTTTGTTCTTTCTAGATGGGACCTGCATCTTCCAGTCTTCTGGCTGGTAGATGTTGGAAGCTTTGTACTGAGGCCTGGCCTCAGTATGCCTTGGGTGACCAAGAGAAGTGACCTTCACGGGGTTCCTTAAATTACAATACCATACTCCAATTAGACCTTTTCTATAAAAGTAAAAAAGTAAACTGAGGTCCCCTATACAAATTTCTACCTTCTAAGCCACCCCAGTACTCAGAACCTCTTAATGAGTGCTTCCCTCTCCAACAGGCAATGGTAGGAAGAGGGCAAATCGTATGTCCCCTTCCAGTTATCAGATCTAAGGGAAATTTAAAAACATCTAAACAGCTGTACAGATGCCCAGACAAATACATTTAAGCCTTTAGCTCTGTGGTCCAAACCTTTCAACTGACATGAAAGGATATTTTGCTTCTACTAGACCAGACTCTTATCTCATTAGAAAAGCAATGGGTTCGGGCCCAGGCCACTCAGGTTGGAAATGATTATATGGCTCAAGCAGTAGAGTGCTGCTTTACAAGCATAAAGTCCTGAGTTCAAGTCCAGTATAGCCAAAGTAAGAAATAATGATAATAGTATTTGGGGCTGTGGAAGTAGCTCAATGGGAGAATGTCTGCCCAGCATGTGCAAAGCCCTGGGTTCAATTCCCCAGCATTGCTAAAAATAAATAAATAAAAAATGGTAAAGAAGTGGCATTAGTGTCACTTCAGCCATCTCATAGTAGAAAAACGTAGTTTAACCTAGACCAGATCCCTCATTCTTCAAGTAAGGAAACTGAGGCCCAGAACAGTTCAGAGACCTGCTCTCCAGAGTGTCAGGTGTCAATGTAAAATAAGAACTTTACTTTATAGCAACAACCTATCAGAAAGCATACCACGGTGGACTCAGAGTCACAGGTGAGAGAGGTTCTCCTCAAAGATAAATTTCTAACAGTCAGTCCCAGATATTTGTAAAAAATTCAGACTGTGGCTGAAGGGAAAAGTCATTGAGCCAAGTAATACAGCTAGCCATGTCTGTATTTATGGCTACGTCTGCATGTCTAGGACCTTACTAACAGGAGGGAAAAAAGATAAGAGACACCATAGCCTCATTGCTGCTCTCAGAGAGGGCCCCACCCGACCGGGGCCTGAATCCTGAACTTGCTTCCGTGGTGGACAAGAGGGTCACTTCTGCAGAGAATGCTTAAGGGGGACAGCCTGGGAGACAGCCCTGCCCCCAACCGGCACCCTGCCTTCTGCAAGGGTAACCAACTGGAGGTCTAAGTGCCCCTGTCACCAGATGTAAGATGAGGTGCCACCTTGTATGGATTGATGGGTCCAAGCCTCCTGTCCACACTCCACTTCTTGGCATCAATGTTGAGGAGCCATAATGGCAGAAAAACAAAAGGCCATTTTCCTCCTAGACAGTGGAGCCCATTTCTCTGTTTTACCTTTTTCTCCTGGTCCCCGGTCCAATGACAAAAGTTATCATTTGGGGCAAATTGGGCTAGCCCCTAGAGCGCTAGTTTACCTGGCCTCTGGCCTGCTTTTGGGGAGACCTCCTCTTTTGTCACTCTTTCCTCATAGTATCTGAAACTCCAGTGTCCCTGCTGGGACAGGATTTACTATCTCAATTAAAAGCTCAAATTCTCCTCCCCCTAGGCAGCTATCTCTGCTGCCCTCTCCTTCAGGACCAAAGAAGATTCCACAGTGTGCACTGATGAGATGAGTGTAGGGTGAGCCAGGATGGCCCTCCCTATTCAAATAAAACTCAAAAATCCCTCACAGTTTCCACACCCAAAACAGTATCTCCTCAATCCTGAGGGATGATGAGGCCTTATGCTGATCATAAATTCCTTAAAACAATAAGGGGTACTAATTAGTTGCTCCAGCCCCTATAATAAATTTAAAATTCTTATAAAAGTTAATTTAAAAATACAAGTTACAAAGTAAACAACTGGAAAGGATATAGACAGGTAATAAATGTATTTTTTGAGAAGTTAAAGAGAAAAGGAATGGTTTTTTGGATGAGAAGGGATTTTGCAAAAAAGGGTTTATCCTAAAGATTGTTTCAAATAGGAAAGATGAGTACAAACCATCAAAGTATGTTGTATGAAGGTCTGAGTAAGTTTGAAAAGTGTATAATAAAGCTTCGGTGTGTGATAAAGTTAAAGTTGAATATAATCTAAGAGTTGCCTAAAAGATTTTTAGGGTCATGTCAAACTAAAATCAAATCCTCTATGTCTATGAAATAACAAGGTTATCTTAATATTGTTCTGCTCTGAGTAACATCTACAAAAAACCATTACAGAGAAAGATTTTATCAAAGAAATTATTCATGTTTTCTGCTGATCTTGTCAAGCTTTTAAGTACTACTAAATCAGAGTTCATTTACATATTTGCTTATGTGTCTTAAATGACCACCTTGTAACAGTGTTATGTTATACTTTATCTAAATATGGTACAAACATTTAAAAGGTTCAAAGTGTCTATTTATATAAAATAATGAGCTAAAGTTCTCTTTTGTCCAAGAGTGTTACGTTTAAATCCTGACAGCCCCTGCCTCCCACAGGTCACCTACCTAGGTGTGGCCTTAAAGGGACAGACTCACTCCCTGAGTCAAAAATGCATCAACCCAATCTTCCATTTCCCAACCCCCATACCATAAGACAGCTTACAGCTTTCCTGGCAGTTACAGGATTTTGCAGAATTTAGATCCCTAGGTATGCAGTCCCTGAACAGACACCTTTTATACTCCTCCTAATATTCCTATTTGGGTCTTAATGTATGGCCACCCATTTCTCTTAGAAAAACTTGCCTCCAACAGACTCTGCTCCTCTGGCTGACTACCTGCCTTCTCAGGGAACTTCTCAGAGAGCATGCAGACAAGGTCCTGCCCCACACTATAACAATTTCTGTTAAACCAGGGCATCTTGTTCTCCAAAAGGATCTTCTACCCTCTCCATTGGGACTTCGATGGACCAGCCCTCATCTGGTCGTTCTCATGACACCCACTACTGTCAAGCTCAATGGGTTCCCCCAATGGCTACACCTCTCAAGAAACAATTAGAAAAATGGAGAAGGGAATTGGAGGATTCTTGAAATTGTCTAGGGAACAACATTTCACAGTGGTTCTCCTGGCCAATGCCCATCCTAATGCCTATGTTTCTTGCTCTCCTATTCTTAAGCTTCCTCCTTTATATCATACTACATGTCTGCTATTGCTAATCAAAAATTTAACCAGTTGTACCTCCAGGGATACCAACCTCTCCAAAACCACCCTGAAAACTACTGTGAAGGCCCCATCCAGGACACCACAGGAGCCTGAGGATCCTGCCCCATACAACACCCCCTGCCAGCAGGAAGCAGTTAAAGAGACTGATGCTTCGCCCCAATTCCTGATCCTCAGCCCCCTATCCTCATCATTATTAAAGAAAAAATGGGGGAATGATAGAATAATAATGTTGCCATTTTGTGAATCAGCCAAAATGGCAGCCCGGCCCTTAAACAAATTCCCGTGCTCTAAGACAGCCCCACCCCTTCCAGAAACTACTGCGCATGCCCTAACCTCCTTACCCTCCCCCTTCTATAAAAGCCACTGCTCGCCCAGGCTCTAGGCTGCGCCATCTTTTCCCCGGCCAGCCTGGCAGTTTGGGCCTGCCATTAAACCTTGCTCTATGGACATGAGACTTTTCTCGTGAGCTTTCTTTGAGAGTGGCGTTTTTCCTAACACCACTGAGTGCACATTTATAAAATGCATGTGCCTATTATCTAAATCACCAGATAAACTCATTTATTGTGCATTCTGAAACTATTTTCTTTACATTCACACTGATATTAGAGAAGGTTTGAAGTATTTTATCAAATAGTGTAAACAAATTTTCTTTTGTTTGGAACACTTCATAAATTTGCATGTTACCCTAGCACAGGGGCCATGTTAATCTTTTCTGTGTCATTCCAGTTTCAGTATCTGTGCTGCTAAAGTGAGCACTGTAACCAGCTTTCTGAAGGAACTGATTTTATTCTGAATCAAGGATTTTTTCCCCCTAAGTTTACCCCATGTTAAATTACATAAAATGCCCTTGGGTCTGTGGTCAGGCAGTGTATCATGGCAGAAAGCACATGGTGGAGCAAGCTGCTCACGTGAAGACAGCTGGGAAGCAACCAGTACCACAATCCCCTTCAAGAGCAGTCACAGTGACCTAAAATCTCCCACTAGGCACCATCTCTTAGCGGTTTCCTCTACCTTCCAATAGAGTCGACCCAAGGAAGAAGTTTTTAACACATGGGCCTTTGGGGGATATTCCAGATCCAAACTATAGCACCAATATACAAAATTTATTACTATAAATGATGAAGAGGAAATGAAATTTATAAAAAGATAACACTTAGAATCAGAAAACTGGGAATATATCTAAAAATCATATGTAAGACCTGTAGTGAAAAAAATTTAAACTTTTTTTGGATAAACTATTAAAATGTTAATAGTTTAGAGAAATTCAGTATTATAAATGTTTGTCTCCTCAAATAATTTATAGACTCAATGCAATTCCAATCAAAATCTCTGCTTTACAGAGTTTGACATGTGGACTATAAAAGGTATATGGAGCCCTTTCCTACCTTCTCTTTCAGAGTATTTCAGTTTAAAATGATATGGACAAAGCATGAAAACAAAAACAGGACATTGTGGTAGCCCAGATTGAGGTACTGGGACCTGGAAAAAATGAGGAAGGCACTAGAATAGGAGTCACTGCAATGTTGGTGTTCAAGCGAGAGTATCTCTGAAAGGTGGATGAAATACAGTATCTGAGACTGAGCAGGGTCAGGAGGTATCTGCACAAAGATGGAGGGAGAGCCCACTGTGGGTTTTCAGCAGTTGAGGGGTCAATCATCTGAACAAGAAGTGATCTGGCAAAGGGTGGGCTGAAGAAGGCATTCGCTTTGGAGGGAGAGTGGAGACAATCTGATGAAGGGTGTTGGAGTTCAAGGGACTAAGAAGGGAACTTGCTTAGAGGCAGGGCCATGACACAGATGACAAACAAGGCATTGAACAAATAAAATTAAGGATGAAGGGAGCCAGGTTACCATCAGAAAAAGGAGTTACAAGGTATACTGGTAAAGCACTTGCCTAGCATGTGCTAGGCACATTCTGGTTTGATCCCCAGAATTGAAAAAACAAAGGAATTATAAATAATGAAAGGTATGTATAACTAGAAGAGGGGAGTTTGAAAGCTCCAAAGTAATAAGAAAATGGAAACATTAGTTACCTTGATTTATATACATGTATTGGAATATCAGCACATACCCCTTAAATATGTACAATCATCACATGTTAATAAAGAAATTTAAAAAAAGGTCAAGGAGACAGAAATGTTAACTACACTGACTTGCATATTACACACTATATATATGCATTATCACTGCACCCTATAAATATGTACAATTAAAATAATAATAAAAACAAAACAGCAAAAACCGAATACTGAGAGGGAAAAACTAGAATGAACCATGTAGAATTGGATTGGAAATAATAAGGGGGCTACAGGCGTGGCTCAGTGGCAGAACACCTGCCTAGCAAGTGTGAGTTCAAACCCAACTAACACTACCACTCACACACACACATACAAAAGTAATCAGGACACTTAGGAAAAACGGCTGATTCCAGGGCTGGGTCAGAGAAAATATAAGATGAACTTGGGACATCTTTTTGTTTCAGAAAGAAAGTGCTCAATGAATAAAAGGAACTTGACAAAAAGATAAGAAATCAGCTTGAAATTGCTACAACTCGCCAAATCTGGAGTATGTGAATACCAAATTAATAAGCTTTCTCTTCTCAATTTATTTGTTTGTTGGTTTTGCTTTATTTATCAGTGTAGAAGGAATGAAAGAATAAGAAAATCATTATTTGACAATCATCATAGTAATAATTTGACTTAAGCAGTAATACTTAATGTAATGCTAAATATGGCAGGTGAAAATTTGAGAAGTAACCAGGTAGTTACAGAGTCCCCAAATTTTTCTACACAAGATATTTATGAAATCTAAAGGGAAAAACCTGGCAGATACTCCTTAATGAAATAAGCAATGTCAACACTGGCCAGAAATGGAATGAAGTGATAGCATATCTGTCCATATGTCCTTGTTATTGTGTGACTGAGGTCCTCAGCTATTTTTTGACTCTTGGCTGAAGGGTATCATTGGATCCTACAAGTTTCCTATAGTTCCTAGGGTTTGCTCACAGCTCTTGGCCATATGGGCTTCTTCAATATGGCTGCTTACTTTATCAAACTGGGGTTAGGGCGAGGGTCGGGGAGAATAATGCTCTCAATGCAGCAGGAAGAGGCTGCACTGGAAAGAACTTAGCAGCACTTGGATGACATAACCTGAATCCAATCATGAGCAAACATCAAATGAAACCAAACTGAAGAAAAATCTACAAAACAATGGGCCTATACTATTCAAAAACATAAATGTCATGAAAATTTAAAAAAAGAGACTCAGAAACTAACCCAGATTAAAGGAGACTAAAGAAACAGGATCACTGGACACAATAAATCATTGTATGTAAAAATACCCCTAGCCTGGACCATCATTCAGATAACCAGCAAAATCTGAACAAGGTTTGTAGATTAGATATTAATAGTGAACCAGTTTTGATTTCCTGATTTTGATAGTATACTACAGTTATATAAGATTATTCCTTGTTTTCAGGAAACACAAGTATTTAGGCATCATGTCTGCAACTCACAAGTAGTTTAGAGGGGGAAAAAACTATTATATACCTATATTTACATTTATTTAGAAAAAGAGGAGAGGGAAGACAAGGATTAAAGCAAATGCTAATTTTTGGGGAAGTCTATCCAAGAACTCTTTGTACTATAACTTAAAAATTTTCTGTAAGTCTGAAATTGTCAAAATAGGACATCTTCAAAAGAAAAAAACCCAGGTATTAACAACTTGTAGCTCACTGAATAAAATAAACCATGAATCCATATTGTAAGTAAATGAATAAATTGGAAGTTTGATGAGAAACAAATGTATTTATCAACTTCCAACAAAACACTAAATAAATACAAAGTGGAAGAGCATTACAGAGAAGAAATCCAGCAGATAACACCATTACTGCTCAATGTTACAATCATCAGTAATGGGAAAAATAAAAATTACAGGTTGCATGAGAAAAATCACAGAATCACTTCCGCGATACTCATTCCAAAAAAAAATGCATGATTAAGTCTAATCATAATGAAACATCAGAAAAATCCAACTGAAGGACATTCGACATGAAATCTACCTTAAAAAGATTTAAGTATTGTGGGGCATTGGTGGCTCAGGCCTGTAACCTTAGTTACTTAGGAGGCTGAGATTGGGAGGATCTTGGCTCTAGGTCAGCCCTGCCAGGGAGTTTGTGAGAAGCCATCTGAACCAGTATCTGAGCACAGTGGTGCATGCCTGTCACCCCTAGCTATGCAGGAGGTTGGGATCAGGAGGATGGTGACTTGAGGTAGCTCTGGTAAAAAAAGTTTGAGAGGTGTGGTGCACATATGCCTGTCATCTGAGCTATAGAAGGACGTTTAAAATAGCAGAATTGTGGTACAGGTGGGACTAGACAGAAAGTGAGACCCTATCTCCAAAACACCCAGAGCAAAGAGGGCTAGAGAATGGCTCAAGTGGTAGAATGCCTGTCTAGCGAGCACAAAGTCCTGAGTTCAAACCCCAGTACTGCCAACCCCCCCCCCCAAAAAAACCAGATTTAAGTATTGAAGGTCAAGGAAAGACTGAGATATGTTCCAAACTGAAAGAATTGAAGCAATGAAACAAAATGGGATCCATAGGCCTGAATGGAATACTTTTGCTTTTAAATAGCAAAACTTGAATCTGAGGACTAAATGATAGAATGCATTAACTTTACCTTTCTGATTATGAAGGCTGTATGAGGCAGAATCTTCTGACTGTATCAAATATACACCGAAGTAATCAGGGCTGATGGCGCATGCCAGCAATAGACTCTTAGTTCTTTGTACTAGAACTTGAAATTTCTAATTTTAAGAATATTTCCAAAAAGTTAATCAAGGACAAATAGAAAAGATAAAAAGCTGTAGGTAAATGTTTCTCCGTAAATCAGTACTTAATATTATAAAAAAATTAAAATTATCTGTTTGATGGCACTATAATGATTATAATGTATCAAAACATTGGCAAAGGCTAGCATAACAGTATACCAAGGTGATATCTGTCTAAATCTTTAGGTCCATATATAGTGAGAAAAATTGGAAAATACAAATAATAAGTGATATTTCACCCCAATGATGTTAACAGACAACTGGCACTTGGGTGGTTTGAGTATGTAAAACTCAACAATACTGGTTTTCATTAGCAAAATCTGCTTATAAGACAGTTAGAGATGCCAAAAAACAGTCAGAAATAGTATGTGAATTATCATCACATATGTGTCATATAAAGTATTTTCCTTCGGTAAAGTTTTCACATAATTTTTTTAATAGGGAACAATTAAAATGTTGTATAAACAGTCCAATAAATAAAATGTTACATTTCAGATCACATATTTTTTCTTTAAAATCTCTACATATCCTTGTGATGCTTCCGAAAATAGATTTTTACTTGACTTATTGGTAGATCCTGGGGGAGAAGCTCTAAAGAATCCAGATTCAAGTTCAACAGCAGCTAGAGAGAAAAAGAAACATATATACATTTTATATATTTATATATTTATTTATTTATTTATTATTTTGTGGGGCTGGGCATTTAACCCAAGGTCTTGTGCATGGCTAGGCAAGCACTCTATAATTTGAGCCATGCCCCTAGCCCTTTTGTTTTTGAGATAGGGTCTTGCTAACTTTGTCTGTGTTGGCCTCAAACTCTTGATCCTGCTGCCATTGCCGCTTGAGTAGCTGGGATAACAGGTGTGTACCACCATGTCTGGCCTCAAAAGAATTATATTCTTTATCTCAAAGACTTTATAGTTAACTAAGCATGAGTCAGTAAAAAAACTTGAGAACTTTATTGTGCTCATAAGAATTAAAAATATGTATGGGTTAACTATAATACACAATGATGATTAAATAAATTTGGTCACAGTTGCATACTGAATTATCATTTTGGTTAAATATTAAAGCTTCTGGTTTTCTCACTCTTCATTCATTTATTCAATAACCATGTGTGAAGGTACTATGAGAAGCACTGGAATGACAGTATGAATATGATACAGTTCACTCCTCAAAGAACTGTATACTATTAACTCCCCTTCCCCTCTGAAGACAAATAGGACTGGGGGAATAATCCAGTAGTAGAGCACTTGCCTAGCATGTGCAAGGCACTGGGTTCCATCCTCAGCATTACAAAAATCAAAACCAAAAATAAACAAAAAGCCCAAAACCCAAAGCAACCAACAAAACAAAAAACCCCTAAATAGGGAATAGCACCTGGGAGGTTGAGACAGGAAGAGTATGAGTTTGAGGCCAGTCTGGGCTAAAGAGTGAGACCCTGCCTCAACATCAACCAAACCAAACCAAATCAAATCAAATCAGAAAAAGGTATTTTTTTAATACAGTCATAAATACTATGGCAGTATAAAACATGGCACTACCAGAATGAACATACAGTTTTATGTCAACATTGTTTGCTTTTTGGTGGAGGTGAAATTTAAGTTGACACATGAAGGATAAGGAGAAAGTTAAGTTGGAATGAGAGACGAAGTACCTGCAAACAGCTAGTGATGAGAAAGAGCATTTGCAGAATTGTAAGTAGTCTATTTTTGCTAGAAGCTTAGACAAATGGAAGATTACAATAAAAGGGATAGGGCTGACTAACTTGACAATGGTCACATTGGTTTGGGTATTTTTACTCTATGCTAAGGATTTGGAAGTGTTCCCCGGGAAAAAAGGTAAGCCAATGAGAAAGTGAACAACATCAATGAGAAAGTGGCACCTGTTCACCTGACAGTTTGTGAACTCTAATTGCTTCTTGACTAAGTATTTCTAGATAAGTCTGGCTTTCTTGGCCATGAACCTGAGAAATTGTTGATACTGTTGTTTTCCAAGCACAGTTTCAATATGCTGATAGTTTCACACGTATGGAAGAAGTGAAGACAATGTTGAGCCAGAAACAGAAATACTACAGTTTTTGAGATTTTTAAAAGCTATAGAACATGACAAAATGAGGAGTAAGTACATTATGCATTAGAAATGATTACATTTTTACATCATTCATCTGATGACTGTGAGAAAATACTTAATGTAGAATCTATCAATCAAACCAGCTCCTCAGAGTTGGGTGCTGGTGGCTCATGTCTATAATCTTAGCTACTTGAGAAGCTGAGACTGGGAGGATTATGGCTCAAGGCCAGCCTGGGCAAACAGTTCCTGAGATTTCTACCTCCAAAATAACCAGAGCAAAATAGACTGGAGGTGTGGCTCAAGTGGTAGAACACCTGCTTTGCAAGCATGAAGCTGTGGGTTCAAACTCCAGTCCCACGGAAAAACCCACCCCCCCAAAAAAACTCCAAAATACAACTCTTCCAAAAAAATAAATCCCCAAAACAAAGGAAAGGGACACAATTTGTTATTTGCTATTTACAGCTTATTTCAGAAATCAATCTAAATTTAATTAATAAATGTTGGCAACATACCTTCTTTTAGTTCTCTACTTATACTTTTTTCCAACTCCTGCTGCATCTGAAACGAGTCAAAATTATTTATGTTTATGTTAAGCAAAAGACATTTTTCATGGGAATGATATGTCACTTACAAAATATGGCCTTTAAATAAGATTTTTAGAAATGACATCTAACTTACTTATGTTAAAAAGTAACATAAGTAAAATAAAATTCCTACTTATTTTTAGCTCAAAAGTAATATATATGTACAATACTGCTTATATTAATCTGATAAAAAGTACAATTAATATCGGTCTACTGCATACACATTATTTAGAATGGTGATATTTTACCTCATTAGTACAAAGGTTAAACAATTTAAGTCATTTTATACTGAATGTATAACTGTGATTTTTTTTTTTTTTAGCAAAACTCTCTCCTTTATAAGAGTTTATTCAGTTTTTTCACTTTACTGGATTTTTCCTTAAAATTAACTTTCCATTCAAAATAAAAAAATTTAACATATGTTCTAGGCTATTAACTTTTCAGCAGAAGAAAGTGATGTTGTTATGACATTACGTGAAAATTCTACTGGCAAAAAATTAAATTTTTATGCTATCTGGATTATGACCAAACATTTTTTATCAACATGGAAAAAAGTCTTCAGAAAATTTGCTTGCAAAAAAGAATAGAGGTTAAAGCCAATTTTCAAACTTTTGAGTTTCTTTAATGACTTTCTAGATAGAACTGGAAACAAGGATAACAATACACATCTCTTTAACTGTAATTCTATTTTCTTTTCAGAAATTAAGATCATTTTGAAACATTTCACCATGTTACCTAAAGAATTAAAAATGTCTGAGAATACTTCAAACTATGTTGCAAGTGTCCCATCTACAGTGTTCTTACATCTTTTGTTTACAACCTACTATCTTATTAATTGCCCCAAAGACTCTATGATCATCTACTGACCACAATATTTTGTGGTGGTTAATGATAATGTGACGTCCAATGCCTTTATAAATTTTAGGTGATTGACAGCTTTCTAATATTTTGAGAAATTGTTTTCTGTAACATTTCTGTGAGAAAACATTGCAAAGTTTTGTAAAAGTAACAATACTGGATGAAGGGGAGAGCCTTTACCTTTACTGAAAGAATCTGCCAGGCATAGTGGGACACACTAGCTGTAATCCCAGGTACTTGGAAGGTGGAGGCAGGAGGACTCCTGGGCAGTTAGTGCAAGATTCTACTGAAAACCAAACTAAAAGCAAAAGGGCTGGGGGTATGACTGTGGTAGAATGAGTCCTGAATTCAATGTCTAGTACCATCACCACACAATAAAAAGAATATTACTACTACTAAACACTATGAAGAATGCAAACCACATTTTTATAAGATTTGACTAAGGAAACTACAAATTGTTACCTTTTTCTCCCCAAAGCGCTTTTTCTAAATACTTCCTATTGGTAATAGATTTTACTTTATTTTTACGGTACTGAGGTTGAACTCTGGGCCTCACACTTGCTAGGTAGGCACTCTACCACTTGAGCCACTCTACCAGGTTTTATTGTCTTTATGCCCTCATTCACAAATGCTTTCATAATACATAAAATCTACACAGATAAAAATGAATCATGTTTCTTAAAAACTGTTTGCTTTTTTGTACTGAAGAAATTCCTCCCCTACTCTTTCTTTTCCCTTTGTTGGTAGTGATTGAATCCAGATCACCGGGGATGCTAAACATGTACTCTACCAGGGAGCTACATCCCCAGCTCTATACTGAAGAAATCTTAATTCTCTCTAGAAAATACCTGTGGTATAACAAATTTTGGCACTGGTAACTGTTTTCTCCTAAGCTCTTGAAGAGCATCTGGGAGAAGTAGTTATCTCTATTCCAGCTGTGGAGTGCAAGAAAGAGATGAAAGTTCAGAGGGAAAAAGGACAGACTCAGAACACTGGGAGAGAGGGGGCTCTTCTGGAAAGGGCTACCAAAAGCTTACTAAAGGTCTTGAGTACTGAAGGCTGGAGTTTTGTCCTGGCTGGTGGGAGGTTGGAAACAGCTTAGCTCATAAGTCTAAACTGACAAATACCAAATGCCTATTTAGGAGTCCCTTTCATTTAATTCTTACTTTCCTATGAAATCACAGTTTTCTTGTATTTCCCTTATTGGAAATTCAGAATTGTTGCCCCCAGCTGAATGGCTTAATATAATTTCTGGCACAAATCATGGAAGTGAGAAAAAAATGTCATGGGGTGACATTAACCACTGTTCTACTCCATTCGACAGGGGTGCCATCAATGGTTTTTGAAGTGCATAAAGCAATAGCTTAGGAGAAACTGAATGGTTTTTGAAGTGCATAAAGCAATAGCTTAGGAGAAACTGAATGTTCCAAGCCAGCTGTGATGGCACACACCTGTAATCCCAGGACCCTGGAAGCTGAGGCAGGAGGATCATATGTTCAAGGCCACCCTGGGCTACAAGACCTTGTCTCAAACAACAACAACAAAAAAGAACAAAAAACACTCAAAAAAGAACAAAAAACACTCAAAAAAGAAAAATAACAAAATAAAACAAAACAATAAGCAACAAAAGATCCCCCAAACCATGCTGAATTTTGTCAGAGGAAAAAAAAAGTTTAATAAATCGTTAATCTTCCTTTTATGTATAATGCTAACCTGAAAGCTGTAGTATCAATTCCTTATGGAGCAAAATGAATATTTTTAATAAAAATACTCATTTCTCTGTAGACTTTACGTTTACTTCTAGGTGAGGATTGTGTTTCAGATGGAGGCTTTGAAGTGCAACCTTAATAAGGAGAAGCATGTTTTTAACTTCATACTTTTCCATTTTTTAAAAATATAAGACATTTATATACAATAGAACAAGGTACCATGAATTTAGCTTATTAGGCAAATTCTCTCACAACTGATAGTTTTCAAACTATGTCCACAGAAATCTAAGGTGCCACAGAGGATAATGTAAGGTGAAGGTGAAATAGATGGTGGGACCCACCTCTTCCTAGGACACTGGGACAGAAGTTAAGCATTGTCAGAGTATGGTTAAGTGTTGTTAAAGTACTATTACTGGTAAGTCTTTATTATAAGCATCTTTTTGAAAGTTCATTTCTTCCCTTTACACGCTCTGAGATGTTGGGGTTTGAGAAGATTTAACTTCCTAACTGATAGCTGTTAATTCCTTCTCTGAGGCTCAGACTGCTTTGAGCAAAGGACTGCCAATCAGGTAGTCACCTGCCCTCATGCAGACTCCAGCTTTAGAAGGCACTGCCACAGCAAGCAGCTTGTACTCGGGAAATAGGGGGGTTGGAATGGAGGGGTTATGGCAGGGAAGGGGAGTTGCAGTGACTGGACTTTGACTCAATGGAAGACCAACTGTCACTTCCAGAGCTGGGGGGGTGGTGGGTGGAAAGGTATGCTGACCCAACAAAGACCTGTGACTGGTGCATGTATGAGTGGACTGTTGTGATTACTGCAGACCAACTTTGTGAGCACCTGGGAGGTACCCTCTTTGCTGCTCTCCTGATGTTATAACATCAGGTCCCAATAAAGACTTTCTTCAATAATCTTGCCCACCTTGCTGAACTGCTAACACTAAGAAACAGATGAGAAGAAGCAGAGATGACAGGGAGGAAGCTTGCCCTGGCAGCAGGTAGTGGTAAGGTGGGCAAGCTGAGTGACCTGGAGCAACAGGGGCAGATAGTGGCTGGAGGCTGTGGGCAACAGAGAAAGTAAAACTGATGGCAGCTGGTTGAAAGTGGTTGGCAGCCACATAGGAACTTTAATCCTTTGTGCTCTTAGCTTTCAGGGGCCTGAACCTCCTGACAGGTCCTAGCTGTCAAGGGCTTTGGGCTGAACCCTGAGGAATGTGCTGCTGCTTTAGCTGTAAAGGTCTAGGGCTGACTGTTACCGCCTACTGTAATGTACTCCACCACCTGCGAATAATCACAAGAGCCCAGAATAACTGGAGGATATCTCCTTGCCTATCCATAATTTCTGTTTAGGAAGAGGAAAACCTGCCAGCCAGCTGATTTGTTAACAAAGGGATAAGGAAATCATACCTTCAGAGCTCCCACCCCTCCTTTAGCCAGATCATTCTACTTCTATTATATTTTAAAAAGTTTTTATTAGTTTGTGATCGTTATACAGGGGATTTTGTTGTGACATTTCCATGTATACATATATTATACCCTGGTTTTGTTCGTTCCCTCCATTATTCTCCCTCTTACCCCCTGTCTATTTTATAGAACACAATTTCATACAAAAAATTTAAAAAGTTGTTCTTGGAAATAAAATTTTTAGAAAGGTATGAAAGTCACAAAGTCTCTAATTTTATGTATGAGCCAACACTGGTTCAGAGAAATTATAGCCTGACTGAGGTCACAAAGCTAATTAGCTACAGGCCAGGAATAGGGTTTCAGTCTTTTTACTAGGATTTTTTTTCCCCTTTGGTGGTACTGAGGGTTAAAATCAGGGCCTCATGCTTGCTAGGTAGGCACTTTACTGCTTACCTACACTACCCTCTTTGCATTGGTTATTTTTTTAGATAGGGTTTTGCTTTCTGCCTGGACTGTTGATCCTCCTGTTTATGTTTCCTGTGTGGTTGGGATGACTGGTGCACATACCACCTTGCCCAACCATTGGTTGAGATAGGGTCTCACAAACATTTTTCCCCAGGCTGGCCTTGAACTGTGATCTGCACTTCCCAAGTAGCCAGGATTATAGGCTCGAGCCACTGCTCCCAGCCTAACTTTTGGTTTTTTTAAATTAAAATTTAATGTCACTCTTTTTAAGGTCACTCAAATTTCTAAAATATATATAATAAAATTACATTTGCCCTTTAAACTACTGTAATTCAATATCAATCTCTATTATTAACATATGAAGGAAATTGCACTTGTTAGTTTATAAATATTAAATGCACATAAGCTTCAAGATGGTGCTCAAACATCTCTAGCAGCTCTGGGGAAGTAACAGATAGAGAACAGTTGTCCTTCAAAGTGGGTAAGGAAGATGCTGAGATTTCAATAGCAAACAGATACAACCATATACAAAAGGCAAGGTAGGTGAGTATAGTGGCTCATGCCACTATATCCTAGATACTTAAGAAATCGGGAGGATTGCAGCTCAAGGACAGGTGGGGCAAAAGTTCACAAGCTCCCATCTTAACCAATTGCTAAAAACCATGGTGTGTCTGACATCCACAACTACAAGGGGAAGCACAAATAGGAGGATCATGGTCCAGGCCGGCCAGGCATAAAGTGAGACCCTGTCTCAAACATAACCAACCAAAAGGCCTAGGGCATGGTTCAAATAGTACGGTGCTTGCCAAAAAAAAAATAAATAAATAAAAAATTTGATGGTTTTGGCAAACAGACAAATTACAGCAGGCAAGTACCCAGTGAGAAACACAGAATGTATACAGCCACAGATGGTGGAAATGGAGACCAAAGCAGTATTTCAATTGTGAACAGACAGAATCTAATTTAAAAAACAAAACAAAGAGGGTTTTAGAATGGGGAAAGGGGTAAGAAAACTTCAGTGAGTGGTCTGGGCAGAAGCTACAGTGCAGTGAAAAGGAGTGCAGATGAAAGATAGACCCAGAAAACACAATTTACTGAACTCAGTACCAAATGCATTTGCAGTCTTGCCAGATAGAGGTCCTGGAATCCACATAGGGCATAGATGCTGGGAAAATTCTACTTGCACACTGGTAGGAAACAATTGTGCAAACATCTTGAGCTGACAGATTTACCGGTCAGAAGTCCCTATTTCATCTGGTCAATGGGAACACACAGCAAGAATTAGGCTGGCATCTGTCCACTGAATTCTGGCTAGGAGAGCTGATTTAGTTACAAAGGAAAGTTTGAGTTAGAGATCCAAAGAGCTACATGTGGTGGGAAACAGCAAAGTCACGGAAAGAAGTCACTTCACACCTAAGCAGAGCTCTGGGAGTGGAGACCTGGAGGATGCCACTATTTTTGTTGCAGACCTTCCCTCAAAACATGACATCTACTTGCTAGGTGGACACACACACACATACACAAAACTAAGGAAGTCAAAACTGCACACAGAATGCCCTCACTGGATAAAGAAAAGCCAGTAGGCACTCATTCAAAATTTATACTACAGCTCACAGGATTGACATTGACTGGAAGCCTGTCCTTTTTTCATTAAATGTTTCTCTTCCTTTTAGTATTTTTTTCCTTATGCTTCAATTGTTCACTTTTCTATAGAAAAGTTAACATATTCACATACGAATTTTTATTCTTTTACATAATTTCTTTTTTCTCTGCTTTCTATTCTTACCTTCTATGACTTCTCAACTTACTTAGTTTCTTTGACCTATCTTGTAATATTCTTTTTGTTTTGTTTTGTTCTGACTTTGAGATAGGCTCTCCCTAATGGGCCCAGGCTGGTGTGGGCTGTCTAAGCCTCCCAACTACTGAGACTGTAGACATGGGCCATTATACTTTTAAAAAATTTTCAGTCTTTTCTTCCTCCCTCTTTTCTCCCCCCCACATTTTTTATTCTCTTTGTGTCTTCAATTAGATCAGTGAACGCTCCTTAATTTTTTTTCTTTCTATATTCCCCCCTCTACAATTTTTATTGCCATAGTTTTGGTTGGTTGGTTGGTTGCTTGGTGTTATTTTCTCTTTTCCATGTTACTACTGGTTGGATTGTCTTCCTATCGCCTCCTTTCTTATTATCCATTTCTATTTGTTTCTTGCTCTATTCAGTACTATTTTCCTTCCATTACTACCTTAAGCTGATCTCATTTTAGTTCAGGTAGTATTATCTTTGCCCCTTTATTCCTCTAAGTTCTTAGAGTAGTGTAGTGGTGAAAATTGTTTTGAATTAGTTATTATTGTATTTCCATAGTGGGTGGGTCTATCAATTATGGTTGTGTCTGTATCTAGTCTTCTCTACAAAGTAGTGGTGCTGGGGATCAGGCCCAGTGCCTTGAGCACATTGGACGAATATCTGGCTACTAAGCCACACTTTCTCAGTCCAGTGCTGAGTTCACCAACAGACAGGATCAAGAAGAAGACAGATTATCAGGGTTTAATGACAAGGTAGATGTGTGAATTAGAACATTAAGACAATAATAAAGATTTAAAAATCTGAAAACATGAACAGAATACATGAGACCTTTGGGGTACCACTAAAATATCAAACTTATGAATCATGGGCATAGATGAAGGAGAAGAGGTACAAGCTGATGAGACAGAAATCATATTCATTAAATAATAGTAGGAAATTTCCCAAATCATGGAAAAGAGGAAGAAGAGGCTTTTAGAACATCAAACAGACAAGACCAGAAAAGAACTTTTCCACATAACATATTATAATTAAAACACTAAGTATACAGAACAAGGAAAGAATATTGAAAGCTGTGAAGACAGAAACCCCAAGTCACATATGAAGACAAATGCATCAGAATAAAGGCAGATTTTTCAACAAAAACTCTAAAAGCCAACAGAGTATAGAATGATGCATTAGACATAAACTTAACCAATTATGTTAGGCATAAAGACTAGGCATAACCTTACCCAACTGATGTTAAATACCTCTGTAAATGAAAACTGTAAAACATTAAAGAAAGAAATTGCAGAAGACACTAGAAGATGGAAAGATCTCCCATGTCTATGGATAGGCAGAAAAAATGTTGTAAAATGACCATATTACCAAAGCTATATACAAATTCCATGCAATCCCATCAAAATTCCAATGGCATCCATCACAGAAATAGGGAAAAAAAATCCTAAAATTCATATGAAAGCACCAAAGCCCCTGAATAGCCAAATTAATCCTGGGGAAAAAGCAACATGGGAGGTATCGCAATACCTGACTTCATGTTATACTACAGAGCCATAGTAACTAAAACATTATGCTTCTGGCACAAAAAAGAGACATGTAGACCAATGGAATAGAAGATCCAGAAGTAAGTCCAAGCAGGTATTTTGTCTAAGGTGCCAAAAATATAAATTGAAGAAAATAGCCTCTTTAACAAGTGTTGATGGGAAAACTGGATATCCATATTAAATTAAAAGACTGGAAATAGATCCTTATATCTCACCTTGTACAAACATCAACTCAAAATGGATCGAAGACCTTAATATATGACCTGAAAATTTGAAATTAGAAGGGGAAAACACATGAGTATATAGATATAGATAAGAACTCTATGAGGACTCCAATAGCTCAGGAAATAAGAGTAAGAAGTGTCAAATGTGATTGTGACAAAAGCTTCTGTACAGCAAAAGAAACAAACAAGAGGGTGAAGAGACAGTCTACAGAATGGGAGAAAATCTTTGCCAGATATTAGTCTAGAGGGCATTAATATCTAAAATGTACACAAAACTCAAAAATTTAAACAGAAAAGCAAATAATCCAATTGATAAATGGACAATGGAACTAAATACACATTTTTTTTTTTTTCACATCTTGAGCAACTACACCAGCTCTTTTTTGTGAAAGTTTTTTTGAGATACGGTCTTGTGAACTATTTGCCTGGGCTGGCTTCAAACTGTGATCACCCTGATTTCTGCCTCCTGAGAAGCTAGGATTACAGTGTGAGCCACTGGAGCCCAGCTCTAAACAGACAGTTTTCAAAGGAAGAAGTATGAAGGACCAATAAATACATGAAAACATGTTTAACATCCTTAGCCATCAGGGAAATGCAAACCGAAACTACTTGATTCTACCTTACCTCAGTCAGAAAGAGTATCTTCAACAACAATAACAACAAAATATGCTGGTGAGGATGCAGGGGAAAAAGAAAATATTACCCACTGCTGACTCAGGAACGTAAAGCAGTCCAGCTGCTACGGAGGTTTCTCAAAAAATTAAAAGTGAAGTTTATTGACCTTGACTTCATTGTCAAAAAAAAAAAAAAAATTAAAAGTAGAACTTCATACGACTCAGTTGTGACACTCCTGGGCACATACCCAAAAGAATACCGTCTTACTACAGAGACACGTGAACCCACATTGGCCATGGCACTATTCATAAGTTATAGAACAAGTCTAGCGCCCATCAACTGATAAGTGGATAAAGAAAATGTGGTATATACACTAGGGGAGGGAAATGGGGAAAAAAACCCAGGTCATGAAAATACAAGGGGGAACTACTAGAAGCTTTAAGGGGATGGGAAAAGAAGGAGAAGAAAGATTAACATATGGGGTGAACATGATCAAAGTACATTATATGCATGTATGGAATATCACAATGAAACCCCTTACTTTGTACAAGTAATACACCCTAATAAAAATATTGAATAGATGTATTTTCTCCCATAGAAGAGAACTGAGGAATTATTTATTAAGATGCTGAACAATTAATTGCAGAGCTATAATATGTATTTAAGGAATTTGTTAAAAAATGATTAAAGAAAAGGAACTGGATGACAATGAAGGACTATCTGAAATTTTTAGAGAATAAAATGACTACTGGGCTTGGCATGGTGGCATGCACATGTAATCCTAGATACTTGAAAGGTAGCAGCAGAGGATTGTGAGTTCAAGGCCAGTCTGGGCAAAGACAGTGAGACTTATCTCAAAAATTAAATATAAAACAAAAGGATTGGGGCATGTCTCAAGTGGTAGGTAGAATATTTGCCTAGTGTACATGAAGCTCTGGGCTCAATCCCTAATACCATAAAAACAAAACCAACCATCAAAATCTGGGCATTTGGCTTATTATTATAAAATGAAGTAGAGACAAGAGGAATTACAGAGCATCCAACTAATATAACAAATTTTAGTTATCAGGGCAGAGAGTGTATCAATGGTAGAGCATGTTCTTAGTATGCATAAGGACCTAGGTTCAATTCCTAGGAAGAAATCCCATCCAGTTTTTTAGTTATCAGAAAAGAATTCTACATGCAAAAATTGAAAAATTTCATATTTTGCAATAATAAAAATTAATAAGGAACAAAAAATCCATATAATTACTTCTAATAAACAGAGCAAGGAACCTCAGAGTTAAACTAAAGTGTGAAAACTGAAAGTAAAAATTAGCCAAACATGTATGTAGTAATCTACTGTAACTACAATGGTGTTAAATGGCAAGACTAAATTTCATGTAATGGTAACAGACTCAATAAATGCTAAATGCTATAAACGGAGAAAACTTGCTTCAACAACCAGTACAACTGTAACCATATTGTTCTTTACAATTACAAAAAAAATGCTAGCAAGACAGAACTTCACAACAGGAATAGTCCAAACTGTTAAAACCTTGCAAATAAAGGAGACAGATAAACAAATGCAGTATCAATGCTAATTTTAACATTTTACTTTCTAGAATTATAGCTAAAACTCTTTAAAAATCTGTTTTGAAATATGTCATCCAAAAATCCACCTTTTTAAAAAAATCATTTTAGACAGTATGTTACCACCTCCTATGCTATTGTTTTCCCAGCAAAAATAATCAAATTCCAACCAACTCCAGAAGGGACTCTAAGAATTTTTTACATGACAATTGTATAAAAATTGCATTTTGCAGTGATTATGGAACTGTATCTTTGTATATTGATAGAAGAGTGCTTTTTAGTCTTCCTTACTCAATCTAGGACAATTTGGCAAACTTATGTCCCACAAGTAAACCATGTACATCTTGGAACTGCTAGTTTAAAATGAGTAATTTTTCAACTTATCTGGAAATATTAAAAAGTAATGCCCCCCCGTCCCCAGTAAGGGACAATAATTTTCCCCAAATCCTCCTTTGCACCATATTTACATTTACACACTCATTAACACTCTCTTATAAAAAGATATATTACTTGTTCTTTCTGGTAAGAACTAATGGAACACTTTATATTTGCATAATGCTTAACACTTTACAGAAATATTTAATATTCACTCTCTTTTTGTACACAGTAGTCCAATTTCATGACTTTAAGCACTTGAATCGTGATCCTCTCAGTTTTTCAGAAAAAAATCTAAGAAAATGGTAAAAAAAATTAGCTAGCCAAGATCTTATAATTTATGTATAATTTATTTAATTTGTTCCCTTTTAAGCTACTGAACTGCAATGTTGTCAAAAAAGCTTAGATTTGTTTTATGATTTTATTAGGACATGATGCCAAGTAAAAAAAATAAGGTCAGGACTCATTTAACACAGGCCTATGGTACTTTTCTATGTATTAAGAGATCATGAAAACATCCTCAAAGCTGTAATTCAATGTGTACCAGCTAAAATGGATATTTTAATAACAATGACACATAATAAAAATTAGCTATTTGTTTATATTTTGTTTTTTAAATTTACTTCCTGCTCAAAGTGTCAACATCAGACACATATCTTAAACTGAGTCAAACACATTTGAAATTATTTTTTTCTTACTAACTCTACAATTGATAGAGTTTGTCACAATTGGAAGCATTTTAGATTCCCAGAAATGGATTCTTACTATGAATGCTATCAGGTGGTTAGATGGGGAAGACTCCTGTTACACCTCCAGGGGAGATGGGGATTGTATACAACTTTACATGAGATTCTATAGAGAAAGAATAGAAGTGAGTCTTGTTTGATGCTAGGTGCTACTTAAAGCCTCTTGATATCAATACCATCTTTAGTCATTATTCATTCAAGTGAAGGTAAGATAGATTTCATTAAAATATTTGCTTACTTTAACTATTTAAAAACTATTGTAATTGCAGTAAAGAGTAGAGCAATAAATACATTTTACAAAAATTGAGACATAGATGCTGTAAGTAATATGGCAATTAAGGATGTATTGTTATTTAAGAAAATTGTACAAATTTTACAGACAGAAATCAATCTTTTGTAGTGTTACTACTTAGCTCAGATTTCTTTAAATTATAAACACTGCCTCACTTATAATTGGGGGTAGAAAACTTGGGATGGTGCAGGAAAACTCAAAGTATCACAAAGCACAGTCAAACTAAAATCTCTTAGAAGGTAAGCCAGAGCATCTCAAAGTATGCCTTTAGTTATGGGCAGTTATATTTATTTCCTAAAAATCTGATTTAAGCAAAGCATTTAAAGAGTTAAAATATATTAGCTTAGTTACATTTATTCAATAAAGTTAACAAATGAGTAGCTCTTGAATATGAGAGTTCCAGGGATTAAAAAAAATTGTTAAAATTTGTTTTCTGTATTGATGACCTTTATTTAACATGCATAAGTCAGCTAAACAACTCAGTTATTTTCACCAAATTAAAAACAAGAATGAGATCAGAAATCTGAAACTCAAAGGAAAAAACAATATAACTAACCTTGGTCAGATAGTTCTCTAGGCTCTTATTTGAAGGCTGTGGGCTTGAGGGAGGAAGCACTAAATTTTCTCTTGGAATAAAACTTCTGTTGAGTCCCAAACTACTATGAAGGTTTCTAACACAAGGGCATTCTAGGACAGACTTTGTACTAAAGGTGCTGAGTAGAGATCTGTTCTGCTGTTCCTCCAAAAGAAGTTTGTTGTTGGCCTCCTCTAGCCTCTCATTAGTTCTGTGGAGAGTGAAAAATTTCAATTTATCTCAACTAGTAAAAACCCTTGGTCCTTCCTATTATTGCTTATAGTCTCTCTTCAACAAAATTAGAGATAAGGGCAAAATAGTTTCTGCCGGGTAACAAGGGGTAAGAGGGGGTAAGGGAGGGGGTGGGAGGAAGGAGGGAGAAATGACCCAAACATTGTATCTACATATGAATAAAATAAAAATTAAAAAAATTTTCAATTTAAAAGATCTGCCACTAAGAGTAAAATTTTTCTTCAAAGTGTCTTAACATTGGAAATGTGACTCAGCATACTTATTATATCCAAATATAGGTTTAAAATTGTTCTAAAGATGTACAGATATTCCTAACTCACAACTAATTCAAAGAAAGTAGGAGGGAGGGAAATGGCTATCAAGGTGCATGACTTAATATAGGTAACACTCCTGGCTTCTTGAAGGACTCTACTTACAAGATTCTTGGGGATGCCTGCAGAAATACTAGTATTTCTACTTAATGGAATGCTGACAAGCAATTCTATAACAATGTAATTGTCTTCATTATATAGTGTCAAAAATCCTTAACTTAAAGACTAATTGATGAAGTTAACTGTATGAGAATTTTAAGAGGGAAAAGCCAAATAAACCCAAAACCAAAACAATCTTGGACTAACATTTTAAAGTTCATTTACTAAAAGTATTTTCCAAATTATATTACTAGTTAGCTATCACTGCTTACTCATCTCATGAACCTGTTTAATTAAAAATTATGATGTAAAGATAATTTCGTAAGTTTATTTTCTATGATTGTTTTTTGACTTACTTGTTTAGTTTATTTGACAATGATTTCCTACTTCTGAATTCTTCTTGATAGAGCTGCTTATATTTTTCTAGTTCTATTTTATTGAAATCTTCTTGACTTTTCATTTTAGAGAGTTTAGATTCCATATCTTTAATTCTCAGTTCCATATGACTTCTTATTGCAGCATTATTATTTTCTCTTAACTGCTCCAAATTTTCTTGAGATGCTGCGTGTGTCTAAAGAAAATTAAAAGGATTATAACCAAATAATTACTATGATGTATTTGTTTTATAATTTATTTATTTGGCAGGACTGGGGTCTGAACTCAGGGTCTCATGCTTGCTAGGCAAACACTCTGCCCCTTGAGCTAGCCCTACCCCCAAGCTCCTTGTTTCCTTTAGTTTTGAGTCAGATTCAGCAATTTTAAACATGTGAAAAACATGGTGGAGTTTAAAAAACTCATCATCAACAGCATTAAGTGAATTATAAAAAAAGTTGGATTTTTTTTGTTTTGTTTGAGTCTTGGGGATTAAACCTAAGGACTCATGCATGCTTAGGCAAGCACTCTACCACATCCACAGCACTGAGTCATTCTAGGTTAGTACTCATGTAATATGATAACTTAAAGTGTAATTCAAAACTAAAAATTGAATAATGTAAATTAAGAACAATTCAAGAGTATGGTAAAATTTCTTCTTCACAATTTTTCTTTTCCTCTTGATTTTGTTTTATGCCAACTAGTCTTAAAAATCAACAATAATGAAAATCATTATTCTGAAAGATCAACTGAGTTATAATAATGAAACAAATATTTAAAGGAAAAAACATGTCATTTTCCTTCTAGGAAGTAATGAATAAAGGGAACACATATAACACATACACCCAACATGTAATTTGCAGTGAAATGAATTAAAGCACATTACAAATAAACAACCTGTAAAAACAGATTGACTTGTCTTAATTTTTCCACTAAATCCTGTTTTGCTCTTTCTTCAATTTCCCGTTTGTACTGTTCTAATTGACCATATTCCACCATATTCTTTTCTAAATGACTTTTGAGGTTTGCTACTTCTTGTTCCAATTTCTTTTTGTTCTTCTCTAGTTTTTCACATTTCTTTTCTATAGTTTTCATAGAAAATAACTCCTGCTGAAGAAGTTGATTTTTTTTATCCAGATGTAAACATTTTGAAGACACAGTTTCCAGTTTTGTTGTAAGATCATCAACCTGCATGAATAAAATAATAAAGTTTAGCAATAAAGGTAATGACAATAGGATACCACAAACCAGTAACAAATTTTGACATAATTTTGGTTGCAATAAAATATAAGCTAGACTCCTAGAATGTGGTCCCTTGAATTACTCAGAAAATTAACAAAGTTAAAACCATCAAGAGTCACAAAAATGTATTTTTTATACACAGAACTTGTCACAAAACACTTGTACTTGATCTTAGACTTTTAGTGCTTGTTTCATATCTTTCTTCTTTTTTTTTTTTTTTTTAAACTTTATTACTTGGTCCTCCCCCCTGCTTAAAAGATGGGTAACTGTATTTGCAAAATGTGAAAGTTCTGAAATCTGTTGCCAATTGCTTTAGAAAACACAAAAACTTCAGTCAGAGAGCAGTTAGTGAGGCTGTTGATTGGCAACAGCTCAATTCTCCTGTTGCTCCATAGTATAATTAGCTACTGGCTTTTTTCTTTTCTTAGAAAATCTCACTGGATTGGCTGAACAAGGTACAGCTTTGGTATAAGAATACAAACATAGTTCTCCAAATTCTTAGTATTTTCTTTTATCTTTAATTAATTTGCTTTTTTTTCTTTTTTATGAAACTAGGGTTTAAATTTAGGGCCTCGCTCTTGATAGTCTGGCCCCCTTCTGCTTGAGCCATGTCCCAGCTCTTTCCTTAATCTGAATATTTATTACTCCTGCTTTATCATTTGGGTTTTTTGGACTCAGTTTCCTTATTAGTACAAAAATGAATACTGTAATTGTTTCCTAGGATTATGAGAATTAAATAAGTTGTTTAAAATACCTGGCACAGAGTAAACTACTGTTACTATTACTTCAAAATGCTTTTTCTCTGAAAGATATCTTTCTTCTTAAAATGACTCCAAGTCACATTTTATTAGATGGTCTGTGACCTCTTCTCCTCATGTTCACTACCCATAATTTCTGAGACATCATATTGAATTATTTGAACCTGCAGCAACAGATGGCTCCCAGAATAAGACTTTGAGAAAATCACGTTAATGAATCTTATTTAAGTGTAGATTCTAATGGCCAAGCCATTTTCTGAATTTTAAATGTTTTATGTAAATTTGAACCGTATTTCAAGAAGTAATTCATGTTAAGGCACAATGACACCTTCTATATAAAAGCTTAGTGACATGATCCATACTTTTTTTTTTTTTTGAACAAGAATGACTTAATTCAATAGCATTTTCTTGTACTCTTCTGATTCTTTCCATAAACTAAGGGGGCATATTCAACAATAACAACAACAACAACAACAGAAACTTGGTAGGATTTCAGTACAGAGTTGGGCAGAACTACTTTATTATAGTCATAGTGATTATTTAGACTAATGGTGGTTTTAAAACATGTCTGCAAATTCTTTGACATTTCTCCTGTGGAATTCACTCTCCTGAACATGAACTGAACTTAGTAATTGATTTATAGTGAATGGAATATGGTGGAGCTGCTGTGTGACTTCTAAGCATAGGTTAGAAAATGTGTTATAGCTTCCAGCTAGTGCTATCTAGGGACGCTCACTCTTAGAACCCAGCTACCATATCATTATGTAAGTGGTTCAGCTGACTGCCCCTGCTAATGATGAAGGCCAGCTTCAATGGCCAGATGTGTGAATGAACAAGCCTTTAAATGACTCTAGTCCCCAGCTTCGGGTCACCCCAGCTGATGCCAAGTGGAGAAGACATGAGCTGGCCTCACTGAGCCTTGCCTAAACTGCAGATTGTGAACAAAATAAATGTTGATCTTAGATACTGAATTTTGAGGTATTGTACCATCAATAATTGGCACAGATAATGATTCTTTCTATCTATCTATCTATCTATCTATCTATCTATCTATCTATCTACATACCTACCTATCTATCTATTATCTATCCATCCAAAAGAAAACTAAAACAAGTAGGGTGCCTTTGGACCAGGAGCAGAAAAGACCTAGAAAAAGAAGAAAGCCAAAAGGATTACAAAGGGACTATTCATGGAAGTCTGGTGGCCCTTAAAGAGACTGACAAGGCTAGTGGAACCTGGAGGAAAAGAGACTTGCTATATGGCAGTTGGTAGTAAAACTGTACTAAGAGAGAAAGGAAGATTATTAACTGGGTTCAAATATCTGTTTCTCGTTTGTAGCCTCTTTATAAGTTAAATTGTTAAACAATGCTACAAATAAATGGCTTCTGGGATAAGATCAAGTCCAGGCTGCTACTGGGAATGCTTGGTTTAAGGAAGAAGCCAAGACCATGACTACAAAACCGTTTGTTAAGACTTCAGAATGATTTAAGGTGGTACCTCAGTTTCCTTTAAGAATCATATAAGTACAAAAATCTTGAGGGCATTGTCCTAGTACAGCTTCACAGGAAGCCAAGGTGAAGAGCGTATCTCAAAAAGATTTGTGAAAGTAGCTATTCTAATGAATGAACCCCAATAAAACCCACAGGAGACTGTGAGTTCTTAAGAGAAATGTAGCAGCAAAAACACAGCTTACTAGTTTAGAGTGAAAGAGACCAAGACAGTAAAAATAAAGAGGCCTTTGGACCTTGGAAGTTCTACAAGGAGGAGGAAACAGGCAGAGAAAGTTACAAACACAGGATATTTCTTAAGAAGTGAGTAGAACAATGAGCCCAGAGGGTATAGCAAAGAGCCATGGAGAATCATTCCCATGTTTAGGGCTAATTCCTAATCAAAGGAGGGATGGCATATATAGTGCCTCTTGTTTTCCTTCTGTTGAAGTGAGAGATTTTAGTAAGATAGCAGAATGGTATGTGTGTAGGGGTCATCTCTTTACTTTGGAAGTCTTCATATTGACAGGAACTGTATTCAATTATTTTAGTAACCACAACTAGGTATCACATCCTGAGACCTGCAGTGAGTCTTGAGGTTCCCCTCGAGTATTTTTCACATGGGAGGGAAAAAAACCCCAAACACTGTGATCATAAGAGTGTGATGGTTTTAGAACATATTATTCTTTAATATTCATTCTCTAAAATAGGTAGCACAGAGGCAAACCTTTAACTTGCTTCTAATGAGTAGAGTGTGATGAAGTGATGCCATGTGACTTCCAGTATTACCTTAGAAAAGTTCTCTATTTCAGACTGCTTGCCCTTGGAACCAAGCCCATGTTGTGAAGAAGCTCAGTCCACAAAGAGAGCTAAAGTGTTCCAGAGTAGGAATATTCTAGCAGTCTGCCCCAAATGAAGTTCTCATCAACAGCCAGCACCAACAGCAAGCACACATTAGTGAATAAGCTGGATGATTCCAGCCCCTTATCCTTTCAGCTGTCCCAAATGAAGCTCAGAGTAGCAGAGACAAGCTGTCTTCACCAGGATTTTCAAACTACATAATTGGAAAAAAAATACCTTAAGCCACTAAACTTGGGGACACTTTTTTCTTTCTTTTTTTTTTAAGATTAGGGAACAATAAACAGAAAAAAGGATCTTAAAAAGACAGTAAGAAACAATAACTTGGCTGGGTGCCTGTGGCTCACACCTGTAAGTCTAGCTACTCAGGAGGCAGAGAACAAACAGGATGATCAAGGTTGGAAGCCAGCCTGGACAAACAGATTGTGAGATCCTATCTTGAAAATACCTAACACTATAAAAGGACTGGCAGAGTGGCTCAAGTGGTACAGCAACTTCCTAGCAAGAGCAAAGCCCTGAGTTTAAACCCTAGTACCACCAAAAAGAAACAAATCAAACCATAACTCACACAATAGAAATCAGACTTCTTTAAAGTAAGATCTAATAAATACTAAGATTAATTTTATTAGTGACAATGCTAATGACAAGACAACTAGAAGACATTAAAAACAGCTGTTTTCTTTTTCCTCCCACATTTTCCTTAAAATTGCAAATTTTTACAACTAGGCTAGTATGCTTCTTTACTTTGTAAATATACTAAAAAACACCAAACTGTATACTTTAAATGACTGAATTTCATAGTACATTAAATTATATCCTAATAAAACTGTTATCAAAAAACTTGATTTGGTATTGGAGATTTGGGGTCATATAATGGTATACTGCTTGGCTTTATCCAGACATAAGAAATATAATAAAACACAAGAGACCACAAATAGCCAAGGCAATACTCAGCAAAAAGAGCAATGTTGGTAGTATCACAATACCCGACTTCAAACTATATTACAAAGCAATAGCAATAAAAACAGCATGGTTCTGGAACAAAAACAGACATAAAGACCAGTGGAACAGAAGAGAGGACCCGGATATGAATCCATACAACTATAACCCCCTCATTTTTGACAAAGGAGCCAAAAATATATGATGGAGAAAAGACAGCCTCTTCAACCAATGTTGTTTGGAAAAGTGGTTATCCATCTGCAAGAAACTGAAACTCGATCCATGTCTATCACCCTAAACTAGGAGCAACTCAAAATGGATCAAGGACCTTAATATCAGACCTGAAACTCTGAAGTTACTACAGGAAGGAGCAGGAAACACTGGAAGTAGTAGGTATAGGCAATAGAACCCCAGCAACTAAGAGAAAGAATGGACAAATGGGACTTCATAAAATTAAAAAGCTTCTGCACAACAAAAGAAATGGTCTCTAAACTGAAGAGACCACCCACAGAGTGGGAGAAAATATTTGCTAGCTATACATCTGACAAAGGACTGATAACCACAATACACAGGGAACTTAAGAAACTAAACTCTCCTAAAATTAATGAACCAATTAAGAAATGGGCAACTGAACTAAACAGAACTTTCTCAAAAGAAGAAATTCAAATGGCCAAAAAACACATGGAAAAATGCTTACCATCTCTAGCCATAAAGGAAATGCAAACCAAACCACACTAAGATTCCACCTCACCCCTGTTAGAATAGACATCTCAAAAACACCACCAGCAACAAATGTTGGCGAGGATAGGGGAAAAAGGAACCCTCATACATTGCTGGTGGGAATGCAAGCTGGTGCAACCACTCTGGAAAAAAATTTGGAGGCTTCTTAAAAATCTAAACATAGATCTGCCATATGAGTCAGCAATCCCATTCCTGGGGATATACCGGAAGGAATGCAACACAGGTTACTCCAAAGGCACCTGCACACCCATGTTTATTGCAGCACTATTCACAATAGCTAAGTTATGGAAACAACCAAGATGCCCCACTACTGATGAATGGATGAAGAAAATGTGTCATTTACACATAATGGAATTTTACTCAGCCATGAAGAAGAATGAAATCTTATCATTTGCAAGAAAATGGACGGAACTGGAGAACATCATTCTGAGTGAGGTTAGCCAGACTCAGAAGACCAAAAATCTTATGTTCTCCCTCATATGTGGTCTTTAGATCTAGGGCAAATACAGCAATGTTATTGTACTTGGGTAACATGACAAGGGGAGAACATATACGGGAAGTACGGGGTTAGAGAGAAAACCGAAAACATGAAAGCATTTGATGTCCCCACTCCAGAAGAACTAATACAGAAACCTTAAAGCAACAGAGGTCAAAATGAAAAGGGAACCAGGAACCAGTGTAAAGATCAGTTAGAGATGAATCAACTTGGGTTGTAGCACATTTGTACACAAAAGCAATGCTAGGAATCTCTCTGTATAGCTAGCCTTAATTCAACTAGCAAAACCACTATGTCTTTCTTATTATTGCTTATGTCTACTCTTCAACTGAACTGGAGAAAAGCACAGAACAGGACCTGCCTGGAAGTGAGGGGGGAGGGATGTAGAGGGTGTGGGGGAGGCAGGAGGGAGAAAAGACCCAAATAATGTACGCACATGTGAATAAATGAAAAAAAAAAAGAAACATAATAGAAAATGATATGTTTTTCATTGATATCAACTCTATCAATTAAAAAAAGAAACTTCATTTCACCGCTCAATGCATTAAGAGGTTTATATTTTCCCAAATGGATTTTTGGTCCCAAAATTGATTAAAAATTACCTTGTGTATTAGCATATTTATTGGAATACCCATTTCAAATTGACTGGTTTTTAAATCTCCATGGAGACTAAACTCTTGGATTTCATGTTCACTTAACTTCATTTTTGTCATTTTTAAAAGTTTCTTAAATCTGCAAAAATAAGTGAAGTTTTTAAAGAGTAAATATTTAATAACTATTCAAACACATTAAGTTCTATTTTATAAAAGAAATAAACCTATAAATTAATGATTCTTATTTGTTTCAATGTAATACCATCTGAAAGCATTCTAGTAAAGTTGTAATTTTAGATAAATAACAATATGAAAAATTTTTATGACAAGCATGGCAGATAAAGAGTGAATACTGCAACCATATGTAGAATATTTATATATATATTTGGCAGTACTGGGGCCTCAAGCTTGCTAGACAGGCACTCTACCACTTGAGCCACATCCCAGCCTCGGAATACTTATTTATACTTATAGGCCTTTATGATTATACAATAATCATTAATAATAAATATTTATAGTTTATACTTATAATAATATCCATTTCAGTTATAAAATATTAATTTATTATTAAATATTAGCTGTAACCCAAGATCAGTAACTAAGATGAAGTAAAATATAAATAAACGTTTCAAAGAGATACAAAAAAAGTACACTTTCGTTCGTCATGACCACCTTCTACAAGATGCAAAGAAAGCACACACAGAAAAGATGAAGGAAGAGCCAGGGTTGTAGTACATGCCTGCGATACCAGCACCTGGGATGCTGAGGCAGGAGGAGCTCAGGTTCCAGGCCAGCCTGGGCTAAACAGAGAGACCCTGCAGCAAAAACAATAAATAAATAAAAAAAAAAAAAATCAAGGATCATTAAGGGTTGGCTCAGTGGTAGACTTAGCATACCCGAAGCCCTGTGTTTAATCCCAGCACCAACAAAAAAATCATCAAGGAGATCAAAGTAGAAAGGAGACAAAACAAAAACAAAAATAAAAAAAAAACTTTGAAGTTTGAGTTGACAGGAAAAAGAAAACAGGAAGAACTTTTAAAAGAAATGAAATTAATAGGAATAATGGGTAACGATTTAAATATTCTTTTTGTATTTGTATATATGTTTATCTTTTGGATATATCATCTATATATGAGAGAAAACATGTATAAACACTTTTTCTTAAAATCTAGAGGCCTTTGCTAGCACAGTGTTGACCAAAATGCAAGGGATGCAAACTATGTAAAGATAGTCAAATGAAAGAAAAATACTGATTAGAATTAGAGAACAAGTAAATTCTCAGCAAATAAAACAGCAAAGCAGCTATGTTGGGGGTTTCAGACATTGGAATACATCCCATTATTTACATCTGGTGGTAAAACAACAATTGTTCATTTCATTCTTTGTTTTTAAGTCATACATATATTTTTGTATGTATGAGACACACATCATCTGCCCTCTGTACCTGCAGGTTCCACATGCAAAGATTTAACCAACTGTGGGTTAAAAATGCAAAAACAAAAAAACAAATAGCATCTGTACTGAGCCTTTATAGATTGTTTTTTGCCATTTTTTCCTAAATGCTACAATATAAAAACTACATAATATTTATATTACATTAGGTATTAATCTAGAGATGAACTAAAGTGTATGGTAGGATTCGAATAGGTTAAATGCAAATACTACACCATTTTTTATATATTATATATACTTGAATATTCATGGATTCTGGTATTTGCAGGGGGTCCTAGAACCAATCTGCAGATACTTTATCAGGGACTTAAAGACACTGATTTACTGCTTCACTTGGGCTTTTAGTTGCCCACGGGGAAGTCAGGATAAAAGCTTGGTATCTCTGCCTTTGTTCTGCATCTGTCTCTTTTGCTGCCTTAAATTCTGGGTCAGAATGTTGCTCAACTCTGCACATAGACAAGTTAATCATTTAAGCAGTGCTCCTCTACAGCTGGTAATCCTCTCGTTTTAGGCCAAAGACACAAAAATAAGAGTAACTAAGATATTTTCAAGATCTGCAAGGACATAATAATTGACAAACTATCAATTGTCTGCTTTTAGATCTTGTTCCAGATTACTAGAATGGTGCCTAGAAGTTTCCAGTCACTGACTTAAAACTGAAGGACTAACTCTATTTTGCCTTTCTGACTTGTCTTTTTCTCTTGATTCTTCCTTTTTTATAGTTACCTTAGATTCCAGAAAAAATAGATCTGATCAATAAACATCTTGTGATGAGAGCTGAAGTTACCGCCAGGCAGCATCAACTTTCTTATCCCTGACAAGGCTCCAAACTTGGAGATAATAACTAACCAGACCACAGTTTGACCAAGAAAGTTAGACTATGCATACTGTTGCTCCCCCGCCCCCCTAATTTGTCTCTTCCCTATATAACCTGAAGTTCTTGTCAGTATACCAAGATAGTTGTGAGGAATCCCTCTTTCTCCAACATGGGTATACTGAGTAAATTCCTTTCCTGCTTTCACCACTGCTTTTTACCATTTGGTCAATTGGGGTGTGGACAATTCTGGTCTTTTGGGGACTCCAGAGTCCAGCCTCTGGCCTAGGACTCTGGTAACAGTACCAAGGGATGACTACATACTACATGCATGTGTGCATGCATATGTGTAATTTAAAGAGACAAGTTTCACAGGTATCTCATGTACATAGAGTACATCTCTATGGTATATTTTATAACAAAAAAGGGGAAGAAAGAATATATAAGCTAGATCAAGATAACTTTTGATGTTAAAGACCAATACGGACAGATTTTTAAATATTAAAATATCTGAATGCTGAACCGAAGGACACCACCAGAAGGAGAGAACAAAATGTTTTCAGAAATAAAAATTCAAGGTTGTTGAAGAGCAGTACAGCTGACATTAATATGCCAAAGACAATGCCGTTGGTTTCAAAATCATTAAAGAGTAAATGTAAAATTTTGGCATTCAGAAAAGTTTCAGATTATATGTGAGTTTCTGAAGTAAAATTTAAAATAGAATAATTTAACTTTTATAATGCAGATAAAAAATGGGTTAGTATTTAGATTTTAGTAAAATTAGTTAAATCAATTAATAAATGGTTGAAAAGATTTGAAATATTTAAATCTTACCCAGATAGCTCTTTTTCTAATTCACAATTTTTCTTCTTTTCTTGATCCACAGTATATTCCAGAGATTGTTTCAACTCAGTAAGTTTCTTTAGTTGTTCTCTATCATCTTCAGACTTAGAAAAAAGGTTAAAAGAAAATTATTTTAAAACTTCTAGAGTTCTATTTTTCTTTCTTAAAAATATAATTTTTAGGAGTTTATGAGTAATATGTATTCAGATAGGCTTGTAAACCTGATGTCAGTAAGGAAAGACTTTAAAAATAATGATTTTTTTGGAAACAACTCAAATTGAATAATACTTTTCATCTTTACCCTTTCTGGAATTCAAATTGTCAAAATTTGTTAAATGTGCTTATATTTACATCTAGTTATTGATCTACCTGTCATCTGTCTTTTCATTTATTTCCTTGCTTGCAACAGTGGGGAAGTTAATTCAGAGCCTCAAGTGCTCTACCACTTGCCCTAGAAACATTTTCAATAGTAGGTCAAGATATTACAGGTTTATTTAAATCACATTTTACTAAGATGATTTTTGGGAAATTCCCGCTACATTTTTGATGTTCATCATCTGACTTTGAAATGATAAAAATACTCTCATTCTCTAAAAGCATTCTTCTAGGAGTTTCAAGTTTTTTCTTGCTATTAACTATTTTTTTTTAAAGTTTAAATCTTTTCTGTGATGCACAAAAAATGTAACTTTTGCCTGATTTTGTGGCTTTCCTAATATCCTCTCTTCTCCTTTCATTGGACTCTAATATTCTTTATGGGCTCATCTACAAATCTATTTTTCATCACTTTATATTTTCATTTATATTAAAATGAAACAATTATTTTTTGAGGGTCATCAAGGACCAAGGTCCTTACTGTGCTTTATTTCACAATAACAACTGCTCACAGTGACCATTCCTTCTCCTTACTCTTCCAGCCCTACTTCATTTCTAAATTCAAAAGTCCCTAATGTTTAATTTCTTCCCTATTTCTCTCAGTTAAATCTGAAGGCTTTGACCCAGATTGCCAAATGCTTACTTCCAGCTCTGATCTCTTTACTGAGGTCATTTATATGTTATTTCTTCCTTCTAGTTCTCTTCTTATAGACAAGAACCTCATCATCCATTACTACTTGGTATGGATCACTTGTGCAGGCCAGTAATCTTACACATTTTATGTTAATTCTTACTGGTGTTACCTTTTGTGTAGGAATTTTCTAATCTTAGGTGGTAGCTCACCCTTAAAATGTTGACTAATATACTTTGTCTCATTTTCTGTTATAATGCTAGCCTTTTCCATGAAGATCAGATTACTCGCTTTTGTTTTCTGTGTAGATATAGTGTTACAGAAGTCTGGTTCTGAAGTTCCTTTATACTGTATTGTCTGGAGGCTTGAGTCAGCTAGAGCTGTCTTCTTCCCAATCTAGAGTCTTCATGTCAAAATTGTGTATATCAAATATCTTAAATAGGGTAATTTGTGGTGTAGGGACCCATGGTATGAGAACTAATGGAGAAGTTAGGGGCTACTGACTGAGTTGGCTGAAAGCTGTCTCTTTAAATTTTTGACTCAAGAGTCAAAAATTCTATGCCATATTCCAAATTCATGTCTTTGGTAATCAACACATTATCCCTCATTATTTTTGAATAAGCCTAATAGATTTTGAGTGCTATTACAAAAATTTCCATTTTTGATACCTTAATATATTCCTGTATGACACTTATATAAGGGGATGTCTCCTGGCATTCTCATTTATAGAAGACTCCTTATCAACAAAAATTGTTATGTTATATGCATGAAAAAATGTGTGAATAAAATAGGACTAGTTCATATATAATCTAGAAAAAACTATTTTTCAGTGTTTTTTTTGGCCATGAGTTCCTCTGATAGGTGTGTCTGTATAATGGACTGTATGAATGTAATTATTCTGACTTAAAGCAGTTGGTGGAAGCAACTACTTCATTGCTACAACTTAAGGTGTTAACAATACAATCTTGTGATTTTAATTCCTAGAAAGGAAAGCATTAGTATTAACAGAAGAGTTCTATCCTGCTTGGTAATAGTAATGTAGTTTTCTTTATATATCAATAAATTTGCATCCTACTTACACATGAATCTTTTCTGAAATTGGACTGTTTAGTCTCTGAATGACTAATGAATACAGGTGAAAAGAAAAAAAAAATTAGTTTCTGACCCTGCAAAGCTAGCAGTAGTATGTTTCTTTGTAAGGCCCCAATAGAGCAAGCAGTCATTTCTACTTTTTCACTGGCAACTCTTTTCTTTTTTAAACTCCAAAGAGAGAAACATATTTCTTTGGGACAAATGCTTGCTTACTGACCATTCTTCACAAGGAATACAAATTATAAGTATTTCATTCTCACCATCGATGAAAGGCCTAGGTTACCAGAGAAATTCAGAGTTACAGTCAAATAATTACTTAAATTTCTTGGAATTTCACAAGTTATTACAAAATATTGGCAGAACCTCAGATAGTTGCACAACAA
This sequence comes from Castor canadensis, assembly GCF_047511655.1. Taxonomy (NCBI): domain Eukaryota; kingdom Metazoa; phylum Chordata; class Mammalia; order Rodentia; family Castoridae; genus Castor; species Castor canadensis. Next base: position 81,266,138 of record NC_133392.1, read on the forward strand.
TATCCAGAGAGGCATTATTTACAGTAGCCAAAAAGTTGAAATAATCTACTGTATGTCATCAATGGATGAATGGTAAACAAAATTTTGGCTTTAGATTATCACTAACTTTTAAAATTAAAATCTTACTAGCAAAATCACTTAATTTATATATTAAGTCAACATCTATAAAGTCAAGAGGACTTGTACTACTAGTAGAAAGTAGTATAAACATGAATACAACACTGAGAATTTCCATTGTTGCCTAAAATATTCCTATACAGTACTACCAGAGAAATAAAAATTCCTTTTCAGTATGAATAAATTAATAAAAAACTGACTTACCATATTTGCACTTAACAGGTTTTTCTGCAGCTGTTCAATTTTCCCTGCTTGCTTTTTTATGGTAACTTTTAACTTGGAATTTTCAAGTTCAAGCCTAAAACGTGTATTTCAAAATAAAATAATTTTGATAATTTTAGAAAAAGCACATAATTTCTGAACTAACATTTGGAAGAGTCTTTACATAAATTCTTAAAAGTGTGAAAAGTAGCTGATTTGGCAACTGCATAATTTTTCTAGCTGTGTTGCAGAACCCAGTGCTTCATGCGTGCAAAGCATAGGTTCTACCACTGAGCTGTATTTCAAGCAACTTAAATCTGAGATTTTTTCCATAGCTTCACACAGATATATCTATTATCACAACTGATATAATTCTCATAATACATTGCTTATTTGCTTTATAAACACTCAAATTATTTTGTATATTGCTTTAAATGATACTTTTGTAAAGGAGAAGGATAGAAGAGTGAATTCAACCGTGATATTTTGTAACAACTTTTGTAAATGTCACAATGTATCCCCAGTACAACAATAATTTAAAAAAAATTATACTTTTGTAGGTGATCTTGCATTTTCTCAGCACATCTTACAGACTCTGTGTGTTGATCCTGTGCTTCTTGCAACTAAAACAAAGAATAAAAATATTTACTAGTAATCTTGTACAAATGTGCACACCCCATTTTTGTGCTGAAATTTTATTGGAACACAGTGTTACCCCTTCATCTGTATATTGCTTATGGGCACTTTTGTATTGTACAGGAGAGTTAACTGGGTTGTTGCAATGGGGATCTTATGGTCCACAAAGTCTATAAAATAACAGTGTCTGGCCCTTTACAGAAAAGCCTACTGATCTCTGCTCTAAGAATGAAACATACTATTCCTGTTTTTAGTTTTATCAGGGATACAAATTGACAAAGCTGGTATAACAGGAAATAGAGGAAGCTCCCTATAGTATTTCAAGTACCAATTCATCAACTATGATTTTAAAAAATTCATAAATCTAAGTGGCTACAGGTCTGCCAGTTAGGATAAAAATGAGCATATTTTAGTTACAACTAGAAATCTCATGGAATAGTTTTAAGTAGCAGTATCTCCACAGAGCCAGAAAGCCTGAGTCTGAATCCTCACTCCATCAGTTAGTAGCCATGTGCTCCTGAGCAAGTTAACTTTCTGTTTCTCAGTTTCTTTATCAGTAAAATGGAGGTAGTAATAGGGTCTACCTCACTGAACTATTGGGAAAATTAAATTAAGGAATATACAAAAAGTACTTAAAAGAGTATGTGGTAAATACCTATTAGCATTAGAGTTAGTGATAATATGTACATACAATATCCCCTATTAGCATTATTATTTTGTCTTATGTTCTAATAAAATTTGATACTTTAGGTAGGTGAGATGACAATGGAAGAAGTCTCTATAAAAGTTGCCCTGAATCATTCCTTACACCATTGAATATGGCAGCAAATGGGGAACATGAGGCCAAAAATACAGCCCCAGTATTTCATGAAACTTTCATAAATTCCACTAGTCACAAGTACTTTTTTATACCCAGTAGCACAATGCAAGTCGCAGCTCCTGGAATAGATAGCATGTAATTGATATGACCATCAGAGGCCACTTATCTGAAAATAAGGGATTCTGTTGCCAAACCAAGGTTCCCCAATCAGTTCACTCCCAGCAACTATTTGTGCTGTGGTGCCGTTATCCAGTACTCTGGTAAGCAGATGAAGGTGTGGCATATCAGAAAAGCTATAGTCAGAGCTTTTCAGTTTATCAACTACTATAAATCTATAAATTCCAGTTTCTGGCTACATAATGAAGGAAGGTAAACCTAGGTTCTTTTTTTTTCCCACAGTGAGGAATGATATGAGTATTTGATAAAGTCTCTATTATGTTAAGTGCTTTTCATTTTCTATTTAATTGCCTAAAATGTATTTGGAATAAAAGCCTTATTATATCATGTATATCATTAAAAATACTTTTTTAACAGAAAAAATTCCTCAACTGTGTGAGGAATGTTATATGGTCCTAGACTTTTTTAAGGGTACATATTTTAAGGAAATAAGTATGAAATTATAAGAAGAAAATGGCAAAATAAAAGTCAGAGTTTAAGAAATAAGTGCATTATAAGATAAAATTGTAATAAAATTATAATGAAAGCACAAAAGAAAGCTATCTACTGAAATTAGTATCTTAAAATGCTTTATATTACTTAAATGGGTATAGATAAATTTCATACATACTTGACATCTGATTTGACCTAATTTCTTCTTTAAATCTTGTGTCTCATCTTCTAAATTAATGCGGTAACGCGATGAAACTTCTAGTGAAGCCTCTGACATAGACTGTTTTTTTAGAGTATCAGCCAGTTCTTGTTGAAGTTGTCTCATGACTACCTGATAAGATATTTCTGTTAGAAATTTTTATAAATTACATTTAAAAAATATGAGTAACATTTAACTTTTACACATACTTTGAGAAATATCACCATACACATTAATTCCTCTTTTCTTCATGTGTATGTACTCTTATTACTGAATTCTTCCTGCTTAGCCACTATTTTATTACTTAAGATAATGGATTCAGCCCTCTTTCCACCCACCCCCTGATGAATTTGCAACACCTAACAACCTATTAAATCTCAAAAAGAAATGGGTATGTGGTGGTGAATCTAATACAGTGGGACATTTCCCCCCTTTTTTTATTAGAAGCTCAAATTAACGCCAGAGTTCTTCACATGTTTGATCTTCTGCTTATATCCTTTCAATAGATTCCTATTCAGAATAAGAGTTTGTAGGTGACCTTGCCTTTGCCTCCCTCCCTGACCTCAGCTCCAACAATTCTTTCTTCTACTCATTGTACTCCTGCTGCCCTTCATTAGTCTGAAAATGGAGATTCAAGGCCAAATTAATACATCAGATAGCTACAATTATCTTTGTACTGGAGAAAATGATATCCTTTACATGACAGTAACTGAGCCTTGAAAACTACAAGCAAGTTATTTGTGAAAATTTTCAATAAATTAAAAATACCAGAGGGAACATTAAATCAACTAAAATTCACATTTGTTCCAAAATTATGATTTGATAAAAAAGTAGAGTGGAGGCTGGGTAAAGTACTTATGCCTGCAACCCTAGTTACTTGGCAGAGACTAGAAGACCCTATGCCAATCCTGGCAAAAAAGCAATACTCCATTTGTAAAATAACTAAAGCAAAATGGGCTTGGGGTGTGGGTCAAGTGTAGAGCACCTGTGTAGGAAGAGAGAGGCCCTGAATTCAAACCCCAGTACTGTTAAAAAAAAAAAAAAAAAGAGTTGACAGGCCACGAAACACAATTTAAAAAAAATTATTTTTAGATTTAAGTGACATTGACATGAGTAAAATAAAATACCAACCAGAAATACAGAAAAAGGTACTGAAGAAAATCTTACAAAATACAGCATCTTTACTTCAACTGATCTCGGAAATCTGCAATGAACTTTTAAAGTAACCCATTTAATTGAATCTTAATACTCAGGTATAAGCATTTCATTTATCTGCTTCATCATGTCATAAAACGTGACAACATTAAAGATATCAAAATTATTATTTCAGGGCTAGGGTATAGCTTAGTGGTAGAGTGTGCTTTGTATGCATAGGCCTTGGGTTCAGTTCCTAGCATCAAAATCCAAGAACAATAGAGGTATGATGGCACATGCCTGTAATCTTAGCTCCTTGGGGGTCAGAGATAGGAGGACTGTGGCTCAAGGCCATATTAGACAAAAAGTTAATGAGATTCTTATCTCAAAAAAAAGCTGGTATGGTGGCATATATCTGTGGTTCCAGTGATTTTGAGGTAGATAGGAGTATTGTGGTCTGAGGCCAGCTTGGGTAAAAAGTTTTAGATCCTGACACTAAAAAAGCAAAAAGGACTGGGGCATGACTCAAATGGTAGAGCACTTTCCTACTTAAGTGCACAGCCCTGAGTTCAGTCTCTAGTACTGCTAAGGAGAAAATAAAAAAAACCAAAACACCCTCATTACGACCAAATCCCATCAAAGACAAAAAAAAATTATTTCAGCTACATTTTTAGTTTCAGTATGTTCTCTATTAACAGATTTTAACTTAAACTTCTTAAAATTTCTCAGTAACACAATGTCTTTACTCAAAGTAAAACATCTGTAAGGTCTAACTTTTTAAAAAATACTTTCCCCTTCTTTTTGGATTGCAAATTCAGTACTATGTAACTCTGAATCCAAAAACTTTAAACATAATTGTACATGATTTATGAGGTGATATTTCAAAATGTGTAATGATCCTTAAACATGGATAATATCTTTGTGTAGGGAATCGGGTCTAAGTTGTATTTGCTGGAAATAAGATGTTTCTGAGATGATATGGCAAATACATTTACTATCCATACTTTTATATTGAACTAGATTCAACATTTAGTTATAATAAAATATTCCTTTAAATTTTCCTTCAGGAAGTTTGAAAAATATCTTTCTTGATACTCACCTCTTTTTCTGCTTTTTCACTTTCATATTGATGCAGTCTTTCTTTTAAATGATCACATTCATTGATCAACTCCTTATTTCTGTCTTCTAGCAAGAGACTTTGTTTTTCACTTTCAGCTTGAAATTTCTTTATAATATCATGAAATTGGTCTTGGATATTAATTACTGTCTTTTCTTTATTGTCAGCTTTGTGGTGAGCATCATCTAATTGCTGTCGAAGCAACATATTTTCACTTTGTAGTTGAGATAACCTCTCCTCTACAGATTCCTGCTTTCCAATGTATTTATTTACCTTAACTTGTTCATTTTGATACAAGTGTTCAATTTCTTTTACTTGGCACTGTGTTTGGCTTAGGTCTCTTTTTACATGTTCTAAAACCAAAGTCTTTTCTCTAAGAGCATCTTGTGTATGATGGAATTCAATTTCTAGGCTATTGAACTTTCTTTCAGCTTTAGAAAGTTGTTGGGAAAGAATTTCATTGTTATCTTTTAGGTTAGATATATCAAAATTCATCTTGTCCTGCAAACGAAGCCACTCATCTCTTGCTCTCTGGAAAGTAAGTTCTAGGTCTCTCTTTGATGTCTGACTTTCACCATGATCATGTATAGCAGCAGCCAGTCTAGATCGGTATGATTCAACTTCTGTTTCCAGTCTTTCCTTGTTTTGTTTTTCATTCTCCAGTTTAGAATTTAGCATTGTATTCTCAGCTGTCAGTATATTAAGCTGTCCGTTATACTGGAGCATGGTTTTTGCAAATGTTTCTTCATTTAGTTTTATTGTCCTTTGAAGGTTATCATTCTTTTCATTTGCAATTTCAATATCCTCAAGATATTTCTTTTCTTTTTCCTGGCTGTGATTTCTTATTGTGTCTATCTCCAGTCTTACCATGGCAATTTCATCCTGCAATCTGTGATTTTTATGCAATAGATCTTTTTCCTTCTCATGACTAACAGAAACCTATGTAAAACAGGAGACATATATCTAGCACTCAATAAAATGCCATACCAGAATATCCTCTAAAATTAAAGAATTAACCTGTACATTTATACAATGAAAGGTTTGCAATAAATGGATATGCAACTACAAAAAAACTGGACCTAAACTTCAATGGTTACAGAAATACAAATTTCTTTTAAGTTAAAACAGTTAATTAAAGTAAATGAGTCTACAAAAATATAAAAGAAATGAGAAGACTACATAGAGACTTCAAGGCTAGTCTGAGCTACATAGTGAGATCCTGTTTCTAAAGACCAAATCACACTAGGCACTGGTGGCTCATGACTAATCTTAGCTACTTGGAAGGCAGATCCAAGAGTAATGTGGTTGGAGGACACCTTGGGAAAACAGCTCATGAAACCCCATCTCTAAAATAACCAGAGCAAAATGAACTACAGGTGTGGCTCTAGCAATAGAGTGCCTGCTTCGCAAGAGGGAAGACCTGAGCTCAAACCTCAGTTTTGCCAAAACAACAACAAAACCCACAAACAAATCAAAGAAGAGATACTATTTTTTAAATTCAGAATTGGAAATGCCTTATCTGAATTACAATAGACCCAAGGCATAAAGTAAACAGATGCAACTACATTAAAAAATTAGGCTTACCCTGTGGTATGCATTGTCCACAGCCAGCCCATAAGAACCTTATCTGTATGTATATTTGGACAGAAGAAATTTCCCAAAGTTCCTTTTATAACCTGTCTTTTGTTTTTTGGGTAGGATTGGGGTTTGAACTCAGGGCTTTGTTCTTGCAAAGCAGGCGCTCCACTGTTTGAGCCACACCTGGCTTCAAACTTCAATTCTCCCTATGTCAATTCTCCAAGTTGCTAGGATTACAGGTGTGAGCTACTGGTACTTGGCTGTTTTCCAAAATATTTATAGTCAGTTATAAGAAATACATTTATTGATGAATGGTAAATGTAGACTCTGTACCAAGTAATTCTGTATACATCAGTGAGCTGCTTTAGTTATCACAATTCTGAAAAGAAGGCATTAAAAATGTAGGCAAACCACAAGACTTTTTCCCAGGTTTTCTGACTCTGCTAGTGCTTCTCCACCAAAGCAGTTATTTACATATACAAAAAAATAAAAGAAAGCTTATACAGTAAGCCTGCCTTATTTGTGGATTTATTACACATGATTTTGATCAAGTGTGGTCAATAAATAAAATAACCCAAAGAAATTTCAAAAACAGAAAATTTAAATTCCTGACATGCATGACACAGCTCAATTTATGCAATAAAGCTCTCAGTCGGGTCTGTGTTATTGTCAGCTGTGTTTAAACCATTGTGTGATCTACTGAGTGCTTCCCTGAGCTTAATTTTGTGAAAATCTGCCTCCCAAAAAAGTAAATGGTGTTCTCAAAGCCAGGTAAAAGTAATGGCAATCCTCCCAAGCCAAAAAGGGTGCACAATGTGCTTAATTTAAATAGAAAGTAAGAATTTTGAATTTATTGAAAGATGGCATATGTTTAGTGGAAGTTGGGCAGAATTATGGGAAAAATGAATCAAGTATCTGCATTACAGCACTTAAGTCTATGCATATGAGCATTTATAGCTTTTCTTCAACAGGGTCTACTGCATTACAAAATACTATTGGTAAATAAGGTAAAACTTACAGAATTCTTGGAAAATTCTGAGATTATTGTTGCTGCATAATGTTTGAAACACTAATAAATGTGAAAGAAGAAAATACACAACCTATTTTACTAGGAACAAAATACTTAACCAGTAAGTTATTACTAGGTGTGTGTTATGGTCTATCATTGTTTTCAAATGCTCTGTGTACTGATACAGCAGATTATCTGGAAAAAATCGTTACTCTTATCAAAAGTGAGGAAATGAAGCCTGTGTGTGCTGGCACACACATTTAATCTCAGTTGCTCATGAGGCAGAGACAGGAGAATTGTGGTTTGAGGCCAGCCCAGCCAACAGTTAGCGAGAACCTATCTCAAAAACAAGCTGGGTGTGGTGGGGCATGCTTGTGGTTCCAGCTACTGAGGCAGATACAGGACTGAGGTTTGAGGCCAGTCTGGGCAAAGTCAGACTTGAGATGCTATCTGAAAACAAACAAGAAACAAAAATGCTGGAGTTGTGGCTCTAGTGATAGAGCACTTGCCTAGCAGGCATGAGGCCCTGACTTCAAACCCCAATACTGGAGGAAAAAAAGTGAGGAAATAACATCCCAAATATTGTCTCTGCTGTCTATACTTTTCCTTATCTAGTAGTGGACGTAATAAAAGAAACTTCCATAGGAACATATCAAGGGGGATGAAATCACTGCCAAACACCAGAACACATGTATTATTAATAATAAGCATTTTGAGATCATAGAAAAACTATTAATTCCTATGGAAAATATTAAAAGTCTCTTCTTTGGATGAGACCACTGACTGCTGCAGACAAAAGGAATTGAATTAAGAACATTACTTTATCCAATGGGCCAAAAATTTCACTACCACCTCCAAACTGTGTATATACATATATGGTTTAAAAAATATGTGCACATACAAATACATATACACACACATTTGAAAATGACTAAAGAAGATACCTCAGAACTCATTTTCTTTTGCATCATTTCTATCTCCTTTTGTTTGCAAAGGTGATTAGCCAGAATCCCATCTTGTAAAATTCTGGCATTCTGTTCTCGAGAAAGTTGCCTCTGAGTGTCATTTCGTTCCTCTAAAACCTAGAGAAACATTTCATTAAGATTCTAGTCTCATACCATTGGGAGAAAGATTGAAAAGTTTAAGAGCAGAACCTTAAACCACAAAGAAAACTGTTAAACAACACAGGATGGGGGAAAAGGGCAAGAAAGTGCAGTGAAGGGGGATTACATTAATTTAAACACAATGAGTATATAGGTATAATACCAAGGCAAAAATTCCACTGAACAAAGGACAAGAACGAAAAACAGGTCACACTAAGGAGAGGACACCAACAGGTGAGGGTAAAAGACGGAAGTAAAGAAGGTGAATATGTTTGATGTACTTTCAATAAAAGAATGAATACAGAATTTTTAAACCTGTTGAAATCATTATAAATCATTATAAGGACTAAACTGCAAGCAATCACTCTGTGGCAGATGAATGAAACCATCTGACCCAATTTGAGCTGGCTATACCAAGAAAGTCTAACTTATTCTGGTGTTCTTTGCTCTATGAGACAAGTCATTACGTAATGACTTTATATAAAAGAAAAAAAAAGAAAGAAAGGAACTGAAGTAGAAAGGAGAAAAATGGAGGGGATGAATCAATTTGAGATCTAATACATGTACACATGGAAATGTCATAATGAAACTCCCCATATAGATATTTTAAGCAAACAAAAATGCCTTTTTTAAAAAATAGAGGATAGGAAGGAAAAACAGGTCTGTCTGGGAGGGGGTTGATATCATTGGGAGAGGGGAGGACGTAAGGGTGTAGAAGAATGAATGTAGGGAAATATTATGTACTCATGTATGAAAGTGGAAAAATAAGACTTGTTGAAACTAAGAATAGGGGGTGGGAGGATAAAGGAGAATGATGGAGGGGGTGAATTCAACTAAGACATATTGTAGCCACTTTTGTAAACATCATGATGCTCCCCCAGTATGATGATAATATAATAAATATTATATAAAATAATAAATATATAAATATAATAAAAACTTTAAAAATAATTTTCATTTTCTGAAAAAGAGCATAATTTAAAAAATAATTTGTAAAGGGAAGTAGCCTATTAAAACACAATGATCTTTACCCTACATGAATCACACAGTTTAATTATATAAATGAAAGCAAAATTTGCCAAAAAGCTAAAACAGTTCTTAATGTGAGATTAACTAGTTTCCCTGCACTTTAACATAAAAGTGCCTAAATTAACATTTATGTTAGTGATTAAATTCAATTTACCTTCCATTCTGCCATTTAGAAAACATATTCTGAGCATTGAATAGATGTCAAAATTTACAAATGAACAATTTTAGTTGTGTCATAATTTACATTTAGAATAGGCTAAATCTTGTTTTAAACCTAAATAATACAGTCACGTACCACGTAACATTTCAATCAACCAACAGACAGCACATACAATGGTGGCCCTACAAGATTACATTGCCCAGTGGTGTGGTAGATGTCTTGCTTATGATGTCTGCACAATGATGAAACTGCCAGACAACATATTTCTCAGATTATATCCCCATAATTAAGTGACATATGGCTACATCTCCATTAACTTAAAGGAACACTGTAAGTAATATTGATAAAACAAAAGTAGAAATAGTAAGTTTTTACCAAATATTAATTTACCTGATTCAAATTGTTTCTTACAGCCTTTAGTTCCAAATCTAGTGTCCTAAGAGAGATTTCAAGTTGTTGCTTCATTTCAACTTCTTTATTATATTGCTCTTCTTTTTTTCTTAATTGTTCCTTAATTTTTTCATAAAATTGATCAGTACTTCTTCTCTTTTCATCTTCTTGTTTTAAGGCAAATCTGAAGTTAAATATATTTATCTAAAAACTCATTTTGTTTTTAGAAAATAAAAAGTTCATTTGTCATCTAGATCTCCACATGTTGACTTATTATTCTGATAAAATTTCTATGTTCTCAAATACTTTTCCATTTCTTATGATTTTAATTTCTCACTTCAATCTCTTTTAAAGGTCACACATACTTGATGGTGATAATTAAAGAATAATCTGCTAATTGGTAAATTTCTGGAATGTTGGTAAATGTTATGGAAAAGTAATTTTTAAATTATTCAGCAAAAAAGTTAAAAATTATCTTTTTATACAACTATAATTGCTCCTTAACTAAAATACATAATTTAATTTTTAAAGTTATCATTTATAAGTGAATAAATTCATTAGAAATAAAATTTTATCTTCATAAAATACTAGCTATCCCTAAAAATGATTTACAGTGTAAGACAACAGTTCACATAATACATGCATAAATGCATATTACTGTAATCCAAGGCTAAGGAAATATTTTATGCGACATTTTCAATGAATCTTGTTGATTTTTTTTTTTTTTGGTGAGACTGGGGTTACAACTCAGGGCTTTGCACTTGCAAAGAAGGCACTCTACCACTTAAGTCGTACATCCAGTCATGATTTTTATATACTTCATAGGCAATTTAAAAATCTATCTTGGAATAAGACAGGATCAACTATTTAATTCAGTAAGAAAGATTAAATGTTCTTTCAACACAGAAATTTGAATTAATTTTATATATGTATGAGAGATGTTGAGTAAACAAATCAGCAATCACTTCCCATCTTACTTTGTATTTCATGCAATGTTAAGAATAAAATTGTAGCATAGTTCAGTGGCAGTCAAGTGATTGCCTACCATGTACAAACCTCTGGATTCAATTTCAAGCAGCACACACACCACACAAGACAGAGAGAGAAAAGAAGAAAATGTATAAATTAAGAAAACTTGCCGGGTGCCGATGGCTCACACCTGTAATCCTAGCTACTCAGGAGGCAGAGATCAGGAACATTGTGATTTGAAGCCAGCCCAGACAAATAGTTTGCAAGACCCTATCTCAAAAAAACCCATCACAAAAAAGGGCTGGTGGAATCGCTCAAGCAGAACACATTAGAAGAATAGATAATAAAACTTGTTATATTATTTCCAAGAATTCATATTCTAAAAGATCAACAAAGCCCTAAGAAGTAAGCAAGCAATTAGGAAAATTCCCCTAGATGTCTGTAGTATAAGATAAACAGCTCAAACATTTCTTTAAAACTAAGATATCATACCTCAAATTGCAGAGTTCTTGTTCCCATTCCACTTTTTCATGCTCTAACTGTGATTTTGCTTCTTTTATTTCTGATAGCTCTTTTTGTAGTCCACTAACCTTATTTTCCATTCTTTTAATTTTTCCTGTAAGTTCTTCACATTGACTTTTTTTAAGTTCTATCAGTTTTTTGTATGCATGAACTGCATCCCGGATTTTCAATAGGCTAATAAAATCTGCATCAGAGAGAAAACAAGATATAAATAAAATGCATACTTTTTGAACAGAAAGCTCTGTATGTTTTTATATTTACTCATTTATATACTAAATAAATATATACTGAGTGCCTACAATGTGTAACACATTATACTAAGCTCTGCAGATAAAACAGATGAGACGCCACCTGCTTTTGTTTAGCTTAAAAAGAAAATGTGGTATGGAATTTTGTTCAGCCATAAAGAAGAACCAAATCATGTTGTCTGTAGGAAAATGGATGGAACTGGAGATCAAGTTAAGTGAAATAAGCCAACCTCAAATAAGTATTTCATGTTTTTTTTCATATGTGGAATCTAAACTTTAAAAAGACATGAAAGTAGAAGGGGAAATATTAGGCAAGAGGAAAGGGACCAGCAGGATGGAGGGTGTCAAGAGAGAGAATGGGGGGAAATATGTTCAAAATACATTATATACATGTATGAGACTATCATAAGGAAACCCATTATTTTGTACAATTAACACCTGCTAATAAAATAAAAAGAAAAATATCATGGAGAAGGATAAAATGACCATGATTAATTTGAATAAACTGTAAGAAAAAAAGAGTTCTGTGATCACTTACAGGAATTTGATTTACACTGGATCCAGAAAGGTTTCCCTGAAGAGGAGATGGATATAGTGAGAAATGAAGGATGAACAAGAAGCAGTTATCCAGGCACTGGTGGCTCACGCCTGTAATCCTAGCTACTCAGGAGGCAGAGATCAGGAGGATCGCGTTTTGAAGCCAGCCCAGGTAAAGAGTTCATGATACCTATCACAAAAAAGGACTGGTGGAGTGGCTCGAGGTGTAGGTCTTGAGTTCAAGTCCCAGGACCACACACACACAAAAAAAGGCAGTGAGGCAGAGGATGAAGGACCATTCTAGCCAATCTACAGCATGCGCTGAGGGTCTACTGCAGTTTGTTTCTGATCAATGTTGCTACTTGAAACAACCCACAAAAAACCCAGACAAAATACATTAAACAACAGATTTCAAGACAATGGACTTTAAGCAATGAAGACAAAGTCCCTGATAGACAGGAAACAAAGGAAGTAAGCCTTTCAAATGGCCCAGTTCCATTTGAAGGAAGTTCCTTCCTTCCTTCCCTTTCTCCCTTATTCCTTCCTTCCTTCCTTCCTTCCTTCCTCCCTCCCTTCCCTTATTCCTTCCTTCCTTCCTTCCCTTTCTCCCTCCCTTATTCCTTCCTTCCTTCCTTCCCTTTCTCCCTCCCTTATTCCTTCCTTCCTTCTTCTCCCTCCCTTATTCCTTCCTTCCTTCCCTTTCTCCCTCCCTTATTCCTTCCTTCCTTCCTTCTTCCTTCCTCCCTCCCTTCCTTCCTTCCTTCATTCCTTCCTTCCTATCAACCTTTGACTCAAATCCCACTGATGAACCCTCCCCTCCTGATTGGTCTTGCCCTCCCCCCAGTCCAATTTCTCCAGACCCCCTCTCTACTCGGGATGGGTCCTCCATCCCACCTAGAAAATCCTTCCTCAGGCCCAGCCCCTTCCCTTCCTTTGTCCCTTCCCCACACCTGGTTTCAAGTACATGCATCTGCACCCTTATAGCTACCCACATCTACACACCACCACCCAATGCCCTTTCTCCCCCTATGAGAGGTGGCAGGAGTAGAAGGCACAGTTAGGGCCCATGTCCCTTTTTCTATGATGATAGCTTCTAAATCAAACAAAGATTGGGTTCCTTTTCAGATAATCCAACAAGATACCATAAGGAATTCCTCTGCTATACTTGGGTCTATGCACTCACAGGGGTGACATTTACAACATTATTAATGACACCCTCATGGAGGATGAAAAGGAGAGAATATGGAAGGCAGTGGAACACGCTGACCAACTCCATGAACAACACCCCAATGGACACTCCCCCCGCCACTGAGGCAGTACCTAGGAACAAGCCTCAGTGGAACTATCAAGATGGGGACCTGGAATCAATTTTCCGGGATCATTATGATTTCCTGCCTATTAGGAGGCATAGTCATAAACAAGTCAACTATGATGAGATTACGGAAGTCACACAAGATCCAGTTAGAAAACCCCATCCTCTTTCTCAATTGCCTTATAGAGGGAATGACCAAATACACTAACTTAAACCCAGCCTCTCAAGAGGGTGTTGTATTTTCTTACACCTCCACTTTATCAGTCAGTCAGCTCCAGACATCCAAAAAAAACTACAAAAACTTGAAGAGGGTCCCCAGACTCCCCAATAAACCTTAGTTAATACAGCCTTTAAGGTTTTTAACAATAGGGAAGGGGAGGCCAATTAAGGGATAAAAATACCCACATAAAAATACCAAATGCTGGCCTCTCTTCTCCAAAACCAGATGCCTCATATCAGCCCAAAGAACCCGGCAAACAGCCCTCTGAGGCTTGCTTCCGGTGAAGAAACCTGGGGCATTGGGCAAAATCTTGCCCTAATCCATGCCCACCGATAAGGCCTTGCCCATAGTGTGGACAATGGGGACACTGGAAGATGGACGGTCTGTAGGGAAAACAGTCTTTTCCTTGTGCATGGCCTCAAATTCCCGGTTGTAGATCAATACCAATGTTTCTGATGGAGGACTGACAAGGCCCGGATCATAAAGCCTCTGCCACTGGTTGAGTCCGCTGATTCATGGGTAACTGGGACAGTATCGGGAAAACATATTTCTTTCTTCCTTGATACCAGGGCATCCAGATCAATTTTAACCGAATAGGTGGGTCCCCTTAAAAAGGCCTCCTTCCCAACTGTAGGGGTAAATGGCATACCAAACGTGCCCAGCATAACACCCCATGTCTATTGTATCTTTGGATCTAAATCCTCATTCACCCTTTCCTGGTTATTCTGGCTTATCCAGTACTAGGACAAGACATACTCCATGTACTTGGAGCCACAATTTTTATTCCGTCTATTAATCCCTGCCAGTCCATACATTATCCTCCCTCTACAGGACTTTCCACGACTCAAAACCTCTCCCCACCTCCTACAGGAAGTCAATTCCCAGGTTTGGGACACAGCCCAACCCTTCATAGCTTCACATCATACTTCTGTTAGGATCACTCTAAAGGACCCTTCTGTCCCCACTGTCATTCCACAATATCCCAGGCAGGGACACATAGGACTAAAATTAATTACAGATCAACTCAAAACCTCTCGTCTCTTAATCCCTGTTAACTCCCCTTACAACATGCCCATCCTTCCAGTTAAAAAACCCAATAGCTCCTTTAGACTAGTCCAAGACCTCAGAAAAATCAATGCTGCTGTTCACCCTACTCATCCTGTGGTTCCTAACCCATATTCTCTTCTCTCCGAGATTCCTCCCCAAACCTCTTTTTTTTCAATCCTGGATCTCAAGATTCCTCCCCAAACCTCTTTCTTTTCAATCCTGGATCTCAAGAATGCCTTCTTTACGATCCCCTTACATCCCTCCTCCCAACCCTTATTTGCCTTCATGTGGAGAGATCCCATTATCCATCACACCCAACAATTAACCTGGTCCTCCCCTAGGGATTCAGAGACTCCCTCCACCTTTTTGGCCAAGCCCTACAGCAGGATCTCAATGCCCTCTTTTCCCAAGCAACCTCAGCCAGTATATAGATGACCTACCTTCTATGTAGCCCCTCAAAATCCTTATGCGAGACCCACACCATTATTCTACTCATTAGCACACTGGGGATATTTGGTATCAAGAATAAGGCCCAACTTATTTCAACCTCAATCTTTTTCATAGTGGGAAGAATGTTGGACTAGCAAGAGCAAGACTCAAACCCAGGTGGCTGGCGGAAAGGAAGATTTATTATGTTAGTGGGCTAGCACCCTGGATCTCTCCAAAAATGGCACCGGCCCCACAGCTCAAGGCTGGCGGGGGTTATGCCTCAGAATGTGGAAGAAAGCACGTGGGAAGAACAAAAGCAAACGTGGCAGTTAACCTATCACTGGGAGGTTACAACATTTCATACTAGCACAAGGTTACAGCATACCACACCAACACATCTGTGAAACTGGGGCTGGCAGGGGGAGAGAACACGCCTGTGAAACCAGGGCCCAGCTCGGGGAGGGAGCTTTCCTTCAGATCTTTCCCCCACATTTCTTTATCAAGAGGACTTTCATTAACTCCAGGATATCATCAAATACCTCAAAACAGAAAAACTGTCATACTCCAAATTCCTCTTCACAAGATAAAAAGGGACATTCTTTTATTTCTAGGATTAAATGGGTATTTTAGAATTTAGATTCCTAATTATTCAATAATAGACAAACTACTATATGACACTGTTAGAGGAGACACAGATGAGTCTCTTTACCTTGCCCCAGGGCCCTCCTGACCCCTTTTAATCTCCTCAAACAAGCTTTATCAAGGGCTTCTGCACTTTCTATCCCAATCCAAACAAAATTATTCACCTATACCTACAGTCAGACAAAGGCCAACCTTTGAGCCTGGTGGCCAAAGTGCAGGAGGCTCAGTGGCTCCAATAGCTTACTTCTCAAAACAGCGAGACCACATTTACAGGGCTGGCCAGCCTGCCTAAAAAGTATTGGCCACAGCAGCTCTCTTAATACCAAAAGCTCAAAAAATAACCTTTAACTTACCTATGACAGTCTGGTCATCTCACAATATTCAGGACTTAATTAGCCACAAAGCTCTCAACTCCATCTCCCAATCTCATGTTCAAATCTCACACTCCTACAAGCTGTTCTAACTTTCTGGCAATGTCAGCGAGTAAACCCTGCTACCTTCTTACCCTCAAGCATCCCACCTAACCCAGAGTCCCCAACTCATGACTGTATTCAGGTACTTGATGACTTACTTACAACCTTTCATCACATCCTAGACACCCCGTACCTGATGCCCGCACTTGGTTCATAGACGGCAGCTCTACCTCTGCAGCTAGAGTAGGATACACCATAGTTGAGGAGCACCAAAATAGTAGTACATATACAATAACAGAGACCAACAGCCTTCTTCCTATAACTACCTCCCAACAGGCAGAACCGTATGCTCTTACATGAGCATGACAAAGGGCAAAAAATAAGTTGGTTAATATCTATACAGAATCAAAATATACATACAGCATCATCCATTCCAACAGCCAGATCTGGAAGAAATGGGTTTCTTAACTAAGTAATCCCAAATAACCAATGCAAAACATATTATGGCCCTTTTACAAGAGGCCACCCTCCCTCACAAAGCTGCCATCCTTCACTGTAAGGGATATCAAAAGGATAACACCTTCATATGTATTAGCCATAATTTGGCAGGTACCACAGCTAAACAGGTGGCCCAACAAATGCTGTCCAACCCTCCCACCCCCTGCCATTCTACCAATTCACTATAATTACACAAAAAAAGAGATAAGACTATTAAAAACTCAGGGGGCTAGCCAGCACCAATGATACTGATTTCTTAATAATACCTATCAGAACAACAAATTAAACCCATACTAACTGCCTTTCATCAAGTCTTCTACTCTAACCCTTTGTCTTTACTTCATTTTATTAAAACTCATATCACTCCCAACCCTAACTTCCACAAAACACTAAAGGAAATCTCATCCTCTAGTGCTATATGCTCCAAAACCAGAGCGCAACCATCCAGCCCATCTCCTTTCCTACCCATCAGGCAAGAGGTCACTTACCAGGGTCAGACTGACAAGTGGACTTTACAAATATGCTCCTGTTAAGCACATCAGGTATCTTCTAATTTTCATTGACACTTTAATAGGATGGATTGAAGCTTTCCCCACTACTAACAAGAGAGCCTCCACAGTAGTCACCATACTTTTCAGGGAGATCATTCCTCATTTTGGTCTTCCTATATCACTACAATCAGACAATGGACCAGAATTTACTTCTACCATTGTTCAACAATTGACCTCCTATATTGGGTCAAAGTGGCACTTCCATAACCCATATGATCCACAATCCTCTGGAAAAGTAGAAAAGGCCAATCACACCCTAAAAAAACATACTCACCAAACTTACTTAGGAACTTCAACTAGACAGAATTAAACTATTACCTTTAGCTCTCCTCTGTACCTGAGCTCTTCCCCAAGAGCCTCTACTAATTAGCCCTTTTGAGGCCATGTATGGCTGCCCTCTAGTAACACCGGGTCTTCCTACACAAAAAAGGGCTAACATTCCCCTCCCCTGCTTTCTTCTTTACTAACCTACATGAGGACAACACTTTGGACATACCTGGATACCCACTTCTCTTTCTCCTGCAAACCCCGACCCAGTCCAGATCGGGGAATGGGTTTATTACAAGGGACCAGTACCCCCTCTCCCCTTACAATCTTCTTAGAAGAGTTCCCTATGGGTTACTTTAACAACCCCCACTGCTGTTAAACTACATGTATATAAGCCCTTGGTACATGTCTCTTCTATAAAGTGAGCCTCATCTCCCCTTGATGCACTGCCACCCCCTTGTTCTCTCCTGTTTCAGGATTGGATCCACCAAGATCCATATCATGCTTCTAACCTCCATCCAGGAGACTGATGAATCAACTCCTCCAACTGTACCAGACATTTCTCCAGACACTTCAAAGCCAACTTGAAAATTATCACCTGCTACAAGAAAACCTCACAGAGATCATCTTGGACCTTTGGCTACAAGGAGATCTCATCAATTTCATGCCTGACCAAACACTCTTCTTCTCGTTTTGCCTTTTCTTCACATTCAATCCTCACCATTCCTCTCACTATGAATCTCTTCTTTGCCTCTACTCTCTTTGCACAGGCATTCCTCATCCTACCTCTTCAATAGGCATTGATGGCCCCATCTCTTTTAACTGCATACTCTCCCTTGATTAACAGCTTCTGCCTAACTACTTGTAGCTGTCAATCTTAATCTTTCCTCTTGTTGGATCTGTACTAGGTCCACTGAAAAGGGATGGACTGCACATTCTGCCACTTTAGTAGACTGGACCACCACAAGAGAAACCTTGCATCAGAGCACAACTCACATAGGCACTATGTTCTTCACCTGCCGTTCACAAAGCAATAATGCTGAATCCGCTTCTCAGGGGTTATTTGATTTAAAACTCCAATTAACACCCCTATTACCTCCAAAAGCACCTCTTCCTGTAACAGGTGCTACAGCTCAAGCTGACCTCTATGAGACAGCACCTTTATGGATTCTAAAAAACCCCACTTTATGGATGCTAGATCCATAGGGTCCATTAATATTTCCTGATGTGCACAGACTCTTTTTCATGCACTGCCCATCGTGGGCAACTCCAACAGGTACAAATACATCAAAATGGTCTACTTCTTGACCCTCAACCTATCCATTTCACCATACCTTTATTCTCCCCTGCAGGGTAACTTCATTACAGTCCTTTCAGACTTTTGGAATGGGAGACTCCACCCCAGTCTTCAATATATTGGGACTCTACCCAAATCCCTTCTTCAAAAATAACTGCAAACTACTATTTACACCTCACTCCTGGCCTTTCCTCTACCTGCCAATGCACCAACTCATCATGGAATCCCCCACACCCACCAATGCCTCTTCCCCCCTTTTATAGCCCCTCCTAACAGCCTCCCTCTTCATCTCCTTCTGCTCATACAAGAGAGAACAAAATGCAGATTGGCTAGAACTCCTCCTCTTTTTCGAATTAACGGGATGTCTCTCCCCCCCTCCTCCCCGCCACAGGAATCTTCTTTCTGTGTGGGTCACAAGTATATACATGTTTGTCTATGAACTGGACGGGAATTTGTACACTCGGCTTCTTAATCTCCCTGTTTTATACACCATTAACTCAAAAATCATCCCCATCCCCACTGTCAGCTTTATACACACAAAAAGAGACATGGTCTCACCCTCCTGGTGGTAGGACTGGGTCTTTGCACCGGAATTGGGACAGGATTGGCTGGACTAGGGGTGTCAATTAGCCAGTTCCAAATACAGTCAGAAGCTCTAAAAGAAAGTCTTAATGATATTGCCTTATGGACCTCTGCAATCCAAGACCAGATCAATTTATTAGCGGCAGTGTTCCTACAAAACAGGAGAGGATTAAATCTTCTCACAGCTGAAAAAGATGGGCTATGCCTCTTCCTAGGAGAAGATTGTTGTTTTTTTCACCAGTAAGTCTGGCATAGTTAGGGATGGGATAGGATAAAGAAACTCAAAGATAGGGCAGAAGAACTAACATCATCACAGCCTACTAATATTCTTTCCTCCTTGTACCCAGAGCTCATCCCACTGGCAGTTCCTCTCATCCTTGTTTGTCTGGCTCTAATGTTCCTACCATGCATCATTAATATTTTTCAAAAATTTTTACAGGAATGTATTACTGCCATTTCCCGAGCCACCTCAGGAGAACACTTCAAGGCCATCATGCCTCTACAAACTCTCCAGGCTCAACAACATCCCCTTTTCCCCCAGCCAGCTGGAAGTAGCCAGAAGACAAATGACACCCTCATGACACACACACACACACACACACACACATATCAAAGAGCTTAAAATGCTAGAATGTTGAGAAACACTGAAACAATTCAAACATTGCTACCTCCGATAAGAGAGCCCAGCCCCGATGACCTTCCCACCAATACCTCCCCCATCTTCCTTCCCAGTCACCTTACCTATCGTTCATCTCCCTCCAACCTCCCACTTTCTTGCCAGAGCATGCTTAAGACCCCAGCCATAAGAAAGCCATGTTCTTGTCCCTCTCAGAGTGTTACTGATGGCTGAGGGCCCCTCTCTGGTCTGTTCTCCCTAATAAAGGACTGCTACTTATAAATGTTGCAAATTCTTTCTTAGTGAGTCTCTCCTTTTCTTTTCTGAAGGTGCCTCAGCTTTTCCTCACTTTCTTTTCACTGTGCCTGGTGCTCACTTAGCATCAGGAAGAATGTTCATTCTTACCAGACAGGTTGGACAGACTTAAAAATTCACAGGACAATGGGCAGAGCCATCAGAAAGGTCTTGCCTCAGCAAAAGGAAATTAACCCTAGCCCGAGCACTGTTCTGATACACCTAAAAAGCTCATAAGAACAAGAACAAGAAGGAACAGCCAGCCAGGTGCAGGTGGCTTATACCTGTAAATCCTAGCTACTTGGGAGGCTGAGATCAGAAAGACCTTGGATCAAGACCAGCCTGGGCAAATAGTTCAGGAGATCCCATCTTCAAAATTACCAGAGCAAAATTGAACCACATCTTCAGCCCAGTAGCTACATTTTTGGAGAATGAAAATGTATATGTAGATTTTCAACTGCACACAGGTTAACTGTCCTAACCTCTACATTTTTAAGGTTAAATATCAAGCTAAGTAAAAGTGGTCTAAAAGTTGCACTGAAAGGTGGATTGTCAGACTGAATAGAAAAGTAAAATCCAACCATATGCTGCCTATAAGAAATACAATTTAAGTTCAAAGACAAAAATTGATTAAAAAGATGAAAAAAGATATACTGCACTAACACCTGACAAAAGATGTTTGAGTAGAAATGGCTATATTAATACAAAAGTAGTTATCATAGCAAAAACTACTTCTAGCAATAAACAAGGTTTTTTCATAATGGTAAAACATTCAATTAATCAAGAAGATACATATCCTGGAAGTTTATGTACCCAGTAACAGCTTCAAAATGTACAAGGCAAAAATTAATTGATCTGCACAAAAAAATAGACAAGTTCACAAGTACAATGTTGAGATAGATGACAGAATAAGTAAGCAGAAAATCAGCAATAATACACTATGCCTTAACAGTATCATTCTTCTTACCCAAACAGAACATATTCTAAGGTTATACAGTAAGTCTTAATAAAAGGATTAAGTACTTAATAAAATAATTTCAGCCATGTAAAGTATTTTCCCTAATCACAAAGCAATCAAATTAGACATTAATTAACAAAAACATCTTTGGAAAATACTCAAATATTTGAAACTAATACATGTCCTAATAACCCTGGGCCAAAGAGTATGAAAACAGAAGCTACGATGAATTTTGAACTGAATGAAAGTAAAACAAGATATCATAACTTGTGGAACATAGCTGTAGCAGTTCTTTTTTGTTATTTTTGTACATTGTTAATGGGTTTCATCATGACATTATCATACACATATGTAATACGCTTTGATTCTATTCACACCCCTCATTAGCTTCTCTTATCTTCCCTCCATCCTCTCACTGGTCTTCTTCCTCTTCCCAAATAGTGCCCCTTCTATTTTCATGTCCATTTCTTTTTTCAAATCTAGATTCTGCATATAAGAGAAAGCATGTAATACTTGTCCTTCTGAGTTAGCTTATTTCACTTAATGTGATGATTTCCCATTTTCTATTTCCTGCAAATGACATAATTTTGTTCTTTATGATGTTACAAGAGTTAAGTAAAATTTTTTAGTCCTGAAGTATTAAAAGAATTTTAAATCAGTGACTTTAACTTCTAACTTAACACCAGAAAAGAAAAATGAAACCCAAAGCAAACAGAATAAAGAAAATAAAAAGCATTTGCTATAATCCAAATGTCTGTGTCCTTTCAAAATTCCTATGCTAAAATCTAACCTCCGAGGTGATGGTATTAGGAGGTGGATCTTTTGAAGGGGTAATTAGATAATGAGGACAGACCCCTCATAAATGAGATTAGGGTTCTTAAAAAACAGAGACCTGAGAGAGCTTATTCACTCATTCTGCCATGTGAGGACACAAGGAAAAGGAGGCTATAATATGAAGAAGGAAGCAGGTCCTCCCCAGACACCAAATTCACTAGAGACTTGATTTTGGACTTCCTGGAGTCTAGAGCTTTGAGAAATAAATTTCTGTTTATTTATTATCTACCTTTCCAATAGTATTTTGTTATAGTAATCCAAACACACTGAACAATTAAAAAATAAAATCAATTAAACAGAAAAAGGTATAGAAAATAAATGAAGTCACTTTTAGTGATAAGCCTTCTCCTCTCTATTGTAAAAGTTGATCTCATAAAAGTAGAGAATAGAATAGTGGTTACCAGAGCCTAGGAGATAGTGGAAGAGTAGAGAAGAGAGAAAGGTTAAGAGGTACAGGGGTGCAAGCAGATAGGAAGAATCACTTCTAATGTATTAGTAGGATAACTATGGTTGATAATAATCAGTTCAATATTTCAAAATAACCAATATAAAGTATTTTGAATGTTCACTAAAGAAATGATAAATATGTGCTATTTACGCTGATCTATCTGATCATTACACATTGTAGATATGTATTGAAATCTCACACTATAGACCCATAAACTGCAATTACTACATGACAATTAACAAAAATATATTAAAAAAGGAAAAATGACAACTTTGTCAAAATAGCTGAAATACAGATACATTTGATAAAATATGAAAATATTTATATGATAAAACTATAAAATATTACTGATAAAACTAAATGGGAGTCAAAGATTCATTATTAAGATGTTAATGCTCTTCAATCTCATTTCCACTAGGCTCGCTGGCTTCCTTATTTTTTAATGAAAGCTGATTTTAAAATTCATCTGGAGGGTTTGGAATGCAGCTCAGTGGCAGAGTGCTTGCACAAGGCCCTGAGGTTAATCACCAGCACTGAAAAAAAAAATCATATGGAAGTGCAAAGAGTCTAGAATAGCCAAAATAACTCTGAATAAAGAACAAAAGAAAGAAATAAGAGAGTTGATGTCAAGAATTATAAAACCAGAATACTCAAAACAAGTAACAAGTGTGATATTGGTATAAAGAAAGCTAAATAGATCAATAGAATGTAATAGAAAGTTCAGAAATAGGCCCACATAAACAGCCAACTTATTTTTGACAGAGAAACAATGACAGTGCAGTGGAGAAAGAAGAATTTTTTCAACTGTTGGTTTCTCTATATGGTGCTGGAATAACTGGATATCTATATACACAAAATTCTTACACTCTATATAAAAATGAACTGAAAATAGATCATAGGTTGCAATATAAGACCTAAAAATGTAAAATTTCTAGAAGAAAACATAGGAGAAACTCTTTATAACCTTGTACTAGATAAAGATATCTTAGATATGACAAAAATAAAAATCCATAATTTAACAAATAAATAAAATGGACTCCATTAAAATTTAAAACTTCTGCTCTTCTTTTTATCCTGTACTAACAGGATATTTGTTGAACTCAATAAATAACAAATAAGCTAACTTTAAACTGGCAAAAATTTAGAAATATAGTTCATTAAAGAACAAATACAAATGGAAAAATGCTCAACATTATTAGTCACTAATGTAATGCACAATAAAACCATGCTGATGTGCTAAGACACACCATTAGAATGGCTAAAATTAAGCAAAACAAAAGTGACAATATTATGTATTTGTGAAGATGGGAGGAACTAGACTGCTCATATACTGTTGATGGGAATGAAAAATGGTAAATACTTATGGAAAACAATTTGTCAGTTTCTTTTTCTTTTACTTTTGGTTTTTTGAGGCAGGGTCTCACTAAGTAGCTCAGGCTGGTCTTAATCTTGCTATGTAGTCCAGGGTGGCCTTGAATTCAGGAACCTCATGCCTCAGCCTTCTGAGTGCTAGGATTATAGGCATGTACCACTATGTGTGACTCTGTTGGTTTATTAATAAGGTAGCATAAAGAGGCATGATGAGATTTTTGTTGGTAATGGATTTGTTAACTATCTTGATAATGGTGATTAAATACGTATGTATAAATTTATCAAATTGTATACTTTATATGTGTACAATTTATTCTATATCAATAAGACCCTCACTGAAGCTATGCAAAATAAAAAGCTCCTTTGGAAACACCAACATGTAAGACAGAGGCTGTACACAGACAGATGCAGGATAAAGCTTACAGAATTGATAGCTGGGCTTTAAGCAAGGGGTTAACATGATTAAGTCTGAATTTTAAAAAATTTAGAATTATGGTTATAGAGTAGTTCATGGTTTTAGGAGAGAGAACAGCAGGGAAAACAATGCTCAAGTCATTGCAGTATTCTAGGTAGAGACAATGTAACCTAACCTGATAATGATAAAGGCACAGGAGATAAGCAGAGTCAATAAGAAGTTGGGGCATGCCATTCACACTGAGAAAAGTGCAGTGGGAATGATCCTAACTCTTTAGCTGATAGTAAACAATAGTCCTCATTTTATTTAATATAAAGCTTGTTTCTGACATGAATAGCACTATAACACATTAGTGTTCTATGGTGTAATTCTAAGCAATGTGAGCATATATTACTAAAATATGCAAAAAAAAAAAAAAGCCTGATATTTGGCTGGGCCTGCTAGTGAAATCTGTAATCCAAGCTATTTGGGAGGCAGAGATTGGGAGGTCCTCAGTTTGAGGCCAGCCTGGGGAAAAATGTTAGCAAGACCCCATATACACAAACAAGCCAGGTGTGTTGGTATACATGTGTTACTCCAGCTACATGGGAGGTGAAGACAGGAGGATCACAATTTAAGGCCAGTCCCAAGCTAAAAGCATGATACCCTACCTGAAAAACAAAGCAATAAAAGTCTGGGGTGTGACTCCTCTCAAAAACCTGCCTCCCAAGAGGCCCTGAGTTGAAACCCCAGTACCACCAAAGAAAATAGCCTTATATATATGCAAAAGTCTTACCTTTACACTCCATTCTAAGTTGCTCAATTAGAAGCAAAATATTCTCATAGTTAGGGTAAGGCAGCTCACAGTCTTCAGAGGCTGTTTCAGATGACTGAGTAAAGTCATCAAGATCATCCATAGCATTTCTTTGGTTTCTGACCTATAAAGTAAATATTATTATTTCAAAATGTCCCCAAAATACTTATACCACAAGTTAATTGTATAAAAGTGGTAATTAGTCATTTTTTATATAAGCAGAAACACTGGCATTTTTTAAAAGAACTTAAAAAAAATTTTTTTGGCAGTATAGAGGTTTTAATTCAGGGCTTTTACTTGAGCAACATACACCCCAGCCCTTTTTTGCTTTAGTTATTTTTCAGATAGGGTTTGGCATTTTTAACCCAGGTCCTGCCTTGGGCTACGATCCTTCTACCTACTCCTCCAGGTGAGCTAAGGTCATAGATGTGCACTACCACACCCAGCTCATTGATTGTGATGGAGGTCTAAGTTTTGTCCTAACTGGCCTGGTTTTTGTCCAAACCACAATCTTCCTGATCTCTGCCTCCCAAGTAGTTGGTATTATAGGTGTGAACCTGTCCTTCACAAATGTTTGTCAAAGGATATTTTTATCAATGACTACTGTTATTTAACCAGGCTTTAAGGGTTGGTGGACTGGCTCAAGTGGTAGAGTGCCTGCCTAGCAAGTGTGAGACCCTGAGTTCAAACCCAGTACCATCACCACCAAGAAAAAAAAAACTACTGTTATTTAGTCACATTTAAAGCAAACGTCTTTACACAAGGTTCTCTATTATTTCAATTTACCTTTTAAAATGTATCTTTTAATTTATATTTTATAATGTATCACTTTGCTTTTATAGTTTATTTTTTCATTGAACTAAGATTTTTGATTGTTTAACACAATACCTTGTTGTTTTCATTAGATGTTTTCTTTGTGGGCCTAAAACAAAACAAAACAGAACAGAACATAAAATCCTTTCAAGCAAATGTATGGAAAATACAAAACATACCTAAGATTGTGATCTTTTTATACAAAATCTCTATTTGTAGTTTATTTTTCCTATTCATAAAGTTTACAGACTCTATTTAAAATATTCAACTATAAACAGAAAGAATAACCATAAGGAACAAATAATAATACTAATATTAGTATCATAACAAATAATTAAACTTAGATCAAAGTTTCCAACAGTCAAATCAAAAGGAAAAACATAATGTTACTTACATTATTTGATAGAAAGAAACAAACCTTTTTTTTTGTTGTTGCTATTGTTATTGTCAATGAGAACTTTATTCTTTGGCAGTTCTGGGGTTTGAACTCAGGGCCTCAAACTTGCTAGCAGGTGCTCTCCCACTTGAATCACTCCACCAATTAATAAGAACAAAATTTCTAAACCCATTTGGAAAATGTTACTTAAATCCTTATATAAAGGAAATCCTTTTTAAATGGTGGTAGGAGCTAGCTTTTGGGACCTAGTATGCAATTATTGTGCATTTTTCTAAGCACTTTACATGTGTTAAACTCATTTTAATACTCGCAACAATTCTGTAAGGTAAGTAACATATATTATACATTTTATAAAAGACGAAAGCAAGGCCAAGTAAATTCCCAAGCCCATACAGGTTGTCAGTGGCAGACCCAGGATTCAAACTCAGAAATGTGTTCTACAATATGCTGTCAAAGTAATATTTAACTTCAAGTGTTTTTAGGTATTATAAATCAATACTATCATCCCATTTCTAGATATTATTACCTTCTGAATCTTACAAATAATTTTTTAAAAATAGGAAGACTTTATACCCAGGCAATTTGTAAACATACATTAATAAAATGAATATATTTTTTCCTAAAGAAATTAGTAGATTAGGCAGCCCTAATCTACTGAACTGTTTAATCATGCATTCAACAAATATTTATTGAGCACATAATATGTATCAATGACACTGTTGGTATGGGGAAACAAGGCTTTTATATTTTAGAACTTTATAATCCAAAAGTAGTAATCTGTGCTAGACTGTCAATACTTTACTTTTCTGTTGTAAGGAAAGTCATTCCCCTTACCCCAGAATATAAACAACTATTAAATTGGTACACTTGATATTTAATACCACCTTAGAAAGGCATATAGCTACTTATCATGATACCATCACAGGCACAAGGAATGATTAAATTCTACTTAGTATGGCACAAATGTTTGTATGCTTTCAATTACATAATTTAAGAAAATCTGTGTTAATTTTTAGACCACCATATGCATTAGGGTACCCCATTTCTGAACCAATTCAGAATGAACAATAACTTCTTACAATAAAAAATATGGATAGACGTTCTAAGGGCAGTTAGTTTACTACTGTAATGTATCAAGCTTTCTAATGTATCCAATACATAGAAACAAAAGTGAATTGAATAAACACATCCTTCTTTACTGGAACATTTCCATCTCTACTGGATCCTTTCCAATAGCATGCAAACATATTCTAAAAGCTTCTATTTTTAAAGAAGACTCTTAAATCCTGCATTCTTCCTCAGTTATTACTCATTTCCCTATTGGCTATCCCAGTAAATATTCTATGAGAGTTGTCTACACTTGTCCAGTACAGTCAGGCTTCATTACACCCCTTTATTGATTCTGTTCCTTGGCAAAGTCACTTGTCTACATCTTAATCAAACAACAACAGTGATATAGGAAAGTATTCTCTGGTTTTGCCTGAAGACTATTCTGTTTTATTTTCAGAAAAAATAATCAGTGCAAACATTCTGTCAAAGAGAAATAAAAGGATGTATGGATTTTTACCTTGCTTCATCCTGATGCATTTCACTTAAACTGCAACCATTCTTTCCACACAGTAGACTGCCAGTTAGTGAATCAGCCTTCTTGAACACTGGTATAATCACAGATTCTCTGGAAGTGCATTTTTCATTTTCATTTTTCTTTACTTCTTTCATATACAAGGCAGGATCACTACTTAAAAACAAAACATTTTTTTTTTTTAAAAAAACAATGTTTTCCAATAATTCTACTGGGAAAGAATAAAAAAAACTTTGGTAAAATTCTGACTGTTTCCCACCTTAATTCATTTATTAAGAAAAGTAATGGTCTCTAAACTGAAGAGAACAACCACAGAGTGGGAGAAAATATTTGCCAA
This sequence comes from Castor canadensis, assembly GCF_047511655.1. Lineage (NCBI taxonomy): Eukaryota > Metazoa > Chordata > Mammalia > Rodentia > Castoridae > Castor > Castor canadensis. The sequence continues at coordinate 81,294,632 of NC_133392.1, forward strand.
TTATACATCAGACAAAGGACTGATAACCAGAATATACAGGGAACTTAAAAAACTAAATTCTCCCAAAACTAATGAACCAATAAAGAAATGGGCATGTGAACTAAACAGAACTTTCTCAAAAGAAGAAATTCAAATGGCCAGAAAACACATGAAAAAATGCTCACCATCTCTAGCAATAAAGGAAATGCAAATTAAAACCACACTAAGATTCCACCTCACCCCTGTTAGAACAGCCATCATCAGCAACACCACCAACAACAGGTGTTGGCGAGGATGCGGGGAAAAAGGAACCCTCTTACTCTGTTGGTGGAAATGTAAACTAGTACAACCACTCTGGAAAAAAATTTGGAGGCTACTTAAAAAGATGGACATCGATCTACCATTTGATCCAGCAATACCACTCTTGGGGATATACCCAAAAGACTGTTACTCCAGAGGCACCTGCACATCCATGTTTATTGCGGCACTATTCACAATAGCCAAGTTATGGAAACAGCCAAGATGCCCCACCACTGACGAATGGATTAAGAAAATGTGGTATCTATACACAATGGAATTTTATGCAGCCATGAAGAAGAACGAAATGTTATCATTCGCTGGTAAATGGATGGAATTGGAGAACATCATTCTGAGTGAGGTTAGCCTGGCTCAAAAAACCAAAAATCGTATGTTCTCCCTCATATGTGGACATTAGATCAAGGGCAAACACAACAATGGGATTGGACTATGAGCACATGATAAAAGCGAGAGCACACAAGGGAGGGGTGAGGATAGGTAAGACACCTAAAAAACTAGCTAGCATTTGTTGCCCTTAACACAGAGAAACTAAAGCAGATACCTTAAAGCAACTGAGGCCAATAGGAAAAGGGGACCAGGTACTAGAGAAAAGGTTAGATCAAAAAGAATTAACCTAGAAGGTAACACCCACGCACAGGAAATCAATGTGAGTCAATGCCCTGTATAGCTATCTTTATCTCAACCAGCAAAACCCCTTGTTCCTTCCTATTATTGCTTATACTCTCTCTACAACAAAATTAGAGATAAGGGCAAAATAGTTTCTGCTGGGTATTGAGGGGGGGAGCGGGAGGGGGTGGAGTGGGTGGTAAGGGAGGGGGTGGGGGCAGGGGGGAGAAATAAACCAAGCCTTGTATGCACATATGAATAATAAAAGAAAAATGAAAAAAAAAAAAAAGAAAAGTACTAGCTAAATATAAGGAAATGTATATTCTCTGTTTCAAAAAACACAAAATATAATTATGATACAATGTGATATATACGTGTTGATCTGTGAAAAGTTATCTAAGCATAAGGAAAGCTTTGCAGGAGAGGTAAATGTAAAAGTGAAGCTTATCAGGTAAGAAAAGTGGGAGGAAATCATTCTACTTAGAGAATCTACTTAGAGAAGAGAATGTAAGCACAAAGACATAGGTGTTTCCTAAGAATTTGAAAGGAAGCGAGTAAAACACAGAGAAGCAAAGAGTATGAGATGAATGCTACAGTAAATGATTGGAGCTCACTGCCTACAGGCAATGATTCTTAGACCTGGGAGAAATAATCAGATTTTGGCTACATTTTTAATTTTGTTTTTAAACATAATGTTTAACTTTAATGTAGTTTTTAAAGTTGCATGAGACATATAACATGAAAGAATAAATCAGAGAACTATCTTGAGGGGCAAAACTATAACATAAAGATACCTATATGTCATTATATATACTTAAAAGTATCAATATTCTGATTATTGTATTTTGTTTGAAAATAAAATGATTTAGTAACCATTTTAAAATACTCTTAGCTTAGTATCTAATGCTAACATAAAAAGCTGGATTTACAGACCATAATAATTACTTTTTATGAAATAAACACATGAATAACTTAACTATCACTATTATATACCTACACAAATTTGCAAAGATACTGAAATTTTCCTCCAGAGATTATGTTAGGAGCTAAGCATGAGCCCCTAAAAGTATCAAAAAACAACAAAAACTAACAATTACTTACAAGGAAGTTATACTGGTAATTATTCTACTTAAGACTAAATATCTAAAAAGAAAAAAGGGTGGTACAATATTTCTACGAGCAATAGCAATTTCTCTTGGGCTCAACTTAAAAAATAAGTCTATAGTTGCAGAGTGTGAATTCAGTTTTCATTTTGAACAGCTGATGGGAAGCAACTTTTAAATAGAAAACATCTGGTCAAAGTAGCAGCAACCTTAGGAAATGGCTCACTTGCAACAATGGCAGTAAATACTCTATGCAATCAATCAATCACTGGCCTCACTCACCAACAAATCATCAAATCAATCTCAGCCATTTGCTGCTTCTTTTTTTGTTTCTTACTGTGCTGAGGATTCAAACCAGAGCCTCTCACATGCTAGACAAGCACTCTACCACTTGAGTCACACTCCTAATTCTTTTGTTTGTACTTGCTTCTGAGATAGGGTCTCCTTAACTTTGCCCAGGCTGGCCTCAAACTTAAGATCCTCTGCCTTCACCTCAAAAAGTAACTAGTTTTTATAGGTGTGCACCATCATGCCCAGTTACCACTTGCTTCTTGAAAGACAGCCAATCTGAGACAAATTCACACCAATAAATATTCTTCATAGTGCCAACCAATCAACACTAGTGCTTAAATAACCAAACTGTTACAGATGTCAACCCACTTAGCTTGTGCAAGTTGACTGACTTTTTAAACTCCACTCTTCCCAAAACCTTCTATAAGCAGGCTGCTTTTAGAAGAGCTTGGCCAGAATAGCTAGTCCTTATCATAGAAAGCAATAAATTCAGATATTCTTTTTACTTCAGATATTGAAGGTGTTTAATCTTTTGGCAGTAATTCTGTAAGTTTATTAAATCTATTACCCTTATATTTCATTTTTCTTAATAAAACATAAAATTTGCAATTCCTTTGTTACATTTTACCATAATTAAAACTTTCACAAGTACCAGAAAAACAATGAGTATCTACACTAAATGCAAAAAACTCATATAGAGAATATAGCTATTACAAACAGCCAAAAGGATATAAAAATGCATATATTTATAAAATTGTCAGGACAGATCCATAAACTTTTTAAGTGATAATTAATGTAATGTTTTCCAATAATTTTTAATGTGACTAGAGTGTAGTAAAAGAGAAGAAAATATAAGTTTGAATCAGAGATAAAACAGGCCAGATCATGTATTGCCTACAGATATCAGGAGGCCCTTTGGCTTCCTATGTGTGAAGGTTCCGAGAAGAGGAATGACATAGTCTGACAGGTCTACTGTGTTAAGAACTGGTGGAAAGTGGATTCAAGATAAAGAAACAAAAAGACCTATTAGGAGACTATGATACTACTCAAGATAGCACATGATGGTAACTTGCAAATGGAAGATGTGACTAGTTTCTGCACGTATTTTGAAGGTGGAACTGATAAAATTTGCTGACAGATTAGATGTGAGGAGTAAAAGAAAAACAGATGAGTCAAAAATAGCACCAAGGGATTTTGGCAGAGCAACTGGAAGAGATGACCTTAGCTCAAGTAGGAATGAGGGGCAGTTTTGAGATACCCAACAGCTAACTAAAGAGAGATGTCAAGCAGTTAGTTGGATATATAATCTGGAATTAAGCAGAGATCTGGGATGGAGATACAAATTTGGAAATACTTTATAAAAGGAGTAAAAGTCCTTAAAAAAAAAAAAATCAAGAACTGAGCCGTAAGACACTTCAATATGTAAAAGGTGAGGGATAAAGACCAAAACAGACTAACGTAGATGGACTAAAAAGGCAGGACAGAAACTAGGTGAGTAAGTTATGTCTTGAAAGCCATTTGCAAAAAAGAGTTTTGAAGCAGTTATTGAGTCAAATACTGCTGATAGGTTAAATAAGATGAAGTCTAAAAAATTATGTTTGGATTTACTAAAGTGAAATCAGTGATAACCTTGGGAAAAAACAATTATGTAGGAGGAGTGGAAGTGAAGATTACTGGAGTAATTCAAGAATGAATGGAGGACAAGGTATGGTGACAGATACCTGTAATCCCTGTAATCCCTGCACTTGAGAGGCAGAGGCCAGAGGATCATGAGTTTAAGGCCAGCTGGGCTACACAGCAGGACGCTGTCTGATAAAGCAACCAAAAACCCCCAACCTAAACCCAAAAACCAACAAAGAAAAAAGAATGAAGGGTTGGAGTGAAGCTCAGTGGGAAAATGTTTTCCTAGCATACATAAGGCCCTAGGTTTGATCCCTAGCATCACACACACACACACACACACACACACACACACACACACACACACAAATTAATTCTGAGTATTGATCCTTGTTTCAAGGGCATCAGAGCTAAGTGGCATGACTGGGGCTGGTACAATTTTCTTCTTATTTGTCTGTATTTTTTAATTTATATATAATGATTATGTAGTATATTTGTAATACTTTAAAGTTTCTTAAATTACATGGATATGGCACTAAAAATGCTGGACCAAGGCACTAAATAATAACTTTATAAAATTGTAAAATAAAGTACCTCTTGAAATTTCTTAGTTATGCATTACATAAGCTAATTATCATTTTGCTCATACTTATAAAACCTACAGAAAGACTACATTTCAAAGGCAGCATTGCCTGATAAAAATCAAGTAATTCTAGAATATTTTATACTAGTCAAATACACAAAGTAATTAGTCATAAAAGTATTGAATTCTGGGGCTGAAAGTATGGCTCAAGCATTGCCTAGCCAGTAAGAAGCCCTAAGTCAAACCCCAGTTCTACAAAAATAAATAAATACATAAAAATAAAAACTGAATTCTGTAACAGAAATAAAAGGGTTTCGAGAAACTCAGTGTTATTTTAGAAAATGAGTTTTTTTTTTGCATATTGTATATGAAGACACTGCTGAAAAGTACGGTGTGATGTATACTGAAATATATTATCTTTAAAAAGGATGATAACCTGCATGCAGGAAGAGTAACTTTAAAGAAAAGATTCAAGGAAGTAGCAGCATCTTGAGTTTCACAGAAGGTTCAGCAAATTAGTGCCTATGAGCCAAATCCAGACCGTTGCTTTTTGGAAATAAATTTTTTATGTGTTGGGATGGAACCCAGGGCCTTGTGCATTTTAGGGAAGCACTCTACCACTGAGTTGTATCTGCAGTTCCTATAAACAAATGTCATTAGAATGAAGACATACCCATTCTCTTCTTGTCGATAACAGATTTCAGACTATAACAACAGAGACTTGATGGTTTGCTAAGTGTTAAACATTTTCTTTGAAGAAAAACTGACAATTCCTGGTTTAATATATCAAAGATCCTTTGGTGAAATTTTAATACTCAATATACTGAACTACTACAATATGTGCAACCCATTAGCAATATACAGACTAATCAGAGGGTCCAATATTTGAATACTAATGTATTGTGAAAAAAACCAAAAATCTAATAACTAATTATTTTGTTGGTAACAGGTACAATACCATTGTAGCACAAAGATTATTTTGTAACTAAGCACAGGTTACAAGTATTATAACAAAATTTGATTAAGATATGTCATCGAATTACATGTTTTAAATATAATTGTGAAAACTTTCATACTACATTATTTTATGGCTATGACAATTTAACTATTTCCTTATTGATGAATATTTACACTAAATATTACAACTCTTTGTTTTGACAATGTTTATCACATATATATGTATATATATATGTTACACATTTACATTTATATAAAAAGCCTTAACACATATATCCATAATGTGCATGTTATATATTCATCTATGGTATGTTATTTGTAATATATAAGATATGTCCTTAACATATATGTATATATATATGTGTATGAGTCATGTTTTCCTGTTCCAGAAGTGACACTGTTAGGTTAAAAGAATAATATATATCTGAAATTTTGATACATGCTACTATATTGTTCCCAAAAGTGTTTACCGACTTCATTTAACAACACTGAGTAAGAATGTCATTTTCCTCAGCTTTGACTGGTTATTATTTTTAATGAAATATTTACCAATATACTTGAACAATATTATCTCATTGTTTGTTTTTCTAATTACCATGCAAGGCTGAATATTACCAATAAAAGCAAAAAATTTGTTAATAATGAGTATTAGCCAAAATTAGAATTGGTTTTATAGGACAATAACAATTACCTACTGTTAAAGATTGCTGTAGTCTTACCCATCATGTTTTTCATTCTCCTTAATAGGAAGTTGCTGGTTATTAGTCTTTTCAATCATTCTTTGTTTATTTAATTCATCATCATCGTTGAAAGCAGCAGCAGTACCATCATAAAGGTTTTCTGATACTTGCATTTTATTATATCTGTGCTTTCTTTTTCCTTCAACCTTTAATGAAAGTTTGATACTAAGAATAATTTGCTTTTCAATAAAAAGTACTTATTTTAGTTATGATTTCACTCTATAAAAAGCTCTTAATTCATCTACTCTTTGCTATCTTAACATTTTCACTTCTTGTACAACTGGCAGAAATCACAAAAGTGTCCTCTCTGGCTTTACTATCTGGATTTTATAATAAACAGCCAGATTCAGAGAATGTGGCATTGTGGGGCTTTAGTAATAAAAGAAAGCTTTCCCCTTTCTCCACTAAGCTTTTCTTTTCCCCATTCCCTTTAAAACTCTCTTTTTAATTGAGCACAGCAAAAATGATAGACTTAGTACTGAATTCTGGAAGATGAGATGCTTCCTAAATTTTGCATCCAATAAGCAGAAAATTTTACAGCTGGAGAACAGATAAGTAATTACCTACTTTAGCCCCATTATCTTCTTAAAATAGGAGTAAAACCAAGAAAGGTTAAATGATTCATTCGAGTCTCCTGAGGCATGACCTGGCATTTTATGATACCAAAAGAGACAGTACAATTCCATAATGTTGTACCAGATAAATTACCAGATATATTCATCAAATTAAGTAGATTAATTCTAAGTATGACTTTGAGCTGGGTGTTGGTGGCTCATGCCTATATTCCTAGTACTCAGGAGGCAGAGATCAGGAGGATCCCAGTTCAAAGCCAGCCCAGGAAAATAGTTCGAAAGACCCTATCTCAAAAATACCCAACACAAAAAAGGGATAGTGGAGCGGCTCAAGGGGTAGGGTACCTGTCTAGCAAGAGTGAGGCCCTGAGTGATGGTACTCCGGTACTATCAAATAAAAACAAAACAAAAGGCTTTGGCAACATAATTTTAATGCCTCATTGAGCCTCATCTACTCTTACTTTGAAAGAACTCTAAGGCTTAGGGGGTAGAGCCCTTGCCTAGCATGCATGAGGCCCTGGGCTACCGGAAAAAGAGAGAGAGAGAGAAAGAGAGAGAGAGAAAGAGAAAATGAAGAGCTTTAGATGTTTGCCTACCTTTAAAACTCGATTTACCTTAGAACTTGGAACTTAGCATTCACTTTGGATTCAAATACCAATTTTTGGCTGAGGGTATGTTACTTATGTGATAAAATCATAGATGCCAAAAGTTATCAAACTTTAAAAAGAACATCAAGTAAAAGGCTGATTCAACAGAAGCATTTGAGAGTAGTAATAAAAGAAATACATAGCTAGACATCTGATTTTTGACAAAGGCACCAAAAACATACACTGGAGAACAGACAGCCTTTTCAACAAATGGTGATGGGAAAACTGGATATCCACGTCTAGAAGATTGAAGCTAGATCCTGTTCTCTTATCCTGTACAAAAATTAATTTAAAATGGATCAAAGACCTAAATGTAAGATCTAAAACTTTGAAATTGCTAGAGGAAAGCATATGGAAAACACTTGAAGACATAGGCATTGGTAACACCTTTCTGAATAGGACTTCACCATTGTAGATTTTATTCTTTTCATTTTTTCTTTATCTTTCCTTTTTTGGTGGTAATAGGGTTTGAACTCAGGGCCTTGCACTTGCTAGGCAAGTGCTCTACCACTTGAGCGACTCTAGCAGCTCTTTGTTCTGAATAGGACTTCAACTGCTCAGGAAAGAAGAGAAAGAATTGACAAAGGGGATTGCATCAAATTCAAAATCTTCTGAAAAGTAATGGAAACAATTTCCAGAATCAAGAAATAACCTGCAAAAGGGTAGAAAATTTTTGCTAGCTATTCATTATATAAAAATTAATATCCAAATACATAAAGAACTCCAAAAGTTAGATACACAAAAACCAAAAAAATCAAATTAATAAAGGGCAAATGAATTAAACAGACAGTTCTCAAAAGAAGTACAAATTTCAAATAAATACATGAAAAAATGTTCAAAATCCTTAGCCATAAAGGAAATGCAAATTAAAATGCTATTGAGATTTCATCTCACTCCAGTCAGAATGATTATCAGCAAGAACACAAATAACAACAAATCCTGGTGAGGATGCTGGGGGAAAAGGAACCCTTATATACTGTTGAGGTATCCTTCAGTAACCAGAGTATAGACAAAGAAAAGTTAGAAAATAATTAAAATTTTAATCTATTAAGCTCCTTATTATTTATTTTATCTTATTGTTTTGGTGGTATCAGAGTTTGAACTCAGGGCCTCATGTTTGCAAGGCAGGAGCTCTACCACTTGAGCCACTCCACCAGCCAATCTATTAAACTTCTTAACAAAATGTTTAGCTACTTCCAAATCACTAGATTGGAACCAAAAAGTGAAAAATAATTTATGTTAGCCCAAGTTAGGAAAAAAACATGCAGCAAACTTAATTTTGCCACTGTTTATCTAATCTACATTTAATTATGTACTACATTTACCAAAAATGAATTAGATGGTTTTCAATATTACAAAGGATTCTTCACATATAGACTTTTTTTCTTGTTTTTGAGGTCTGAACTCAAGAGCACTGTGCTTATGGGGCAGGTGCTGTATCACTTGAGCCATACCTCCAGCCCCTATAAAAAGGTTTTGCCTCACTATGCTTCAAATACCCTGCCCTTAGCAAAGCATTTACATCTTTTTTCTAAAGACGTGGAGTACGTGGAGTACGTGGAGAGTAGGCAAAGTTTAAATTATCCAGACTCAAAATCAATTAGCACCAATAACAGAAAAAATAATTCCTATATATTTTCATTCAAATTATTTACTAGGATGGAGTTATACACCTTTATGTATTATTTGCTTTAAGTTCAGTTCTAATGCCCAGGGATAAAAAATTTTAACTTTCACCAATTTTCTACATTGAAATGAAATAAGGTAGAAAGTTACTGTTTATACTCTTAACACCACAGGACCCATTCTGTTAGCTGGATTGATTTTATGACCCTGTTCTCTTCTTCTACTTAGAAACTGAAATTAATTAGAGACAACAAGGCAGAACTAAAATCTTTCCTTGGCATCAGTGACAGGTAGAATGAAACTAAAAATTTTGATCCACTGGTAGTGATCGTGCTTGAACATGAATCCAACTCAGTGGCTATCACTGCTATCATATGACTCAAATTTGATTTTATATTCTTTATCATGCAAGGAGGTTACACAAAATCAAAGTACAAACAATATTCAAAAAATTTTTGCTTCAATTCCAGGAATAAAGTTTAGTTATAAGTTACTATACATTCTAAAAATAGTTTAAATTTTGTAAGTAGTCAAAATGGTTTTAAAATTAAATATTAAATTATGATCTATTAATTCTAAAAGCATAATCTGAAGGTAATTTCATTTGACCTATGCTATATTATTAAAATAAAGAACATAATTTTAAACCAGAAATTAAAATTTTACATACCTGTAGATGGTTATTTGTACTGCAATTGAGACTTTTTTGCTCTTCATCTGATGTCACTTCTAAGTCTGGCTCTGCTAACAAATGTATATGCTTAGTTAAAATAACCTAGACAGCTAGATAAAAGTGATAGTCTATATAAATGTAGACAGAAAATAATAAGAATTTACTTTTATTTTCATTATTAAGAATTTAAACTTAATCTTTAGCTGAATATTTATTTTTGTAGGAAATACTTCTAATTCTCCAAAACTTTAAAAAGTCACTTGAAGAGACACTATTACTACATCAAGACATATATCCATCTTAAAAATTCTATTCACTCAACATAAATGAGCCCTCAGAAACAAAATTTAAAACTACCATAGACATATAAATTGACACTATATTCTCTATCTCATAGAAACTTAACCTGTTAGCATGCTGCTCATCACTTTTTATACCTTTATCAGTGAACACTGTTTATTATATCTGAAATGTTTTCATTCAGTATTCTGAAAAATTTTTCTCCATTTAAGACTTAATCTGCTATGTGAAGTCTTCTTGATTAGAATGGTTCTCTTTTCCTAGGTAAAAATGTGTTCTCTCCTTGGGGCTATCTTAGTGCTTTACTCTTTACCGCTTGAACTGTACATTATTTTTTAAATATGCCTGCTTTGTCTCTGTACTGGAGGTAGACAATTTTTTGGATCATCTTTATATAAAATCTTTATTTAGCTCAATAATTATTTATTGAGTTCTTACTAAGTGCTAAGCTCTGGGGCTTAAAGGTGTAAATAATAGGTGTCAGGGAAGGCGTTTCTAAAGCCTTCTAAAGGTAATGACTGAACTGGAGGTAAAGAGTAAAATTAGCTAGACAGAAGGCAGGAAAGGGCAAGAGCACAAAAGGCAGTGGAGTAAGAAGAAAAGAGAAATAATAAATGAGGCATATATGTCTAAAAATACAGGGAGGGATTGTTGAGGAGGGTATCACTAGTGGTTTAGTTAATGCCAAAGGTAAGGGCAGATAAGAGGAAAGGACTGAAGATGGAGAGTTAGGCAGAAGTCTTATAGGTAACTTTAAGATGATTGTACACTAATGTTTTAAAGAGTGGTTCATGATCTATTTGCACTGAAGTCACTCCACATGCTGTGGGGAGAGTAAATGTGAGGGCTATATCTATATGAAAGAATGGAGGGAGATTAGTTAACAGAAGGGAACAATATAAAATAAAGATGATGTAGACCTGAACTGAGGGACTGCTTCCAGAAATACTTAGGATATAAAATTATCAGTGGCCAATATATAATGCATTTTATTAAATGAACAGAAAGTACAAACTGAGTTCCTGGAGAACTAGACTCTGTGTATTACTATACAAAAAAGTATAAAATTAAATGTGAAATAAATTACTCTTGTTTAAGTTCCTTGTATTTGTAAGTTTTTGTTTCATGTTTTCCTATATTGAGGGAACTCATGTAGGCATTTTGTCTTAAATGCCCTACTTCTCCAACTACCAAACTCATAAAAAAACTTGATAGAGCTGGAAGTGCAGCTCAGTGGCACATCGTGTGCTTAGCATGCATAAGTTAAATCATCAGGGGTTAAAAAGAAGAAAAAAAGAAATAAGAGCAAAAAAGGTATGGGTAAGTAACTGGATTTATATATTGTGCTCATTACTCCAGGAGACAACTGATAATTTTCTGAAAGATACAATGTGAATTCTGCATGTAAGGAAAAATTAAAAATATATAATATCATATTGTATGATTTATTACTATAGACCTGATCATATGGGGTAGAGTTAACTGGTAAATAAAGTAGAACACACATTAGACAAAGTTAATCAATAGGCTTGGTGTTGTCTTGTTATGTTGCTCAGACTACTTGAACTTTTGGGCTCAAGTGATCTTCCTACCTCAGGCTCCTAACTATAGGAATATGCCCCTGTGCCTAGGTAAATTTTCATATGTATTATTTTTAAATGATACAGAATTCCTTAAAACCAATTTTTCTTGTGATCTATTATTACTCATTAAAGCAAAGAGCGAAAGACTATGTGGACACAGCTGAGAAGATGCCAAACAGCAAAATTCTCAATGATTCTCATTAATAATGGGAAAGTCAATTGTATATAGTTATAGAAATTGTAAGAAATTGGGTTTGGAAGGTGCTTTTTATAGTTACACTACACACAGTTATAACTAATACTTGTGAATAAAGCGAGGAAACCATGTTATATCTGACTAGGCAATCCTTACATCTCTATCTCATCTTCCCATTTAGTACCCAAATTCTAAGTGTCCTGGCACTCACTGAAAAGTATATGCTAAATATTAGCCTAAACAAAAGAGCTCAAGCCCCAGTGCTGCCAAAACAAAAAAAGGGAATACAAGTGTTCTGTTTAAAGGTATTCTGTTTGGTTGTAGGTTACACGAGGGGAGTTAAACAGAGAAAGTTTCGCCACAAAATGATTTTAAAAACTTGGAACTACAGAAGTATGAAACCATGCAGAAGTACTACAGCACAGAACTCTCTATGCTTCCTTATCTCCTTCTTTATGCTCTTTGTTTTTTGTTTGCTGTGATTCACACAGGTCATGGAGAGTATAATTCTCTAATAGAAACACAGCTCCAATATTCATCTTTTCTTTTCCCAGTTTATAGGTTGAGATGGGAGTCTGGCTAACATTTTTTGCCTGGGCTGGCCTTGAACCACAGTTCTCTCAATCTTTATCTCCTGAGTAGCTGGGATTACAGAAGTGATCTACCACACCAATCCCAATAGTGAAATTTTAAAAGCCATTTTGTCATTAAGGGTTCCTTTATCATTTGTTATCCATGAACCTCATATGTGGCTTAAAGGAGTAGTTCTAAACTGTTATCTGAGAAAACCTGGAGTTCAAAATCTGTTCAAGAGTCCAACAGGTCAAATAATACTAAATGTTATCATTTTCACTTTCATTCTCTTTTAAGTACACAGTGGAATTTTTCAGAGATGTGATGTGTCATGTCATAATTCTAGTGATAGATTCATAGCTCTAATGGCTTTTGACTGAATGACTGTGAGTACTTATATTTTATATCTTTTTATTTAATTTGTAAGATAGTAAATATTGATACACACAATGTACTTAAACAAAAGCTCTTTAGACTCTGTAATAATATAAAAGGGCCCTAAAGCCAAAACATTTCAGAATCACTGTTTTGAAGAACTGTTTCTATGAGTCATTAAAGAATGATTACTTACTTTTCCCATTTTTAACAATCAAAGATGGTAGACAGCACACATACACACACCCCCACACATGCTGTGCTAATCAGAACACCTAATTGGCTTAAGATCATCAGTATTGCAACACTAAAGTGAAATAATTAAATTTAAAACATAATTGACATGTTATGTCAAAGTAAAGTTTTAATCTAGGTAAACATTAGAATACCAATAAGCATCTTTTCTGTAAGGGACTGGATCTTACTATGTTGCTTAGGCTTGACCCAAACTCCTGGGCTAAAGCAAACCTGTTGGCACAGTCTCCTTAGTAGCTGCAAGTACAGAAATGCACCACTGTGCCCAGCTCTTCAATAAGCACTTTTAAACTTTGGAAAAATCTTGTCTCTTAATTAACCTTTGTCAATTCCTAAGAAGTAAAGGAGTTCCAAACTGGGAATATCTGAGTTAGACCTTACATTTTAAAAATCTTGCAGGAACCTTTTTGTTTTTCCAAACATTGGATACCAACAATGACCTTTGCATCATTTATGTCAAATCTTTCTATTAAATTTTGGGGAAAAAAATTAGTAATGAGAAGACTATGCACATTTTAATTATTTTAATGTACTTCTTTCAAGAATATTGCAAAATTTACCTGATTTGAATGTTTGTACATCCTTCACTCCCTCTGCTTTATTCAGAACAGAATCTTTCATTTCAATGGTAGGCTAGGTTTTGAAATAAGACACTTAATAAAGACATATTTCATGTAATATGTAGTTAATGATTCAAGATGAAGATAAAAGTATTACCTTCCAGACAGGATGTTTCTCAAGAGACTCTAAAAGGCAAAAAGGGGCACATAATTTATGTAAATATGTCAAAGTCAAGTACATATTCATGCAGAGATGCACAGTTAGTATTTAGCTTTAGAAATAATTACTTTAGATATATTTTTCTTTCCTGGTTAGTACAGCAATACTGAAGAAAAAGATAAGAATACAGGCTTAATAAAACATGCAGTTAATATTTCAAAAAGTGAGATATTTCCAATGATCATAACTAAAATAGAAAAGTGCACATTTACGAACATGAACATGATGCATGGAAAGAAAAGTGACCTCTAATCAGAGGAGTAAATCATGACCTTGAGAGGATAAATGTCAAAATTGATGGTAGAATGTAACAGCATATATCTTTAATGTAACACATCAGAATCATTTATATCATTATACTACAAGTGTTTATCATGTTCTTCAATGTGTCCTGTAATTTAGGAAGAACAAATTGTAACAGTTTAGTGGAATACATAATTCATTTCTCATCAAAGAAAAATTTCTAACGTTTAGTTTAGATTATACTTGTAGCTTAGATATACACTTGTAGAATAATAGCTAACAAAAAATTCATTTTTTTTCCATACCCATGTGGGCTACTGGTATGCCTACATTTCTTGAATCCTCTAGTTTAGCCATCTTAAAGTTTCTTGATCCACTCATGAAAGAAGGTATATAAACCACATCTAAAAATAACGTATAATAAACTTTCAATATTAAAATATGGTTATCAAAAAACAAAATATGAATAGAATTATGGGTAATAATATTTTATATTTTAAAATCAATATTTACTAAAATAAACAATTTTTGTAGTCAGGTAATAGATTCTATAATGTCTCTTGTTTTCAAAATTAGTTTACTTTGGTATACCATGCTAGTTTTTAAAGAATTTTTATGAAACTACCTTATTGAAAAATTACCTATCTTAAAAAATAGTCAAGATTTCTTTCTATATTCAAATTAATCTAATCTGAACATTAACAACAACATACATCTTTTATGCCTGATTACAGAGAGGACAAATGAGTGGCTATAGTTTACCTTAATTCTAGCACCCCTGTTCCCAATAATCTCTGGAGCAGCAATAATCTAATCTTTGGCTTGTATATAAGTATACTGAAGCCATCTGAAGTGATTGCTCTCATGTTTCCTCATCACTAACTCCAGAATTGCTTAGTTAGCATTTTTCCTTCCTCCTTTCCCTGAAACAATCCCTCTTTTCAAAAGTAATCTCTAGATCTGTGTACATCTGATTTCCATTTTACATTCTTATGATGGATTATTTTCACCACTTCTTTCCTCAATATTTGGCAGTAGTATCTTAGAATTATAATATCTATCTCTTCATGTCTTTGTTCTTTTCCCTCTAATTAGAAACATACTCATAAATCAAAGCAAAATTTATGGTTTCCTTTGATCCTATTATGTCTTGAACTATTGTCCAATGGTCCTTTGTCCATATTTCTCTAAAGGGAAGTCTATACTGTCTACTCTGAGTGTTGTCTTAGGAACGGAAGCACTGGTATCACCTGAGAATTTAGAAATGCAGAAACCCAGACCTGTAGAATCAGAATGTTCATTTTACATTGTCTCCAGCAGGTGATTCATTAAAGTTTGAGAAGCTCTGGGCTCTAATGAGTCTTCTTCCAAATTCCTTTGGTTTATCTTATCTTTAGAATCTAACCTCAAGTTCCTTCCTGCAATGCCCTTCTCCCAAACTGAAACTGCATAAACTTTCTAATGGATTTTTTGTCAGGCTGTTTTCCTGATCTTTCCATAACTAATCCTACTCTTCCTTCCTTCCATGTTTCTTGTTTTGGTCCATGTGAAACCATTCTATAACATAGCAACATTTTATAAGACATTAATTTATATTTATGTATGGGTGAGCATATGTTTACATCTATTTATGGTAAATATAGTTCTGTATGATCAGGTACTTCAATCCCAGATTCCTTTCCAACAATGAAGAAGAATGGGAAAGTTTTATTTTACTTCTTCAACAAGTTTTGGTATTGGAAGCTCACTTATAGTCTTCCCACATTTCTAAAACCTTGCTCATCCTATAAATACCTTCTTCTTTTTCCTGCAATTATGTTCTGTACTCTGTACTTTTCTTATTATTTATTCCTTCTTACCTTTTCTTCTTCCTTATTTCCTAACTTTCCCCAGGTCTTAGAATAACCTGAAATAGAACTAATAATTTGGCTCCTTTAGTGACACTCAATTTATCATGTTGCTAAAACTTATTGCCATTTCACTTTTGTTTTTCCTAACTATGAATTTAATTGGTAATTTTCTTTGGCAATTATTAGAATATATCAATGCTCAAGTTTTAAATAAACACTTGGTCAAATGACATTTTAAAATAAAATATAGTTCTTACCTTCTGTTTGTCCATTTGCTACATTTTTTCCTCTCTGATCTGCAATCCCAGATAAATGACCAACACATTTCAGTGGAAGACTCTCACAGATACTCTGTAAAAATTAATATCCATAATGAGACATAAAGATTTCCTAATCAAGGGAGGGGAAATAGAAATACAATGGAGGGGTGAACTTATTCAAGCTAATCTGCACACATGTATGAAATTATCATAATGAAGTCCCCTTCTATTACTAGTGCATGCTAATCCAAAAATAAAAATTTTTAAAAGATTTCCTAATCATTTTCTGAGAAGATATCTGAATATCTTCTTTCAAAGCATTTAGATATAAAAAATAAAGAAGCAAGAATTGGAAACTGAAATGTTTCAGTAGAGAACCTCACATATGTATACTTTAAATCAAACTTATCTTTGATCTTTACATGGTTATTGATTGTAAACGGAGCACAAAAGCCACGAGGAAACATATTCATAGACAAAATACCAACTTACGCTCATATTTCTATAGGGAACTAACTTTAGAACAACTGTGCTTTGCATTCCCCATGAAAAAGTAGATATATTAAAAAGATACATTAAATTCTTGTAAGTACACCATTAAACATTTAAAATACATTTAATGACATAAATTGTTTTAGTGTTAAAATAAGATACTTGTCATGATAACTTTGGAGTATGTTATATAAGTATAAATACAACCTTGTAGAAACTGCTTCATTTAGTCAAACAAGGGCTTTGAAAAATCTAATTATTTTTTGGCAAAATTCTTAGTGATAACAAAAATAGTTGAATAAAATGACAAAGCAGTATGAAAGAACTTTTCTTTATGTATATTAGATATAGCATACAACTCTTTCTCAATTAAGAAAGATCATTTAAAAACTTTAGCAAGCCTTAGTAAGAAGGGAAGAATGTGAACTTTTATTTATAAAGTGTCCAAAATGTGATAGGTACTTATTTGTACATTTTCTTTTCTATATATTCTAACAATGAAAATGATTATGATGATGGTTAACCCACTCTCTGCTTCTGGCTCATTCCAGGCTGTTAAAATTTAATGATGAACAGATGTGATCCACTGCTCTCTCTGTCCAGAATGTTCTCCTAGACTTTCACATCCTTTAGTTGGCAGCTTATATGTCACCCTCAGAAAAATCTCTTAACAATTCCACTCCCATCCCCATCCTAAATACAAAGTCCCTCAATGTTCTCTAAGCCAACATCTTCTGTTTTCTTTACATGAAGCTGTTACCGTGACTTCTAAGTGTTTGTGCATTTTCCTGTTCTGCCACTATTGCATAAGCTCTCATCTGGTTGACTTGCTCCTAGCAGATAATAATAACAGAATTTTACTCAAGGTTAAAATATTAAAATCTCATCAGGAAGGCCTTGATCACTATATTCCTGTAGGACATCTTCATTAATAGCTCACAGAAACTTAGCATTCTCGAATTAGAAATCTATAGTGTCTCCCAACTTTTCCATTCTTTTCTTGATAAACTACTGCCATTTTACAGTCCTCAGGTTTAAAATAATAATTTATTAAGTCATTGAATACTACTGGGATCCTTTTGTCATATATACCATACACATTTTAAAGTTTACAAAGAGTTTTTACATTTCTTACATTTGTCTATTACTGTTACCTAGGAGGTAAATATTACTCTATGTTTATGGCACATTAAGATCACTAACATTCAAAAGGGCTAAATAATTCTTCCCAAGAACCACAGGTACTTCAACTATTATGTTGGTACCACTGTGTACCAGCTGTTAATACCTACGAGACCAGGTCTTTCCCACCTCTTTCCAGAGTGGTCACCTTGAAATAGGTCGTCATGATTGATAGTTATGTTACTATAAAGAGCAGAGTTGGCATTTAAGTCAGTGCATTTTATTATTTACTTTTCTTTTTCTTTGATGGTAGTAAGGTTTAAACTGAAGGCCTTGTGCTTATTGGGCAGGTGCTCCACTGCTTGAGTCACTTCTGCCACCCCTAGTGCATTTCATTTTTGAAAATGCCTTATTAAAACACCATGAAGTAAAAACAATATAACTCTACAAATTTAGTGTTCTTTATTCTTTTTCTTCCCCTGAAATTTTCTTTATTCTTGTCATCCAAATATAATATCTTCCAGTCCCACTCATTATCTTTTCAAGTTCCAAGCTGTTAAAAAAATGTCCTAACTTTCTCTCCGAATCTCTTAAGGGACTTTAGACACTTGGAATAATTATTTAGTTTTAAGATTAAACTTTACTTCAGCACCTAAGCTGATTCCTTCTGACTATTAAACTTTAGGCTTTTCCTTTCGTGCCACTACGAATCATATAAATCAGCAGAATTGTTTTATGCAGCATTAATACACTTAGTACAATTGTAGTTTGAAAAGAGAAAATAATTCAGTAAAAGCATATGTAGAGATGAGAAAAAAAACCAACCCAACCCCTTTTGTTTTAACATCACTCAAAGTTTATTTAAAAAATAATAGATAATACCTCAGAATCCCAAGGTGATTCTTCATCTTCATCTTCTCCTAATCCTAATGCAGACATCATTTCTATAAAATGTAGTTACACATATATCAATTAGAACATTTATTAATGTAGATTCTACAGACATGTATAAG
Source organism: Castor canadensis (assembly GCF_047511655.1). Lineage (NCBI taxonomy): Eukaryota > Metazoa > Chordata > Mammalia > Rodentia > Castoridae > Castor > Castor canadensis. Next base: position 81,313,389 of record NC_133392.1, read on the forward strand.
TCTACTCCATTTATGAAATTACAATAAAAGTAGCAAAAAAGAATTTCAAAGTGCTGAAGCTGTTTAAGAAACTGACACTTAGGAGAAAAATAACAAAAGAAAAATGTTTAAAAGCAATGGGTATCATTTTTTTGGTTATCTATAAACTTTAATTTACCAATTTTATTACTTTTGTGCCCTCCATCAACATAAGCCAAACTATCATTATTTGGTTGCTCTTGTGAAACACTTTCAATATTATCATTCTCTTCTTTTCCAACTGTTGACTCAGTTGCTCCTTTCTGTAAAAAATAAAAATAAATTAAATTTCAGAAAGCTTATTTATTCTCTTGCTCCCCTATTCACACACTCAATTTGTCAGTAGACATCAAACCTTTAATGTATCTATGAAATCATAGGTACTACACTAGAAACTAAAAGCAGAAGACAGATTATGCTCCATATTCAAGCAGAAGTAAAGATATACAAAAATAAGACCAGAAAAGTATAATTCATTTAGTTCTATAGCTGAAATGAATATAGTTAAGGTCACAAAAGAGAAAACAGTTGTTTCTACTTTGCAAGGTCAGGAAATGCTACAAACATAGGATCATATTTTGAAAAGACACAGAAAGTCCAAAGGGAGGGTGTGAGGGCATTTTTGACAGGTTAGCATGAGCTAAAGAATGAGGCATTAAATAATAAAGCAAAGATGCGGTGCCAAAGGAAGGTGTTAAAACAGGAATACAGTTACAAAGAATAGAATGGATAGATAAAACAGGAGGATTAGGGCCAAACCATAGAAGACAAGCTTCATCCAAGAATGTCGATTCATTGAACAAACAGATGACTTCCAGCATCACAAATATACTTTAGAAAGGTTACACTGGTTGCAATGTAAAGATAGATGAACATAATGATGGGAGATGAATAGAAAAGATAATTTCAAAATAATGGGTGAGAAAATGAATCCTGGTAGTAAAATACAAAAAACAGTAAGCAGATACAAAATTCAGAATTTGGTGAATGACTTGGTTGGTGATTGAGGATGGCTAGAGTCTAGCTAGTTTGTCAGTGCTATTTATTGGAGGTGTTTACTTTGATATGGAAAATGGATAAGAGAGTCAGGAAAGGGTCAAGGTCAATGCCTTCAGTTTGGGAGACATGTCAAATTTGAGGGTCAGAATACAGAAATATATTAGGAGAAATAAGTGTATTAGGAGTAGTAGACAATCTTGCTTAAGAAAAGCATAGAAGCTTAAAATACACCAAACTAATATAATCATACAATGTAAACCTAGAAAGAACTCTGAATTTTTTAAGCTGAAACAAGGAGAGAAAAATAAAAGGATCCAATTTTTGATAATATATGTCAATATTTGTTTCAAGGATAAAAAAAGTACTCTTACTAACATATACAAATAACTATAGGATGTTATGCTAATATACATTTTAAATTTTAATGAAAAGATTTAATTCTAAAATACCAATTTTAGTTTTTTAGGTGCTAGGAATCAAACTCAGGGCCTTGTGCATGGCACGCAAGTGCTCTATCACAGGGCTATATTCCCAACCCTTCTAAAATACCAATTTAAGATGCTGCAAGAAGATAATTTTTAAAAAGTAAATTGTTCAAGTTTTAAATTGTAAGCCAGGCTTCGTGGGAGGTATACCTGTAATCCCATCCCAGATACTTAGGAAGCTCAAGCAAGAACAGGAGTTTGAGGCCAGCTTGGGAAACAATATGACACCCAATCTCAAAAAAAAAACCAAAACAAAACAGAATGAAAGTTTTAAATTGTAGAAAAGAAATGTGCACATAATTACAGAATTAGGAATTTTTAAGTACCAGGATGATGTAATAAATGTAAAACTCTTTTCAAAATTTATAATATGTCTAGTATTCTATTTATACTGTATGGAATGATGGTTAAAAATTGGAGAAAGCTATAATCTAAGCTATCTAGGATGCAGAGACAGAAGGGTGGTGATTAAAGCCAGCCTGTGAAAAGTCAGCGAGATACAATTTCAAAAAAAAAAAAAAAGAGCCAGATTTGATGGCTCACACCAATTCCAGATACTTGGGAGGCAGAGCTAGGAAGATCAAGATCTGAAGCCCACCTGGGCAAAAGTGTGAGACTCTACCTGAAAAACAAAATAAAAGCAAAAGGTTTGGATGTGGTTCAAGTAGTAGGGTGCTTGTCTAGAATGCAACTTAAGTTCAGGTAAGTTCAGGCCAAAATTCAGGCCAAAAAAAAAAGCAGAGAAAGGATCTAATACATATAATGTGAATATATATAATTACATATTTATATATACATATACATACACAAATACTAAAAGTATCATTATCCAATTTGAATATATGCAAGTCTTCAGGGCTAGGAATGTACCTCAGTGGCAAAGAACTTGCTTAACATACACAAGGCCTTGGGTTGAATTCTAGCACCATACACACAAAAAAGTGTCTTCAAACAATTTAAATATTGTCAACCAAGACTAAATACTCACATGAAAAGAGAAAGGACAAAAAATTTAATCAAAAGGATTCATTAGTTCTAAAGTTGAAAGAATTTACTTGAAGGATTTAACAACTGTGAATATTGGGAACTAGAGAGTAGAAGAGCATTAGAAAACTTGCCTATATGTGTTAGGCTGGGAGTTTGACACACAGCACCATATAAAAATCCAAACAAACAACAAGAACAACAACAAAAAATCTGAGCAACAACAACAACAAAATATCACTATAACTAAAATACTATAAATACTAAATGTAATAAAGTAAAAACATCCTCCAGATCTAATTTTGTAAAATCTGTTGCAATCTTTCCTTACTTATGATTCTATGTTAGCAGGCAGCTTCTTTTAGAAAAAAAAAAAAATCACTCATTTGATGTATGCACATTTGTAACCATTACAAGCAGATATTATCAGGAAAGGATAAATCAGAATGGCTCAAGAAATCAATTCTATAATTTTTTCTCTTTAAGAACGTAGCAGAATACATTCTATGAAACCAGTATTACACTCATTCCAAACCAGACAAGGACGCAACAAAAAAAGGAATAGGACAATCACTTTAACAAGCATAGATAACAAAAATTCTCAATAATAGCAAACCAAATTCAATCAGAATTTGGTATCACAATGTGCCTCAATATAATAATAATAAAGGCTATATATGACAAACTTAGGCTATATATGACAATACCATACTAAATGGGGAAAAACTGAAAGTATTTCCTGTAAAGTCAGGAATGTTCATTTTCGCCACTGTAACTCAACATAGTTTTGGACTTCCTAACCAAAAGCAATAAGACAGGAAGAAGAAATAAAAGGAATTCAAACAGGGAAGGAAAAAGTAAAATTATTTCTATTTGCTGCAAAAGACCCTAAAAAGTCCACCACAAAACTCCCTAGACATTATAAACACTTTCAGCAAAGTGGCAGGAGACAAAAGTCAATATAAAAAAATTAGTAGCTTTCCTATACAACAACAATGAGCAGACTAAAAAGAATATAGGAAAATAGTACCATTTACAATAGCCAAAAAAAAAAAGCACCTAGGAATAAATATAACAAAGGAAGTGTAAGACCTTTACGACAAAAACTACAAATCACCAAAGAAAAAAACTGAAGATATTAGAAGATGAAAAAATCTCTTATACTCATGGATTGGCAGAATTCATATTGTGAAAATGGCCATACTATCAAAACAAATCTATGTGTTCAATGCAGTCCCCATCAAAATCAGGTAACATTTCTCACAGAGATTGAAAAATCAAACCTAAAGTACACATGGAAGCACAAAAGACCATGAATAGCCAAGGCAATACTGAGCAAAAAGAGCAATGCTAGGCCAGGCACTCATAATCCTAGCTACTCGGGAGGCAGAGATCAGAAGAATTGAGGTTCAAAGCCAGCCCTGGGTAAAACCATCACAAAAAAAGGGCTGGCAGAGTGGCTTAAGCTGTAATAGTGCCCGCCTAGCAAGCACAAGGCCCTGAGTTCAAATCCTAAAACCACCAACAACAACAAAAAAAAAAGTGATGCTGGAGGTTTCACAATACCTGACTTCAAACTATACAACAGATTCATAGCACTGGCACAAAAAACAGCCACGAAGAGTAATGGAACAGAATAGAAAACCCCGATATGCCAATAGAAAACTCAGAGCTATTCTCATCTAATTTTTGACAAAGGAGCCCAAAACATATGATGGGTAAAAGACAGTCTCTTCAACAAATGGTGCTGGGAAAACTGGATGTTTTCTTTCACCCTGTACTAATAACAATTCAAAGCAGGTCAAAGACCTTAATGTAAGGTCTGATACTTTGGAACTACTGCAGAAAATAACAGGGAAAGCACAGGCATAGACAATTACTTTCTAAATAGAACTGCAATAGCTCAGCAATTAAGAGAAAAAAATTGATAAATGGGACATAAAACTAAAAAGCTCTGAAAAGCAAAGGAAATGGTCACCAGACAGAAGAGGCAGCCCACAGAATGGGAGAAAATCTTTATCAGCTATATATCTGACAAGGGCTTAATAGCCAGGATTTACAGGGAATTCAAAAAACTAAACTTCCAAAGAATCAATGAATAGATGGGCAAAGGAATTAAAATCTTTCAAGGAAGAAGTACATATGGCCAAAAAAACACATGAAGAAATGCTCAACAGCCCTGACTGTAAAGGAAATGCAACTCGAAACCATATTAAGACTCCACCTGACTCCAGTCAGAATGGCAATCAATCTTCAAGAACACAAACAACAAATGTTGGTGAGTATGAAGGGCAGTGGGGGTGGGGGAAGCAACCCTCACACACTGTCAGTGGGAATGTAAGTTAATACAACTACTATGGAATGCAATATGGAGATTCCTCAAAAAACCAGAGACAGAACTACCATATGATCCAACAATACCACTCCTGGGCATATACCTGAAGGAATGTAGGTCAGGATATAATAGAACCACTTGCCCACCCATTTTATTGTAGCATTTTTCACAATAGCCATGCTATGGAAACAACCTAGATGTCCTACAACTAATGAATGGAATATATGATATATGTGTGTGTGTGTGTGTGTGTGTGTGTAATATATAAACAATGACATATTATTGAGGCATAAAGAAGAATGAAATTTTGTCACTTCCAGGTAAATGGATAGAACTGGAGAACATTATGTTAAGTGAAGTAAGACAGGTCTAGAAAGACAAAGGAAGCATGTTTTCTCTCATATGTGGAAGACAGACCCAAATACAAATATAAGCATTCTCACCTACACATATTTCCAAGAAGGGAAGAACTACTAGAGGAGATTAGGGGAGAAGGGAAAGAAGAAGAGAATGGCAGAAAATGAATTAATATTGAAATACATTGCATCTGTGTAGAAATAAGACACAACGGAATGCACTGAAAACTGTTGGAACAACACCAGGTAGGGGGAAAATGGTAAGGAAGAGTAATACAGCAGGCTAGACTGATTTTAAGTGCTATATTTTACAGGCAATTATTATTAAGCAATGAACAGACACTTAAACAATAAAGGATAAGGGGAAGGTTACAGTTGAAAGGGAAGGGTAAGTGAAGAGGGTAAAGGGGGGGTGAATATGGTTGATGTATTTTTGTATAAGTATGAATATGGAACAGTGAAACTTGTGAAGTCATTTTATGAAGGGGGAAGAGGAAGAAGGAGTATTCTGGAGTGGATGAACCAAACCAGGGTGTACTGTACAATATATGGAAATGTCATAATGAAATTTCGTATACAACTAATATATACTAATAAAAACATTTAAAAAAGGAATGTTGCAGTATAAAATTTATTTTTTCATCTAATAGGTACATATTAAAATTTTTGTTAAGGGACAAAGATGTAGCTCAGTGATACAATGCTTGCCTAGCATGTATGAGGCCCTCTAAAGTAGCATAAGAAAGTTCCAAGGAAAAAACAAACAAACAAATAAAACCTCCCATTTACATAACTGGAAATTTCAATTAATGATAAGATTAAATAAAATGCTTATTTATAAATTTCCCTTTAGCTTCAAAAAGATCTAGACCAGTTATCAAGATTATATTCAAACAGGAAGATAAGTTAAGCATATACCAAGCAGTAAGTTAGAAACCATGAAAATGAGTCAAATATTAATTCATAATAAATTTGGTAATGCAACATGACTCCTCCAACAGTCAACAATTCTACAATTTGTGAGGATGAATCTTACATAATGAATTCTAAAGAATGATTATAAGAATGAGCAATGAAATTAAAGAGGACACAAACAACTGAATGAATTCCAACTGAATAGAAATAAATAATTGAATGAAACAAGGAATACAATGCAGGATATGAAAGAGGAATTCAGTAAGACATTTGAACTCCTGAAAATAATCAAATTGAAATTTTGGAAATGAAAAGCTCAAGAAGTCAAATAAAGGGCTGGAGGTGTGGCTCTCCTTCAGGTGAGCACCTGCCTAGAAAGCACAAAGTCCTGAGTTCAAACTCTAGTACTGCCAAAAAGAAAAAAGGGTTAATATAAAAAACTCAGTTGAAAGCCTTGTCAATAGACTGGATCAAGTAGAAGACACAATTATCAGTGTTTGAAGACAAGGTACACAAATTAGAACATTCAGACAATAAGTTAAAAAAGAAAAAAAAATGTGGTTAAGGCCTAAAGCAGATTTCTCTTTGCATTATCTATGAACACAGGTTTGGCTAGATTAAATGTAAGACATCACTATTTAATTGAAAACAAATGATTAAATTTTCTTTCAGTTCTTCATTACAATCATTATAAGTCACTCAGAAGAATGCAATTTCTGTCATATTTTATAATATAGAGTACCTGGTATAATTTAACTCTGCTATTTCTGTTTTATTTTCCTAATTTATCTTTTCCTACTTATTCTTTCCATTCCTCTACCTATATCTAGCTGGGTTTTTTTGGTTGCTTTCTAGTAATTTCCTTCCATTATAGCATACCCAAGAATTGTTTACTCTCGTTAACTTTCATAAATCTCAACCATGAACATATCTTTCCTGTATACTTGTTTTCCAATATAATCTTATGGCCTTGTATATCTTATAATCTTGAAGATTGGGGAGATAGTATATGATAGATCATGGAAAAACAAACAAGCAAACACACCTTACCATTGGTTTAGGTGATGAAAAGGAAGGAAGAGAAAAGCTCTGGACTTTGATTGATGTTTTAGGAAGGATTTCAACCACATCTTCATTTTGACTATCTGAGTTACTGTTGTCAAACAAGGTTCTGTTTTCTACTTTCCCAAAGTCATACCTTGCTTCTGTGACAATTAAAACAAGAGAATATGAAAATATCTATAATTTCAATCAATGAATAGCACAATAAGTAGCCTTCAAATAGCTTACGATTTTTCCTGGATTGCTGTGCAGCAGTCCATAGCTCTAAGTTTACTTTTGGGACATTCTAGAAAAAAGAAATAATAGCTTTAAGAAACAGTTATCAAATTTGATAAAATAATTATAATAGTCAACATTACTATATGACTGAACACAATGGGCATAGGTTTCTGAGTAATTCAGATGCAGATTCAAACACCAATACTGCCATTTACTAACTTAAGTATTCTTATGGAGTGATTATCAGAGATGACAGAGATACCTCCAAATGTTACTCTCTTTATCCTTGGTTGTTTATTACACAAACATTATACTATTTGTTAATTAATTTCTTAACTAAAGTAACCCAGAGTAGAAATTTATTGCACTGTAGTTTAGAGTACTTTAAGAAATTTAATTACTTGCTATATTTTGAATGCATTTCAAATAAAATAAAATGCATTTATATTCACATGAAATACCTCTAGGGGAGAAAAATGTGAGATCTTATTTGTTAGTTGTACTTTATTAAGATGGGTTGCAATTTAAAAAAATGTAATTTGCTTCTATTCTGTGTGTCAAAAAATAAAAGGCAAATGATTACATAACTTGAGCTCCTTCCAAGAGGGAAGGAATAAAAACCAAGAATAAATCTTGTGAGGCAATGATAGATGTATGAAACCTGCAAACAGATACTAAACAGAAAGATGTAACTAAATATGCCAACAATGGGGAGTGAAAGAAGAGACACTGAAAAAAATGTTTTGTGAAATGAAAAATTTAGGCTAGAGGTAAATAATTTTAAAAAGGAGGGAAGAGAAAGAGAAAGAAAGGGGGAGAGGGAGGTGAACAGGAGAGGGAGGAAGACATAGAGAGAGAGAGAGAGAGAGAGAGAGAGAGAGATGAGCAATCAGTTTAAGCCAAAGGAAGAGAAAAAAACATTAAGTATAAGGTTTATAAAAAAATATGAGACTTTTATTCATAGAATATCCTTAACAATATGCTATAATTACTTTTCTGTAATAGCTTAATTTTCCATGAAACTATACTATATAGTTTAATTTTCCATGAAGGTATACTATATAGTTTAATTTTCTATTATAAAATAAGTAATTCAACTAGTTATACATGGCTATCTACCACTACCTTAAAGTTGTAACCTTACAGCTATGGAGAAATCAATGTTCCATCAATTTCTCACTTGGACAAAAAAATTTGTCTTTAATATAACCCTGGGTGGGTCTTAAAATAAGTTCAAGAAATTTTAATCTAAATCATAATCTAAGTTTAGGAAACTAGAAATATACTGGTACCTTCTTTTCTATTTAAGACATTTCTCTAATTTGTTTCATTTTTATATATGATATTTCCACAATATAACTCATCTGATCTTATACATCCTAAACAGTAAATGGAAATATAAATTTAAACCATAGTTTTAGAAATTCAATAGACTTTAGTATTAAGACACATCTTGCATATTATATTATTTTTAGCACTCCATTACACAGAAAACCATTTACTCATATTAAAATATTAAAATGCTTCTTACATACAAAGCCTTATTCTAGGTGCTCCAGGACACACACATACTTGTGTCCTCACTAGCTCATAGTGATGCAGGAGCTTTAAAATGAATATTTAAATAACTATGTTTAACATTTTAAATGTTACAATGTGATATAAGGATTTGAGTGGATATTTTTAAAAAACTAAAATTCAAAAATTTCTGAAATTAAAGTTTTACCACACAGTTATTGTTAGCCTCTGGCTTTAGAATTTATTACTTTGGCCAAAAGATGTATTCTTCAATTAGATGAAAAGTTGTAAATATACTATTAATGGAATGACTTAGAAAACAGTGTAATACCTTTGTAATACAAATTTTGAGAAACAAATTTTAAATTTATATATTTCTACAATTTCTAATATTATGTTAGTCTATTTTTATTTTTTTATTTATTTTTGTGGTACTGGAGCTTGAACTCATGACCTCACACTTGCTAGGTAGGCACTCTACCACTTGAGCCACTTCACCAGCTCTTATGTTAGTTTAAATATAGAATCAAGAATAGAAATAGAGAAAAGTCTCTCCTAAAAACTTGATACCAAAATAAAGTGTCCAGGAAAGAAAAAAAAAAGTACACGCTATGTATTGTATAGTTTTCAAATGAGGGGCACCAGGGAGATTCCATGATTATTGCAATAATTAACTGGATATGCTAAGGATTACTTTAGACATGAGCATCATAAAAGTCATGTTAGTATGATTTAAATCACTGTAATTATTATTACCCAAATAATTGACCAAATTTCATATTTTCTGTTGTAGGAAGGCTTTGATACACTTTTCTTGTCACTATGTATTTTCCAGCCCATTCTCTTTTTCAGCACCCACTCAAATACCTCAAAGTATTTGGTATTTACCAAAGTAAAACAAAATTCAACTAGTCATAGCTGTTCAAATGTTTTTTTCCAACTAATACTTCATGTGGTAGACCATCACTAAATTTTAAGAGTAAGAAAATTACTTTGACAAAAGAGCATTTTACCTTGGTATCAAAATTATAGTCATCTTCATCTGATGTAGGCCAGGGATCACCAGGACCAGGTGTGTTAGAAAGCCTTCAGAGCAAAAAACATGCAACAAATATGGGTGGGTTGAATTCTTAAAGAAATCTAATGAAAGGTCAGCTATCTGTATGTTAAGTGATGTTTCTTAATTGATATAATTAAAATTAGACCTATTTTTTTAAGAAGCTTTTAGTTACCTCTTTCTGCTTTCTGCCTACACTTCTACTCTATGACCTTTTCAATAAAGACTCACTCTTATTTTTTGCAGTACTGGGGATTGAACTCAGTACTTACAATTGCTAAGCAGGCAGTTTCCCACTTGAGTCACTCTATCAGCCCTACAATTAGTGACTGCAAATAATTTGGCTTCACAAATTGCCTACACTGAAAACCTAATTAATGGGTAACAACTGAAACAAACCTGAGAGCCTAAAACAAGGTAGAAAGTGCTATCTACTCTCTATATTGTCTATCATTGTTCAAAGACTAAACTGGGTAACTGAAAAATAGCAGTCTTGGTTCTTCAGAATGGAAACCATCTATTAAGAAGACCCAACTGTTTACCCTTTACCCTAAAATAGTACAAGGAGTCCTCTGAAACATTTAAATTATTTGAAAGTTAAGTGTACAAAAGTCAAAGAACAAATGTATAGGTTGTTATTGGCAAAACTCTTTCTGGAGAGATTAAAACTCAAAGAATTATAAAAGTTGAATTATTTTTTCCCATATAGGTCATGCCTTATTCAAGTCTACATAAATTAGCAAGTACATGGAAGTCTTAGTAGGCACTCAGATACTCAAGGGGAAAACACTGCTAGCTGTCCCTCTGTTTCTTTAAGTACCATATAAATGTCTTCCTATGTGTTTCTACTCCCAGATCCCTCTCTTCTGCATGGCTCAATGGCAGTCTCCGACCTTTAAACCTTTAGCTTATAAAGGAGCAGATTCCTAAAAGGGTGGGCTCAAATAGCAAGAGGAGAAACTCTCCTTTCCCTGTTCCTAGAAAACAAGTTAAATGGAGTCTCAATCAATAACTACCCATGACAACTTTTCCATGCAATCATACCTTTTCCTACCCTGCTTGTACATAGGAAGGACACTGAATTAGGAGAAGAGGTGGAGGTGAAGGGAAACTGCTGTAGGCCACAGAGCCATGTACTTCCAGTTCTCTAGTACTGGAGATGCTCTCAACTACCCTCTGTAAATACATTCCTGTCTGCTATAGAGACTTTCTAGTGGCTGAAATTCTTTTCAACAACTTTCAACAAAAACCTTATAATTTGCTAGTTCTAATTAAATAAATAAGCAAAAAGCAACAACAATTTGTACAGGGCTTGAACTACCATTTTTTTTAACATGCCTTTCTGGATAACTCTCAACATCCTATGTCCTTAACTCCTATATTATCTTTATGGAACTGGTTATAAACTCCAATATTTTGATCTCTTTTTCTAAAACCTTTATTTTTACTCAATCCAGTGCTGTTCCTTTTCAAACCCTTCCCCTGCTAATTACATTTTTATCTTTATTGGGTTCACTTGCTAATTCATTTATACCCTCTACTACTGGGTTCACTAGATTCACTCCCCCACTCTATTATTAAAACACTCACCTAGGGAGAAATGAACCAAGCCTTGTATGCACATATGAATAATAAAAGAAAAATGAAAAAAAAAAACCACTCACCTACATAACGATAAATAAGGAAATAAGGTGCTTCAAATGAAAGCACCTGAGTCCCCATCTCACTTCTGCCATTTACTATATCCAGATAAGTTGCTTTAATATTTTTCAGTTTCAGGTTTCAAGAATTTGGGTAGGGTATTAAACATAGGTTTATGTACTAGAGGGTATTTTGATTAGTTTACAAGACTCCTTAAAATTCTGAAATTATACATGCTTTTGATTCTACTTACAGAAAAATATGGAATACTTAGCTGACAGAAAAAAAAAGAAAAATCAGGAAAAGCACCCCCAAAAAAGGAAAAAAAAAAAAAGATTACAGTCATTAAAAAAAAAAAAGACCGGAAAAAAGAAAAAACTTCATAGAACCAGGCAGAGTAGTAGCCTGAAACCTTATGGAAAATCAGCAAGTAGAGAAATCACTTAAAAATCTCCTGTAAATGGATGCTAAATATAATTAATATAACATGGATATTCATTATAGATTAATATATAGATATTCTTCACTTCCAATTAAACAGTTCTTCTCCAGGACTTGCCTGATCTTGTTTATACAACACCTAAGGTCCTATGGCCATAGCTAAGTGAGATCTACCTTAAAACTTTTAATAATAAAAACAAGGTATATAACTGCAGTTGTTAAAAATACTAGACAGATTTTAGGAATATAACTGGACTTCTCAGGAAAAATCTAAGTCAGAGTTAACATATATTAGACTTTCTGAATCGATCTGATATAAGCCTGTATCTTGATTCTACTGCTGTACAGGTCTTTGTCAATCTATGCAGAAAAGAAGGAGAATGGACGTGGGGGCCAGGCAGGATGACAGTCAAGTCATAAGTCAGCTGCCTGCTAACTATGGGATGGATCATGGGCAAATTAATCAACTTGTCTAAATAACTGATGCCTAATTAGTTAAGAAAAAATAGGATACAGCTAGGCACTGGTTGCTCATGGCTGTAATCCTAGCTACTCAGGAAGCAGAGATCAGGAGGATCACAGTTGAAAGCCAACCCAGGCAAATAGTTCGTGGGCCCTTACCTCAGAAAAAAAAAAAAAAATCACTAAAATGGTCTGGTGGAGTGGCTCAAGGTGTAGGCCCTGAGTTGAAGCCCCAGGGCCGACAAAAAAGAAAAAAAAGTTATGAAAGCACAGATACTTTGCAAAACTCTTGTGACCACTATCAGAAATAAAAATATGTTAAGCACATAATATGGTGTCCAGCCCAGAGTACAACACTCAACAAATCTTAGTTTCTTTTCTCTGCATTCGGTAATTGGTTAACCTATGACTTTTTAAAATCTGTACGTTCCTACCTGGTTAAAGAGTCATCTTCAGAACTCTCATCCACTATTAAAGAAAAAGGTAAGATACATTTGAAATCAACAATAGAAAAATATAAAGTAACAAAATATGAGACTTTTATTTTGTTAGAAAGTATTCCTCTGGGCCCATACCAGGAGAATGAGTATTAACTATACTACAAATAGGCAATGCATTAAGAATGCTTACTTCTCCCTCTTTGTATTTATTAAATGCAAGAAAGAATGGTATTTATCAAAATCTGATACCTAAAAGTAAACTACTATGTACAATGACCATAATTCTTAATTCAATGCTACCAGAATGACAGAAAATGGTATCAGTTAGCAGAGTCAGTAGCATAAGCTTATAGTCTCAAATAGCATGTTTTTCTAGACTAATGGCACTAGGAAAAATTACCTACTTTGTTATAACACAACTTTTCCAGATTTTTAGTTTAGGATGAAACACTCTATCACAAGGAAACTTGATAGCTATAGCACTGATTTTTTTTTTTTTTTTTTTGGCAATACTGGGGTTGGAACTCAGGGCCTCAAGCTTATTAGGCAAGTGTTCTACCACTTGAGCCACTCCTCCAGCTAGATCTATAGGCACTGTACTTTGCAGCATTAACAAAACATAGGAAGCAGACCTGGGAGAGGATCACTGCAGACTTTCTAGCTGCCAATGGAGAAGACCTCATGTGCTTACTCTACTAATCCTCTTCTGGGGAAGATGCTAGTAAGCTTTCTTAGTTTTAGCTATCTTCTCTACTTTACATGTGGTGCAAACAAGACACAAATTCACCTGCCATTTTGCCATGGAATGAACCACTGAAAAGATCATTCCCTTGTCCCTACCTCACAGTCAGAGAAAACCTTATAATGAAACACTGGGAAGCACTGGCAAAGTAGCAGCAAGTTGCCAGTGAGTATTGTCTGATATTTAAAAAAAAAACAAAACTATTAACTCACTCAAGCTTTCAGAATGTGCCAACATTGGCCCTAACTAGTAAGAGAAAAAAAAAAAATCCTTTTCACCTCATGTCAAATATGAAGAGAATAAAAACAAAAACAAAAATCAGTGTGACTCTCCTGGCATTCTCTTGACAGAGAATCTATTCATGGAAAAGTCAATGCTGGGGTGTTTGCCCTGCAAAAAAGCAAAACAAACTGGGCTGTGGGTGTGACTCCATGATGGAGTACAAAGACAAAGAACATCTTAAATGACTACATTCAAATACCTTGGAACTTCCATAATTTAAACATTGAAAAACATACTGGAAAAAGCAAAACTTCTACTAAAGACAGTAAAAAGATCAGTGGTTGCCTAAAATTAAGAGGTGGGGGAAGGATGAACAGGTAAAACACAGGGGATATTTAGGGCAGTGAGACTATTCTGATTATGATACTATAATGGTAATTACATGTCATTATACATTTGCCTAAATCCAGATTATACACCAAGAGAGTATGGACTTTGAGTGATACGATATATCAATATAGGCTCATCACTTACAATAAGTGTACTTATTTATTATGATAATGGAGGAAGCTATGTGTGGAAGGTATAGCGTATAGGAGAAATCTCTGCACATTCCTCTCAATTTTGCTGTGAATCTAAAATTGCCCTTAAAAAAGGTATAGGGGATTAGTTAAGTGGTAAGGCACTTGCCTGGGATGCATGAAGTCTTAGGTTTGATTTCCAGCACTGCAAAAAATACAGAAAGAAAAAGGAAAAAGTTAATTAAAGAAAACTGAACCTATTAGTATATATTGCATGTATTCTAACAAGAAATAGTCACCTTAAAATTGGAGATAATTACAGCACAAAGTAAGAGAACATGGGTATTCTTCCCTAAACTGAAGAACTTGAAAATATATAAAAATAAATAATTTAGTTGGGTATGGTAGTACACATAGTTGGGTTGGGTAGTACACATACCCAACTCTGCTTGGGAGGCAGAGGCAGGAGAGTTGTAGTTTGAGACCAAACCAGGCAAACATAGGGAGACACTATCTCAAACATAAAATTAAAAAAGTAAAAACAAAAAGGGCTGGAGGAGTGGCTCAAGTGGTGGGGGCATGCCTAGCATGCTCAAAGAAAAAAAAATTTTTTAATTATCTATTTTTAGACACATATCACTTTTTAGTGACACAACTGTGATAATAATCACTTAATAAATGCAACCCATTTATTGTAAAAATTCAATAGAAAATTAATTTTGTAAGTCAAATTTTATCTAATATGAATATAGAGAAGACCTATAGAATACTAATTTAAATTTTTTTAATCTACACAAAGATAAAAGATTACAAGGGCATAACTTAAATGAATTACTTTTTTCAGATTTTTACTGCTTCAGACTATAAATTTCCTATAATTAATTTCTTAAGTAACTCTAAATTCTAGACTTAGAAAGAAATTAAGAAAAAAGTATAAATGCAGTTTATACACTGATTTTTTTTCTTTTTGGTGGTACTAGGGTTTGAACTCAAGGCCTCAGGCTTGCTAGGCAGGTGCTCTATCACTTGAGCCACTCTGTCTTGTGTTGGGTATTTTTGAGATAGGGTCTTGAGATCTATTTGCCTAGGCTGGCTTCAAATGGAGATCCTCCTGATCTCTGCCTCCCAAGTAGTTAGGATTACAGGCATGTGCTGGCTGGTGCACAGCTACACACTGATTTTTAAAATTTCTCTTCTGTGATCAAAATTTTATTACTCTTATTTTTTTTAATCTAGGGCAGGACCACTAAGCATAATTCTTTGTCAGAAATCTTACCTGGATTGCTGTTTTCAGGATTTTTAAGTTTCTTTTCTTCATATTCAAAAGGTATTTGCCTATTGCCATATATAAAAAAAGTGATAAATAAAATTACTATTTTAATACTGATATGAAAAACATTTTATAAATATATTAAATTCTGAGGAGTATTTCAGACAATATCAGATCTAATATCAGAACTTTATCCCATTTGATTCAAATGTGTCAGTTCTTCAAACTTTTTGATATGCTTTAATTACAGAAGAAAAAAAAGTAGTAAGGTAAAATGGTCATGAATTGAAGGTACTACAACTTAGCACATTAACTAGTTTAGCTTGACAGAATGGACTACCCTGAACTTAAAAGAAATCCTAGCTCTGTAAGCAAGTTACTTGTTCTTGGGCAAAGTTATTGTTTTAGGCTCAAAGTCTTCATAGGGTTCTTATTAAGATTAAAGAAATAACAGAAAAGCATGCTCAGATAAATAGTAAAGTAATGGAATACTTTGTTCTTTAATGCTGAACTATTTTGGAATCCCAAGTGAAATCTCAATGGATGGTTTTTCACTGGTTGTAATATTCAAATGTTGTAGTTATCAGAAATATTGCCATAATTTGGTTGTTATTCTATGTGGCTATTTTATTCAGGTCAAATCAGCTATAAACAAATTTATAAAACAATTTATAAATATAAAATATAAATATAATATAAACAAATATAATTTATAAATAAATTTATTTATAAATATATCATTAAATTAGATAACATAATTGTTACCTGTTAGTGGACTAATTAATCACACCAAGGTAGAAAACATAAATGTAAAGCCCTAGCTTTGGACTGCTACTATTCCTTCTCCACTCAGTCAAACTCTAAACCAGGCAGCTCTTTCTTAGAATGATCTTAATCTCCAACTGACAAAAGCCCTCTTTTATGCATGGATACAGATGAGTCATGAACGGGCCAGCTCTTTTAAATTCAACTGATCTACTTTAAATTCAAAGAATTCTGCTTAATGGCTTCCTTGTGAGGCAGAATTTGAATGTATTTTGAAGAGCTGAGGCAGAGATTCAAGTAGCTTGGGATATTTTCACTACCATGAAAAACAGATCACTGGAGAGGCCAAAGGTTGGCAGGAGGAGAGGTGGTACAGGACAGATATGGTAATAAAGAAGAAAGGAAATTCTAATCTCCTTCTGGAACATTATTTGAACTTATCTCATAGTTTAAAACAATGAAATTCCAAGCACTAATATAAGATAACAGAACCAATAAAATCAGTTCATAAATAACAATCATTACAAGGGAATAAAAATCCTGTTACATACTATCTTTTGTGTTGCCTGGACTGAAAGGAATATGAGGTCTCAGCGGGCCCCAACCCCCTTGTTGGAGAAACCAGTACCAAACATCCCATGTAGATAAGATAAGCAATGAGGCAGGGCTCAGTTAGGGCATATAGAATGTGAGGAATGCAAGATGTGAGATACGAGCAAGATGTGAGATACGAGCAAGATGTGAGGTACGAGCAAGATGTGAAGTACGTGCAGGATGTGCTCTGCCTGCTTGTCTAATGTTGATAACAAAAATATGCACGCCACTGCAGTCTATATAAGATTTCCCCCTAAGAGGCTCAGGGTCTTGCTTTCCTAACCGGTCCTGCGTGTCCGTGTGGGAGCTCGACCCTGGCTAGCCAGTCCAATAAACTCTGCTTTGTTGATTGCATTCACGCCTGGCTCTCTGTCTCTCGGGGGAATAGGATTCCGGGTCCTAACATTTGGAGGTTCCACCGAGATTTCATTTTCTCGAGAGACAGAACCTGCCTGCGAGAAAGCAGGGGCGATCCCAAGTCCTAGGCGTTGGGAGGGGATCCCAGACCCTC
This sequence comes from Castor canadensis, assembly GCF_047511655.1. Lineage (NCBI taxonomy): Eukaryota > Metazoa > Chordata > Mammalia > Rodentia > Castoridae > Castor > Castor canadensis. The sequence goes on from NC_133392.1 coordinate 81,330,946, forward strand.
ATTTGGAGGAACTTGAGTGTTCCATTTGGGCCGCGGCGGGGATTCGGCCAATCCCCAGGGAGATTCATTCTGGGAATCTCGCAAGGAGGACCACAGGGTCCTATTGGGAGAGGCTTTCCTCTCATTTGGGCTCGAGCATTTTAGGAACCCTGGCGCCAGGTGAAGAACTAATTGAGCTAGTCGACCGACCACCCGTCAAGTGGACGCCTTTCGGCCTGATATCCCAGTTGGACGGTGAGGAGGTTGAATGGGGTGCGCACCAGTGTGAGAGAAGGACCGGTCCGAGCGAGTGCTGGAGAGTGTTGTGTGTGTGTGGAATTATTGTTGCCTTTACCCTTTTTGTTCTATCTCTCTTGGTGTTTGAGTCTCCTTCCACAATGGGACAGGGACAAACAACCCCAAAGTCTCTGATCCTTTCTCACTTTCCAGAAGTTAAAGAAAGGGCCTTAAATGCGGGTCTGGTCATCAAGAAAGGTAAGTTCGACACCTTTTGTTCTGCAGAGTGGCCCACCTTTGGAGTCGGGTGGCCCATTCAAGGTTCCCTCTCCCTAGACCTGATCACTAAGGTTAAAGCAGTCATTTTTCAGCCAGACAATCGAGGCCATCCAGACCAAGTTCCTTACATTTTGGTTTGGGAGGATCTGGTGAGGAACCCTCCCCCTTGGTTAACAGTTTTTCTGACCCACCCCTCCAGTTCGGCCCCCGGGGCTAAAACCCCAGTCACGCCCGCCTTGGTCATAAAGGAGGAAAAACTTCCTCTTCCCACCTTGACCGGTCCTCAAATTAGGGCATCTCCTTCACCATCTCCGGTCTTACCAGAGAGTTCCCCCCTTTACCCATCCCTCGCAGGGGCAGAGGAAGATCGGCCGCCTCCATACGTGACTCCCCCTGGCCAAGCCAGTGCCCCGGAGGAGGAAATTTCCTCATCCTCCTCAACAGGACTGGCAGCAGGAGGAGGAATGGGTCGAAGACTTCGCCCCCGAGGGATCTGGGAAAGGGAGGGGGAAGACGGGCCCCCCTCATCAACACAGGGGGAGGAAACTGTCCCTACACTTCCAGTCCGGATGGTGGGCCAAGGGGGACCGGGAGGAGGGCAACAGTTTCAGTACTGGCCCTTCTCCTCCAGTGATCTATATAACTGGAGGACGCAGAACCCACCCTTTTCTGAAGACCCCAAGTGTCTCATAGATCTCTTGGAGTCCATCATGCATACACACCGTCCCACTTGGGATGACTGTCATCAGCTGCTCAATACTCTTTTTACGACGGAGGAACGAGAGCGCATCCTCAACGAAGCGAGGAAGAACGTCTTGGGGGATAATGGGAGACCCACAACTCTCCAACCGGCCATAGACGAGGCTTTTCCCCTACGCCGCCCTAATTGGGATTTCGGGACCGCAGAAGGTAGGGAGCGTCTTCGGATCTACCGCCAGACTCTTATGGCCGGTCTCCGAGCGGCCGCTAGAAGGCCCACCAATTTTGCAAAAGTAAAAGCAGTCATTCAAGGGGAAAACGAAAGCCCAGCCGGTTTCTTAGAGCGCCTCCATGAGGCATACCGTCAGTACACCCCGATTGACCCTGAGGCGGACCTCCACCGGTCTGCTGTGGTACTCTCATTCATTAATCAGGCAGCTCCAGACATTAGGAGAAAACTCAATAAACAGGGGAGATGACTATAAGGGAAATGCTACAGGTAGCAGAAAAAGTCTTTACCGCTAGGGAAACTCCAGAAGAAAGGGAGGAAAGACAGAGAAAGGAAGACAGGGAAGCCCAGGAGAAATTGAGAAAGGAGGACCGGGAGTTCCAGGCTAAGGAAAACCGAAAGCAACAGAGAGAAATGGCTCGTATTTTCCTAGCGGGTGTCCGGGACCAACCCAGAGGAGGGGGCCACGCCAGGACCCCGGATAAGGAACACTGTTTTTACTGTAAGGAAACGGGGCATTGGAAGAGAGAATGTCCTAAGTTAAAGGGAAGAAGAGGGTTTGGAAGGAGACCGGGGGAAAACAGGGAAAGGGAACGAGCAGTAGAGCAGGCCAGAGTCCTACTAGCCGGAGAAGAGGACTGAAGGAGACGGGGCTCAGACCCCCTCCCCGAGTCCTGGGTAACAATGCATGTGGAGGGGAAGCCGATGGGGTTCATGGTGGATACCGGCGCCCAATATTCGGTTTTAAACAAGGCACATGGACCTTTGAACAAGGCACGAACAAGTGTTGTTCAGGGGGCCACCGGTACGCAGTTATGTACATGGACTACCAAAAGAAAGGTGAACTTAGGAAAACACCAGGTCACACACTCCTTCTTGGTCGTCCCTGAGAGCCCCGCTCCCCTGCTCGGACAGGACCTACTCACCAAAATAGGGGCCCATATCCATTTTGAACCAGATGGAATAATTGTGACTGATCGAGAAGGGAGCCCGATTCATGTCTTGTCCCTATCATTGGCTGACGAGCATCGTCTGTTTGAGAGTCAACAGGAACCAGGAGGGGACATGACTCATTGGGTAAAAAGATTTCCCACGGCCTGGGCGGAGACTGCGGGAACCGGCCTCGCCAAACACCTCCCGCCCGTAGTTATACAATTGAAGGCTTCTGCTCTCCCCATTCGGGTGAAACAGTATCCTATGCCTGAGGAGGCCCGAAGAGGCATAGCCCCTCATATCCACAGGCTAATAAAGGAAGGAGTACTGCGACCTTGTCAGTCTGCCTGGAATACTCCTCTGCTCCCCGTCCGAAAGCCGGGAAGCGGGGACTATAGGCCTGTGCAAGACCTACGAAAGGTAAACGAGCGGACGGAGGACATTCATCCCACCTTTCCGAATCCCTATACCTTGCTCAGCCACCTACCCCCCTCGCAAGTATGGTATACAACCCTTGATTTGAAAGATGCTTTCTTCAGCATTCCATTGTCAGAAATTAGTCAGCCGCTATTTGCTTTCGAATGGCAAGAAGATGGGGGCCAATCCGGACAGCTCACTTGGACCAGACTGCCGCAAGGATTTAAAAACTCTCCCACCCTGTTTAATGAGGCCCTGAGCCAGGACCTGGAACCTTTTCGTCGGAGCCACCCACGAGTCACTCTATTACAGTATGTTGATGACTTACTGTTAGCGGCAGAAACCCGAGAGGAGTGCATCAAGGCTACTGAACACCTGCTAACGGAATTAGGTGAGCTGGGGTATCGGGCAAGTGCCAAGAAAACTCACATCTGTAAAAGGTCAGTGACATATTTGGGTTATCGGATTGCAGATGGGGCAAGATGGCTGACTGATGCCATGAAACAGACTATTCTGGCTATCCCATCCCCGACATCCACTAGGGGGGTGAGAGAATTCCTGGGCTCCGCGGGGTTCTGTAGACTCTGGATTCCAGGATTTGCGGAAATAGCCAGACCCCTATATGAGGCCACCAAAGAAGCTCCAGATTGGAGTTGGGGAGAGAGAGAACAACAGGCCTTTGATCAGCTAAAAGACGCTCTTTTGCAGGCCCCTGCCTTAGCCTTGCCAGATCCTACAAGACCATTCACTCTGTTTGTAGATGAGAAAAAGGGGGTAGCCAAAGGAGTCTTGACCCAACAGCTAGGTCCCTGGAAGAGACCAGTGGCATACTTTTCCAAGAAATTAGACGCAGTAGCGGCAGGATGGCCCCCCTGCCTCCGCATCATAGCGGCCATTGCCGTGCTGGTGAGAGAAGCCGATAAACTAACCTTTGGACAGGCCCTCTGGGTAACGGCCCCTCACCCGGTGGAGGGAATCCTTAAACAACCCCCTGGGAAATGGATGACGAATGCCAGGCTCACCCACTACCAGGGGCTCTTGTTGGATTCCCCTCGGATCACATTCACAGATCCCGTAATCTTGAACCCTGCCACCTTGTTGCCTAACCCGGAACTGCAGACACCTGTCCATAACTGCAAAGAATTCCTCTCCGAAGTTACACAGGTACGGGCTGACCTAAAGGATACCCCCCTGTCCGGCTGCAAATTAAACTGGTACACGGATGGAAGCAGTTTTTTCCAAGATGGAGCCCGAAGGGCAGGGGCAGCTGTAGTCGACCAAGAAGGAAATACGGTATGGAGCAGCGCCCTCCCACCCGGAACATCAGCCCAAAAAGCGGAATTAATTGCCTTGGCAGAGGCCCTGGAGAGGGCAAAAGGAAAGCGAGTCAATATCTACACCGATAGCCGCTATGCTTTCGGTACCATCCATGTCCACGGGGCCATCTATCGCGAAAGAGGATTCAGCACAGCAGAAGGAAAACATCTAAAGAACCTAGCCGAAGTCCAGCGTCTATTAATGGCAGTGGAAAAACCGAAGGCAGTGGCAGTGATGTATGTCCCAGGCCACCAGTCTGCCAAGACGCCGGAAGCTGTCGGTAACAACAGAGCAGATCAAGAAGCAAAGAGAGTAGCAATGGTGAGTCCTCCCATGGAGACAGGGCAACCTTCCACGGTTGCGGCGATAGACGTGCCGGTCCCAGAGCTCCCTCCGCTACCCCCCCGACCAGAATACTCCACAGAGGATTTCACTTGGATGAGAGCCCACTCCCCCTTTAGAGAAGGGGAAGACGGATGGAAAAGCGACTTGGAAGGCAAGTTAATTCTGCCTGAAAAACTCGGACGATTCCTGTTGGCTAACTTACATAAGTCCACCCATTTGGGGCGGAGAAAATTACTAGACTTGTTGACATCTGCGCAGCTCCGATTTCCGAACCAGACCATAGCAGTCCGCCAAATTGTGGAAGATTGTGCCAGCTGCACAATCATGAAACCAGGACGAAGGGAGGGGCACCATACAGGTACTCGGGAACGGGGGAGGGCTCCGGGAAGAAGTTGGGAAGTGGATTTTACTGAGGTAAAACCGGGAAAGTTTGGGTACAAATATTTGCTGGTATTCATAGATACCTTTTCAGGCTGGGTGGAGGCTTTTCCTACAAAGAAGGAGACGAGTCAGGTAGTGGCAAAGGCTTTGCTAGAGGAAATCATACCCAGATATGGGGTGCCCGAGGCAATTGGGTCAGATAACGGTCCGGCTTTTGTTAGTAAGGTCCTGCAGGGACTAGCCCAGACTATGGGGGCCAATTGGAAGCTACATTGTGAATATAACCCCCAGAGCTCAGGGCAAGTAGAAAGGATGAATAGGACACTAAAGGAGACTTTAGCCAAATTGGCCCTGGAGACTGGCGGTGATTGGGTGACGCTCCTTCCCTTGGCCATCTTCCGAGTCCGGAACTCCCCCTATGTCCATGGGCTAACTCCCTTTGAGATCCTGTATGGGGCTCCACCCCCCATCATTCAGAGGACCTTAAGCCCAGAACTAGGTGATCTGGCCCCAAATTACCTGACCATGTTGCAGGCTTTAGCTAAAGTGCAACAACGGATTTGGCCCTTAATTCAAGCATACCACGCTGTTAAGAGGGACCTGGCTCCGGAACATGGCATAGTCCCGGGTGACATGGTATGGGTTAAAAGGCATCAGTCCAAAACCCTAGAGCCTAGATGGAAAGGACCTTATGTTGTACTGTTTACTACCCCTACCGCCCTCAAGGTTGATGGCATCGGACCTTGGATCCACCACTCCCACGTGCGTCGAGCCAATCATCAAAAACAAGAAGGGGTCAAGGAGTGGACTGTACGGCGGCACCCAGACAACCCATTAAAGCTAAAGCTTTTGTGGCCCCGGGAACATGCAGAGCCTTCAGGAGCAGCCACGGATGGGGTGGCTGATCGCTCTGATCTTGCTCAATGCCCAGAGCGGGAGCCTCGCAGAAACCAACCCTCACCAGCCCTATAAGCAAACCTGGATACTCACCGATGGGGAGACTCATACCACCCTCAACGAGACTACTCGCACTGCCCCCATAGGAACTTGGTGGCCGGAGCTTCAGTTCTGCTTCAGAGACATCAATCCTGCCTACAAGTCTACTGCCCCGGAGTCAGCCCGACGTTATGGGTTTTATGCCTGCCCCGGCCACAAAAAGAACCAGGAATGTGGGGGGATACAATACTCCTTCTGTAGGTCATGGGCATGTGTCACATCCAATGATAGTGAATGGAAATGGGGGATATCAAAATCAGACCTAGTCAAATTTGCCTTTGTAAATGGGATATTAAGGGGGCACAGAATTCCAATACCCACCCATAAATGCCAGCCCACGGATCTAGATAGAATCAAGGTCACTTTCACTGAAACTGGCAAGAAGGACACCCCTGGGTGGATACAAGGTAAGGTATGGGGACTTGTATTTTATAAATATGGTGGACATGCTGGCTCGACCATAGTGGTCAGATTAAAAATTGAGCCCATAGGGCCACCGTCCACAGCAGTAGGCCCCAATAAGGTACTTAGGCCGCCCAATGTAAAGCCATCTCCCCAACCTTCCACAACTCACCACCTTCCCTCAACCATAGCTCGGGCTAATGTTACAACTCCAAGACCATCAGAAACCAGCCCTCCCCTGGTGAGGCCCAGTCTCATGACCGCATCTAAAGACCCCCTCTGGGGGCTAGTGGGTGCTGCCTTCCTGACGTTAAACCACACCAACCCTAACATGACTAACTCCTGTTGGTTATGTTATGATGTGAGGCCCCCATTCTATGAGGCAATAGGGCTAAACACCACTCACGATACCTCATCTGAGGAAAACCCTACTCAATGTTCCTGGGGAGACCGTAAGAGAGGTCTGACCATACAGCAGGTAAACGGCCAAGGAACCTGCTTAGGAAAAGTGCCAAAGAACAGACGGGACTTATGTACTGTTATTAACGCCAGTTCTACCTGGGGAAATGCTATTAAATGGGTAATTCCAAAGGACAATGGGTGGTGGCTATGCTCGCGGTCCGGACTCACCCCATGCCTATCAACTAAGGTGTTTAACAGCTCTAAAGAATTCTGTGTTATAGTGGTTGTGCTGCCCCGCATCCTCTATCATTCGGAGGAAAGTCTATATTCATACTGGAATATAGGAACAGGTGAGAGAAAGAAGAGAGAGCCTATTTCTACACTAACCATTGCTACCCTACTTAGCCTAGGGGTGGCTGGGGCAGGGACCGGCATAGCCTCCCTGGCTACTCAACATAAAGGGATGTCTTCGCTGCGCGCAGCCATAGACGAAGATATAGAGAGAATAGAAACCTCCATTAGCCACCTAGAAAAATCCCTCACTTCTCTGTCTGAGGTAGTACTTCAAAACCGACGAGGTCTGGACTTGTTGTTCCTCCAAAAAGGGGGACTATGTGTTGCTCTAGGGGAAGAATGTTGTTTTTACGCTGACCATACCGGAGTTGTTCGTGACTCCATGTCTAAACTCCGAAAGAGCCTGGAACAAAGAAAACGAGAAAAAGAGGCAGGGGAAAGCTGGTTCGAGTCTTGGTTTAACCAGTCCCCATGGTTGGCTACCCTTTTATCTGCACTGGCAGGGCCAATAATAATCATCCTACTGCTTGTTACCATAGGACCCTGGATTCTAAACCGACTTATGACTTTTGTCAAAAGTCGAATTAATACTATCCAACTTCTGGTCCTCCGCCAACAATATCAGGCTCTTCATCCTCTCGAGGATGATTCCTCAATTTAGGCCATAAGAAAGGGGGGAATGAAAGGAATATGAGGTCTCAGCGGGCCCCAACCCCCTTGTTGGAGAAACCAGTACCAAACATCCCATGTAGATAAGATAAGCAATGAGGCAGGGCTCAGTTAGGGCATATAGAATGTGAGGAATGCAAGATGTGAGATACGAGCAAGATGTGAGATACGAGCAAGATGTGAGGTACGAGCAAGATGTGAAGTACATGCAGGATGTGCTCTGCCTGCTTGTCTAATGTTGATAACAAAAATATGCACGCCACTGCAGTCTATATAAGATTTCCCCCTAAGAGGCTCAGGGTCTTGCTTTCCTAACCGGTCCTGCGTGTCCGTGTGGGAGCTCGACCCTGGCTAGCCAGTCCAATAAACTCTGCTTTGTTGATTGCATTCACGCCTGGCTCTCTGTCTCTCGGGGGAATAGGATTCCGGGTCCTAACATGGACTACTTTTATACCTGTCAATATATTTTGATATTTCTCAGTATAGCCCAATAATTAAGTTAATCTTCTCCCTACAAATTTCTGACTTGAGTGATTATTACCACTCAAGGGATTGTTACTACACTAAGGTTTAAAAAAACAGAATGAAATTTCTATACCTTCCCAACTTGTCAATTGCATGAATATCTGCTTTCTTCCTTACTAAATATTCCACCATCTGCTGTTTATTTTCCCTTAGAGCCAGTAAAAGTGGTGTGAGGTCATCCTGTAAAACAACAAAAACAATTTGTAGCACAGAAAATTATGTATTTCTCAATTGAATTGAAAATCTTATGAATGGCCTCATAAGTATAAATATGTAATATGAAAAGTACTATCTCTTCCTTCTCACCCTACTTCACTTTCACATTTGCTGCTCCTTTCATTTGGATCATATGGCTGTTAGACTGGCCATATGATCTTAGATCCTCTTGAAAACTCAGGTCAAACATTTCAATGTTCTACAGATCTTTGCTCTATCACAGCATTTTTTTTTTTTTGTGCAACTTATATATAATACCTTTATTAAAACAAACAAGCAAGCAAAAACAATAACAAAAACTACTTTACCACTGAGATAGTTCTGAGGGGTTAAATTAATTACATGTATTTTTAAACTTTTATATAAAACTTTACTAGGGAACTTCTATTTTATGAGAGGAATACATTAGTATAAATATAGAAATATGGTTTTGTCTACCAATAACAAGTAACAGTAGAGAATTCTTCAAGTTGCCAGCAATCTTTATCAGGAATTTATATAACTAACCACTACCTTTAAAATGTAAAAATTTGATAATGACATTGGTGTATCACAGCATTTTTCATAGTACTTTTGGAATTATGTGACTGTTCCTCATTTAAACCAAGAGGTTTTTGAGGTCAAGCATTGAACCTTTATCTCCAAGGCCCCAAACCCTAGGTATTTTATTGAGTTAGTAAGCTCAATAATCATTTCTTGAGCATGGTTTCTCAATCTATAATCCAAAAAATATTTACTTTTCTATAAGTATCATGTCTCAACAGAGAGACTCCATGATTATGTGTACTGCATGTCCAGAACTATAAAATACTATGCATTACATGTTCAGTATTAAAGAAATCTCTGTAACTTTGCTTAATCCTTACTTGACAATAGTTTTTTTGTGGCAAATATTAACACTTGAGGAGTAAGTTTTAGGGATAAAGTTTTGAGAGTTTTACAACAACATGGAAGTTTCCTCCAGGTTATAGGAACTTGCTTGACTGTCTTCTATTTATGGGACCGGTTTCCAATGTCCTGCACTCCTGTTCCAGTGCAGTGTCTAAATTAAAAGACATGGGCTTCAAATGGACTTTGATTGCTTATTACTAAATGGTCCATGAATTTTCTACTATAAGATGAAAGATCTATTTCTTAGCGATTAGAAAACTCAGGAGAAAAGTTTATTCTCACTTTTAATGATAATCCACTCTTTAGCAGGGTGGGTTTTTTTTTTTTGTTTTCTTTTCATGGCAGTACTGAGGTTTTGAACTTTGGGGCTTGTGCTTGCTAACCAGGTGCTGCACCACTTGAATCACACTCCTGGCCCTTTTTGCTTTCATAATTTTTCAAATAGGGTTTCATTATTTTTCAGAATTTATGGATGGGCTAACCTAAGTGGTGATCCTCCTATTTACGCTTCCCCCACTAGCTGGGATGGGAGGACCAGGCCACCATATACAGTTTTGAGGTGGGGGTCTCACAATCCCCCTCCTCCCACAAATGATGTGGGCTCAAAGAAGACCACATTCAATTCTGTGAGAGCAGCTTGAAATCCAGATTTCTGCAGGAATTTCTGAAGTTTAAATGATGACTCAATTTATGGAGGCAAACTACATATCTCTGTGGACTACATAGACCTGTTTTCCTTGGCTACGAGTGTGTTTCCAAATAGTTGTGTACAAAGCAAGTGTTTGCATGTGAAATCTGTTCTTTTTTAGTATTGTGTTTTACCAAAAAATTAGACCTCATATTGTAGTAATTTTTCTAACACTGACTAATTTATATTCCATTTCTATTCTCCCAGACTGTTAATTAAGTGAATAATTAGTTGCACAGGCCTGCTGAAACTAGATTATTAAAAGGATTTCCATCTAGATTCTTACTAACTTCATGGTTCTCAGTGTTAAACACTGCCAGTCTGCTTATGCCAGGGTTCTATGAACTTAGCAGATTCAGTGAGCTAGTCTATCAAAAAAAAAAAGAGTTCAAGACTTGAACTCAAGACTTTTTTTTTTTTTTAAAGACAGGGTCTCACTAGATAGCCCAAGCTGGCCTCATCCTCCTGCCTCAGGAGTACTGAGATTATAGGTAACATCACCACACTCAGCTTAACGACCTTCTGAATGGCAGTGAATGACTGAAAGGAATAATTGAAAGGAAAAGGGTATTATTCTGTAAGTAATATATATCACTCCTTTTAACTTCTCAACCATGATGGTAGAAAAAGAGATGAAAGTTGGACTAATATTATTGGAAAGAAGACTTTTGTTCCTAATGAAACTCCAAGTGTTTTTTCAAGTTTTTGAGATCTGGGAATTCATACATTACACTTTTTCTATTGGTTATATCAGAATAGTGAGGGAATGTTTAGAAATGGCCTTGTGCAAGTCCTCAGTAAATTTACAAATCAAAATCTCTAGGGAAGAACTTAAGACATGCACGTTTTAAAACTCACTTCAGTGAGAAAAAATTTTTTTTTAAAGTTTTACCTTAAATAAGCTCAGTATGTTCACAAATGCCATGAATACATAAAAGAAAGTCTTGACTTCTAATATTTCTTTAAAAGTATCAATATTTAAAGTGAAATCTTGGATAATTAAGTTATTTCAAAATATTTTCATTCAGAGAATGCTTGAGCTTTTAAATATGGAAAATGGACCCTACATTTGTGTTAGACTTTTTATCACCATGATAAATACCTAAGAGAACCAACTTAAGGGAGGAAATATTTTTGATTTATAGTTTCAGTCCATGATCAACTGGCTCCATTGCTTTTAAGAAGGCAGAAACTAATGGAGGAAAAGGCATGGTGAAGAAAGCTGTTCACCATTTAGCAGCCAAGAAACAAAGGGGAGTCTAACAGAAGGAGACCAGGGCCAAGATACACCTTTCAAAGGCACACCCCCAGTGACCCACTGCCTCCAACTATACCCCACCTTCCACAGCTACTTACTTCACAATAGTCTATTCACATTTTGAATCCATCAATAGATTAAACCATTGATTAGGTCAGAGTCCTCTTGATCTGTCTCTGGGAACACTCTCACAGACACATCTAGAGGTGTGCTTTACTAATCTAAACATCTTTCAATCTAATTAAGATTGATCATCACCATATGGCACTGTTAAAAAATAAATGCATTTCAAATATTTTGGCAATAAAGTTGGTCTATACCTTGTTTTTTGCTTCAATATTTGCATTGTGTGCAAGTAATTTGGCTGCTATTGATGTGTTCTCACTATAGACAGCATAGTGCAGAGCAGTGTTGCCTCTGGCATCCATAATGGTTGGATTAGCACCATGTTCCAGCAGAATAGTGGCACATTCCTCTTCTTGACATTGTACAGCCTGTTTTTGCACCAAGAAATAGGTTGTAAATTTAAGAAATTAAAAATAAATATTCCACAGGTTTTATCTGTTTAAGTAAAATAAACTCATTTTTATTCTAAGCATTCAAATCAAAGTTATCTCACGCTAAAATGTTGGCTGCTATATACCTTAATTAGAGCAGTGCTGTTCTCACTGTCATTGGCATCAATTTCACATTTTCTCTCTACTAGGAGAGTCACCACTTCTGGATGGCCATAAGCACAGGCAAAATGTAGAGCAGTCCTGTGAAAAGTAAAGGACTTTTTAGAAAATTATAGAACACTAGCTCAAATATATATTCTTGTCATTGTAAACATTAAATAGCATGTTATTCCTCTGCCTTGAAAACACGTACTTTTTTCTGATGAAAGTACAATATTTATTACTTGTTATTATTCACTAAATTGGTGAAAGTACAGACTATTTGACTGGCTTTTTTCTTTTTTTGCATGTGTATGATGCTAGAGATGGAAACCTGGGCCTCACACATGGTAAATAAGCACTAGATCACTGAGTTACATTCCCAGCTCAGAGCAACCAATCTGAATAGAAAGATTTAGATGAATTTGGGTTTGAATCCTATTTTAATTTATATTACTTACAAGATATCACTTAGCCTTTCCATGCCTCAATATCATCATCCATAAAATGGTGACTAAAAATAGTAGCCATCTTAAAGGACACCATTCTGATGCTTAAATGAGAATCTATGCAAAGTATTTAGAACAGTTTCTAGTACAAATAACAACTCAGTAATTATTAGATATTAAAAGTATTACTACTGCTTAACAAAGACATTTTAATTAAGTAAAATAATACAATGACTTATCACAAAGTAACAACTATTAGGAAAAAAACCATACTTTGCAGACAAGTTGTAAGGATTATGCATTTTTTACATAACATGCGTTTTCTCAAATTTTAACGATTCTGACATTGGGATGCCACTTACAATTCATGATGTATTACAACTATAACTGTCAGCATTTAAATTTCTTCTTAATACACAAAATAAAGGGCCATCACAGACACCATGGTGCCTTACATTAAGTGAAATATTATATACACACCAGACCTATGGCATTTCAAGTCAATATAGTTAGCATTTAAAAAAATTTTATTTCTTGAAAGCGTATAGGTAGGCAGAGATTGGGAGGATTGTGTTTAAAGGCTTGTGGGGACAGATAAGTTCCCAAGTCTGCATCTCCAAAATAAACAGAGCAAAATGGACTGGAGGTGTGGCTAAAGCAGTAGACACCTGCTTTGCAAATGGGAAGCACTGAGTTCAAACCCCAGTCCAATCCCTCCAAAAAGTGTACAGTAAAGATGGCTGAATGAGAACAACAAAAATTTAAGAAAGTAATCCTTTGATTTTTCAGGAAAATTGAAGCCAAAGGAAACTCAGGACTCCAATGAGTAGGTATGGCTCAATATATTTAGATTTATAGGATGTGTGGAAATCAAGATATTACTGACGCTTAATATCAGTATTTCATATTGTTATAAAATTTGAAAAGGACTGTTAAAAGTTATATTTTGCAATTTCCTACCTTAGAGATGCTTTTGTTTGAAAGGAAGGAGAAAAAGCTTCAAATGAAGTTGAATTCTACACAGTAATAAACCTCTCGCCTTGCTAGATTAGACAGGTAAACATGAAAGTTTCAAGGATTGAAGCATGTGGAACTCAAAAATGTTAAAACTTTGATATTTTCATTTGGTTTATGTAAAACTTATAAGCGTATAGAGTTAACATTTTGGAAATCAGAGTTCCTAGTCAAGAACTTGGAGCCATCTTCCCACTTCAAAGTTTCCTGGTAAAGTCACCCTTTGTGAAGAACATATATAATAGGTGTACACTGACACAAAATGGATATTGTATTTAAAGACTGTTTAGCAGTGAAGCTGATATGTTAACTATTTCATGCACTTTTCTACAATGTATATAGTATGTTTTTAAAATGTGTACATTAAAAATAAAATGCTGTATACACTTAATTTCGTTGGTTAAGTCGCTTTAATTAGACAAAAAAAGGCTCTATGAGGGGAATTATAAGTGGATCAGAAACCAGCTTAGGCTTGTTTTGCTATTTATAAAGGCCTGGGCACTAGACCCCCTTCAAGGTTTGCACACCCCAGGTGCTGAGGAGCCTGCGGTGAGAAGCAAGCCAAGCATTCTTGGTAAAAAGAGAGCCTGGGTCCTCCCATGTCCTCCAGTACGGAGCCCAGCAGGGAACGTGCCCAATTCCTCACACCAGCCCGCCTCCCCCGGCGGACGCTATTTTACCTGTTTTTCCTGTCCCTATCATTCACGCCACTTTTTCCAAGAAGAAGGATATGCTGCACTTTGGCTACGTCACCCACGCTTGCAGCCTTGTGGATCTTTCCCATATCCTTATCTTGGATGTGGTACCTGGGCGAGTCCAGGTTATTAGCACTCTCATGCCCGAAGCCCACGCAGTTCCTCCGAGGGCGGGCAGAGGATCCTGAAGGCGACGGGCCTTTATTCCTGAAGCCAAAGATCTTTTTCATGGCAGAGGCGCCTGCCTCCGAAGCACCTTCCCTTTCCCCAGCTTGCCTCCCACCCCCCTCCCAAGATTCCAATACAAGCGCTTATAGGTAAGTCTTAACTCTTCTCTCTGCAACGCTGCGCCAGGGAAGACGCTGCCTGGCTGGGCATATTTTCAAGCACAATAATCGCCAAGCAACCAAGAGCGCATGATCGCCTCTCACGTCGATAACGCGGCAGGGATTCGCCTCGGCTTCGAGGGTGCTGTGTGCGCTTGTATTGGAGACGCCGATTACTGACGTTTGGGCTACGTCATCATCCTGCGCCACTGCCCTGGCCTGTAGGGGCCTGCGACAGCCTTGACTGTATTTGTAGCCGTGGGACTTGGGACCCTGTGGCGGACCTATTACTCGCGGCCGCGGATTCGGACGGAAAGTAGTACGGCACAATAGCTGGGTGGATGGAGCTTGCCACAACAGCAAGACTTTGGAGAGCCCTGAGCCTGCGCTGGGGGGGGGGGGGGGGGAGGGGGCAGACAATTGCTTGCGGGGGCGGGGCGGGTCCGGGGGACTGCTTCCCAGGCGTTCCCTTCCGCTTTGAGAACGTTCTGTAAGCGTGCCACTGTCATTTGCTGGCTGTGTTTTTTGAGGCGGCTCAGACGAGATCCTGCAAAGAGGGGCCCTCACGCTTGAGAACTTAGCTCTGATTCTCACTAGGTGAAGAGGCCGTGGGTCCATTCTCACTAGGTGAAGAGGCCGTGGGTCCACTCTGCTGTTGCGAAAGTACTAAGCTGGGGGCGGTGTGGACACCTCTCACTTAGGCCGGACGCGCCATTCCCACCTGTTGTCTGTGCATTCAGGTCTAGCCAGCCTGATCTGTTCTTGCCTCTTCAGAAGTAAAGTAGCTGGGTCTTCCCTTTCTTTTAAAAAAAAAAAAAAAAAAAGCACTACAGATTTGGCTGGAGTGGGGAGCGGCATTTAGTTCGGCTGTTGTGGAGAAGGAAATAATTTAGCAGAGCCGTTTATTTGTGTGGAAATAAACACATTCAAGTAGCTTGAGAATTCTTTTTTTTTTTAAAGTGGGAGAATTTATTAAGATAGAAAAGTAGCAAACAGTACAACTTCTAGAGTTGGCAGGGATCCCAAAAAAGGTTGCTCAGCTTGGGAACTCTTGAAAATAGTGCATGCAATACATATAATCAGTGTTAGAATTATACAAATCATTGGAATCTAAAAAGAAAGTGTCTACATTTTGGACTAAGGTGAACTTAGAAAGAAACGACCTTAAAATTTTGGTTTAAGACTGGGAATTTTTTTTTTTTTTTGAGATAGGGTTCATTGTGTAGCCCAGGCTGGCTGCAGACTCTGAATCGTCCTGCCACAGTCTCCTGAATGATGGGATTACCGGTGTGCACTACCATGCCACACCAAAAGTAATTGCCTTTTTTTTTTGTTGGTATTGGGATTTGAATTCAGGGCCGCTAACTCACTAGGAAGGTACGCAACCACTTAAACAATTCTCCCAACCCTTTTGGTTTTCATTTTTATCCAATAGGGTCTTGCATGTATGCCTGACTGGCTTGGACTCTGGTCCACCTATTTATGCTTCCTAAGTAGCTGGGATGACAGGTTCTTGCCACCACACCCAGCTACAGGTTGAGATGAGGTTTCCCGAACTTTTTACCCAGGGTGGTCTGGAACCTCTATCCTCTAGATCTCCTTTGCCATATCTCCTTTGCCATATTTTAAATCCTTACATAAGTTTGGATCTACATACTCTATTCTGCTCTTAATGATTTGATTATCGTGGTTCCATAGTTTTTTGTTTCGTTTTTTTCTGATGGGGTCTCAAGTGCTGCAAGAAAAGGAAAGAAACAGAGGCAACATAGGCTTATTCGGGAACCTGTGGAGAGGGACATCAGCCGAAGCTAGTGCCTGCTCTTTGCTCACAGCCTGGGACAGTTATATTTTGAGGGAGTGGTTAAATGCTACTCTGGGTTGGGGGAAATTCTTGCAATTAGCTGTTGCTAGGATACCACTTCTTCCGCTAAGTCACATTCCTGCCAAATAGGATATTTGTGCTGCTGGCGACCCTGCAAGTGTTGGCTTGTCACACTGTGGAAGCATCTAAGATGGCTGAGATCCTAACAGTCTCTATGTAGGTTAGGGAGCCTGGAAAGTTATCTTCCTACCTCAGCCTCCTGAGTGCTGGCATTACAGGTATGCACCAAGACTCCTGGCCATCATACAATTTTTTTCTAGAGAAAAGATTAGATCAAAAAGAATTAACCTAGAAGGTAACACCCACGCACAGGAAGTCAATGTGAGTCAATGCCCTGTATAGCTATACTTATCTCAACCAGCAAAAACCCTTGTCCCTTCCTGTTATTGCTTATACTTTCTCTACAACAAAATTAGAAATAAGGGCAAAATAGTTTCTGCTGGGTATTGGGGGGGGAGAGGGAGGGGCGGAGTGGGTGGTAAGGGAGGGGGTGGGGGCAGGGGGGAAAAAAATGAACCAAGCCTTGTATGCACATATGAATAATAAAAAGGAAAAAAAAATTAAAAAGCAAGACTTTCTGTTACTCTTTATCACACTTACCTGGGCTTCTCTTGAGATCATTTAAGTATCAATTTAAAACAGACTGTTTTTTCCATTGAAATGCATTAATTTATATTGTTTTGAAGTATAATTGCCACTTTTATGTCATTAAGTCTTGCCTCCCTGGAGCATGATGTGTTTTTCTATTTGTGTCCGTCTTGATTTTTCTTTTTTTGGTAGTTATATTTCTTCTGGCTATTATATAGTTTTACTGTTATTGTTAATGGAGCTATTCTTTATTTCCATTTCTAAGAAATTTCTCCTTGTATGAATAGTTATTAATTTTTCCAAATTATTATTTTATTCATATTTCATGGCAAATTTAAAATACTTGTGATAATTTTTACAACAGTCTTAGGTTTCTCAGTGAACAATTACATAATTAAGACTGATAGTTTTATCTCTTCAGTCGTATATTTTTTATTGAACTTAAAATAACATTTAAATTATAACTTACATTTTTTTACTTTTGTATATTAGTAAAAATAGCTGGCATGCCTCTGATTGCTGATAATTGATTTTTCTCTTGTAAAAATGTTTATTAAATACACTGTTCAACTTTCTGAAAAGGAATATCTTTCAGTTCTGGGTTTATTTGCTTAGCGTGTATTTTTCTTGTGTTTCATGAATTCTCTTAGCAAACATTTTACCTAATTTTTTTCATTCCTACTCCTATGTGACATTTTTCCACCATGTCATAAGGCTTTAGCAGTAATGTTTTGCCATATTAATGCAGTGAAATATGACAGCTCCATTTTGGTTCTTCATGGTCTGCAGTATTTTTAAACTTGTTAGAAATTAACTGATGAGTTCTTTAAAATTAACTAGAACTCAGCTATGAAGCCATCTGCTTCCGTTGCTGGTATTCACCTTTTTGATATGATAACTTACCTATTCACTAATAAGTTTGACACTTATTATTTTTACTTGTATTAAGTCTCACTTAAAAGTATTCCTTCTTCTTGGTCCTTAAATTCATCGCTAATAATTACATGCTTCATTGTCTTATAATTCTTTTTTTTAAATCACTTTTGTACTTGTGCTTATTTCTCTTTTTCCTTACTAATATCATAGTTTCACTTACTGTCTTTTTTCTTCATAATTAAGATTGAGAGCAATTTATTTCATTTATATTTTCAGTTTCTCATCCCTTATATTAGTTTTTCTATTGTAATATTTTTGATACTTTCAACACTGAAGTGTTTTGTGATTCTTTTTGTCTTACACACTAAGATCTTCTATTTTTAGTCCTTCAGTTTTAATAAAATAGCATTGCTGTTTCTCTTCTACCTTGCAATGAGCATTTTAACTGGGTTCTCCATGACTTAGAATGGATTAATCTGTTCATGAGACCAGTGCTCTTATGATCCATTCACCTCTCAAAAAAGCCCCATCTCTGAATAGTGCTTCACTAGGGGCTAGCAATTTAAAATATGAGGTTTTTGACGGGAGGAGGTAGAATTGAAGATCCAAACCATAGCATTAATCCAGTGTAATAGATTCACACTGGATTCAGTGGTTTCAATTTATAATTAGTGCATTAATTGATATGTTTTATTCTTTTCCTTTTCCTTTACAAATTTTGTTGTTGTTGTTGTTAGTGATAGGGATCAAATCCAGGGACTCATGCATGATAGGCAAGTACTTCGCTGAGCTAAACCCATCACTTATAAGCATTATTATACAATAGTTTTCTTCCTTTGCAGATTTGACTAAATTGCTATTCATTCTCATTCATTTCCTTCCTTCTGAAATTTGTGAATTCTATAGAATTTTTCATTTTATTGATGATTAACAGCCTTTTTTTAGCACTTAACAAACCTATAATTTTCATAATTTACTACTATCACATATAATAAGGCACTCAGCACCCCACCTAGTCACCTTATCCAATAAAGTGTTTCAGGTTTTTTTTGTTTTGTTTGTTTGTTTTTAGACAGAAATGTTGTCTAGATTGGGCTCAAATTTACAATCCTCCTGCCTCTGCCTGCCAAGCTGCTGGGATTACAGACAGGTGCCACCACTTCTGGATTAACATGGGATTTTTAAAATTGTGTTACAGGTTGGGTTCTCCAGAAGCAGATTCTGAGATACACTTTGAGATTAAAGATATTTTTGGGGGGATTAATATCTGTGAAAGGAGGAAGGCAGAAGAACAATCCTGTGGATTAAAGTTGGGCTTTGATGCAGACCTGTTAAAAATCAGCCGACCTGCTGGGGAAGTCTGGAGCAAGAACTGCCCCATCAGAGTGTCTGTGTCAGGCCAAACTTGATACCTCAACCTTTCTCAGTAATGAATGTGGTAAGGCATCAGTAAAGATGTGACCTCAGATGAGGTGGCTTCTGTCATTGAAAAGATTATGAGAATTTGGAGAGTCAGAGGCTTAGTGGATCATACTCCTCATATCCATGAAGGAGAACCTGGTAGTGCATTTTCTTATCTAACATAAATCATCAGTTGAGCCAGTTAGGTCCACTTCTTCATGTACTTTAGAGAGCAGCTTCTCCAGGATTCCTGAGCCTCTGTCCTCAAGGGGACCTTAAAAAAGGTTAACAGGACAAACTATAATCCCATCACCACAGTTTTGTTTGGGTACACAATTGATGCTCATCATCTCTTTCCTCCATTTTATATTTCTCTTACTTCAGCTATCTGGTTTCAACAAAATCCCTTGTAGCATATCCTAGACTTTCAACAAAGAAGGGGTTGAGCCCTAGTCACCAAAGCCCATCTCAGTTTGGGGTTGCTGTCATAGTCAAATTAGAATTGCCCAGCTGGATAACATACAATCCTCTCTGTCTCCACTGCCAGTCACGGGAGCACCATCTCCTTTTGGTAATCAGGGAAAATTACCCATGTCAAGAGGATGAATAGAAAGAAAAAGATGAAGAGATGTTGGAGGAGAGGGGAGGAAGTGGGGCCAGAGGAGGATAGGAAGAAGAAAGAGGAGAAGAAAAGCACCTTGAGAAAAATTCTCTCATATTGTGAAACCTATTTCCTCTTTTCTGCTTTCTCCCCCACTCCTTTCTCTCCTTTTTTTTTGAAAGAGAATCTTTTTTTTTTCTCTTTGATAATTCTTTAGAAATTTTTTAAAATTGTTTTTACATTTATTCATATGTGTATACATTGTTTGGGCCATCTCTCCCCCTTGTCCCCCAGCCTTCTCCACCCCCAACCCCCTCGCTTCCAGGCAGAACAGGTTCTGCCCCTCTTCTCCAATTTTGTTGAAGAGAAAACATAAGAGATAATAAGAAAGACATAGTATTTTTGCTAGCTTGAGATAAAGGTGGTTATACAGAAAGATTCCTAGCATTGCTTCCATGCTCAAGTATATTACAACCTGAGTTGGTTCATCTCTACCAGACCTCTTTACTACTTCTGGTCACCTTCCCATAGTGGTTGTCAGTTTAAGATTACTTTATTAGCTCCTCTATAGTAGGCACATCAAACATGTTCAAGTTTTAGGTTTCCTTCCCTTTCCCTATTCCTCATGTACACGTTCTCCCCTTAGTGTGTGACCCATGTCCAATAATATTACTGCATTTGTTTTAGATCTATAATCTGCATATGAGGGAGAACATATGATTTTTGGCCTTCTGAGCCTGGCTAACTTCACTTAATATGGTGTTCTCCAGTTCTATCCATTTACTTGCTAATGACAAAATTTCATTCTTCTTTGTGACTGAGTAAAATTCCATTGTGTGTAAATGCTACATTTTCTTAATCCATTCGTCAGTAGTGGGGCATCTTGGCTGTTTCCATAGCTTGGCTATTGTGAATAGTGCTGCAGTAAACATGGGTGTGCAGAAGCCTTTGGAATAACCTTAGTCTCCTTCCTTTAGGTATATCCCTAGGAGTGGTATTACTGGATCATATGGCAGATCTATGTTTAGTTTTTTAAGAAGCCTCCATATTGTTTTCCAAAGTGGTTGTACTAGCTTACATTCCCACCAACAGTGTATGAGGGTTCCTTTTCCCCCACATCCTCACCATCATTTGTTGTTGGTGGTGTTTTTGATAATAGTTATTCTAACAGGAGTGAGGTGGAATCTTAGTGTGGTTTTGATTTGCATTTCTTTTATGGCCAGGGATGGTGAGCGTTTTTTCATGTGTATTTTTGGCCATTTGGATTTCTTCCTTTGAAAAAGTTCTGTTTAGTTCAGTTGCCCACTTCTTTATTGGTTCATTGATTTTGGGAGAATTTAATTTTTTGAGCTCCCTGTATGTTCTGGTTATCAGTCCTTGTCCGATGTACAGCCAGCAAATATTTTCTCCCACTCTGTGGGTGGTCTCTCCAGTTTAGAGACCTTTTCTTTTGTTATGCAGAAGCTTTTTGATTTCATGTAGTCCCATTTGTCCATCCTTTCTCTTAGTTGCTGGGCTGCTGGAGTTCTAATGAGGAATTCTTTTCTCTACCTATTGCTTCCAGAGTATTCTCTGTTCTTTCCTGTACTAACTTCAGAGTTTTGGGTCTAATATATAGGTCCTTGATCCATTTTGAGTTGATAACCACTTTTCCCATCAACATTTGTTGAAGAGAGTGTTTATTCTCCATCATATATTTTTGGTGCCTTGTCAAAAATAAGGTGGGCATAGCTGTGTAGATTCATATCCAGGTCCTCTATTCTGTTCCACTGGTCTTCATATCTGTTTTAGTGCCAGTACCATGCTGTTTTTGTTGCTATGGCTCTGTAATGTAGTTTGAAGTCAGGCATTGCTCTTTTTGCTGACTATTGCCTTGGGTATTCATGGTCTCTTGTGTTTACAAATGAACTTTAGGTTAGATTTTTCAATTTCTGGGATTTTGATGGGAATTGCGTTGAACATGTAGATTGCTTTTGGCAATTATAGCCATTTTTACTATGTTGATTCTACCAATCCATAAGTACTGGAAATCTTTCCACCTTCTGTAGTTTTCCTGAATCTCTTTCTTCAGAGGTTTGTAGTTCTCCTTGTAGAGGTCATTCTCCTCCTCTGTTAACTTTGCTCCTAGATATTTGATTTTTTTTTGAGGCTATTGTAAATGGAATTGTTTTCATATATTCTTTCTCAATTTGTTCATTGTTGGTGTATAGAAAGGCTACTGATTTTTGTAAGTTGATTTTGTATCCTGCTACATTGCTGAAGCTGTTTATGGTGTCTAGGAGTTTTGGGTAGAGTTTTTTAGATCTTTGAGGTATAGGAACATGTCTGCAAATAGGGATACTTTGAAAGTTTCTTTAACTATTTGTATTATTTTTATTACTTCTTGCCTTATTGTCTGGCTAGGAATTCTAGGACTGTGTTGAATAGGATTGGGGAGAGTGGGCACCCTTGCCTTGTCCGATTTTGGGGGAAATGCTGAAACAGGATCTTGAACTCACTACATATCTCTAGCTGGCCTCATCCTCTTTCCTCAGGCACCTGAGTTCTGGGATTATAGGCATGCACCACTACCTCACTAGCTTTTTCATCCTTTAGGTTGTCTCGATTCTCCTTCTATACCAAAATTAAAAATACTAAATCCACAGACATCTTTATGTTTACTTATACTTGGTTATGGTAAACTAGTTCAAAACACCTAAATACAGTGGAGGCCACTTTGCCTCCTTCCATGGCTCATTAACTTTTCCCAGTTGCCCTGAGAAGTCAACATAATAGAAAAACAATTTGGAAAACATGAAACAGAAAAGGCATTGTTGATAAACTATAAGGAATCCATGTGAATTTGATAGCCAAAGAAGATTTAAAAAGAAGAAAAATGGAGGAGAAAGAGTTGGTTGAAGACTATGCAAACAATGTAATATGGGTGGGTTTATAAAAGATAGTATTTTCATAATCAGATACAGAGTGCTACCATTTGAACTTAGAATCAGTCAGTATTTATGCTCAAAGCAAAAGTGAGAAGTTGTTCACATAAGTGCAATTTTCTGTAAGGTTTACCCTTTCTTTGGTGATGGTGGGGTGTTGTTTCCATTTTTAGAAGCCTAAATACAACAGATTGAATCAGTAATCATAAGGAAAAAATAAAGTGCCTTCACTGCTATAACTAGCAAACATAGGGGGACAAAACTCACAAAAGATGAAAACTTTCAGGTTTTTTTTTTTAACACCAAAATGATGCTGAAATTTTGTTACTTTTAACACAGATGTTTGGTTTATATCAATGGTCAACCAAAACATTTTCCAGTCATAGTTTTCTTGTCCAGCATATTTTTTTTCCTGGAAACTCAATATCAGAAGTATGTGATGATGATTTTTCAAAAGATAATTAAATAAGGGATCAGAAACACAAATACATATATACATATATATGTATATGTATATCAAATTCATTTTTAGGAATTGAAATGGAAACAGTCTAGCATTGCTTAAAGGAAGTTCTCTTTACATTTGTAGTTATGATCCATCAATTTTTCAGAAAGGTAAGTTCTTAGCCTTATTCTCAGAGCTTCTGTACTTAAAATCTGATGGACTAAAAAAAATAATTTTTTTAGTCTTTAAATAAAAGCATGTTCACTTCCAAATTTAGAACTATGGAATTTCCTTACTAGGACACATGGAGCAGGGGATGCGGTCTGCCTTTTTATTTGCACCCATATCAAGAGCCACATCTGAAACAGGACAGACATCTTCTTGGGCCCCAGTGTCATTTATCCTGAAGGAGATTGCCCTGTGTCCTCATGGATCCTTTCTGGAAGAAGGCAGGATCTGACTTCCTCCCTTTCCCCCCCTTTTAAGACAGTGTCTTGCTGGGTAGCCCAGGCTGCCCTCAGTGCTGAGATTATTGGTGTGTACTAACACACTCAGCAAAACTTACCTATTGAATCACTCCTTTGCTTCAAAGAGAAATAGGTTTCCTCCAACCTGCCTGACCAGTATTCATAACCCCAACTTGGTGTTATCACAAACACAAGCCTTGCAATCCTGAAAAGGAAGGAAAGGGGAGTAAGGGCAGTACAACCTATTACCATGCTGGCTACAAGGACAAAGTCTCAGAGCTTGCACTAGTGTGCACAAATGTGTCCTGGTGGGCATGTTTCTTTTCAGTGAAAGACCTGTTTGAAGAGCAAACACTGAGGAAATTATTCTTACCTTCAACTGACCTGAGATAGATCCACTTTCCTCACAGTTGAGAACATCAAGGCAGAAACTAGAGGCTGTCGGCTATAATACGTAGCACACAGAAAAGTGAATTGTGGGAGTATCATCTTTCCTGGGTGACAGTAAGTCTGGCATCCAGTTTCTGTAATGCTCAGCAGAGTAAACAGAGTCTCTAGATACACAGTTGGCTGATTCCTGAATATAAGGGGAATTGAGAGAAAATACACCAAAAGGAACTCCTTAGACCAAATCCCTATGGTATATCACTTACATGGTGGTATGGCTTATGAAATCATGACTGTGTGTCCTTCATACAAAATGACTCCAGACTCCCTTCTTTTATTATTGTATTAGCTTTCCATTGCTATAACAAAATACCCTAGAAAATGAACTTATAAGATGGAAACATTTATTTTTGCTCACAGATTTAGAAGTGTCAGTCCATGGTCACTTTGTCCTGTTGCCTTTGGCCCTGTGGCAAAATATATCATGGTGGGAGTGTGTGGTGGAGGAAAGTGCTCATTCCATGTAAACCTGGGGTGGGGGAGAGAGAAAAGAAGGAGGGAGAGAGAGAGGAAGAAGAAGAGGAGGAGGAAGAATGCAGAAGAAGGAACATGTATCCTAATATTGACTTCAAGGGCCCACCCATTATGACCTAACTTCCTTTTCCTTCCACTAGGCTCTACCTACTAAGGGTTCCATTACCATCTAGTGCCACAAGTTGGTGACTTTATAATATATGGACTTTGGGACATTTAAGATCCAAATCATAACAATTATATACAGTGATGGGGATGATTAGAGAGGACAAGTATACCTGGGAATATATCACAAAATGTTCATGACCTTGAATCTACAGACACTACTATTTATTGTCTTACTTTCTTGGAGTTAATTAGCCTACCAAAGCTTCTACTTACAAGATGGATCTGAATAAAAGAGGCATATCATTCAAGCCCTCAATACAGGGACAGGCTCCAATCAGTGGCAGCAGTACCCATACCATGGCATCCTCTTATGTCTCCATTACACATGGATTGTGCTTTCATCACAACACTCATACTAATTTATCTGCAAATGTACCTCCCAACTGTAAGCTTTGTGAGGGCAGAATTCAACCTAGGCTGTACTCAACACTAATGTTGCACACAAGTGTTATTATTTGCTAATGTATTTATTCAATGAATGACCAGTCCTACTTTCTTTGTTTAAATTTTTTAAAAACATTATTCTTTCTCTCTTTTCAAAATTAGTGTATATTAATTGTACAAAAAGGTCTCATTGTGACATTTACATACATATTTGCACATGTGCCTCCTGAGTAGCTGGGATTTCAGGTGTGAACCACCATGCCCAGCCTTCCAAAGAAGGTTGGGGTGTACCGAGGGTCAGCAATAGAATTGATTAGCTGTTGGATGTTCTCCCATTGCCTTGTGGCAGAGTTGCAAGAACAGCAGTTGCTGCTGCTGAACTTGGCCAGGCTCATGTGCTCTGGGGCCCTCCCACTTTTTCACTGCTCAAAAATTGCTCTTGTGTGTATGTGTGTGCTGACTGCCTAATTCACATTTCTTATTGCTCTTTTTTTCAAGCCATGAAAAAAGTTGAGTTTACTGTTTAATTTCCCAATTAAAATGGAGCACAGTTTTCATGCCACAAAATACAAACCATAAGATTTTCCAGAAATCTAACTTAAAGAAAAAAATTTAAAAAGCAGACATTAATTCTGCTCTGTGTATGTACAATTTCCATTTGCAAAGGAAAGATTATTCAAAAGAAAGTTACATTTCAATTACCTTCAGGGACTGTCATGTGAAAGTAAAACTAAATTTCCAATAATTTTCCTCAAAGTTCAGACCTTTAAATGACCTGACCAGCATCAAAATTGATATTTCCAAATTTCAGTAACAAAGAACTTTTTTTGGTGGTAATGGTGTTTGAACTCAGGCTTTGCACTTGCTCAGCAGGTTCTCAATCATGAGCCCATGCACCCACCTTTTATTTTTCAAGTAGGTTCTGACCTCAATCCTATATCTTTCCTTGGGGGATTACAGGTGTGTGCCATTACACCTGTCTTATTGGTTGAGATGGGGTCTTGCTGACTTTTTGCCAGGCCTGGCCTGGAACCAAGTTCCTGATTCCTGCCTCCTGAGTAGCTGGGATTATAGGTGTGAACCATCATGCCCAGCCTTCCAGAGAACTTTTTAAAATCAAACATTCCCTCAAAATAAAAATTTTGATGGCATATTTAATGTAATTACTATACTAAGATAAGTGAGATTGCCTCAGGACAATTTCAAAAATCTGCAAATTTTTGAAAAAAGGGGAGGTAGGTGAAGAAAATACATTTTAAGAAGCACTTTGTCAAAAATGGAGAAGGAAGAAGGGAAGGAATAAAGAAACAAAGCCATGCATAGGAGCCCTGAGAAACTGAACATAAAGGGTCAGCTAGCAAGGAGATGGGAATCTGACAGAAAGGATAGAGAGGGGTGGTAATGTGTGCCAAGTCAAGAGAAGGCTGGATTGAAAGGGGGAGGGACAAACACCAATGACAGATGGAGATAAAGGCATCCCAGGCAAATGTATGCCAAAGACAATTGGAACCTTGAACTGCAGTGAAGTAGCTAGGAGGTGGCCAAGTATGAGCTACAAACCAGGTATAGGAAGGGAAGAATGTCAAAGAGAAAACAAAGATCTTAGAATGAGGTGAAAGCTGACCAATGTGGTGATAGGAAAGGGGGATATTACAGCCATCTGCATAAGGGAAGCTGGAGGAATCCTGAGCAAAAGAAGGGCCTCCTGTGGCTGTACCTCCCCAAAGTTCATCACCTTCCTCATACATAACATGGTAAGAGAAAAATTTCTATCAGCAGAGAAGTGTAATAAGATTTATGTAAATGAATGTACTCAAGGGAAAACTAATAAGTACCCCTGCAGTCAGGGTAAGCACAGGAAACCTCTGTACTAGTGACTGATAAAAACCTGTTTTTTCATATATATTAACCTTTCTAAGTCTCAAACATGGAGTGTTAAATTGACAGATTTTCTAGCCTAGTCCATCTGCTTATCAAATGTAGAGCCTCAGCTTTTGCAAAATGAAAACACCTAGTCATAGACTCTACATAGTTCTAGACAGTCCCAAATTAAAATGGAGTAAAACCAATTGAAAACTGGTACAATGCAAAAATCTATTATTGGGCAAAAGGAATGAAGTAAAAGATACATGAATGTGCAAAAGAAGCTCAGAAGGGGAATAAAGAGTTTAGAATTGCAACTCCAACTTAGCAATTATGAGTCCCTGGGGGACCAAAAACAACAGCAGTTTCTAGAACAAGAGTCCCCAAGAGTTAGATGATATTCATTCAGAGGGTTTTATATATGTTCAAGTTGTGGTTTATTTTACAACCTCTTACAGAACAAATGGGATTAAAGTTGACTGAATCTCAATAAAGGAATGTGGTTTATGATGTAATTACTAAAGGGCTGTTTATACACAACTCACAATGAAGAAGGCAAATGTTTTAGAGTGCTGGGCAGGACCTAGGGGACAGGTAAGCTTAGGCAGAGAAAGGTGTCCCTACAAGATCACAAGACTTTCTCTTTTAAGTGCAGATACTCAGATTTGGATAAAGTGTATAAATGCATCTTCTATCTTCCTGTGCCAGGACTCTTCTCCTTGGTTCTTATTGGTACATCAACTTGCTATACTCGGCTTTAATTGAATTGACTTGATTACAACACTGTTCCAAAAACAGAGGTGCCTGAATATTAATGGAAAGCCAGTCCCCTCAGTGCCAATTCACAAATAACATGAGCAGGGTTTTGAGGAACAGCAAATATAGTTTATTATACATAGTTTATTATACATCAGATGAAAAGAGGGAGAGTCCATCTCAAAGCTCTGAAAGTGTCCACTTTTTAAAGGGGGAGTTCAGGGGCTTAATTCTGAGAGAGAGAGAGAGAAAGAAAAGAGGGGAGGGGAGGGGAGGGGAGGGGAGGGAAGGGAAGGGAAGGGAAGGGAAGAAAATGACACTTTGACCAAGTAGAGCATCCTGGCCAGCATGCAAGCTGATGCAAAACATTTTCTTTTGTAGTCCCAGTTACGTTTTTCCCACTGCCCATTTCTATGGAAAAGGGGCATTGCAATTGTCTAATTGTCTAATTGCTTCCTGCCTTTAGCTAATTTGTGGGCCCAAGTAAGGAGTCAGTTCATCTTAGCAAAAAGCAGATTGTAAGAATCCATTACATTCACCAGTTATGCTAGAAAATTCCTCAATCTTGAGGAAATTCCAGTCTGGTTTTGTACTTTTCTTGGGTTGTAATAAGCCAGTCCACAAGAAGTGGACAAATACAAGTAAACAAGCAAGAAAACAAAATACCTGTTGAAACCTAAAACTAGGAACATAAAAGAGAACACAAAGAGGAACTATTGAAAGGGCATGTCTGGAAACAATAGATATTGTCATTTGTTTTCATTTTTGGTCTTGGCCCAAAATGAGTTTGCCTTCTCCCAGTGATGCCTGGAAGAGCTTTCACGTCATATACCCATACATGCATAAGAACCCCTTCTTTAAATCACTTTGCTTTGGTTAATTTTTGAAACGTCTTGCACAAGTGACTCTGGATTTTGACAGTCCCCCCACACTTACACTCTGTTTGAGCAAGTTTTCTCCAAACTGTTTCTTTTAGAACAGTTTTCACTGAAGATTTTTCTGGTTAGGCATTCTGGTTCCCCCTGGAACCCCACCCTCCCATCAGGATCAGCAAGACCAGATGGCCTAATCTGGTCCCATGTTGGAAGGGAAGTAATCGGTCAGATGGGAGTCAGTGCCAATAAAACCATTTTTTGGCCAAATATAAGCAATAGACAGCAGCTCTTAGGCTAGGCTTACCTGGAGTGATTTTAAGTCTGATTTTGTCTGTCCTACAGATACCTTGGCATCTCATAAATGGTTAGGCTTTTGTTAGAAGGTACACTTCTCCAGAATCTTAACAGACAATAGTTACAAAGTTTTGTCAGGACAATATAAGACCAACAAAAGCAAATGTTAAAAAAAAACTGACTTGGTTGACAGATAAGTACTTGTCAGAGTCATTTTCCATAGGTTTGACTGTAAATGCTCCAGAAGAATCAGAACTGCACTGACAAATACTCAGAATAGCCATGGTTAAAAGTAAAAAACAACAATAGTTTAGCAAGTGACAGAATGGTCTA
Source organism: Castor canadensis (assembly GCF_047511655.1). Classification (NCBI taxonomy): domain Eukaryota; kingdom Metazoa; phylum Chordata; class Mammalia; order Rodentia; family Castoridae; genus Castor; species Castor canadensis. The sequence goes on from NC_133392.1 coordinate 81,360,021, forward strand.
TTTTACATTATATGTGGTATTTTAGGATAACAATTATAATTGACAGCATTATATCAGCACCATTAAGCTCTCCTTGTTACACTTAGGAATACATGCACACAAACCTGTAAAAGGCTAGCATCACTAACCATTTTAATTTTATATAGCATTTTCTTGAACTTTATATTTTAGAAGACTTACACACATTAGAAATGCAAATACATTAAGCATACAAAGGAGCCAGCAACAGGACCACAGTTTTACAGATGTCATATATATATATATATATATATATATATATATATATATATATATATATTTAGCTTTATAGTCTTGGAGTAAATCTTTGGATAGGTGCCTTCCCTCCTCCCTGCTCCTGCTTCTCCCAATGACAAAACTATGAGAGGAGAAGCAGGAGAGTGACTCCCTGAGTCTCCATTGTAACCCATCCAGGCAGCTTGCATAGTGGCCCAACTCTGCTGGTGTAATGTCTGCCTGGACCTCAGGCATGAGGTTTGCTTTCTGAGCTGGGCAAGTCTGCCTTTTGTGTCCCCTTTTTATGCCCTCAGGGAAAGATGAGAAATAAAGGGCAAGGATCCTAACTTAGGACACTCCAGATCATGAGTTAGGGACAATATAAAGGGGTGGGGGGCAAGAAACCTAGGAAGTTTAAGGAGGTCTATTATTTGATGTATTGTAAGAACTTTTGTAAATGCCACAATGTACCCCCACCCAGCACAGAAATAAAAAAAATAAATAAAAAGAATTAAAAAAAATAAGCCCAGATCCATCTTGTTATCCCTACAGAGAATTGTAACTAACCCTTGACTAAAAAGTCTGAGAGTACTGTAAGTTAATATGATTATTAATATGATCTTTTTAAATACATTAATCTTTCAGGCATTGGGCAAAAACTGTAATCTCAGAAAAACATCAACAGGTTCTTGCAGCCAGGTTTTTGTTGCTTTTTTTCCTTAAGAAATAAAAATATGTGCTTAAATTGAAAATTTTGGCATGACTAAATTAAAACATTTCTCTGTGATTTTGTGCATATATGTATGTAAACATCTTTAGGGTGGTTCTTAAACTGCTATTATAAAGTTAAAATGTAAAAGTAGGTGTGTCTTCAAAAACACCACCAACAACAAAGGTTGGCCAGGGTGTGGGGAAAAGGAACCCTCATACATTGCTGGTGTGAATGCAAGCTAGTGCAACCACTCTGGAAACCAATATGGAGGCTTCTTAAAAAACTAAACATAGATCTGCCATATGATCCAGCAATCCCACTCCTGGGGATATACCCAAAAGACTGAGGCACCTGCACACTCATGTTTATTGCAGTGATATTCACAATATCGCTGTTATGGCAACAGCCAAGATGCCCCACTACTGATGAATGGATTAAGAAACTGATATTCATACACAATGGAATTTTACTCAGCCAAGAAGAAGAATGAAGTCTTATCATTCTCAAGTAAATGGATGGAACTGGAGAGCATCATTGTAAGCAAAGTTATCCTGGCTCAGAAAGCCAAAAATCATATGTTCTCACTCATATGCAGACTTTAGATCTACAACAAATGCAATATTGTTAGACATTGGTCACACGTTAAGGGGAGGACACATACAGGAGGAATAGGGAAAGGTAAGAAACCCAAAACTTGAAGGTGTTGGATGTGCCCACTGCAGAGGAGCTAATATAGTAACCTTAAAATGACAGAGGTCACTATGGGAAGGTGACCGGGAAGTAGTGAAGAGGTCTGGTAGATATGAAATAATTTGGGTTGTGATGCACATGTGCATGGAAGCAATGCTAGGAATCTCTCTGTATAGCTATTCTTACCTCAAACTAGCAAAACTGCTACGTCTTTTTTATTATTGCTTATGTCTATTCATCAACAAAATTGGAGAAGAGGGTAGAAGAGGTTCTGCCTGGAAAGCAAGGGGGGTGAGGGGGAGAGGAAGGGGGTGGGGTAAGGGGGGAGAAATGGCTCAAACAATGTATGCATATATGAATAAATTAATAAAGAAAAAAATTTCTAAAATTCTTATCTTAACCAGGTCTTACTAATCTCCCAAAGTTTTTCCCTTTTGCAGTCCTGGTTACATTTTCCCCACTGTCAATTTGATCTTTTCCTTTCTATGGAAAAGGGGGCTTCACAAGCATCTACTTCTTACCTTCAGTTAATTCGAGCCCAAGAAGGAGTCAGTACACCTCAGCAAAAGTAGCTTTTAAGCACCTTTTATGGAATTATAAATTAATATAACTTCCATCAAAACATACACACATATAATTCAGCAATTCCCTTTGATAAGTTACCCCTATGCACATAGCACAGACGTGAAAAGATATATGTACCTGGTTATTCAATATTGTCATATTTTTATAGATAAGAACTGAATAACATAGGAACATTGGAACAAAATAGAAGCATGGGGAGAAGAATACAGTTGAAAGCCATTCTAGCAGACTAGAACAAGTGGAAGCTGTAATCTCAGGGCTCAAAGACATGACAGATATTAAAGAAAAAACAGAAGAATTCTTAGACAAAAGACTCAAGAACTGAGAAAGGAATATGCAAGAACTCAGCAACTCCATTAAAAGACCAAACCTGCAAATCAAGTACATCAAAGAAGGAGAAAAGGTGCAAGCCAAAGGGATGCATAATATATTCAACAAAATAATAGCAGAAAATTTCCCAAATATTGAGAAAGAGATGGCGTTAAGGAAGCTTCTGGGACACCAAACAGACATAACCCAAGAACCTGTCCATAGCATATTATCATTAAAACAACTATCACAGAGAACAAAAAAAGAACATTTAAGGCTGTAAGAGAGAAAAACCAAATAACATAGAGAGGTAAACCCTTCAAAATTATAGCAGATTTCTCAACAGAAACCTTAAGTGCAAGAAGGACATGGAGGAAAGTATTTCAATCACTGAAAGAAAACATTTGCAGTCCTTGGATACTCTATATGAAAAAACTATCATTCAAAATTGATAAAATTTTGAGGAGGAGGAATAAAAGACTTCCATGATAAACAAGCTAAAACAATATATGACCACCAAATCACCACTACAGAAAATCCTGAAAGAATTCCTACACAGAGAAGATGAAAACAAACATAACCACAAAAGGATGGGAAGTATTAAATCTCATGAGAAAAACGCACAAGTATTAAGAGAGTGACTGAACACACTCAAACCTTTAAAAAACAAAAATGACTAAATGGCAGGAATCCCCACATACTTCTCAATCTCAACACTGAATATTAATGGACTCAACTTAGCTATCACAAGACACCGTTTGGCAAGCTGTGTTAAAAAGGAAGCCCCAACAATCTGGTGTTTACAAAAACCCACCTTATTGACAGAAACAAAGGCTGTCTTAGGAAGGGTGGAAGAAGAGTTACCAAGCTAATGGCCCCTGAAAATAGGCAGGAGTAGCAATACTTACATAAAACAAAGTGGACTTCAAACCTAAATTATTCAGAAGAGACAAACAAGGTCACTTCATACTAATAAAAGGAACAATACAAGAGGAAATGCCAATTACTAACTTATGTACACTCAATGTTGGTGACCCAACTAAAACATACACTAAAGGACTAAAAATCACAGAAAGACCCCAACACAGTGGTAGTGGGAGATTTTAATACTGCTCTATCATCAACAGATGGGTCATACAGACAAAAAAATCCACAAAGAAATTCTAGAACTAAATGACACCATAGATGTCATGGAGCTAACAGATATCTACAGAGTACTCAATCCTGCAACAGCACAATGTACATTCTTCTCAGCAATCAATGGAAGTTTCTTAAAAATAGACCATATCTTAGGGCACAAAGCAAGTCTCAAAAAATATAAGAAAGCTGAAATAACACCTGCATACTATATGATCACAAGGCAATAAAGCTAGAACTCAACAACAAAACAAGCAACAGAAAATACACAAACAATTACAGGCTGAACAACACATTGCTCAATGATCAATGGGTTATAGAAGAAATAGGAAAGAAGTTTAAAATTACCTGGAATTCAATAAAAATGGAAACATAACCTATCAGAACTTGTGGGACACAGCAAAGGTAGTACTAAGAGGAGAGATTTTAGCCATGAGTGCATATATTAAAAACAAAGAAAGATCTCAAATAAATGACCTAATACTGCACTAGAACTCCTAGAAAAACAAGAACAAGCTAAAACTCAAAACAGAAGGAGAGAAATAATGCAAATAAGGGCCAAAATTAATGAAATAGAGACAAAAATACCATACAAAGAATCAATGAAACAAAAAGCTGATTCTTTGAAAAAAATAAAAAAGATTGACAAACTCCTCACAAATCTGACTAAAATGAGGAGGGAAAAGGAACCAAATTAATGAAATCAGAAAATAAAAAGGGGAGATAACTGCAAACAACAGGGAAATCCAAGGAATCATCAGGCACTACTTTGAAAGCCTATATTCAATTAAATTAGAAAATCTAGAAGAAATGGATGAATTTCTAGATACATATGACCATCTGAAGTTGAACCAAGAGGATATTAATCACCTAACAGATCAATAATATACAATGAAGTTGAAAAACAAAGAGTCACCAGAAAAGAAAAGTCCAGGATCTGACAGATTCTCCACTGAATTCTAATAGACATTTAAAGAAGAACTAATAAACATTCCTTAAACTTTTCCAAGAAATAGAAGGGGAAGGAACACTGCCAAACTCATTCTATGAAGTCAGTTTTACACTCATCCCAGGCTGGACAAGGATATATCAGTAAAAGAGAATTACAGGCCAAACTCCATAATGAACATAGATGCAAAAATCCTCAATAAAATAATGGCAAACCGAATTTGATAACATACCACAAAGATTATGCATCATGAGCAAGTTGGCTTCATCCCAGGGATGCAGGAATGGTTCAGCATACATAAATTATTAAATGTAATGCTGCATAGTAACAGAAGCAAGGTCAAAAACCACCTGACCATCTCAATAGATGCAGAACAAGCCTTTGATTAAATTCAACATCATTTGATGATTAAAGCTCTGATGAAACTAGGAATAGAAGGAATGTACCTCAACATAATAAAGACTATGTATGACAAACATATAGCAAACGTCATACTTAATGGGGAAAAGCTGAAACCATTTCACTTAAAGTCAGGAATGAGACAAGGGTGCCCACTCTCTCCATTCCCATTCAACATAGTCTTGGAATTCCTGACCAGAGCAATAAGATAGGAAGAAGAAATGAAAGGAATACAAATAGGTAAGGAAGGAGTCAAACTATCCCTATTCACAGATGACATGTTCTTATACCTAAAAGACTAGAAAAGCTCCACCAAAAAACTTCTAGACACCATAAGCAGCTTCAGCAAAGTAGCAGGATACAAAATCAACTTGCAGATATCAGTAGCCTTCCCATACACTAACAATGAACAGATGGAGAAAGAATACAGAAAAACAATTCTATTTATTATAGCATCAATAAAAATCAAATACATGGGAATAAACTTAAAGTGGGTGAATGACCTCTACAAGGATAACTACAAAACATTGAAGAAAGAAATTGAGGAAGACTACAGAAGATGGAAAGATCTCCTCCCACGCTCATGGATTGATAGAATCAACATAGTAAAAGTGGCTATACTACTAAAAGCAATCTACATGTTCAATGCAATTTCCATCAAAATCCCAATGACATTCATCACAGAGATTGAAAACTCAAACCTAAAGTTCATCTGGAAGCACAAAAGACTGCAAATATCCAATGCAATACTGGGCAAAAAGAGCAATGCTGGAGGTATCAAAATACCTGACTTCAAACTATATTAAAGAGCCATAGCAATAAAAACAGCATGTACTGGTACAAAAACAGATATGAAGAGCAGTGGAAGAGAATAGAAGACCTTGATATAAATCCATGCAGCTATACCCACTTAATTTTTGACAAAGGTGCAAAAAACATATGATGGACAAAAGACGGCCTCTTCAAAAATGTTGGGAAAAGTGGTTATATGCCTGCAGAAAACTAAAACTATATCCATGTTTATCACTCTGTACAAGTATGAACTCAAAGTGGATCAAAGACTTTATTGTAAGACATGAAACCTTGAAGCTAGTACAAGAAAGATCAGGGAATACACTTCAAGAATAGCTATTGGTAAGGACATACTCAGGAGAACTCAGTGGCTCAGTAGAGCTCAGTGGCTCAGTGGATCAAAAAAATGGGTCTCTATTAAATTGAAAAGCTTCTGCACAACAAAAGAAATGGTCTCTAAATTGAAGAGGCCATTCACAGAATGAGAGAAAATCTTTGCCAGCTATACATCAGACAAGTGACTGATAACCAGAATACACAGGGAGCTCAAAAAACTGAATTCCCCCATAATCAATGACCCCATGAAGAAATTTGCAAATGAACTGAACAGAGCTTTTTCAAAGGAAGAAGTCCAAATGGATAAGAAACACATTAAAAAATGTCCACCAAAATTGACAGGGATTTTCTAAGATGGTGACAAGAGAGAGGAAGCAGATAGCATGTGTTCCTTAAAGCAAAAATTTTCCTTAGATGCTGGAGACATGCCAGACAGGAAAAACCACCAAGAAGAGGCAAAACTCTGACACCTCCACACCCCCAGCCCGCATATGGCTTCCCCGAGCCATGGTATACGGAGAAACTAGGAGGGCTCCCGTGCTGCCAGGCACCAGCTCCTAATCTGCTTGCCAGACCAATAGGTGAGCAAATAAGCACAAGTGGTACTCCCACAGCCACCCCTGGGAAAAATCAGCATAGACCCCTGGACAGAATTACCCCTGCCCCACAAAATAAAAAAGACAATCCCCCCAAAACTGAATAATAAAGAAACAACTGAAAAAAAGGACACGTAGCAAAGAGGGTGGGGCATCCTGAGCTCTGGAGAAAAGGGGTGGGGCTCTTCCACGTGTGGCACACTGAACCAGAGTGGAGGAGGAGAACTTCCCCATGTGAAATGTACATAAACAAGCCTGCAGAAGAAGGCGGGGGTGGAGGCCATCCCAGAGAGCTTGGAAAGGGGAAGGCTTCCAACAAAGGCTGATGAGCAGCCTTTGGTGACAGAGGGAGAAGCACTACCCCACATGAACACTAAATAAACAAGCCTGCTGGAGAGGCAGCTGTGGCATAACCCTCCCAGTGTGCTTGGAGAGGGGAAGGCTTCCAACAGAGGCTGATGTGTGGAACGCTTCACTGGAGAGTAGGGGAGGGGCACTTCCCCATGTGAACTGCAAATAAACAAGGACTGCAATTGCAACAGGCTGGTAGGGCCCTACACTGGAGAAAAGAAAAGGGGCAGGCATCCAGGAGAACCTTGAATAAACAAAGCCAGCTGGACGAGGTGAGTGTGATGGCTCATCCCTGAGAACTGTAATAAATAAAGCCTGCAGCAGCGGCTGGCTGACAATAAGTGGGAGGTGAGCCACACTCTCAAACAGAGCAGATAAAAGTCCACTAAGCTGACTCCAGTTCCAATCACCTGGTGAGATAAACACAGGTCAACTGATTAAATACCAACACCAAGACTGGATGCTGAAGGAATAACACCACAACTACTAAGATGGAAATAGCATGGCTTCTGGACCTGAAACTTTTATTCTTTTATAGTTTTAGATACATTTTCTATTTTTCTTTCCTTTGATGTGACGACAGGACTACTAGTCAAACACCAACACCAGGACTGGATGCTGAAGAAGTAACACCAGAAACAGAACTATTAAGGCTGAAAATTTATGGTATTTGAACCCAGGGTTTTTTTTTCTTCTGCTTCTTTCTCTGTCTTTCTAACGCCTGTTTAGCTCACTTCTGATTAGTACACTATCTCTCCCTGTTTATTTCTTTGGCTCTGTATCTTTTTTTCCTTCTCCTTTCTCTTTGCTTTACCTTCCTTGCTTTCTTTCTCCTCTTACCCTTCCACTCTAGATACCATTATTTTTACTATTACTAGCTAGACAATACTAAATTGCACACAGTACGGGGACAGTAACAGCAGCAAGTGGAGTGATTGGAAGACAGAAAAATGATGGAAACCATTTTCCCCACAATAATAAACTAGTACAGGAACCAGAGGGAAATGAAGAAAACAGAAGCCCAGATCCAGACTCCAACAAAGCAAAGATAAATTATGACAAAGATCCCAATGAAGCCCACAAGAACACCCTGAAAGAAGAAATCTTACAAGTCATTAATGAGAATTTCATAGAGATGTTCCTAGGCATGGTCAACCAAAACATACAGGAGACATGCAAAAAATTCCAAGACAACAAAATTGAAGAATATGAGAAAACACAGAAACAAATAAATGAAATTATAGGAACCCTAAATAAATACCAAACTGAACAGAGATCACCATAAACAGAGAGATAAGTGAATTAAGGGCAAAATTTGACAATATTAAAGAGGAAGTAACCCATGATATGGAAAACCTCAGAAAAAAGAAGGAAACAGAAATGCAAAACAAAATGGAAGGCCAATTCAGCAGACTAGAGTACACAGAAGACAAAATCTCAGAACTCAAACATGAAATGGTAATTAAGGAAAAGCTGAAGAACTGTGAGTTAAAAAAACCCAAGACCTGTGAAAAGAAAATGCAAGAACTTACTGCCTCCATCAAAAGACCAAACCTGAGAATCATGGGCATTGAAGGAGAAGAGGTGCAAGCAAAAGGAATGCATAATATATTCAACAAAATAATAACAGAAAATTTCCCAAATCTAGAGAAAACTATGCCCATACAGGTACAGGAAGCCTGCAGAACACCAAATAGACCTGACCAAAATAGATCTACCCCACGACATATTATCATTAAAACAACAAGTACAGAGAATAGACAAAGAATATTGAAGGCTGTAAAAGAGAAAAAGCAACATACAAAGGTAAACCCATCAAAATCACAGCAGACTTCTCAACAGAAACATTAAAAGCAAGAAGAGCTTGGGGTGAGGTCTTCTGGGCACTGACTGAAAACAACTTCAAACCTAGGATACTCTACCCAGAAAAATGATCATTTAAAATAGGTGGAGCAATAAAAGTATCCATGATAAGCAGAAACTAAAACAATATATGTTTAGTTTCACAAAGGCACCACTACAAAAGATTTGTCAAGGGATTCTGCACACAGAAAGTGAAAGCCAACATAATCAAGAAAGGACAGGCAGTACCAAACCACAGGAGAAGAAAAGGAAAGAAAGTAGAGAGTAGCATCGATTTAGCTACACACAATCAAACCCTTAAACAACTGAGATGACTAAATGACAGGAATCACCACACACCTATCAATACTAACCCTTAATGTTAACGGATTAATTCTCCCATCAAAAGACACCATTTGACAAACTGGGTTAAAAAGGAAGATCCAACAATTTGTTGCTTACAGGAGACCCATCTCATCCATACAAATAAGCATAGGCTTAGGTTGAAGGGCTGGAAGAAGATTTACCAAGCCAATGGTCCCTGAAAGCAGGCAGGAGTAGCAATACTTATCTTGGACAAAGTAGACTTCAAACCTATATTGATCAAATGAGATAAAGAAGGACATTCCATACTAATAAAAGGGGAAATACACTAAAAGGAAATAACAATTATCAACCTTTATGCACCCAACGTCAATGCACCTAATTTCATCAAACATATCTTGAAAGACCTAAAAACATACATAAACTGTAACACAGTGAGAGTGGGAGACTTTAATAACCCCCTATCACCAATAGATAGGTAATCCAAACAAAAAAATCAATAAAGAAATCCTAGACCTAAAACATACCATAGAGCAGATGGACCTAGTTGATGTCTACAGAACATTTCATCCAACTTCCACACAATATACATTTTTCTCAGCAGCCCACTGAACCATCTCCAAAATTGATGATATCCTAGGGCTCAAAGCAAGCCTCAGCAAATATGAGAAAAGAGAAATAATACCATGCAGTCCACCTGATCATAATGCAATAAAACTAGAACTCAACAACAAAAATAATAACAAACATCATACAAGCAGCTGGAAACTGAACAACACATTGCTCAATGGCCAATGGGTCATCAAAGAAAAAAAAGAGGAAATTAAAAAGTTCCTGGAAGCTAACAAAAATGTAAACACAACCTACTAGAACCTATGGGACACAGCAAAGGCAATCCTGAGAGGAAAATTTATAGCCATGAGTGCATATCTTAAAAGACTGAAAGATCTCAAATCAATGACCTAATGTTACATCTTAAACTCCTAGAAAAACAAGAACAAGCAAATCCCAAAACAAACAGGAGAGAAATAATAAAAATAAGAGCTGAACTCAATGAAATAGAAACAAAAAAAATACAAAGAATTAATGAAACAAAAAGTTGATTCTTTGAAAAAAATGAACCAGATTGACAGATCCCTGGCAAAACTGACTAAAATGAGAAGAGAAAAAACTCAAATCAGTAAAATCAGGAATGCAAAAGGGGAGATGACAACAAATACCATGGAAGTCCAGGAAATCATGAGAGTACTTATATTCTAATAAATTTGAAAATCTTGAAGAAATGGATAGATTTCTAGATACTTACGATTATCCAAAACTGAACCAAGAGGACATTAATCACCTGAATAGATCTATAACACAAAATGAAATTGAAGCAGCAATCAAGAGTCTCCCAAAAAAGAAATGTCCAGGAACTGGTGGATTTTCTGCTGAAGTCTATCAGACCTTTAAAGGAGAACTAATACCAACCCTCCTTAAACTGTTCCATGAAATAGAAAGAGAAGGAAAACTGCCTAACTCATTTTATGAAGCCGGTATTACACTCATCCCAAAACCAGACAAAGACAACTCCAAAAGGGAGAACTATAGGCCAATCTCCTTAATGAACATTGATGAAAAATATTCAATAAAATAATGGCAAGCCAAATTCAACAACACATCAAAAAGATCATTCACCATGACCAACTTGGCTTCATTCCAGGGATGCAGGAATGGTTCAACATATGGAAATCAATAAATGTAATACAGCACATTAACAGAAGCAAAGAAAAAAACCACTTGATCATCTCAATAGATGCAGAAAAACCTTTGATAAGATCCAACATCATTTCATGATAAAAGCTCTAAGAAAACTAGGAATAGAAGGAATGTACCTTAACATTATAAAAGCTATATATGACAAATGTGCAGCTGACACTATACTTAATGGGTAAATACTGAAACCATTCCCTCTAAAATCACGAATGAGGCAAGGATGTCCACTGTTCCCACTCCTAATCAACATAGTACTGTATATCTGAAGCAGAGCAATAAGGCAAGAAGAAGAAATAAAAGGAATGCAAATAGATAAAGAAACTGTCAAAATATCCCTATTTGCAGATGATATGATCCTATACCTTAAAGACCCAAAAAACTCTATCCCAAAACTCCTAGACACCATCAACAGCTATAGCAAGGAGGCAGGATATAAAGTCAACTTACCAAAATCATTAGCTTTCCTATACACTGATAATGAACAAAATGAGAAAGAACATATGAAAACAATATATTTACAATAGCTTAAAAAAATCAAATTCCTAGGAATAAACTTAACAAAAGATGTGAGTGACCTTCACAAGGAAAACTTAACCCCTGAAGAAAGAGATTGAGGAAGACTATAAAAGGTGGAAAGATCTCCCATGTTCATGGATAGGTAGAATCAACATAGTTAAAATGGCTATGCTACCAAAAGAAATCTACATGTTTAATGCAATTCCCATTAAAATCCCAATGATGTTCATCAAAGAGATTGAAAAAATCTAAAGTTCACTTGGAAAGACAAGAGACCACAAATAGCAAAGGCAACACGCAGAAAAAAGAACAATGCTGGAGGTATCACAATACTCGACTTCAAATTATATTACAAGGCAATAGCAATAAAAACAGCATGGTACCGGCACAAAAACAGATATGAAGACCAGTGGAACAGAATAGAGGACCCGGATATGAATCCACAGAACTATCCCAACTTATTTTTGACAAAGGCGCTAAAAATATACGATGGAGAAAAGACAGCCTCTTCAACAAAAACTGCTGGAAAAACAGGTTAGCAGTCTGCAAAAAACTAAAAGTAGATCCGTGTATATCACCCTATACCAAGATTAACTCAAAATGGATCAAGGACCTTAATACCAGACCCCAAACTCTAAGGTTAATACAGGAAAGAGCTGGAAATACTTTGGAAGTAATAGGTATAGGCAAGGACTTCCTCCATGGAATCCCAGCAGCTCAGCAACTAAGAGAAAGTATAGACAAATGATACTTTAATAAACTAGAAAGCTTCTGCTCAACAAAAGAAATGGTCTCTAAACTGAAGAGACCAGTGGGAGAAAATATTTGCCAGCTACACATCTGACAAAGTACTGATAACCAGAATATATAGGGAACTCAAAAAACTACTCTCCAAAAATTAACAAATCAAAAAAGAAATGGGAAAGTGAACTAAACAGAACTTTCTCAAAAGAAGAAATTCAAATGGCTAAAAAAACACATGAATAAATGCTCATTATCTCTTGCTATAAGGGAAATTCAAATCAAAACTACACTAAGATTCCACCTCACACCTGTTAGAATAGCCATCATTAGAAACACCACCAACAACAGGTGTTGGTGAGGATGTGAAGAAAACAGAACCTTTATACACTGCTGGTGGGAATGCAAACTAGTACAACCACTCTGGAAAAAAATTTGGAGACTTCGTAAAAATCTAAAGATAAACTTGCCATTTGATCCAGCAATACAACTCCTGAGGATATACCCAAAGGGATCGGACACAAGTTACTCCAGAGGTACATGTACACCCATATTTATTGCATCATTATTCACAAAAGCAAAATTATGGAAACAGCCAAGATGCCCCACCACTGATGAATGGATTAAGAAAATATGGTATTTATACACAATGGAACTTTATGCAGCCACGAAGAAGAATGAAATCTTATCATTCACAAGTAAGTGGATGGAACTGGAGAAGATCATCCTGAGCGAGGTAAGCCAGGCTCAGAAGACCAAAAGTCGTATGTTCTCCCTTATATGCGGACTTGAGATCAAGGGCAAACACAACAAGGTGATTGGATCTTGATCACATGATAAGGTGAGTGCATGCAAAGGAGATATGAGGCTAGGTAGGTAACCACCCCCCCAACAAAAAAGATAGAGTTTGATGTCTTCGATGCAAAGGAAATAATGCAGAAACTTTAAAGCAACAGAGGCCAATAGGAGAAGGTGACTAGGATCTAGAGAAAAGGTTAGTTCGAGGAGAATCAATTTAGAAAGTAACACATATGTATATGGAAGCAATACTAGGAATCTCCCTATATAGCTATCCTTACCTCAACTAGCAAAAACCCCTGGTCCTCCTTATTAATGTTTATACTCTCTTCAACAAAATTGAGATAAGGGCAAAATAGTTTCTGCCTGGAAGCGAAGTGGTGGGGGCGAGAGAGAGAGGGGGTGGGGGAAAAGGTAGGGGGTGGGGGTAAGGGGGGAGTAATGACCCAATCCTTGTATGCACATATTAATAAAGGAAATAATGAATAAATAAATAAATAAATAAATAAAAATGCTCACTATCTCAGGCCATAAAGGAAATGCAAATCAAAACCATGTTAAGGTTCCACTTCACTCTTGTTAGAATAGCTACCATCAAGAATACAAGCAAAAAATGCTGGTGATGATGTGGAGGAAAAGGAACCCTCATACATTGCTGGTGGGAATGTATGCTAGTACAACCACTATGGAAGAGTATGGAGGTTCCTCAATAAACTAAAAATAGAATTGCCATATAATCCAGCAATAACACTTCCAGGGTAATACTCGAAGGATTATGAGTCAACCTACAACAGAAGCACCTGTACACTTATGCTTATTGCAGCACTATGCACCATAGCTAAGCTATGGAAACAGCCAAAATGCCCCACTACTGGTGAATGGATAAGACAGTGTGGTATTTATATAGAATAGAATTTTACTCAGCCACAAAGAAGAATGGAAATTTGCCATTTGCAGATGAATGGATGGAACTGGAGAACATCATCTTAAGTGAAGTCAGCCAATATCAGAAGGCCAAAAGCCACATGTTCTTTCTCATATGTGGAATATAGACCTAACACAAATGCAGCAATATTATGAAACATTGGTCACACTAAGGGGAGGTCATGGACACTAAGAACTTGAATAGGGTTGATATACTCTCTATACAAGAATGAATATAGAAATCTTAAACTGACTGAAACTACCATAAGAAAGGGACTAAGGCAGAATGAAGACAATTAAAGGAGATAAGCCAGTTGGGGTTAAAATACATATATGCATGGAAATATCTCAAGGAAACTACCTGTGGTAGCTACCTTTATCTTAAAGGAGCTAAAATATCATGTTTTTTATTTTCTCTTTTCTCTTCTACAAAAGCAGAGAACAGGAGGGTGGAACATGTCCTGCCCAGGGGAGAGGGCTGGCACCAGTGGAAAGGGGCAGGTGTTGGGGAAAGGGTGTAGGAGGGTAATTACAGTGTAAAAATGTGTACAAATGTATGTAAATGAAAAAGTGATACCTGTTGAAATTACTCCAGGAATTGGGGGATGAGGGATTGTTATGTGCCAGTGTCGAGGGTCTTTGCCTTCACAGGTCAGGGAACTGGCTCATAAGGCAGCTGAATGATGAGCCAAAGCCAGTCTGTAAAGTAGGATTTATTAGAGAGAAAGGAAAGGCTACAGCTAGAGAAGTGCAGCAGAGCCCAGAAACTGGTAACTCACTGCTCAGGTGAAGGCTGGGGTTTTTATGGACATTTTAACTCTGAGTTAGGTGGATTTTTCTCATTGGCTGTGTACTTGTGGGCTTTCTCAGGTGAACTGGTTTGGTTTGCACCTTTATTGGGAGAGGGGAAACAATCTTGGGAGCATTTTGTTCATCGGCCCTGTGGCAGATCTATCAGACCCTGTATCTCTTCTTTAGGATGCAGAAATGCAGCTTACAACTCCCTCTCAGGGTGCAGGAATGCAGGACTCTAACTCCTCAGGATGTAGGAATGATATTGCTCTCCAGGGGGTATGGGCTACTCATCTGCCTTAGGTCTCCAAATCCAACAAATCCCTCCTCTGAGACAAGTACCCAACTGCTGTTGGGGAGGGGAAGATGGCTCATCCAGCCGCTTTGTGCTGACAATGGGGGCAATGGTGGTACTTGTCTCAGGGGTTGACCCATGTAGTCTATAGGGGCCCCCGATAGAATGGGATGGAGGGCTCATGCATAGGCAGAGGTGAGTATTCCTTGACTAAAAGCTAAAGTTTGATCTGTTGGACCTGTTGAGATATAAATCTGCAGAAATCATTTATTATGCAAGACCCAAATAGGAATATTAGTAGGAGCACAAAAAGTGGTCTGGCAAGGGCTGCATATCTAGGGATCCAGACTCTGCAAAATCCTGCCACTCCCAAGAAAGCTCCAAGCTGCTTTATGGTATGGGGGAGTGGGAAACAGAGGACCAGGTTGATTCGTTTATGACTTAGGGAGCGAGTCTGTCCCTTTAAGACCACACTTAGGTAGGTGACCTGCGGGAGACACAATTGAGCCTTCTCCTTAGAGACTTTGTGTCCCTCGGAGGCCAGAAAGTTTAAAAAGGACCCAGTCAGCCTGCAGATGAGGGGCTCTGTGGCTCTGCACAGAAGTAAGTCATCAACATATTGAAGAAGGGTGTCCTCTGGGTAGTGCCAATCTAATAAGTCTCTGGTTAGGGTCTGTCCAAAAAGATGAGGGCTGTCTCTAAACCCCTGTGGCAAAACTGTCCAAGTTAGTTGCTGTGAAAGGTTTGTGGGATCTTCAAAGGCAAACAGAGGCTGACTGTCAGGATGCAGAGGAATGCAAAAGAAAGTGTCCTTTAAATCTAGTATAGAGTAATACTGGGCTTTTGAGGGTATTTGAGCCAATAGAGTATAGGGATTGGGAACAATTGGGTGGAGGGGAATGACTCCTTCATTAATAAGCCTCCATTTATTTGGCCCCTTTCCAAGAACAGCAGCATCCTTAAAACTCCATAGAAAGGTAGGGGGGCTTTCTCTAGGGTCTTGCTGTATTACAGTCACCTGGGAATAGTTTACAGATTTGACTTTGGCCCTTTTTAACCCTTCCATTATAAGACGGATGAAGTGCCATTGACACCATTCATCCTCCTCACCATTTTTTTTTTTTGCAGGGGGTTAGCAATGCTGGGGAATGGAACCCAGGGCTTTGCACATGCTGGGCAGACAGTCTCCCATGGAGCTACATCCTTAGCCCCAAATATCTTTTTTTCTTTGGCTGTACTGGGATTTGAACTCATGGCCTCATGCTTGCTAGGCAGATGTTTTACCACTTGAGCCATTCTGCCAGCCCTCTCACCATTCTGATTTCAGTGTGGATCTTCCAAGGGGGTTGTCTGTGTCCCTGTGGGTATAGGCACATTTACTGCCTCATTTTCAGGTGCCACAGGTATTGGGGCTCTTTGCAAATGGTAATTGTTTCCAACCTCAGTGGCCTGGGCCAGGACCTGTTGCTTTTCTAATGAGGAAAGAGATGGTGTAGTAGAAGCATAATATCCTTCCATGCCAATTCAAAGGTTTGGATCACAGAGATAAAGGCTTGGATGTATTGGTCTGGGGCATCAGTATAGCTGCCCAGATCTTTTTTAATCACCCTTAGATCTGATAACTGGAAGGGGACATAGACTAGCCCTCTTCCTACCATTGGCTATTGAAGGGGGAAGCACCCATTCATAGGTTCTGAATATTGGGATGGGATGGCTTAGAAGGTAGGGCAGAGGGTGGCACAGTAGGGACAGGGGCCTTGTCATTGATAAGGGGCTTTTCTGGTCCTCATTCCTCATGTTTATCCTGTGGCTTACAATGAATGGCCAGTGTTTGAGTATCTAAATAGCAATTGTGGAGCCATTCTGGGTGGTCTCAGAGATGAAGAAAAAGTTGTATGTAGGGTACTTCAATCCACTTTTTTCCCCTTTTACAGAAAAGTTCTAATTGGAGTATGTATTGTAATTTAGGGAAGCCTGAGAAGGCCACTTCTCGGTCACCCAAGGTTTACTGAGGCCAGGCCTCAGTCCAAAGCTTCCAATGTTTCCTTTAAATATTTCAATAGACAGGCCAGAAGAGACTGCTTGGGTATCAAGGACAGAAGACTGGAGGGGGCAGGTCCTATCTAGAACAAAACAAACTGGGTCAGTTCTATCTCTTGTCAGTGTCCTGACGGGGAATGACCTAATGAGATCAGGTGTCCCTGTCTTGTGACTTTCCCCACCAGCTGTGACCAAGATCAAGGAAAATGACTGGTTGGATTAGGCCATCTGACTGGTGCAGTGAGAAAAGCTCTAGGATCCTGCCTTTTAGCTAACTGCAGGCAGCCTCTTTAATAAAGGCTACCATTTTAACAAAGGAATACATCATCTGTAAAGGTAGAGAAGGGCATTCAGAGGGTATCCTGGGGCAATCACAGTGCCACAAGTGACAACTAATATTAATATTTGGAGGGAATTTTTTTGTTGAGGAAAAAAGTATAGGAAGTCTTAAATTAGAAGTTTAGAGACCACAATGCCCATTTTGCTATTCCCAGGAGGTTACATTAGTGGTTTTTGGGACCATAACCTTGAGCTAACAATTGGCTTCCAAGGGCTGGGTCCAGCAGCCTGAGGCATGAAGTGGGGCTGGGAGCAGGGCTTGTACAAGGTGCCACTGCTCCCCCCAACACCCAAGACAAGTGACCATGTCTGCCTATGCCTGATCCTTCAGCCCATCATCCCCCACCATGTACACGTGCCTGCCAGTGTTTACTTTTCCTCTCATCCCTTTTAGGGGGAGTGGTGTCAGCTTGCAGCCACTGCCATGTGTGTCTGGTGGCTTTGGATGTATGCTGGGCCCTCTCTATTTATTCTCTTAGCTATGGCAGGTGTTACCTTTGTGCCCAGGGGCTGGCATCCATGTGCCTGTTTGGTTTCCCTCCTCTTATTCTGGGGGTGGAGTTAGGGTGTGAGTGTGGCAGCCACAGTTTTTTGCAAATGCCTCTACCTCCACTGGTGCCCAGCAGCTGATTTAAAGCTGCTGTGGACTGAGGGACCTGAAAAACTAGGTGTGGGAGTAACTTAAGAAAGTCATAGGTACCATGCTATAAGTTTTTCATGGGAAGCCAGGGTCCCAGTTAGCCCAGGGAGGGGAAGGCAGACAGAGATAAAGGACATGTGGCAGGACCAGGGAGGGAGTAGAAAAAGCATCCTGACATCTTAGGTAGGGGAGGGGAAGGCAGAGCCTGGAGGCATGATGCATGCCTGAGGGATTAATGATCAGGTGTGCTTGCAGGTCGTTCCCACCAGGTGGTACTGGATCACTGCCAGTGACACCAAACCTCCATTCTTGGGTCACTGTCTCAGGGAGAAGGGGTATTTGACAGGGGGGAAAAGACAAGCAGTTGTCAGGTGTCACAACCAATCAGGACTCCCCCAACATAGCATAAGGTGTACCCAAATAAACCATGGGCTCAGGCTCGGCCCACAGGGAGGGAGCAAGAGCACCCCCAGAGCTGGAATTGCCATGAGGCCAAAATTGGCAAGGAGCTGTTGGTCTGATACTATGATGGGAAATTCCCTCAGGAAGACAGGAACAGAGAGAGAGACAGGGCAAGCAGCCCAAGGAAATATGTTTTTGGCTAGTCCTCAGCAGGGGGTTTCCCCCAGCAGGAGCATTCAGCAGAGTGCCAGACACTCATGGCCACACCTTAGGCATGCCCCTGTTGGTTTGGTGCTCAAGTCATACTGACCTTGGTCCAGATGAAATGTTCCTTTGTGTGTTGTCAAAATGTTATGTGCCAGTGTTGAGGGTCCTTGCCTTCACAGGCCAGGGTACTGGCTCATGAGGCAGCTGATTGATGAGACAAAGCCAGTCTATAAAGTAGGATTTATTAGAGTGAAAGGAAAGGCTACAGCTAGAGAAGTGCAGTGGAGCCCGGAAACCAGTAACTTTCTGCTCAGATGAAGGCTGGGGTTTTTATGGATGTTTTAGCTCTGGGTTAGGTGGGTTTTCTTCATTGGCAGGCTTTCTCAGGTGAACTGGTTTGGTTTGCACCTTTATTGGGGGAGGGGAAAAGCCTTCCCACCGTAATTTCTTCTAAATCCACAACACTAGTGCACTCCTGTAGTTCCAGGCCACATGTGTGCATCCCTGGCCATCAACAACAGGGCACCAGTCCATGTACTTGGCTTGCATGCTCTTCACTATATTTTCATGACAAATCTGTAACAGATGAGCAAATCCAGGATCTTAAAGGGTATTTGAATTTACCTGTGCTCAATCCCACTGTAAATACAGGTTAGATTTGCCCTGAAGCCTAACCACTGGCTTATTTGGCCTCACAGAAACAGTTCTTCAAACTTCACACACACACACACACACTCACACACATACACACACACACACCACCACCACCACCACCACCACCACCACCACCACCTGTCCTATCAACGGAGATTATCTCAGAATTTTCCAAGAAACATCATTGGAAGGCACCCATGCCCAATTTCCATCCTGAAGCCCACAACATGGCTCAGTCCACCTCTCCTACCCCAACAAGAATTGGGAAAACTTGCCAGGCACCATTGGCTCATGCCTGTAATCCTTGCTACTCAGGAGGCAGAGACCAGGAGGATGGTGGTTCAAAGCCAGCCCAGGCAAATAGTTTGTGAGACCCTATCTTGAAAAAACTCATCATGAACAAGGGCTGGGCTGGTGGAGTGGCTCAAGGTGTAAGCCCTGAGTTCAAGCCACAGTACTGCAAAAAAAAAAGAAAGATTTGAGAAAAATTTTCCCATTCAAAGGCACAGAGCAATTACAACTTTCACCAACTGGCAACTCCCTGGTATTAATAGTATTTCTGCAATGTAATTATTTCACTTTCCTTTACTTATATACCCAACCACTCTATGTCCATTTAAGGAGTAGCATTTGAGACTTAAATTTTTACCTGCATGTGGTACTGAAATGACTAATGAGATTTAAAGAAGATAACTAACATGAAACAACAAAGGTGAAGATACTGAAGAATTAGCAAGCATGTAAAAAAAGAAAATAAATCATATAATGCCCAATTTAGCAGTATAATAACAAGTCATAGGTAGAAGATCAATGAACACTTCATAATTTGGTGAGATTCAATAATGTGAAATTCAATAATTTTAAATACAAAATGAAATCTGATGAAAAGTGAATTTATTTTCTCCTTGGCAGCATTCATTTTCTGCACAGAAAAATATAATTTTATCACTGCAAACAATGAATATGCACCAGTATTTTACACAGAAGCATCCAATAAATATTTGAATTAATGAATAAATTTTCACTGTCTAATGATGTATGCTGTGAGTTTTAAAGATCCTAAAAATGGAGTCACGGGGGAGTACTGCATCTGTTTAATCTCAATTGATGAGTATCAGTATACCATCATTAACCAGTGCTTTAAAATGACAAGCCTGACCTCCTACAACTTCTCTAATAAAATTATTTATTGTTACAATATAGAACTTCTAAAATTAAATCATGGCAGACACTGGGAAACTTAAAAAAAGTAAAGAAACTTAAGATGAACTGCCAAAAACCTTTTAGAAAACAGTTATTAGTAATGTTCTTTACAAATCAGAAATTAAAAAAATAAAATAATGAAATACATCAAAGCTCTGTGTCAGCTATGATATCCTATAGATACTATGAGGCATAATAACAGAGATTATGATGCAGTGTTAGAGTGCTTAAAAATGTTTTTCCTCTTATTAAGAGGTTTCCTCCCATTAATTAAGAGTGTTTAAAAATGTATTTCCTCTTATTAAGAGGAAATGAGGAGCACTCCACTCTGCCTGCCTTCATGGAGGGCGGCATGGAGGAGGCACCGCACTGTGACCCTCCCTCTGAACCCCTGCCAACATGGCACTGCTTGTGTCAAGGAGCATCGGGACCACAGCCACAGCCTATGTACAGCCTGGTACCCACTGAGCACAGCCCTGTTACCCACTGCACAAGGCCCTGGCACCTGCTGCACCCTGCCTGCAGTGACCCAGGCGCCCGATGGCAGGTGCAGTTCAAACAGCTGCATCTGGCCCCCTCTGCTCTTGGTGTGTAAATTCACAGAGAAACATGAATGGATAACAACAGAAAATAGTATCAGAAAAGTGGGAATCAGCAATTTTGCACAGGAAGCTTTGGGAGATGTAGTATACTGTAGTCTGCCTGAAGTTGGGACAAAATTGAAAAAGCAAATGAGTTTGGTGCTTTGGAAAGTGTGAAAGGTGCCAGTGAACTGTACTCTCCTTTATCAAGAGAGGGAACAAATTAATGAGGCACTTGCCAAAAATCCAGGTCTTGTCATCAAATATTGTTACAAGATGGTTTGCTGATTAAAATGACACTGAGTAATCCCTGAGAACTAAATGAACTAATGAGTGAAGAAGCCTATGAAAAACAGGTGGAATTTGTAAAGGAGTGAAAAGGAAACCCTAAATAAACTGTGTGAAGTAGCTTACTCCAGTACAGTTATCTGACATGGGTGGTGAATAGAGGACTTAAAATAACAACATTGAGCAGTATCTATGGAAGAAAAAACTAGTCTTAACACTGCTACTGATGAAATACCCTTCACTTTTCTAACACTTCCTGTTTCACTTACATAAACATTTCTAACATTATGGAAGAGCATGAAGACTATACCCTGTAACAGGCTAAATAGCTCTGGGAACAGTATCTTGATATGTAGATCTCCTCACATGTATGGGAACAAATAAAATCCTGGTTCCTCCCTATTAATTTGCTCCTTCCTTTCTGGATTCCATAGTAGCAACAATTTTCCTGCTGATTTTTGGGCCCTGCCTTCAAAATCTTTTGGTTAAGTTTGTCTCCTCTCGCCTTAAAAGATTTAAAATACAAATATTGATGGAAATAAAGACTACATACTTTTGCAGTCCCCTGGATGGTCCCCCTCATGGCTAGCCATGATGCTGCAGCCCCCATCTTGTCCCCTTTTCAGCCAAAAGTAGCTGAGATGAGATTGCTTCATCCCATTCCCTAACAGCAGTTAGGGTGACCACTGAGAGGGGGGTCTTGAAGGAGGAGGCAATGTTGCCGGCCCTGAAGCAATGCCCAGTGATGTCTTGATCACGTGGTCTGGTGGGTTGGGCAGCTTCTTCACAGCCTGTCTAACTAAATTTGTGAGCAGGGATCATGAGACCATCTTTGCAGCTGCAGAGGAGGCTTGGTGGTTTTTCTCAGAAGTCACTACTTGCAGCAAGAATGTGCTGAGAACAGAGATGACAAAATCAAGCAAGTAGAAGCTCTAAATGCATACTATGGGGACCAGTGAACTTTGGAGAGAGGGGGAATAAAGGGGGAGCTGAAAGAACAATAAAAGGGGAAACCCAAAGCATTTCAGCAGACTACTGGTTTCCAGGTCCCACTGCTTGTCTCTCCAAACAACCTTTGCTTTTGCTTTCAGGCAATAAAGAAAACTTTGCTTTTACCTTGCCTATCTTTAATTTTTTAAGTAGTAAAGAACAAGGACCCACAGTAGCTGAGTGCCTCAAATATGTGTATCAGTTTAATGGAGGACCCCATTTAAGAGATGGGAAATTGAAAAAAAATCAGGTTTCTGGTATCAACGAAGTCCATAGGAAAACCAAATACCTACCTGTACTCAACATTTTTTCCTCTGGGTATGTCTCCCATCTTGAGAGCTACCTAACTCCAAATTCAATGAAAACCTTTACATCCCCTTTTCTCTCTGCTTTCTTGACTGGTAACAGCTCATTTACTCAATGTCTCTGTAGCATGAATATATACAGCTTATACTGTCTGTATTAACTTTTGTTTTCACCGGGGATACAGATTGAGTTAAAAAACAAAACAAAAACATGTTATTGTATGTGGCAAGAACTAAGTGAAGGCCACATGAAAGGATAATCAGGTTGTGGTGGAAATTAAATCTCTATTAATCTGCTCCTAGTAAGAGAAAGTGACCAGTGTAAGAGTATGGTTGGCTATACCCTAGTGATTATATAAGAGGAGATGACAAAAGAAAAACAGGTATTAAATGCAGACACATTAGATGCAGCCATGGTATTCGTAGAAATTCTGTTTACAGATTAAATGTTGCTATAAGATGTAGCTCAGTGATTAAGTGTTTGCTCAGCATGCACAAGGCTGTGAGTTTGATGCTCAGTACTGCCCTTTCCCAAATATCAAGGGACTACAATAAAATTTTTTTCCAATGTATTGAAGGACATGTTGGGCAGAAGTAAGAATATACACCAATGTCAAAATGACTCTGCTGCAAAAGAATCTTTGCAGTCTAATAACAAATACTGGCAAGGATGTGGAACAATTGGTACATTGCTGGTGGAACTACTTGTGGTGCAGCCACTTTGAAAAACCATCTGGCATTTCCTCAAAACATAAACATGGTGCTACCATGGGACCCAAAAATTAAAAATGCTCTTAGGTATGTATCCAAAGATACATTCCCCTCAGTTCCAGGCAGGTCCTGTTCTGCCCTTATCACTGATTTTGTTAAAGAAAAGACATAAGCATGATAAGGAAGACAAAGCATTTTTGCTAGTTGAGTTAAGGATAGCTATACAGAGAGATTCCTACTATTGCTTTCATGTACCCATGTGTTATGACCAATGTTGATTCAACTCTGACTCAACGATCTTTACATTTGTTCCTGATCCCCTGCTCATGATAACCTCTGTCATTTTTAAGGTTTCTGTATTAGTTCCTCTGGAGTAGGGACACCAAACGCTTTCATGTTTTGGGTTTTCTACCTATTCCTATATCTCCCGTGTGTGCTCCCCCTTTGTCATGTGATCCAAGTCCTACCACATTGTTGCATTTGCCCTAGATCTAAAGTCTGCATATGAGGGAGAACATATGATTTTTGGCCTTCTCTGGCTGACCTCACTCAGAATGATGTTCTCCAGTTCCATTCATTTACTTGCAAATGATAAGATTTCATTTTTCTTCATGGCTGCATAAAATTCCATTGTGTAAAAGTACCACATTTTCTTGATTCATTCATCAATAGTGGGGCATCTTGGTTGTTTCCATAATTTGGCTATTGTGAATAGCACTGCAATAAGCATAGGTATGCAGGTGCCTCTGGAGTGACCTGTGTTGCATTCCTTTGGGTATATCCCCAGGAGTGGGATTGCTGGATCATATGGCAGATCTATGTTTAGATTTTTAAGAAGTTTCCAAGTTTTTTTCCAGAGTGGTTGTACTAGTTTGCATTCCCACCAGCAATGTAAAAGGGTTCCTTTTTCCCTGCATCCTCGCCAATACCTGTTGTTGGTGGTGTTGCTACTGATGGCTATTCTAACAGGGGTAAGGTGGAATCTTAGTGTGGTTTTAATTTGCATTTCCTTTATTGCTAGAGATGGTGAGCATTTTTCACGTGTTTTTTGGCCATTTGAATTTCTTCTTTTGAAAAAGTTTTATTTATTTCAGTTTCCCATTTCTTAATTGGTTCATTGATTTTGGGAGAGTTTAGTTTCTTAAGTTCCCTATATATTCTGGTTATCAGTCCCTTGTCTGATGCATAGCTGGCAAATATTTTCTCCCACTCTGTGGATGGTCTCTTCAGTTTAGAGACCATTTCTTTTGTTGTGCAGAAGCTTTTTAATTTTATGAAGTCCCATTTATCCTTTCCCTTAGTTGCTGAGCTGCTGGGGTTCTATTGAGGAAGTCTTTTCCTATACCTATTTGTTCCAGAGTGTTTCCTGCTCCTTCCTGTAGTAACTTCAGAGTTTCAGGTCTGATTTAGGTCCTTGATCCATTTTGAGTTGATACTAGTAGAGGGTGATATCTAGTTTCAGTTTTTTGCAGACTGCTAACCAGTTTTCCCATCAGCATTTGTTGAAGAGGCTGTCTTTTCTCCATCGTATATTTTTTGGCACCTTTGTCAAAAATGAGGTGGGTATAGTTGTGTGGATTCAAATCTGGGTCCTCTATTCTGTTCCACTGGTCTTCATGTCTGTTTTTGTGCCAGTACCATGCTGTTTTTAATTGCTACTGATTTGTAACATAGTTTGAAGTCAGGTATTGTGATACCTCCAGCATTGCTCTTTTTGCTGAGTATTGCCTTGGCTATTTGCGGCCTCTTGTGTTTCCAAATGAATTTTAGGGTAGATTTTTCAATCTCTGTGATGAAAGTCATTGGGATTTTGATGGGAATTGCATTGATCATGTAGATTGCTTTTGGTAGTATAGACATTTTTGCTATGGTGATTCTGCCAATCCATGAGCATAGAAGATCTTTCTACCTTCTGTAGTCTTTTTTTCTTTTATTCATATGTGCATACAATGTTCGGGTCATTTCTCCCCCCTTCCTCCACCCCCTTACCTTACCTCTCCCCCCTACCCCCTTTTTACCAGGCAGAAACTATTTTGGAGGTGTCTTTGTCTAGTTTTGGAATGAGAGTAATATTGGCTGCATAAAATGTGTTAGGCAGTGTTCCTTCCCTTTCTATTTTGTGGAACAGCTTAAGGAGAGTTGTCATTAGTTCTTCTTTAAATGTCTGATGGATTTTAATAGGGATTGCTTTTTTGTTTTGGTGGGACCATGGTTTTTTGAACTCAGGGCTTTGCACTTATTGGGCAGGTGCTCTACCACTCGAACCACACCTCCACTCCATTTTACTTTGTTATTTTGGAAATGGGGCCTCATCACTATTTTCTTGTGCTGTCCTCAAACCATGACCCTACCAATCTCAGCCTCCCAAGTAGACAGGATTACAGGTATGAGTCACTACCTAATAGGAATTTCTTCAAATATTGCATTCCTTTGAAGACCAAGTTATATTTTTCCATGTATTTAAGTCCTCCTTTGTGTTCTTTGGTAAGTAAAACATCATAGGTTTATTATGACACATTGCCTAATTTAAACTACAGTTGTGAGTATACCTTTCCCCCTCAAATACAGTTTCTAACAGAAAAGTGGAAGTTTTCTGCTATTATGTTATTGAATAAGTTATACCTTTAGTTTGTATCTTTTCTTCTTATATACCCATGATTTGGAAGTTTGGTATTTTGATGGTATCCCAGAGGTCTTGCATATTTCATTCACATTTTTTTCTTTTAATATCATATTATTGTATTATTCTTGTACTGTGGGTACACTGTAACATTTACAAAAGTTCTTACAATATATCAACATTGAATTCATCCCCTCCATCATTCTCCTTTATCCCTTTCTTGCCATTCCTGAAATAGTTTCAACAGGATTCATTTTCCCATTTTTATACATGAGTACATAGTATTTTCACTATATTCACCCTCCTACACCCTTTCCTTATATCCTTCCACCTCCTACAGTATCAATCCACAGACAGGACTAGTTTTACCTTCCTGTTCTCTCTTTTTGGAAAAAGACATTTTTGGAAGACATTTCTCTTGTTCTCTCTTTTTGGAAAAAGACATTTTGGAAGACATTTCTCTTTTGGAAAAAGACAAATTACAAAGCAATTACAATAAAAACAGCATGGTACTGGCACAAAAACAGACACGAAGACCAGTGGAACAGAATAGAGGACCCAGATATGAAGCCACACAACTATACCCACCTCATTTTTGACAAAGGTGCCAAAAAAATACGATGGAGAAAAGACAGCCTCTTCAACAAAAACTGCTGGGAAAACTGGTTAGCAGTCTACAAAAAACTGAAACTAGATCCATGTATATCATCCTATACCAATATTAACTCAAAATGGATCAAGTACCTTAATAACAGACCACAAACTCTAAAGTTGATACAGGAAAGAGTAGGAAATACTCTCGAGTTAGTAGGTATAGGTAAGAACTTTCTCAACAGAACCACAGAAGCACAGCAACTAAGAGATAGCATAGATAAATGGGACCTCATAAAGCTAAAAAGCTTCTGTTCATCAAAAGAAATGGTCTCTAAACTGAAGAGAACACCCACAGAGTGGGAGAAAATATTTGCCAGTTACACATCAGACAAAGGACTGATAACCAGAATATATAGGGAACTTAAAAAACTAAATTCTCCCAAAACTAATGAACCAATAAAGAAATGGGCAAGTGAACTAAACAGAAATTTCTCAAAGAAGAAATTCAAATGGTCAAAAAACACATGAGAAAATGCTCACCATCTCTAGCAATAAAGGAAATGCAAATTAAAACCACACTAAGATTTCACCTCACCCCTGTTAGAATAGCCATCATTAGCAACACCACCACCAACAGCTGTTGGCGAGGATGCAGGGAAAAAGGAACCCTCTTACACTGTTGGTGGGAATGTAAACTAGTAAAGCAACTCTGGAAAAAATTTGGAGACTACTTAAAAAGCTAAACATTGATCTACCAGTTGATCCAGCAATACCACTCTTGGGGATATGCCCAAAAGACTGTGACACAGGTTACTCCAGAGGCACCTGCACACCCATGTTTATTGATGAACTATTCACAATAGCCAAGTTATGCAAACAGCCAAGATGCCCCACTACTGATGAATGGATTAGGAAAATGTGGTATTTATACACAATGGAATTTTATGCAGCCTTGAAGAATGAAATGTTATCATTCGCTGGTAAATGGATGGAATTGGAGAACATCATTCTGAGTGAGGTTGGCCTGGCCCAAAAGACCAAAAGTCGTATGTTCTCCCTCGTATGTGGACATTAGATCAAGGGCAAACACAACAAGAGGATTGAACTTTGATCACAAGATAAAAGCGAGTGCACACAAGGGAGATTTGAGGATAGGTAAGACACCTAAAAAATTAGCTAGCATTTGTTGCCCTTAACGCAGAGAAACTAAAGCAGATACCTTAAAAGCAAATAAGACCAATAGGAGAAGGGGACCAGGAACTAGAGAAAAGGTGAGATCAAAAAGAACCTAGAAGGTAACACACATGCACAGGAAATTAATGTGAGTCAACTCCCTGTATAGCTATCCTTATCTCAACTAGCAAAAACCCTTGTTCCTTCCTATTATTGCTTATACTCTCTCTACAACAAAATTAGAGATAAGGACAAAATAGTTTCTACCAGGTATGGGGGGGGAGAGGTAGAGGGAGGAGTGGGTGGTAAGGGAGAGGGTGAGGGCAGGGGGGAGAAATGACCCAAGCATTGTATGCACATATGAATAATAAAAAAAGATAGCTATACAAAGGAGTTTCATTGTGACATTCCCATGTATATATGTATTATAAACTGAATAGCTCATGTCCTCTATTTTTCTCAGTTTTACCTTAGTCCCCTTATAGTGTTTTAAATAGGTTTAAAAATTCTATATTCATTCTTGTATAGAAACCACATAGTTTCATTCTTCCTTATGGTTGATTAAAGCCCCATGATCTATATATCTATATCTATATCTATATCTATGTCTATGTCTATGTCTATATGTTTATATGTATATGTATATGTACATGTATATGTATATGTATACATGTATGTGTATGTATATCACATTTTTAAACCCATTCATCACTTGTTGGGCATCTGGGTTGTTTTGCTAACTTGGCTATTGTGAACAGTGCTGCAAAAAGCATTGGTGTACAAGTGTCTCTATTGTATCCTGACATATTTCTTTGGATATATCCCTAATAATGGTATTATGAATCATATGGTACTTCTATTTTAAGTTTTTTGAGGAGACTTCATAATGTTTTCCATAGTAGTTGCACTAATTTACATTTTTGCCAACAGTGTATGAGGGTTCCTTCTCCTCATCCCCTGCATCCTTGCCAACATTTGTTGTTTGTGCTCTTGGTGATTGCCATTCTAACAGGAGTGAGGTGGAATCTAAATGTCTTTTTGATTCACAATTTCCTTTATGACCAGGGATGTTGAGCATTTATTCATATGATTTCTGGCCATTTCAGCTTCTTCCTTTGAAAAATCTCTTTTCAATTCCTTTGCCCATTTCTTCGTTGGGTCACTGTTTTTTTGGGAGTTTGGTTTTATGAGTTGCCTGTATTTTCTGGTTATTAATCCCTTGTCAGATGTATAGCTAGCAAAGATTTTCTCCCATTCTGTGGGTTGCCTCTTCAATCTGGTGACCATTTATTTTCATTGTGCAGAAGCTTTTTAGTTCTTGTAGTCCCACATGTCAATCCTTTCTCTTAGTTGCTGAGCCATTTAAGTTCGATTTAGGAAGATGTTACCTATATTTGTTTCAATGTATGCCCACATTTTCTTGAACTATCTTCAAAAGTTTCAGGTCTTATATTAATATCCTTAATCCATTTTGAGTTGAAACTTGTACAGGGTGAAAGGCATGAATCTACTTTCAGTTTTCTGCATGAAAACATCCAGTTTTCACTCCTATTTGTTAAAGAGGCTATCTTTTCTCCATTGTATATCATGGACACCTTTGTCAAAAATCAAGTGAGCATAGCTACATGGATTTCTATCTGGGTTTTCTATTCTGTTCCACTGGTCTTCATGTTTGTTTTTGTACCAGCACCACACTGTTTTTATTGTTATGGCTCTGTAGTATAGTTTGAAGTTGATATTTGTGATGCCTCCTTCCTTGTTCATTTTGTCAGTATTGTGGTTGCAAAGGAAAATTACTGTTGTTTTTTTTAATCTTTGTGATGAATGTCATTGTGATTTTGGTGGGAATTGCATGAAACCTGTAGTTGCTTTTGGCAGTATAGCCATTTTCACAATATTGATTCTGTCAATTCATGAGCATCGGAGATCTTTCTATCTTCTGCAGTCTTCTTTGATTTTTTTTTTCAATAGTTTATAGTGTTCATTGTAGAACACTTCCTTTGTTAAGTTTCACTTCCTTTGTTAAGTTTCTTCCCAGGTATGTTTTTGAGGTTATTGTGATGAGATTATTTTCTTATATTCATTCTCAGTTTGTTCATTATTGGTATATAGAAAGGCAACTGATTTTTTGTAAATTAATTTTGTATCCTCCTACTTTGCTGAAGGTGTTTATAATGTCTAGCAATTTTTTGGTGGAGTTTTCCAGGTCTTTTAAGTATAAGATCATGTCATCTGAAAATAGGGATGATTTGACTTCTTCCCTTCCTATTTGAATTCATTTTATTTCTTCTTCCTGTTTTACTGCACTGGTTAGAAATTCCAGGACTCAAATAGCCCCTATTTTTAAGTTCAATTGCAACATATATATATAATCACTTATATCTAGCCAAGATAAGCAGATTTCAGTACTACATAAATGACAGGCACATTATCATTGACCATAAATAGCAGAATGTCAAAGGTCCTACTGACCAATTTTCTATGTGTAAGGCCTTGATTTCAACCCCTGCCAGAGCTGCCAAAGCAAACAAACTGAAAAGATAAAAACTTTACTATTGATACTTAATAAAACTTTACTAAATAACACTGGAACTAAAAAGTTCCAGTCTGCATTGTAAGATTTCTATGAGTTTTTTCTTTTAAGATATTTGCATTTTTTTCCTTTTTTTATTGTTTTATTATACATATGTGCATACAAGGCTTGGGTCATTTTTTTCCCCCTGCCCCCACCCCCTCCCTTACCACCCACTCCGCCCCCTCCCTCTGACCCACACCCCCTCAATACCCAGCCGAAACTATTTTGCCCTTATCTCTAATTTTGTTGAAGAGAGAGTATAAGCAATAATAGGAAGGAACAAGGGTTTTTGCTGGTTGAGATAAGGATAGCTATACAGGGAGTTGACTCACATTAATTTCCTGTGCATGTGTGTTACCTTCTAGGCTAATTCTTATTGATCTAACTTTTTCTCTAGTTTCTGGTCCCCTTTTCCTATTGGCCTCAGTTGCTTTTAAGGTATCTGATTTAGTTTCTCTGCGTTAAGGGCAACAAATGCTAGCTAATTTTTTAGGTGTCTTACCTATCCTCACCCCTCCCTTGTGTGCTCTCGCTTTTGTCATGTGTTCAAAGTCCAATCCCCTTGTTGTATTTGCCCCTGATCTAATGTCCACATATGAGGGAGAACATACAATTTTTGGTCTTTTGGGCCAGGCTAACCTCACTCAGAATGATGTTCTCCAATTCCATCCATTTACCAGCGAATGATAACATTTTGTTCTTCTTCATGGCTGCATAAAATTCCATTGTGTATAGATACCACATTTTCTTAATCCATTCGTCAGTGGTGGGGCATCTTGGCTGTTTCCATAACTTGGCTATTGTGAATAGTTCATCAATAAACATGGGTGTGCAGGTGCCTCTGGAGTAACCTGTGTCACAGTCTTTTGGGTATATCCCCAAGAGTGGTATTGCTGGATCAAATGGTAGATCAATGTTAAGCTTTTTAAGTAGCCTCCAAATTTTTTTTCCAGAGTGGTTGTACTAGTTTACATTCCCACCAACAGTGTAAGAGGGTTCCTTTTCCCGTGTATCCTAGCCAACACCTGTTGTTGGTGGTGTTGCTTATCTATTCTAACAGGGGTGAGGTGGAAACTTAGCGTGGTTTTAATTTGCATTTCCTTTATTGCTAGAGATGTTCCCTATATATTCTGGTTATCAGTCTTTTGTCTGATGTGTAGCTGGCAAATATTTTGTCCCACTCTGTGGGTGTTCTCTTCAGTTTAGAGACCATTTCTTTTGATGAACAGAAGCTTTTGAGTTTTATGAGGTCCCATTTATCTATGATATCTCTTAGTTGCTGTGCTGCTGGGGTTTCGTTGAGAAAGTTCTTACCTATACCTACTAACTCGAGAGTATTTCCTACTCTTTCCAACTTTAGAGTTTGTGGTCTGTTATTAAGGTACATGATCCATTTTGAGTTGATATAGGTGTAGGGTGATATACATGGATCTAGTTTCAGTTTTTTGCAGACTGCTAACCAGTTTTCCCAGCAGTTTTTGTTGAAGAAGCTGCTATTTCTCCATCGTACATTTTTAGCTCCTTTGTCAAAGACAAGTTGGTTATAGTTGTGTGGCTTCATATCTGGGTCCTCTATTCTGTTCCACTGGTCTTCATGTCTGTTTTTGTGCCAGTACCATGCTGTTTTTATCATTATTGCTTTGTAATATAGTTTGAAGTCAGGTATTCTGATACCGCCAGCATTGTTCTTTTGTCTGAGTATTTCCTTGGCTATTTGTGGCCCCTTGTGTTTCCATATAAATTTCACGGTTGATTTTTCAATCTCTTTAATGAATGTCATTGGAATTTTGATGGGAATTGCATTAAACATGTAGATTACTTTGGGAAGTATAGACACATTTACTATGTTGATTCTACCAATCCATGAGCATGGGAGATCTCTCCACTTTCTATAGTCTTCCTCAATCTCTTTCTTCAGAAGTGTATAGTTTTCCTTGTAGAGGTCTTTCACATCTTTTGTTAGGTTTACACCTAGGTATTTGATTTTTTTGAGGCTATTGTAAATGGAATTGTTTTCATACATTCTTTTTCAGTTTGCTCATTGTTAGTGTATAGAAATGCTAATGATTTTTCTATGTTGATTTTAAATCTTGCTACCTTGCTGTAGCTATTGATGATGTCTAGAAGATTCTGAATAGAGTTTTTCGGGTCTTTAAGGTATAGGATCATGTCATCTGCAAATAGGGATATTTTGACAGTTTCTTTACCTATTTGTATTCCTTTTATTCCTTCTTGTTGCCTAATTGCTCTGGCTAGGAATTCCAGTACTATGTTGAATAGGAGTGGAGATGGTGGGCATCATTGTCTGGTTCCTGATTTTAGAGGGAATGGTTTCAGTTTTTCTCCATTAAGTATAATGCTGGCTGTAGGTTTGTCATATATAGCTTTTATAATGTTGAGGAACTTTCCTTCTATTCCTAGTTTTCTTAGAGCTTTTATCATGAAATGGTGTTGGATCTTATCAAAGGCTTTTTCTGCATCTATTGAGATGATCAAGTGGTTTTTGTCTTTGCTTTTGTTAATGTGGTTTATTACGTTTATTGATTTTCATATGTTAATCCACCCCTGCATTCCTGGGATGAAGCCTACTTGGTCGTGGTGAATAATCTCTTTGATGTGTTGTTGAATTTGGTTTGCTATTATTTTGTTGAGGATTTTTGCATCAATGTTCATTAAGGAGATTGGCCTATAGTTTTCCTTTTTGGAGGTGTCTTTGCCTGGTTTTGGGATAAGTGTAATACTGACTTCCTAAAATGTGTTTGGCAGTTTTCCTTCCCTTTCTATTTCATGGAACAGTTTAAGGAGGGTTGGTATCATTTCTTCTTTAAAGGTCTGATAGAATTCAGCAGAGATTCCATCAGGTCCTGGACTTTTCTTTTTGGGGAGACTCTTGATTGCTGGTTCAATTTCATTTTGTGTTATAGATCTATTCAGGTAATTAATTTCCTCTTGGTTCAGTTTTGGATGATCATATGTATCTAGAAATCTGTCCATTTCTTTAAGGTTTTCAAATTTATTTGAATATAGGTTTTCGAAGTAGTCTCTGATGATTTCCTGGACTTCCATGGTGTTTGTTGTTATCTCCCCTTTTGCATTCCTGATTCTACTAATTTGGGTTTTTTCTCTCCTCATTTAGTCAGGTTTGCCAGTGGTCTATTGATCTTGTTTATTTTTTCAAAGAACCAACTTTTTGTTTCATTAATTCTTTGTATGGTTTTTTTGGTTTCTGTTTTGTTGATTTCAGCTCTTATTTTTATTATTTCTCTCCTTCTATTTGTTTTGGGATTTGCTTGTTCTTGTTTTTCTAAGAGTTTGTGATGTATCATTAGGTCATTGATTTGGGATCTTTCAGTCTTTTTAATATATGCACTCATGGCTATAAACTTTCCTCTCTGGACTGACTTTGCTGTGTCCCATAGGTTCCAGTAGGTTGTGTTTTCATTTTCATTGGTTTCCAGGAACTTTTTAATTTCCTCTTTTATTTCATCGATGATCCATTGTTCATTAAGTAATGAGTTATTTAGTTTCCAGCTGTTTGCATGTTTTTTTCTTTACCCTTGTTTTTGAGTTCTACTTTTACTGCATTGTGATCAGATAGTACGCACGGTATAATTTCTATTTTCTTATATTTGTTGAGGCTTGCTTTGTGCCCTAGGATATGATCTATTTTGAAGAAGGTTCCATGGGCTGCTGAGAAGAATGTATATTTTGTAGAAGTTGGATGAAATGTTCTGTAGACATCAAGTAGGTCCATTTGATCTATTGTATATTTTAGATCATGGATTTCTTTATTCATTTTTTGTTTGGATGACCTATGTATTGATGATAATGGGGTGTTAAATTCCCCCACAACCACTGTGTTGGCATTAATATATGCCTTTTGGTCTTTCAGGATATGTTTGATGAAATTGGGTTCATTGACACTGGGTGCATACAGGTTGATGATTATTATTTCCTTTTGGTCTATTTCTCCTTTTATTAGTATGGAATGTCCTTCTTTACCTCGTTTGATCAATGTAGGTTTGAAGTCTACTTTTTCAGAGATAAGTGTTGCTACTCCTGCCTGTTTTTGGGGGCCACTGGCTTGGTAAATCTTCTTCCAGCCTTTCATCCTAAGCCTATGCTTATTTCTGTCATTGAGATGGGTCTCCTGTAAGCAACAAATTGTTGGATCTTCCTTTTTAATCCATTTCGTTAAGCGGTGCCTTTTGATATGTGAATTAAGTCTGTTAATATTAAGTGTTAGTACTGATACGTATGTGGTGATTCCTGTCATTTAGTTGTCTTAGTTGTTTGAAGGTTTGATTGTGTGTTCCTAAGTTGAGTTTACTCTCTACTTTCTTGCTTTTTCTTTTGCTGTGATTTGGTGCTGCCTGTCTTTTTATGGTTAAATTGGGTTTCACTTTCTGTGTGCAGAATCCCTTGAAGAATCTTTTGTAGTGGTGGCTTTGTGGTTATATATTGTTTTAGTTTCTGCTTATCATGGAAGACTTTTATTGCTCCATCTATTTTGAATGATAGTTTTGCTGGTAGAGTATCCTAGGGTTGATGTTATTTTCATTCAGTGCCCAGAAGATCTCATCCCATGCTCTTCTTGCTTTTAATGTTTCTGTTGAGAAGTCTGCTGTGATTTTGATGGGTTTACCTTTGTATGTTACTTGTTTTTTCTCTCTTACAGCCTTCAATATTCTTTCCCTAGTTTCTGAACTTGTTTTAATGATGATATGTTGTGGGGTAGTTCTATTTTGACCTGGTCTGTTTGGTGTCCTGGAGGCCTCTTGCATCTGTGTGGGAATATCTTTCTCTAGATTTGGGAAATTTTCCTTTATTATTTTGTTGAATATATTATGCATTCCCTTCTCTTGCACCTCTTCTCCTTCTTTGATGCCCATGATTCTCAAGTTTGGTGTTTTGATGGAGTCGGTGAGTTCTTGCATTTTCTTTTCACAGGTCTTGAGTTGTTTAATTAATAGTTCTTTGGTTTTTCCTTTAATTACCATTTCATCTTCAAGTTCTAAGATTCTGTCTTCTTTTGTACTATTCTGCTGGATTGGCCTTTCATTTTGTTTTGCAGTTCTGTTTTGTTCTTTTTTCTGAGGTTTTCCATATCCTGGGTGGTTTCCTCTTTAATGTTTTCTATTTTGTCCTGAGTTCATTATCTGTTTATTAATCGTGTTTTCAAGATTTCACTATAGGAGGCACGCTTTCTCCCTCCTCCCTCTAGCCGCCATCTTGACTTGATCTTGATATTTGCGTTTTTTAACCTAAAGGAACTATCCCAGCTTTCATTTGAATAAAAACTCATTAGAATTGAACATGCATACTAATGTCTCTATATTTAATATGTCTATTATTATCTAGTTAAAAGTTGATCCTGTTGCAATGAAAGTTCAACTCTAGGAATAGAAAGAGAGAACATAGTATATATATATCAATGGTGGTTTTTAAAGGGGAGGAAAGAGTGCCTTCAAATATGTCATTAAAACACCAAGATTGGGGCTGTGGGTATACTTCTGAGGTAGAGCACCCACCTAGCATGCATAAAGTCCCGTGTTTCATCCCTAGCACCTCAAAAAAGAAAACAAAGCAACAAAAATCCTACCAATGTGAGTGCTAAAAGAAATTAAGGACATTATTTCAATACAGTAAATAACTTTCACAGGATTTAATGACTATTAGTAGATAAAAGATAATTTTGAATTTAAAAATTTGTATTTCTAAATATGTTAATTTTTTGAGAGTCTGTGAGTTGAAATCAGTTTTTTGAGTTTGCTAAGCAGGCACTCTACTAATTGAACTCCACTTCCAGTGCCTTTTGCTGTTGTTATTTTTCAGACAAATTCTCCAGTTTATGCCCAGGCTGGCCTGGACTATGATCTTCTTATTACACTTCCTGAATAGTTGATTTGAAGACAAAACCTACCCTTTTTTGTTGGTTGAGAACTTTTGGTAGGGGGATGGCCTTAAGCTGCAATCCTCCTGATTTCTTCCTCCCAACTGGCTAGGTTTACAGGATTGACCCATAGCATCTGGACAAAAATTTGTTCAATTTTTGAGGAGAAACAAACAGTTTTAAAGATAAAACCTACCTGGGAGCAAATGGCTGAAGCTTGTAATCCGAGCTACTTGGGAGGATGAGGTAAGGAGGATCTCAGTTTGAGACCAGCCAGGAATTGGTTTAAACCCCAGTCCTGCCCAAAAGATAAAAAGTATAAGTTCCTATAAAATTTTGCTGGCCTTGTAATCCTATATGATGCTCAGAACCTAGGGTGTATAGAGTTCTGCACTACCTCATCTATATCCTGGCTACCAGAGTAGATGAAGCAAAACCATGGAATTTAATAAATATTTGTACAGAGATAGTTGAGGCTCTAAAACATCCTGTTTCTCCTAAAGTCTCACCCACTCACTTAGCAGTGTTTATTT
Organism: Castor canadensis; assembly: GCF_047511655.1. Taxonomy (NCBI): domain Eukaryota; kingdom Metazoa; phylum Chordata; class Mammalia; order Rodentia; family Castoridae; genus Castor; species Castor canadensis. The sequence continues at coordinate 81,396,846 of NC_133392.1, forward strand.
ATCTACCAGTTGGAGGACAGCTGATATTTTCCAAATTTTGGTGAGTATGAATAAGGCCACACTTAATTATAGCATTAATATACAGGAGTTTGAAAATAAAACTTAAACACATTTTAAAAGATACAATTTGTTCAGATTGCTTTATATATATGTTTTGTAGATTTCTTGTTTAGACTACTCCAACTTTACAGGAAGTCTTGGAGTCTGTTAGTGTAAATTTTTTGATATTTTCCCTCCTTTTCAGAATTGTTTCATTCTTAGATCCTTTGCCCATGTTAAGTTGTGGAATAAGTGCATTAATATCTATAAAAAAGGATTGCTGAAATTTGGGAGAATGGGCATTTTAGTGATGTGGAGTCTGTCAATGAAAATGGTATATCTCATGTGAAACTTTAATTTCTTTCATTTGTGAATTTCAGTTTTCTCCATATAGATCCTGTACATATTTTAATAGAGTTGTACAAAAGCTTCCATCTTTTAATTGCAAATATTTTTTAAATGTCAAATTACTTTTGTTCATTGCTGGTATATAACAAAAAGGTGGTATCTTTTTGTTGTATCTGGATGTGACTCAGGGCCTTGCTAGACAGTCACTCTACAACTTGAACCATACCTCCAGCTCTAGGAATGACTTTTGTATGTTGGCTATCCTACAAAGTTACTAAACCTGAGTATTATTTAAAGCAGTTCTTTTTTGGAGATTACTTGGCACTTTCTACATACACAATCATTTTTCTGCAGATATAGACCATATTGTTTCTTTCTGTATGAATGTAGGACTTTTTGTTTTTTGTGGTAATTTTTTTAAATTTCTTTTATTCATATGTGCATACAATGTTTGGTTCAATTCTTCCCCCTTTCCCCTGCCCCCTCCCTCTACCTCCCTAACCCCTTGCTACCAGGCAGAAACTATTTTGCCCTTTTCTCTAGTTTTTTTGAAGAGAGAATATAAGTAATATTAGGAAGGACCAAACATTTTTGCTAGTTGAGATAAAGATAACTAGACAGGGAATATACTATCATTGCTTTCCTGTTCATGTGTGTTACCTTCTAAGTCAATTCTTCTTGAACTAACTTTTCCACTAGTTCCTGGTCCCCTTCTCCTATTGGCCTCTGATGCATTAAAGTTTCTGCATTAGTTTCTCTGCATTGAGGGCAAAACATGCTACCTCGTTTTTTTGGGTGTCTTACTTATCCTCATACCTCCCTCGTGTGCTCTTGCTTTATCATGTGATCAAAGTCCAGTCCCCTTGTATACCCTTGATCTAATGTCCACATATGAGGGAGAACATACAATTTTTGGTTTTCTGGGCCAGGCTAACTCAACTCAGAATGATGTTCTCAAGTTCCATCATTTACTTGAGAATGATAAGATTTCATTCTTCTTCATTGCTGAATAAAATTCCATTGTGTATAAATACCATATTTTCTTAATCCATTCATTAGCAGTGGGGCATCTTGGCTGTTTCCATAACTTGGCTATTGTGAATAGTGCTGCAGTAAACATGGGTGTGCAAGTGCCTCTGGAGTAACCTGTGTCACATTCTTTTGGGTATATCCCCAAGAGTGGTATTGCTGGATCATATGGTAGATCTATGTTTAGATTTTTAAGAAATCTCCAGATTTTTTTCCACAGTGGTTGTACTTGTTTGCACTCCCACCAGCAGTGTAAAATGGTTCCTTTTTCCCTGCATCCTTGCCAACACCTGTTGTTAGTGGTGTTGCTAATGATGGCTATTCTAACAGGGGTAAGGTGGAATCTTAGTGTGGTTTTTATTTGCATTTTCTTCCTGGCTAGAGATGGTGAGCATTTTTTCATGTGTTTTTTGGCCATTTGAATTTCTTCTTTTGAGAAAGTTCTGTTTAGTTCATTTGCCCATTTCTTCATTGGTTCATTAATTTTGGGAGAGTTTAGTTTTTTGAGTTCCCTATATATTCTGGTTATCAGTCCTTTGTCTGATGTGTAGCTGGCAAATATTTTCTCCCACTCTGTGGGTGGGCTCTTCAGTTTAGAGAAAATTTCTTTTGTTGAGCAGAAGCATTTTAGTTTTATGAAGCCCCATTTATCTATGCTATCTCTTAGTTGCTGAGCTGCTGGGGTTCCATTGAGAGAGTCCTTGCCTATACCTATTAGTTCCAAAGTGTTTCCTACTCTTTCCTGTACCAACTTTAGAATTTTGGGTCTGATATTAAGGTACTTGACCCATTTTGAGTTAATATTGGTATAGTGTGATAAACATGGATCTAGTTTCAGTTTTTTTTGCAGACTGCTAACCAGTTTTCCCAGCAGTTTTTATTGAAGAGGCTGTCTTTTCTCCATTGTATATTTTTAGCATCTTTGTCAAAGATAAGTTGGTTATAGTTGTGTGGCTTCATATCCAGGTCCTCTATTCTGTCCACTGGTCTTCATGTCTGTTTTTGTGCCAGTACCATGCTGTTTTTATTGTTATTGCTTTGTAATATAGTTTGAAGTCGGGTATTGTGATACCTCCAGCACTGTTCTTTTTACTGAGTATTGCCTTGGCTATTCATGCTCTCTTGTGTTTCCAAATAAATTTAACGGTAGATTTTTCAGTCTCTTTGATGAATGTCATTGGGACTTGATGGGAATTTCATTAAACATGTAGATTGCTTTTGGGAGTATAGACATTTTTACCATGTTGATTCTACCAATCCAGGAGTATGGGAGATCTCTCCACTTTCTATAGTTTTCCTCAATCTCTTTCTTCAGGAGTTTTTAGTTTTTCTTGTAGAGGTCATTCACATCCTTTGTTAAATTTACTCCTAGATTTTTTGAGGCTATTGTAAATGGAATTGTTTTCATACATTCTTTCTCAGTTTGTTCATTATTAGTGTATAGAAATGATAATGATTTTTCTATGTTGATTTTATTTCCTGCTGCCTTGCTATAGCTGTTGATGGTGTCTAGGAGCTTTTGAGTAGAGTTTTTTGGGTCTTTAAGGTATAGGATCATATTGTAAATAGGGATATTTTGACAGTTTCTTTACCTATTTGTATTCCTTTTATTCCTTCTTGTTGCCTAATTGCTCTGGCTAGGAGTTCCAGTACTATGTTGAATAGGAGTGGGGATAGTGGGCATTCTTGTCTTGTTCCTGATTTTAGAGGGAATGGTTTCAGTTTTTCTCCATTAAGTATAATGCTGGCTGTAGGTTTGTCATATGTAGCTTTTATAATGTTGAGGTACTTTCCTTCTATTCCTAGTTTCTTAGTGCTTTTATCAAGAAATGGTGTTGGATCTTATCAAAGGCTTTTTCTGCATCTATTGAGATGATCAAGTGGTTTTTGTCTGTGGTTCTGTTAATGTGCTGTATTACATTTATTGATTTTCATATGTTGAACCACCCCTGCATTCCTGGAATGAAGCCAACTTGGTAGTGGTGAATGATCTTTTTGATGTTTTGTTGAATTCCGTTTGCCATTATTTTATTGAGTACTTTTGCATCAATGTTCATTAAGGAGATTGGGCTGTTGTTCTCCTTTTTGGAGGTGTTTGCCTGGTTTTGGAAGAAGTATAATACTGGCTTCATAAAATGTGTTAGGCAGTTAACAGTTTAAGGAGGGTTGTTATTAGTTTTTCTTTAAAGGTCTGATAGAATTTAGCAGAGAATCCATCAGGTCCTGGGCTTTTCTTTTTTGGGAGACTCTTGATTGCTGCTTCAATTTCATTTTGTGTTATAGATCTATTCAGGTGATTAATGTCCTCTTGGTTCAGTTTTGGATGATCATAAGTAAATGAAAAGCAACCAATGCTCTTACTAGTCAGGACAGTAACTAACCTGCAGAGGGACATGCAGAGAACATAAGTGAATAAGGCAAAAGAGGACCCTTCTGAGGGCTATAATTTTGTTCTTCATCTACTGATAGTGATAACTGCCCCATGGAGATTCAATCTTTGAAAAGTCATTTATCTGTGCTATCATGCTCTATTCATATTTCTGTATGCTTATATACTACCAGTTTTAGCTGTAAACATTTCTCTCATGAAAATGTCTACCCAAGCCATCTGCTCTGGCCTCAGTGACTGGAGACTAAGGTACATTTCTGGTTGTACATTGGTTAACTGAAGGCCTTCTAAACCTATGATGATAGTTTCCACCCCTGCCTGGATGAGTTGACCCGATTTTTTCCTGGTCTAGTGAGCCCTGTTGACTATTTTCAACCTCTGATGACTTCAGCTTGTATCTGTAATAGAATGGTAGATAGAAGTGTACTACTGTCTCTAGGGTATTACTTGAAGGTTACTACCAAAACATCCTCACAGTCAAGTTTAGGTTCCCTTGTAATGCTTGTAATACATGCTGTTGATATGAAGCATTTTCATATGCAATATACCTATAGCCTTCCCACACCTATTGCTGTGTAACACAAATTTAGCGGCTTAAGACCTGATTAGCTCACAGTTCTTCAGGCAGTAATCTTTCCCAGAGTGGTGGGCTTTCTGCTCAGGGATCCCATAGCTGAAATCATGTCAACTGGGCAGCTGTACCTGAAAATTCTTGGGGATGCCTGCTCCTAAGCTTGTCCTTGTTGGTGAAATTCAGACTTTGTGGTGTAGGGCTGAGATCTTTTTCACAATGGCTGTCATCTGGGGACCAGTGAACCCTGAAAAGCCTCCTGCATCCTTTGCCACTTAGTCTTCCCCATCTTCCAACCAGCAACAGTGTATTGAATCCTCCTTGTTCTTGCAACCTGAAATTACGTGACTAATGTCTAGATGCAAATTTACAGGACTATATGATGAGGTCATGCCCACTCAGGGTAAAATACTTCCTTTGATTCATAGTGAGTCAAGTCCTCTGGGTGGAAGACTTTGGGAACATACTACTTTCCACATCTGTAGCTCTGAACCCCTGCTTAACTCCGCCAACTGAGGATAGGGTCTTATCTTCCTCATTCTCCCCAGCACATGTTAACAGACTAGAGGATGGGAGATGCTGGAGCTCTAGTACTTAAGTCTCAAATACTCCAGAACTAAGGATGTCTTAATGTTATTAATTGTGACTTTCCATAAGAACAGCCTTCAGAGTTTTAAAAATCTCAGTACTTATTTTAGTGCATATAAACTGTACAAAGTGGTTACACTGTGGTGTCTCATGCATGCATATATTGTACTTTGATTAGATAATGCCCTCTGTTGCTGTCTCTTTTCCCCATACCCACCTATCCTATTTTTCAACAGCTTTTGGTGGGTTACCTTGTGTGATATTTATGTATAGATGCAATATATTTTAGCATTATTGCCCTCACCATCATTCTTTTTCCTTCTTCTCCTTCCTTCTTGTCCTCCCAGAGACTTGCTCAATTACAGTCATGTTTTTATATGTGTGTATGTATTTTTAGATTCTGCATATGAGAGAGAACAAATGACCTTGTCTTTCTGAACCTGGCTTACTTTTGCTTAACATGCTGATCTACCTATTTTCCTGAAAATGCCATAATTTCATTCTTTGTGGCTTAATCCTTTATTGTGTATATATACTACATTTTATTTATCCATTCACCAGTCATAGGGCATCTGGGATATTTTTGTAACTCTGCTATTGTGAATAGTGCTTCAATAAACACAGCACTATTCTGTATTATATCCTGACTTACATTCTCTCAAATATATACTCAAGAATTATTTGTTGGTGAACTAGTTTAGAGAAAGAAGAAACTCCTTATTGTCCCAGCCAAATGCAGCAATGGGGATATACAAAGAGAACCAAAAATGGAGGACTTTTTGAGGTCTCTGGAAGAAAAACACTTAACAGCCTCCATTAGGAGCAAAATAACACCACAAGATCATAGAAAGTCAAAAGGTGTTTTTGAGTTATCCACTCTAGGATGTGTTAACATCAACATCCTGAAACAATAGATACAAAAAGACTCAGGGAGGAAAACTATATCCTGGGGATACCGTGGGCCCAATGTTATTTTGTAGACTCATCCTAACCCATCTTGAAAAGGCTATCTAGATTTTTCCCCCACCCTTGCAGTATATAAATCACCCCTCTAACAAATTTTGGGTTTTTTGGCTTCAAATCATCTGGCCAGAGCCCACGACTTTTTTTTTTGCAATGTTTTCTTTAAAACTCTTGTTTTCCTTTTTGCATTTCTTCAATGGCTATGAATATTGAACATTTATTCACGTATATTTTGGCCATTTGTATTTCTTCTTCCAAGAATTGTCTGTTTAATTAATTTCCTCATTTTTAATTGGGTTGCTGGGTCTTTTGGAGTTAAGCTTTATGAGCTCCTTGTGTATTGCAGTTATTAATCCCTTGCCAGATGTATAGCTGGCAAAGATTTTTCTCCCATTTTTTAGGCTGTCTCTTCAGTCTAGTGACTATTTTCTTTGCTGTGCAGAAACTTTTTGTTTGATGCAATCCCATTTGTCAATCCTTGCTCTTAGTTACTAAGCTATTGGATTTCTATTTATGGAGATGTTACATATGTCTATATCTTCCAGTGTTTTACTGTCATAGTTTCAAGTCTTATATTAAAGTCTTTGATCCACTTTGAATTGATTTTAGTATAGGTGAGACAGGGATCTAGTTTAAATCTTCTACACATGAATATCCTGTTTCACCAGTACCATTTGATGAAAGACTGTCTTTTCTCCAAAATAGGTTTTGGACATCCTTGTCAAAAATTGGCTAGGTATAACTGTGTGGGCTTAATTCTGGGTTTTTTATTCCATTGGTTTACATGCTTTTTTTCCCAATGCTCTATTATGGTCTGTGGCAAGGAAGCATATAAATGCCATTCTAAAACCAAGTAAGTTAGAAAATTCACTGATTTGCACCAATGTTTCATTGTGAGAATTTAGTCTGTGTTTCATAGGATTTCCATCCATCATTGTTTTGAATTTAAAGTCTCATTCATTTTGCCTCATAATGCTCTATTAACTGTCATTCCAAAATAAAATTTCATTAGAAAATGTCTTGCACCATATTCCACTCTGGGAATTGACTCTGGATTTCATTGAATTTCTCTCTATCAAAGTTTTTGTTTTGAAATCACACTCATTTTGGCCCATAATGATCTATAACATTCTACGGCAAGAAGTACATAGCTGTCATTCTAAAAACAACTTAGTTGAAGGTTCACTGGCCTGCACAGTATTCCACTCTAGGGATTAGTCTGCCTGCAGAATGTTCCACTCTGGGGATTAGTCTGTGTTTCAGTAAGATTTCTCTCCATCTATCATCCTTTTATTTGAAGCCTCTTTCATGTTGGCTCATTGTAATCTATTATGCTTGGTTATAAAGAAGCATGTAACTGGTATCTGAAAACCAATTTGGTTTGAAAGTTCACTGGCTTGCATAATGTTCCACTCTAGTATTTGAATGTGTGTTTCTTAGGATGTTTCTCATCTATCATCATTTTCAACTTGAAGCCGTGTACATTTTGGCTCATAATGTTCTTTTATGCTGTATTGTAGAGAAGCAGTACTGCCATTTTAAAACTAATGTATTTTGAAAGTTCAATAGTCTGCACAATATTCCACATGAATAATTGAGTCTGTGTTTTGTAGGATTCTATCCATCTATCACAGTTTTCAATTAGAAGACACACTCATTTTGATTCATAATACTTAATAATGTTTATGGCAAAAAAGTATGCAACTGTCATTCTAAAACCAACTTAATTAGAAGGTTCACTGGCCCGCACAGTGTTCTTCTTTGGGTATCAGGTCTGTGTTTCAGTAGGATTTTTATCCATCTATCACTGTTTTTAATTTGAAGTCACATTCATTTTGGCCATAATGCTCTATGGAATGCATGCATATCATTCTATAACAAACTTAAAAGTTCACTGACCTTAACCATGCTCAACTTTGGGAATTGAGGCTGTGTTTCATAGGTCCACTGATCACAGTTTTCAATTTGAAGTCACATTCATTTTGGCTACAATGGCACTATTATGCACTATGGCAAAGAAACATGTAACTGCCATTAAAAACCAACTTAGAAGGTTCTCAGTCCTGCACAATGTTCCCTCTGGGAACTGAGTCTGCTCTTCTCAGGATTTCTGTCCATCTATCACTGGTACTGACTTACTAAGAAGGTTCCCCACCCAGCACAATGTTCCTCTCTAGTAATTGAGCTTGTGTTTTTTAGGACTTCTCTCTTTCACTGTTCTCGAAGAAACTACATTCATTATGACTCATAATTCTCTATTATGCTGTATGACAAAGAAGCATGTACCTGCTATTCTAAAACTAAGTTAGAATGTTCACCACATGCACCATGTTCCATTGTGGGAAGTAATTCTGTGTTTCATTGAATTTCTCTCCATGTATCAATGTTTTGAATTATGAAGTCACATTCATTTTGTCCCACAATGTTCTATTATGTTCTTTGGAAAGTAAGCATGTAACTATCATTCAATTTTTTTGGTGGTTCTGGGGTTTGAACTCAGAGCCTCATGCTTACTATGTAGGTGCTCTTATTTCTTAAGACACTCTACCAGCCCTGTAATTGTCCTTCTAAAATCAACTTATTTAGAAGATTCACCATCCTACACAATGTTTCACTCTGGGAATTGAGTCTGAGTTTCATAGGGTTTTTGTGGATATATCACTATTTTAAATTGGAAGACACATTTATTTTGGTTCTTAATAATCTATTATGCTGTATGGCAAAGAAGCATGTAATTGCCATTCTAAAACCAACTAAATTAGAAGGTTGTCAGTTCTGCCCAATACTCCTTCTTGGAATTCAGTGTATGTGTCATAGAACTTCTCTCCATCTGTCATTGTTTTCAATTTGAAGCCACATGCATGTTGCCTCAAAATGCTCTATTATGCTCTACAGCAAAGAATCACATAACTACCATACTAAAACTAACTTAGGTAGAAGGTTCCCCATTTTGCACAATGTTCCTCTGGGAACTGAGTCTGTGTCTCATAGGATTTCTGTCCATCTATTACTGTTTTCAATTTGAAGCCACATTTATTTTGATTCAAAATGTTCTACCATGCTATATATCAAAGAAGCATGTAACTGTCATTCTAAAATCAACATAGTTAGAAGATTTACAAGAAAGCACAATGTTCCATTCCAAGAATTAGTCTCTGTTTCACAAGATTTCTCTTCATTTTTAACCATTTTCAATTTGAAGCTACATTCAATTTGGATCATTATTCTCTATTTCTGCTCTATGGCAAAGAAGCACATAACTGTGATTCCAAAACCAACTCATTAGAACATTCATCAGACTGCACAATGTTCCACCCTGGGAATTCAGTCTTTGTTTCATAGCAGTTCTGTCCATCTATCACTGTTCACAATTTGAAGCCACATTCATTTTGGATCATAATGCTCAATTATTCTCTACAAAAAGAACCATGTAACTATCATTATAAAAACCAATTTATAAAGCTCTCTATCCTGTGCTGTGTTCAACTCTGGGAATTGAGTCTGTATTCCATAGGATTTCTCTACATCTATCTCTATTTTCATTTTAAAGCTATATTCATTTTTACTTATAATGCTGTATTATGCTTTATGGCAAATAAGCATGTAACTACCATTCTAAAATCAGTCTAATTAGAAGGTTCACATTTCTGCACAATCTTAGCACTGGGAATTGATTCTGTGTTTCATAGGATTTCTGTCCATATATCATAATTTTCAATTTGAAGCCACATTAATTTTGTCACATAAGGTTCTCTTATGCTGTGTTAGCAAAGAAATTTTTAACTGCCATTCTAAAACCAACTTATTTGGAAGGTTCACAGTGCTGCACAATGTTTCACTCTTGAATTGGGTTTGGGTTTTATATATCTGTTCATCTATCATTGTTTACAACTTGAACCACATTCATTTTATGTCAAAATGCTCTATCATGTGGTATTGCACAGAGCTTAAAACTGACATTCTAAAACCAACATAGTTAGAAGGTTCATCATACTAAGGGTCCACTCTGAGAGAATTGAGTCTGTTTCATAGGATTTCTGTCTGTCACCATTTTAAATTTGAAGCCACATTATATTGGCTTGTAATGCTCCATTATACTCTATCACAAGACACAGATAATTGCCATCCTAAAACCAAGTTAGTTAGAAAGTTTACCAACCTACACCTTGGTCCCTGTTGGAATTTGGTCTGTGTTTCATGGGATTTCTCTCGATCTTTCAATGTTTTATATTTAAACTCACAATTATTTGGCTCATATTCTCTATCATGCTCTATGGCAAAAAAACATTTAACTGCCACACTAAAACCAACTTAAAGAGTTCAACAGTGTGCAAAATATTCTGCCCTTAATTGAGTCCATGTTTTGTAAGATCTGGACATCTATTATCATTTTCAATTTGAAATCACACTAATTTTATATCATAATGGTCTATTGTGTGCCATAAAAAAGGGGCATGTTGCAGACATTATAAAACCAACTTAGATAGAATGTTTACTGGTCTGCACAATTTTTCACTCTGGGAATTGAGTCTGTGTTTCACAGGATTTCTGTCCATCTATAATTGTTTTCAATTTGAAGTCAAATTAATTTTGTCTCATAATGCTTTATTATGCTCTATGGCAAAGAAGCAAGTAACTTTAATTCTAAAACAAAATTAATTGGAAAGTTAACCAGTGAGTTCTCTGGTACACTCTGGAAATTGTGTCTGTGTTTCATAGAATTTCTCTCCATGTATCACAGTTTTTAATTTAGCCACATTCTTTTTGGTTCATAATGCTCTATTAAGTTCTGTGGCAAAGAAGCACATAACTAATATTCTAAAATGAACTTTGTTAAAAGGTTCACCAACCTGCACAATGTTTTACCCAGAGAATTGAGGCCATGCTTCATAGGATTTTTGTCCATCTATTAGTGTTTTCAATTTGAAGCCACATTCATTTTTGGCTCAAAACACTGTAGTATTCTCTATGGCCAAGAAGCATGTAACTATCACTCTCAAGTCAAGATTCTTAGAAGGTTCACCAGTGTGTACAATATTCCATTATGAAAATTAGTTTGTGATTCATAGCTTTCTCTCCAGTATTCACCATTTTCAATTTTAAGCCTGATTAATTTTGGTTCATAATGCTTTGTTATACTGTAAGGCAAAGATACATGTATCTGTCATTCTGCAACCAACTTAATTAGAAGTTTTCCAGTTTTGCACAATGTTCACTCTGGGAATTGAGTCTGTGCTTAATAGGATATCCATACATCTATCATAATTTCAACTTGAAGCCAAATTCACTTTGCCTCAAAATGTTCTAGCATGATCTATGGCAAAGAACCATGTAAATGTCATTCTAAAAACAACTTAGTAGTTTAACTAGCCTACACAATCTTCCACCCTGTGAATTAAGTCTGTGTCATAGGATTTATCTCCATCTACCATCTTTTTCAATATGAGGCTACTTTTATTTTGGCTCATATGGTCTGCTATTATCTATGGCAAAGAATCAGATAAGTGCCATTCTAAAATCAACTTAGAAGGTTCATAATGTTCCATTATTGGAATTGATTCTGTGTTTCATAGGATTTTTCTCCATCTTTTACTATTTTCAATTTGAAGTCACACTTCTTGTGTATCATAATGCTTTATTACAGTCTATGACAAAGGAACATGTAACTACATTTCAAATTAAACTTTATCATAAGGTTCACTGGCCTGCAGATTGTTCCACTCAGGTAATTGGGTTGGCTTTTCATAGGAGTCTTCTCTAACATCGTTTTCAACCTGAAGTCAGAGTCTTTTGATTCATAGTGCTCTATGGCAAAGAAGCATGTAACTAAAATTCTAAAACTATGTTAGTTTTAGAATTTGCTCAAAGTCCAATCCCATTGTTGTGTTTGCCCTTGATCTAAGAAGCCTCCATATTGTTTTTCAAAGTGGTTTCACTAGCTTACATTCCCACCAGCAGAATATGAGGGCTCCTTTCCCCCCACAACCTTGCCAACATTTGTTGTTGTTGGTGTTTTTGATGATAGCTATTCTAACAGGAGTGAGGTGGAATCTTAGTATTGTTTTGATTTGCATTTCCTTTCTGCCCAGGGATGGTGAACATTTTTCCATGTGTTTTTTGGGCCATTTGGATTTATTCCCTTGAAAAATTTCTGTTTAGTTCAGTTGCTCACTTATTTTATTGGTTCATTGATTTTGGGGGAGTTCAGTTTTTTGAGCTCCCTGTATGTTCTGGTTATCAGTCCTTTGTCTGATGTATAGCTAGCTAATATTTTCTCCCACTCTGTGGGTGGTCTTTTCAGTTTAGAGGCAATTTCTTTTGTTGAGCAGAAGATTTTTAATCTCATGTAGTCCCATTTGTCCATCCTTTCTTTTAGTTGATGGGCTGCTGGAGTTCTAATGAGGAATTCTTTTCTTTACCTATTGCTTCCAAAGTATTCCCTGTTCTTTCCTTTACTAACTTCAGTGTTTTGGGTCTAATATTAAGGTCCTTGATCTAATTTGAGTTGATACTAATACAGGGTGGCAGGCATGGATCTAGTTTCAGTTTTCTGTAGGCAAATAACCACTTTTCCCATCAACATTTGTTGAAGAGGCTGTCTATTTTCCATCATATATTTTTGGCACCTTTGTCAAAAATAAGGTGGGCATAGCTGTGTGGATTCATATCCAGGTCCTTTATTCCATTCCACTGATCTTCATATCTGTTTTAGTGCCAGTACCATGCTGTTTTTATTGCTATGGCTCTGTAATATAGCTTGAAGTCAGGTATTGTGATACCTCCAGCATTGCTCTTTTTGCTGAGTTGCCTTGGCTATTCAAGGTCGCTTGTGTTTCCAAGTGAATTTTAGGGTAGATTTTTCAATCATTGTGATGAATGGCATTGGGATTTTGATGGGAATTACGTTGAATATGTAGTTTGAGTTTGGTAGTGTAGCCATTTTTATTATGTTGATTATACCAATCCATGAGCACAGGAGATCTTCCCACCTTCTGTAGTCTTCCTCAAGCTCTATCTTCAGATGTTTTTAGTTCTCCTTGTAGAGATCATTCACATCTTTTGTTAAGCTTACTCCTAGGTATTTTATTTTCTTGAAGCTATTGTAAATTGAGTTTTTTTCATATTTTATTTCTCAATTTGTTCATTGTTGGTGTACAGAAAGGGTACTGATTTCTGTAAGTTGATTTTTGTCCTGCTATATTGCTGAAGGTGTTTATGGTGTCTATGAGTTTTTGGTTAGAGCTTTTTGGGTCTTTGAGGTGTAGTATCATGCCATCTTCAATTAGGGATATTTTGACAGTGTCTTTACTATTTCCTTACTTCTTGCCTTATTGCTCTGGCTAGGAATTCCAGGACTCTGTTGAATAAGATAGTGGACTCTCTTGTCTCATTCCTGATTTTAGGGGAAATGGTTTCAGTTTTTCTCCTGTAAGTACGATGTTGGTTATAGGTTTGTAATATATAGTCTTTATAATGTTGAGGTACATCCCTTCTATTCCTAGTTTTCTTAAAGCTTTTATCAGGAAGTGGTGCTGAATCTTATGAAAGGCTTTTCCTGCATCTATTGAGATGATCAAGTGGTTCATGTCTTTGCTTCTATTAATGTTCTGTATTACATGTATTGATTTCTGTGTAATGAACCACCCCTACATCCTTGGGTTGGAGCCAACTTGTCATGGTGATGATCTTTCTGACATGTTGTTGTATTTGGTATGCCCTTATTTTATTGAGGATTTTTCATCGATGTTCATTAAGGAGATTGGCTTATAGTTCTCCTTTTTTGGATGTGTCTTTGTCCAGTTTGGGGATGAGTGTAATACTGGCTTCATAGAATGAGTTTGGCAGTGTTCCTTACCTTTGTATTTTGTGGAAAAGTTTAGGGAGAGTTGGTATTATTTCTTCTTTAAAGGTCTGATAGAATTCAGCAGAGAATTTGTCAGGTCTGGCTCTTTTCTTTTTTGGGAAACCCTTTATTAAAGCTGCTTCATTTTCATTTCTTGTTATAGATCTGTTTACGTGGCTAATATCCTCTTGGTTCAGTTTTGGATGGTCATAAGTATCTAAATATTTGTCCCTTTCTTCAACATTTTCAAGTTTATTGGAATGTAGGTTCTCAAAATAGTCTCTGGTGATTCCCTGGATTTCCTTGGTGTTTGTTATTATCTCCCTTTTTTTGAGTCTGATTTTACTTTGGGACTTTTCCCTCCTCATTTTAGTCAGATTTGTCAGGGGTTTGTCAATCTTGTTATTTTTTCAAAGTACCAGCTTTTTGTTTTGTTGATTCTTTGTATTTGTCTGTATTTCATTAATTCCAGTCCTTCTGCTTGACTTGAGTTTTGCTTGTTCTTATTTTTCTAGGAGTTTGAGATGTAGCATTAGGTAATTTATTTGAGATCTTTCTGTCCTTTTAATATATGCCCTCATGGCTATAAACTTTCATGTTAGGTCTGCCTTTGCTGTGTCCCATAGGTTCTGGTTGGTCTTGTTTTCATTTTCATTAACTTCCAGGAACCTTTTAATTTCTTCTTTTATTTCATCTGCGACCCATTGATCATTGAGTAATGTGTTATTCAGTGTATTAAACAATGTGTTATTGTTTGCATATTTTTTGCTGTTGTTTTTGTTGTTGAGTTCTAATTTTAATGCATTGTGACCAAGTAGAATGCAGGGTATTATTTCTACTTTCTTGTATTTGTTGAGGTTTGATTTGTGCCCTAAGGTATGATTTATTTTGCAGAAAGCTCCATGAACTGAAGAGAAGAATGTATATTGTGTGGATATCAGATGAAATATTCTGTAGACAAAAAAAACCAAAGAAATATTCTGTAAACATAAGTTGGGTACATTTTATCTATGTGTGATTTTGTTCTAGAATTTCTTTATTGATTTTTTATTTGAATGATCTCTCTATTGGTAATAGGGGGATATTAAATTCTCTCACTACCACAGTGTTGGAGTCTATATGTACTTTTAAATGCTTTAGAGTATGTTTGATGAAATTGGATGCACTGACATTTGTTCATAGAGATTGATAATTATTATTTCCTTTTTGTGTATGTCCCCTTTCATTAGTAGGAAGTGTCCTTCTTTATCTCATTTGATCAATGCAAATTTGAAATCTACTTTGCCAGATATAAGTATTGCTACCCCTGCCTGTTTTGGGGGGCCATTGGCTTGGTAAATCTTCTTTCAGCCTTTCACTTTAAGCCAGTGTTTGTTCTGTCAATAAGATGGGTCTCCTGTGAACAATAGTTTGTTTGATCTTCCTTTTTAATCCAGTTTGCCAAACAGTGTCTTTTGATGGGGAAGTTGAGTTCATTGACATTCAGTATTAGTATTGATAGGTGTGTGGTGATTCCCACAATTTAGTTGTCTTTTTGTTTAAGGGTTTGATTATGTGCAGCTGAATCAATGGTATTCTCTGTTTCCTTGTCTTTTCTCTTGTGGTTTGATGCTTCCCATTCTCCTGTGGTTTTGTTTGCTTTCATCATCTGTGTGCAGAATTCCTTGGAGAATCTTTTGTAGTAGTGACTTGGTGGTGTGTGTGTGTTTGGGTATATTTCAGTTGTTGTAGTGTAGGGTGTTTGTGTCATGGATTGCAGGGGACTGTGGTTGTGTAAAGTTGGTACAGTAGGTTGGTCAGAAGGTGGTGAGTGTGTAGGAGGATGGATAGTCTGGTGACAGGGTTGGGTGGGGAGGATGGAAGGGGGAGGTTAAGGCAGAGGGAGAGAGTGGATGTGAAAGGGCAGAAGGAGAGCAACGGATTGTAACACAGGAGAAGAAGGAAGAGTGAAGGTGGTGAGAATAGGGATGAGAAGATAGTGAGGGTGAAGTTGATAGTGCAGAAGGAATAAAAGAAAACAGGAATAAAAATAAAAATAAAAAAACCCACAATACTATAACAAACAAACAGACAAAAAACAAGAAAAACAATACAATAAAAAGCACTAGGTTCAGGAACAATAGAATTTCAGTCTTAGTTTAAATTCTGGAGTTATTCCTCTGGCATCCAATCCTGGCATTGGCATATAAGCAGAAGCTCTGACATGGTCTCTCCTGGTGACTTGTTTGTGAGTAGTGTTTTGTTCTGTCTACTAGTTCAATTGAAATTGTGAGGTGAGTTATGTTTGCCAGATCATACAGGGTGGTTAGAACTATTGTTTTCCCCAGATGACAACTGTATTATCATTCAGCTGAAGCTGTTTGGTCAGCTTCTTCCTCAGTGAGGAGGGGCAGCTCAATTTTGAATGCTGCCTTCTGGTTCAGAAGATCATCTCTGTGATCCACTACCCACTCTGTTTTGGAGGTAGATTATTGCTGTGTTTATTCCCTGAGAGGTCAGTGGTGAGAGTTTACTTCTTTGCCTTACCCCCTTTCTCTGGGGCATGTTCAGCATGCCACCTGCCTCTTCCACTGTCTGTGATTGGTTACAGTTCATTGTTTTTCAGTTTTGTAAGGCAGTTCGGTCTTAGATGCTACTTTCTGGCTCAAGAGATCATGTCTGTGATCTACTACCAGTCCTGCTTTGGAGAGTGGCTTATTGCCTGCTTGCTCTCAGCCTTCACTGCTTTCTTGTGTTTATTTACTGAGAGTTTAGTTCTTTGCCACGCCCTCTTTCTCTTGTGCAGGTTCAGCATGCCACCTGCCACCTCTGCTGTCCATGCTAACTTACAGTTTGCTGTTTGTTTTTCATTTTGTGGTGGGGGGATCAGATTGCCCAGGGGCTGCACTAGTTTATGTTCCAGGGGAGGATGGGGAGTCCAGCCTGGTGTGTGGTGCTCACCTGTTCATTCTGTCAATTGATGCACATGTAGGTTTGGAGCTGGTGATATCAGCAGAGAGAAATAGTGACAAATTTTCTCAGTACAGCATGGCATGGGGAGGCTTTCCACAGCCGGGGGTTCAGGATGTCACAGAGTTTGATTTTGGTTGATGCTTTATTTCCACTTAATGGAGGAAGGAGAAGAGAAGGAAAGAAAAAAACAATAACAACAAGAGAGTGAAATCGCTGTGGGGCCAGAGGGTTTCCCTGGGGCTGGACCTGCTTTGCTGGCTGTGCTGCAGGTCACAGCTGTTAGGTGCAATTAAAGGCTGATTTGAGGGTCAGTCTTTGATTTTTTTTTCTTTACCTAATGTGATGGCAGTTATTATTTTGTGTAGAAGCAGTCAGAATTACCCAAGTGTGGCTCCAACGTCTCAAGGAGGTTTTTGGAGTCACGGAGCTTAGGCTTTCTGCTTCTGTACCCTAGTTACCATCTGGAGTTGGCTTTTAAGGAGAGCTATTGCCTTTCTGTTTCATATTTCTGCATTGAGATTTATGTATTTGTGGTTGTTTTTGGTTCAAGCTTCCATTCCCCTGTGCCCCTTAGCTGGAGTTTTATGGAAGGTTGTACAGGATTTGGTGGTGGTTGAGCCTTGGTGTATATTCTTATATCAAGATGGGGCAGTGAGTGGCTCAATATTAACCCCTTCAGCTTCTTATTCTCAAGATGTTAAATTCTAACCCCCATTCCACATAGGACAAGGAGGTTTAGCTACTAAAGCTGTCACAGTTATTGAACTGCAGCCTTGAAGTTACAATAATCCCTGATGAAGATCAGTTACTGCTACTGTCCCAGTATGTTTGTTTTTTTATTGGAGCAAAGATGAATCTTTGTGGTCCTCAAAGGCTAAAAGTTGTAAAAATTGTGATGGAAGGGAGACAGAAGGAAAGGTCTAGTGGGTAATATGAGGTGAAAAGTTTATGTAGTAGGAAGGAGTGTTGACTGAGCTAATACAAGGTGTTCATTAAGAGGCAGACTAGGATGGGTAGGAAAAGATCAGGTAGATAATAAAATAGGGGAGAAAAGGGGAAGAATAATGATGAAAATTAAACAGACAAATATAAACTCCACAGAACAGAAAAAAAGAAAAAATTAAATCTGGGAATCCTTTTACCTTTTGGAATTATTGGTGGTGAAGAGTGTTGTGGGAAGGTAAACAAAGAGGAAATTGAGAGGTAGTGATTTGTACTAGTGTTTGACAGGTTGAAAATATAAATTGGGGAGGGTGTTAAAAGGGGAGGAGAAGAGATAGTTTAGGCTTACAAACTTAAAGGTGGTTTTAATGGTAGTCTTGTAAGTGACTGCAGTGATTGGGGAGGAATCAAAAGGGAAAGTCAAAAGGGAATTGTGGAGCAAGAAGGCAAAACTGATATTGAAATGTACCGAGAAAATAGTTGCAAGCAAATGAGTAAGAGATCTACATCACAGTTTCAGCAGCAATGGGCATAAGTTTTATTTAAAAATTGTGAATTCTCTACTACTGTTACCTTTTCCCCAGTCCTCGGTGTCTATGTCTTTCAGTCAACTAGATGGGAGGCTAAATTGGACACATGCTTCTGGGTTGATGACTGGTGCTGGAGAGTGAGTGGTGTTTGTAGATCTAATTCTCTGGAGGTTGCACTGACATCTTGCCAGCCTCACACGATTCACATTTGCAGTATTCTGCTCTCTCAAGGTCCCCAGAGCTTACACTCTCATTATGCACAAGCACAGAGCTTTTTCCTAATGTCATCTGTGGTGGAGGTCTCTGGCAGGGTAGGAGGTGCAGCTCACTATTGGTATCATGCCACACTGTCCCCTGTTCCCTGTAACCTGTGGTCTGTGGTTGGTTCCCAGTAAATTTTCCCTATTGGATATCTGTTACTTGCAGGCCTTCTGCTGGTGGTCATGTGAGCTTGAGTGGAGATCTCGTTGTCAGCAGTGGGAGTCGCTCTGGGTCCAGAGCATGTGTGTGGGGGTCACACACCCTCCAGAGAAATTCATCACTGACTTCAGAGAGGGGTTTTGTTCCAGTCTGGAGTACTGTGTGGCTCCACTTCTGCTGACTCAGTCCCTGCAGCTCTCCTTAGCAGACTGCCCACCATTATCCATTTGAACTCACATTCATTTTGATTCATAATGTTCTATTATATTCTATGGCAAAGAAACATATAACTGCCATTCTGTAACCAAGTTATTTAGAAGGTTCACTGGCCTGCAGCATGTTCTACTCTGGGGATTGTGTCTGTATTTCGTAGGATTTGTCTCCATCTATCACAGTTGTCAGTTGAAGTCACATTCATTTTTGCCATAATGCTCTATTGTGCTTTATGGTAAAGAAGCATGTTACTGTCATTTCAAAGCCATCTTTGTTAGAAGGGTTATCAGCCTACACAATGGTCCACTCTGGAAATGAGTCTGTGTTTTATAGGATTTCTCCCCATCCATCACCACTTTCAATTTGAAGCCACATTCAATTTGGCTTATATGCTTTATGTCAAAGAAGCATGTAACCGCCATTCTAAAGCCAACATAGTAAGTTCACATTCCCACACAATGTTCCACACGAGGGATTGATTCTGTATTTCAAAGGACTTCTTTCAGCCTATCAGTTTTTATTTTGAGTCAATTTCATTTTGGCTCACAATGTTCTATTATGATCTATGGCAAAGAAGCATGTTAAACTGTCATTTTTAATCAACTGTCTTGTACAATATTCCACTCTGGTAACTAAGTCTGTTTTTCATAGCCTTCCCCTCATCAACCACTACTTTCAAATTGAGGCCACATTCATTTGGCTCATCATGCTCTATGGCAAAGAAGCATGTAACAACCATTATAAAACCATGTTTGTTAGAAAGTTCACTAGTCTACACTATGTTCCTTGTTGGAGTTTATTCTGTGTTTAAAAGAATTACTCTCCATTTATCACTGTTGTCAATTTGAGCCCACATTATTTTGGCTTATAATATTCTATGGCAAAGAAGCATTTAAATTCCATTTTAAAACCAACTTAGAAGGTTGACCGGCCTACACAATGTTCCACTCTTGAATTGGGTCTGTGTTTCATAGGTTCTGTCCATCTATCATTGATTTCAATTTGAAGGCACATTAATTTTATCTCATAATATTCTATTATTCTCTATTGTAAAGAGGTAATGTAACTGACATTCTCAAACCAACTTAGTTAGAAGGATCACCAATCTGCACAATTTTCAATCTGGGAATTGAATATGTATTTCACAGAAATTCTCTCTGGCTATCACCACTTTGAATATGAAGTCATTCATTTTGGCTCATAATGCTCTATTATTCTGAATGGAAATTAAACATTTACCTGGTTTCCAAAACCAAACTTAATTAGGTTCTGTTCTCTTCACCATATTCCACTCTGGGAATAGAGTCTATGTTTCATAGGCTTTCTTCCCACCTATCACTGGATTAAATTAGAAGCTGCTTTCACCTTTGCTCAGAATGCTCTTTTACACTCTATGTCAAAGAAGCAAGTAATTGCTCTTTTAAAATCAACTTATGTAGAAGAGTCACATGATTGCACCGTGTTCCACTCAAGGAATAGAGTCCATGTTTCATAGGATTTCTCACTGTCTATCATCATTTCAATTTGAATCCACATTCATTTTCTACATAAAGTTCTGCTATGTTCAACAGGAAAGAAACATGCAACTGCCATTCTAAAACCAACTTACTTAGAAGGCCACTTTCATACACCATATTTAACTCAGAGAATTGAGTCTGTGTTTCATAGGATTGCCCTCTGTCACCATTTTCAATATGAAGCCACATGCATTTTGGCTCATAACTCTGGATTATGCTCTATGGCAAAGAAGAATGCAGCTGCCATTCTAAAACAAATTTATTTATGAATTATACTACCATGAACAATGTTTCATTCTGGAAACTGAGTTTATGTTTTGAAAGATTTTGCTCCATCTATCACCATTTTCAAATTGAAGCCACATTCATTTTTGCTCACAATGCTCTATTAAGATGTATGGCAAAGAGGCATGTAACTGTCATCTAAAACTCAATTAGTTAGAGGTTAATCAGCCTGCACAATGTTCCATTCAGGGAATTGAGCTTGTGTTTCATAGGTATTTTCTCAAACTCTTTCCATTTTCAATTTAAAGTCACATCATTTTAGCTCATAATTCTCTGTTATGCTCTAGGGCAAAGAAGCATGCAGCTGTCATCAAAAAGTAGCTTACTTGGAGGCTTCTACAGCCTGCACCGAGACCCTCTCTGTGAATTGCATCTGTGTTTCATAGGATTTCTCTCTGTGTATCACCATTTTCAAATTGAGCAACTTTGATTTTGGCTCATAATGCTCTTTTATGATCTATGACCAAGAAGCACGTATCTGTCATTCTAAAACCAACTTAGTTAGAAAGTTCACTGGCCTGTACAATGTTCCATTCTTTGAATCAAGTCTATGTTGCATTGGTTTTTCTCTCTATCTATGTCCTTTTAAATATGAATTTCCATTCATTTTGCCACATATTGCTCTATGCAAAGAAGCATGTAACTGCCATTCTAAAACCAACTTAATTAGAAGGTTCACTGTCATACACAATATTCCATTCTTGGAAATTCACTTGGTGTTTCAAGGATTGCTGTCCATCTATTACCATTTTCATTTTGAAACCACATTAATTAGACTCATAATGCTGTATGGAAAAAATTCACGTAGCAGTCATTCTAAAACCAACTTATTTAGAAGGTTCAACAGCCTGAATCTTTTTCCACTCTGGGAACTGAGTTTGTGTTTCTTAGGATCTCTCCTCATCTATCACTGTTTTCATTTGCATCCACATTGTTTTTGGCTCATAATGTGCTAATATGAACTATATCTAAGAAGCATGTAATTGTCATTCTAAAACCAATTTAGTTAGAAATTTCACTATCTTACACAAAATTACACTGGGAATTGAGCTTGTGTTTCACAGGATTTCTGTCAATCAATCACCACTTTCAATTTGAAGCCACATTCATTTTGGCATATAATGTTCTATTACGTGTTGTGGCAATCAGCATGTAACTGTCATTCTAAAACCAAGTTATTTAGAAGATCAAGACCCACAACATGTTCAACTTTGAGAATTGTGCCTGTGTTTCATAGGATTTCCTTCTATCTATCTCATTGTTTTCAATTTGAAACCACTTTGATTTTGGCACATAATGCTCTATGGCAATGAAGCACGTTGTTGTCATTCTAAAATCAATTTACTTGAAAGGTTTACAATGAAACTCAATATTCCACTCTGAGAATTGTGTCAGTGTTTCATAAGATTTTTCTCCATCTATCAGCATTTCCAATTTGAAGCCCAATTCACTTTGACTGATAATTCTATATTATCCTCTATGGCAAAGGATGTTGTAGCTGCCATTCTAAATCCAAGTTAAATGGAAATTTCACTAGTCTCACCATGTTCTGCTTTGGGAATTGAATCTGTGTTACATAGGATTTTCTCCATCTATTACTATTTTAAATTATGAGCCACATTGTTTTTGGCTCATAATGCTCTATTATGCTGCAGGGCAAGACACACCTAACTGTCAATCTAAGTTTAACTTAGCTAGAAGGTTCACTGTCCTCCAGAATGTTTTGTTTTGGGAATTAGTCTGTGTTTCATAGGGTTGTTATCCATTTTTCACTGTTTGCAGTTAGAAACCACATTTATTTGGGATCCTAATCCTCTATTATGGTCTAGGGCAAAGAAGCATGTAACTCTCATTCTAAAACTAACTTACTTAGAAGGCACACTGTACTACACAAGGTTTGACTCTGGGAGTTGCACCAGTGTTTCACTGGATTTCTCTCTATCTATCTCCATTTCCAATTTGAAGTTACATTCATTTTGGTTCAAATTCACTATTATGCTCTATGACAAAGAAGCATGTAAATCTCATTCTAAAATCAACTAATTTAGAAGATTAACCAGCTTGAACAAATCCCACTCTGTTCTTAGTGTTTCTCTACTCCTAACACTAACTCCTAACTTTAAACCAACCCAAGCATGAGCCCTAAACCTAGCCTTCGATCCAACCCTAATCCTAACCCTAAAATTAACCTTAACTACAAGGAACCATGATCCTGACCCTAATTCTAATGTTAAAACTAACCAAACCCAAACCCCAATACTAATATGAACCTAAACCCTAAACTGTCTTAATACTGAACTTAACTCAAGCACTAACCCTAAGGAATACTAACCCTAGAATAAGGAAATGTAAACCTAACACTAACCTTAACCCTAGCCATGAACAAGACCCTAACACTAGCCCTAAACTCTTCCCTAAACCTAGCAAAATGATAAACCTAAGGAAACCTGATCCTATAGTAAACCATACACCAGCCCTAACCCTAATCTTAAGTAACCAAAACCCTAGCCCTAATCCTAACCCTATCTCTAAACATAAGCAAAAACCTAACCATAGCATAGTGTGAACCAGAACCCAAGCACTAAACCTAAACAAACTGGAACCCTAAACTTCATTATAACCTTAACCTAGTCTAACTCTACCTGTAAGGTGCCATAATCCTAACTCTAAACTTAAGTTCTAACCTTAACTGTTAACCCTGATCTTAGCCCTAAAACTAACACATAATTCTAAATTCTAAAGCCTAAACCCTCGTACTAACCTTAACCCCAAGGAACCATAACCCTAATGCTTATGATAACCTGAACATTAAACCCTAACCATTACCATAACCATAAACTTAACAACTAACCCTAACCAATGCTAAAGCTAGCCCTAACACTAACCCTTATACTAGCTCTAACTTTAACACTAACCCTATCCCCAAACCCCATAGCCTAAAAGCCAAAGCCCTAACCTTTAGCCTAATGCTAATCCTGAAGACTGAACTCTAACCCTAACAGTAATGCTAACTCTAAACATAACCCTGGTCCTAATGCCTAATCCTAAAACATATGCTAACCCTACCATAACCCTAAAACTAATTCTAATAACTATATGAAGGACCTAAAACTAACCCTAACCCAGTATGAGTCAAAATGAATGTGAGTTTACAGTGAAAATGATGATAGATGTTAGGTGGAAAGAAATCCTATGAAACATAGATGTAACTCACCCTAACCCTAACCCTAACCCTAACCCTAACCCTAACTGAGCACCTAACACTAATGCCTAAAGATTAAGCCATAACCATAACCATAAGACTAAGACTAACCCAAACCTAATCCCAAACATACACCCAAACACTAATCCTAACTATATCCTAACCCAAAAAGTAACTATAGCTTGAACCCAAACTCTTTATCTAAATTAAATACTAAGCTTGACCTTAAATTTACCCATAACCCTAATCCTAATCCTAACCCTAAACCTCATCCTAAATCTTAAACTAAGGAACAATAACCTTAAAGGTATCCTTAACCCTAAACCTAATCCTAACCTGAAACCTAACCAGAATCTGACCCGAATCATACCCATATCCTAACCCTTACCCTAACCCTAACTCTAACCATAGCCTAATATTAAGACTAACAAAATATATCATTGACCCAAACCATAACCTTACCTTAAACAATGATAACTGCAACCTTAAGTGTAAGAAAACCTAACCCCAAACCTAACCCTTAAACCCCAACCCCAACCCTAGCACTGTCCATAACCCTAACCCTAGCTCTAAACCTTATCCTAGCCTTATAACTAACCCTAAGCCTAGTCATAACCCAAACCCTAACCATACCCCTAGCACTAAACCTACCCTCCCACCCCTAATCCTAAACCCAGTCATAACCATAGCCCTAGCCCTAACCCTTACCCTAACACTAGCCCTTAAACAAAACCTAACCTTAACAATAAGGACCCCAACACTAATCTGAGATTTAGACCTAGCCCAAACCTTAACTTTAATCCTAACCCTAACCCTAACCCAAACACTAGTCCTAGGCCTAAAGTTAATGCTAGCTCTAACACTAATCCAGTGCTAACCCTAATCCTAACCCTAACCTGAGCCCTAAGAAAACTTATCCCATATCCTAACACCAATGAACACTATACCTAATCTTAGACCTAAGTCTAAAACTTAAGCCCAACCCTAATACTAAATTTAACCCTAATCCATAACCCTAACCCCAAAACTCTAAACCTGAACATGTGCAATAACCCTAACCCTAGCCTTAACCATTACCTTACCTCTAACCCTAACCATACCCCTACTGCTAATCATAAAACTAAACTAAACTTAAGTCTAATCTCAATCACTAATGCCTAACAATTATACCTTAACTGAAACATTCACCTTAAACCTAACTCTAAACCCTAAACACTAACCTTAACCCTAACTCTAACTGTGACCCTGGCCCTAGCAGGAACCCTAACCCAAGCTCTAGATTTATGCTAACCTTAACTAGAACCTTACCTATACCCTACCCCTAATTGTCACCTAATCCACACAGAAATATGAACCAAGAACCACAACTCTAACCCAAAATTCAACTAAAACCTTAATCAACAAACTAACCACTACCCTAAACCTTACCATAACCCTAAGCAAGAGTAACCTTAACCCTAGCTTTTAGGAATAAACCCTATCCCAAACTCTCTACCCTAGACCCTAAACCCTCAGCCTAACTCTAATTCTACAATAAACCCTAAGGCTAACAGTAACTCTCATGTAAACCTAGCACTAATAATAAGACCAATCCTAGACCTAACACGAATCCTAACCTCACCACAACCATAACTTAACTATAAGAAAATATAACCCTAACTTACCATTTAGGGAATCCTAAGCTTAACTCTATCCCTAATCCTAGTCCCCACCATTACCCAAACCCCAGACCTAACCCCAAATCTTTAGAAAGAGTTGCCTATGCAGGTATAGGAAACTTCCAGGATACCAAAAAAACTTGACCAAAATAGGACCTCTCCATGGCATATTATTATTAAAACAACTAGCACAGAACAAAGAAAGAATATTGAAGGCTGTAACAGAGACAGACCAAATAACATATACAGTTGAACTCATCAAAATAACAGCAGATTTCTCAACAGAAAACTTAAAGCAGGAAGGGCATGGAGGGAGGTATTTTAAGCACTGAGAGAAAACAATTTCAGCCCTAAGATACTCTACCTAGCAAAACTATCATTCAAAATTGATAGAGGAATGAAAGTATTCCACAATAAACAGAAACTAAAAGAATATATGACCACAAGCCACCACTACAGAAAATTATGCAAGAAATTCTACACTCAGATGTTGAAAACAAGCAAAACCATGAGAGGATGGAAATTATTAAACCTCAGGAGAACAGACAAGTATGCAGAGAGTAGCATTGAATCAGTCACACACACCCAAATCCTTAAACAACAAAACAAATAAATGGCAGGCATCACTGCATACTTCTCAATATTAACACTGAATGTTAATGGGCTCCACTCACCCATCAAAAGAAACTGTTTGGCAAACTGGATTAAAAAGAAAGATCTGACAATATGTTGCTTACTAATGACCCACCTTATTGACAGAAATAAACACTAGCTTAGAGTGAAAGGCTAGAAGAAGAGTTTCCAAACTAATGGCCCCCTAAAGCAGGCAAGAGTAGCAATACTTATATCAGACAAAGCAGACATCAAACTTACATTAGTCAAAAGAGACAAAGAAGGTCACTTCATACTAGTAAAAGGAGTAATACATCAAGAGGAAATGAGAATTATCAACTTCTATGCACCCAATGTCAGTGCACCCAACTTCATTAAACATACACTAATGGACTTAAAATCACAGACAGACTCCAACACAGTGGTACTGGGAGACTTTAATACCCATCTATCACTAATATATAAGTCATGTAGACAAAAAAAATCAACAAAGAAATCCTACAGCCAAATGACACAATAGATAAAATAGAACTGACTGATGTCTACAGAATAGTCCATCTTGCAATAGCACAATATACATACTTCTCAGCAGCCCATGGAATCTTCTCCAAAATAGACCATATCTTGGACACAAAACAAATCTCAACAAATATAAGAAAACTGAAATAACTCCCTGCATACTATCTGATCCACAAGATAATAAAACTAGAACTCAACAACAAAATATGCAAACAATTAGAGGCTGAACAATGCATTGCTCAATGATCGTGAGATATAGCAAAAATAAGGGAGGAAATCAAAAAGTTCCTGGAATTTAATTAAAATGAAACATAACCTATCAGAAATTATGGAACACAACAAAGGAAGTCCTAAGGGGAGAGTTTACAGCCATGAGTACGTATATTACAAACACAGAGTCTCCTTAAAAAAACTAAAAATAGGTCTGCCATAAGATTCAGCAATACCACTCCTAGGGATATTCCTGAAAGAATGTGAGTCAGATTACTATAAAGGCACCTGCACAACCAGCTTATTGCAGTCCTATTCACAGTATCTGAGGTATGGAGACAGCTGAGATGCCCCACTACTAACAAATGGATTAAGAAATGTGGTATTTATATATGGTGGAATTTTCCTCAGTCACAAAGAAGAATGAAATTTTGTCATTTGCAGGTAAATGAATGGAACTGGAGAACATCATCTTAAGTGAAATAGCCAGGCTCTGAAGGCCAAAAGACACATGTTCTCCCACATATGTGGATTATAGACCTAAAACAAATGCAGCAATATTATGGGACACAGGTCACACTAAGGGGAGGCTGTGCACAGAAGGAAAAGGACAAGAGAGGGATAACAAAAACTTGAATGTTTTTGATATGCTTGTGGTACAGAAATGAATATAGAAATCTTAAACTGGCTGGGGCCACAATGAGAAGGGGCTAGGAAAGAGCAAGGAGGACTGGTAGAGTTGAACCAATTGAGGTTGTAATACATACATGCATGGAAACAACACAAGGGAACCCCTGTGTAGCTATCTTTATCTTAAACTAGCAAAAACAACATGTTTCTTGTTTTAACTTTTACATTTTCTCGTCTACAAAATTGGAGAAAGAAGGGTGAAACAGGTTTGCCAAGGGGAGAGTTTGGCGCAATGGCACCGGTAGGAGGAGGAGGTAGTGAGGGAAGGGGTAGGAGGATGAATATGGTGCAAATAATGTATAAACATGCAGGTAACTGTAAAAATCATATCTGTTGAAACTTCCAGTGATCAGGGGAAAGGTGATAAAAGAGAGGAGAGAAGGAGTGAATTCAAGTACAATATATTTGATACATTGTAAAAATCTTTTAAATTCAGCAATGAATCTCCACCCAGCACAAAAATTAAAACAAAAAAGCCCACTAAACCTACCCCAACCTTAAACTTAACACTAACTCTAACCTTAAACTTAGCCCCTACCCTTACCATAACTCTAACTCTTACTCTGAACCTGATTTTGACCCTAACTCTAAACCTAGTATTAACCCTAACCCTCACCATAGCCTTTACCTTACCTTATCCTAACCCTAAACAAAGCCTAACCCTAAACCTTGCAATAATCCTCATCCTAACCCATACATTTATCCCAAACGTTTCCTAAACCTTACTCTTACCCAAACCTGAACCTTTAGCCTTCCCTAATTCTTGCCCTAAACCTTACCTTTACCCTAACTCTGACAATGCTCTAATCATAACACTAACCTTAACCCTAAATCTACTGCTTTCTCTTAACCTTACCCTAAACCTGACTTTTACCCTAACCCTTACCCAAACCCAAACCCTAACACTAACCTTACTTTTTACCCAAAACCTTACCATTAACCTAATGCTAACCCTAACCTTACACCTATTCATAACACTTTACTTAATGCTAAGCTAAGCCTATCCCTAAACATAACACTTTCCCTAACCCTAAAACAAACCCTTAACCTTATTCTAAACATTACCCTAATTTAACCTTACCATATCACAACCCAACCCCAAACCAATCTTCTGCACTACCTCTTACCAGCACCCTTCCAATGACCATAACCTTAATCTTACCCCTAAACCTCACCCTTTCCTAACCCTAAAACTTACCCTAAGCCTAAACCTATACCTTACCCTAACCTTAAATCTACCCTTACCCTTACCTTAAGTCTTATACTAACATTTACCTTTTTCCTAACCAAATGCTAACTCTTACACTATTGCTAACCCTAAATGAAAGTCAACCCTAATCTTAATCTTGATCCTAATGCAAACCCTGACTAAACCTTACCTTCACCCTTTCCATTACAGTAACCCAACCCTAAGCCTTAGCCTAATACTAACTATAACCCCTACCCTAATCCTAACACTACTATTATCCTTACAAATACCAAAATCATAATCATAACCCTAACTCTTACCCCTACTCTAACCCTTTTCCTTATCCTTACCATTACCCTAACCTTAAACAAATGTTAACACTTTCTATAACCCTAACTCTTATCCTTACACTTACCCTAAACCAAACCCTAACACTAACCTCAACCTTAATCCTAAACGGAATCTTAACCTAAGCCTAAACAAAAATCAACCATAACATAATCCTAACACTAAACCTAACCCTTACACTAACCCTAACTCTAACCATGACACTAACCCCAACCCTAACTCTAATCCACACCTTTAACCCTAAATCTCACCTTAAACCATAACTTTTTCTTAGCCCTAACCCTAACTTTAATCCTAATCCTAACTAACCCTAACTTTACCCTTACTCTAACCCAACCCTACCACTGATCTTGACCCAAACCCTAACCATAAATGGAGGTTCAAACTTATCCCTAACACTAACTCATACCCTAAGCCTAACACTTACCCTAACTATAATCTTAACCTTAACCAAAATCCTCATCCTAACACTTTCTATCACACTTTCCATTACTGTAACCCTAATCCTTTGCCTAAACCTAAACCTAACACTACATTTACCCTTCCACTAACTCCAAATTTAACTCTAAACTTAACCCTTACCTAACCATTACACTAACACTAACCCTAACTCTAAACATAGTCCTAACCTTTACTCTAAACCTCACAGTAAACTGTACCCATCACAAATCCTTACCCTAAACCTTACACTAATACTAACCCTAATCCTAACCATCACACTTAACCTAAACCTTGCCCTAGCCTTAACCTTACCCTAACCCTAAGCCTTACCCTACTCAGAACACCTACCTCTTATCCTAACACTTAGCCTAAAGCTTACTTTTACCCTAATACTAACCCTAAACCTAAACCCAACCCTTTACCCTAACCCTTACCCAAACCTAACTTAGCCTAAACTTAATCCTGTCCTTAAACCTAACCTTTTCCCTAATCCTAAAATGAAGCCTTAACCTTATCCTAAAGCTCACCATAAACTTTATCATTACCCTAACATAAACCCTAACCATAAACCAATCCCTTAACTTAATGCTTACCTTCACCCTTTACAAGACCAAAACATTAACTGTATCCTTAACCTGTACCCTTTCTTAAACTTAATACTAAAATATACCCTGACCATATCCTTACACTAACCATAAAGTTAACTTTAATCCTTACCCCAAGTCCTACACTAACCCTTCCCTAAACCAAATGCTAACAATTACCCTATTGCTAACCCTAACACTATACTCAACTGTAACCCTAATCTTACCCTAACCCTAACATGAACCCTAAACCAAACACTGACTCTAAATCTTACCCTACCCCTTTTCATTATCATATTACCAAAACTAGCCCTAAACCACAACATTATGCAAACCTTAACCCTTACTCTAATCCTAACACTAACCCTATCTTTGCCTTACCAAACCTTAACTGTAATATTAACCATAACACTTACCCTAACAATTACCCTTATTTTCACTCTTACTGTTACCATAAATCTTACCCTAATCCTAACCCAAAACCCAACTTAAGGCTAACACTTACTCTAACCTTAACTATGATACCCAATGCCTTAATCTAACTCTTACTCACACACTTAACCCTAAAAAAACCCTAACACTAACTTTAAACCTATCCCTAAACTTAACCCATCCCTAAAACTAACCCTAACACTAAGCCTAACCACTTTCTTTAACATAATCTTTTTTTATTATTCACATGTGCACACATTGTTTGGTCATTTCCCACCCACCCCCACCCCCACATGTCCCCTCTATTCCCCCCTCACTTCCAGGCTTAAACATAATCTCAACTCTAACTGTGTCACTAACCCTAACCAAACTCTAACTCTAACACTAAATTGTACCCTTACTAGAACTCATACCTTTACCCTGACCCTAACCCTACCCTAAATGTAGTCCCAATCCTAATCCTTAACCTTAACCCTTAACCTAACTTTAACCCTAACCCAAATTCTTACCTTAACTCTTACCTTCACCCTTGACACTACTGTAATCCTAATGCTAACTGCAACCCTAACCATTAGCTTAACCTTAACTTTTACTCTAATCATATGCTAATCCTAAAACTACACTTAAATTTACATTAATCTTAAACCTAACTCTCACCCTAATGCTTACCATAACCTTTACCCTAAATTTAAATGTAACCCTTACCCCAAACCTCACACTAAACTGTAACCTTAATGAAAACTTACCCTAAACCTTACCCTTATATTTACCTTAACCTTAATACTAATCCTAATGATCACCCCTACCCAAAGGCTTACCCTTACTCTAATCCTTGATCTACCCTTACCTTAACCATAAACATTACCCTAAAACTAACAGTAAGCCTAACCATTCCCCTCACCCTTTCACAATCCTACCCCTAACCCTTACTCTAGCCCTAACAAAAACATTAACTTAACCCTAACCTAAACATTACCCTTTACTAACCCTAACCCATACCTAAACATAACCCAAATCCTAACCCTAACCCTTATTCTAACCCTAACACTAAACAAAACCCTTACCGATACCCTTTCCATTACCTAAACCTAACCCTAAACCTCAATCTTACATTAACTCTAACCATAATCCTAACCCTAACCCTTACCTTAAACCTTACTGTTACCTTAACCATAACAATAAAACTTACCCTTATATTAACCATAACCCTAAAACTAAAACTTTTCCTAAACACATAACTAGAGTTACCCTTTAAAAACATATGGGAGGCAACACAGAGGAGTGACAAATGTTTGAGGAGATGGATGCACTAATCACTTGATTTGATCATTGTGCATGTGTTCAAATATCACATTGTACCATATGAAGATATACAATTATTGGTTCAATTAAATTTTTAAAATAGTATAAAAGATAAATCTAAAAAACGTTTGAAGACTTAGTTTTCACTCATGGCCTACTACAGGATTTGTAGTCTAATTGGAGTAAGAAACAGTTGAAGAATAAATCAGACTTAAATATACCACATAATGTTCTTAATTAAGTAGAAGTGAAGATTAGGGACCAGTTCTTTGGACCATGCTCTGCAGATTAGGGCTTCTTGGACACAGATGTATAAGAATTCCACCCAGGAAGCTGGCTTTTTGTGGTACTAGGTTTTGAACTCAGGACCTTGAACTTGCTAGGCAGGTGCTCTACTACTTGAGCCACACACCCAGCTGTTTTGCTTTTAGTTATTTTTCTGATAGGATGTTAAAAAAAACCAAAACCGAAACCAAAAACACAAAAACCAAACATATGGGAGGGATCCAAGATGGTGATGAGAGGGAGGAAGCAGACAGCATGAACTCTGTAAATAAAAAATCTTGCTGAGACGCTGGAGCCACACTAGGCAGAAAAAAACTAACAAGAAGAAGCAGAACTCTGACACAAAGCTTCTCTATGCCCCATTACACTGAGAAGCAAGGAGGGATCCTGTGCCGCCAGACACCGACTCCAAACCTGCTTGGGAGATGCAAACCAATAGGTGAGCAAATAAGCAGCATGCGGTACTCCTATAGCCACCCTTGGGATAAACCAGCAGAGCACCCTGGACAGACTGACCCCTCACACAGAAAAGGGTCAGAAACAGCACAAAGAGGAATTATGAGAAGACAAAAAAGGGATGGAAACCATTCTCCCCCCAAAATAAATTAGTACAGGATTCAGAGGGAAATGAAGAAAATAGATACTCAGTTCCAGACCCAACAAAACAAAGATAAACTATACAAAGGAACCCAATGAAGTCCACAAGAACAACCTGAAAGATGAAATCCTGCAAGAAATCACTGAGAATTTCATGGAGATGGTGCTAGACAAGGTCAACCAAAACGTACAGGAGGCACTCAAGAAATTCCAAGACACTAAAAATAAAGAACATGAGTTTATCACCCTATAACAATATTAACTCAAAATGGATCAAGGATCTTAATATCAGACCCCAAACTCTAAAGTTGGTACAGGAAAGAGTAGGAAATACTTTGGAACTAATAGGTATAGGCAAGAACTTTCTCAATGAAACCCCAGCAGCTCAGCAACTAAGAGATAGCATAGATAAATGGGATTTCATAAAACTAAAAAGCTTCTGCTTAATGAAAGAAATGGTCTCTAAACTGAAGAGACCATCCACAGAATGGGAGAAAATATTTGCTAGCTACACATCAGACAAAGGACTGATAACCAGAATATACAGAGAACTCAAAAAACTAAACTCTCCAAAAATCAATGAACCAATAAAGAAATGGGCAACTGAACTAAACAGAACTTTCTCAAAAGAGGAAATTCAAATGGACAAAAAACACATGAAAAATGCTCATCATCTCTAGCCATAATGGAAATGCAAATCAAAACCACACTAAGATTCCACCTCACCCCTGTTAGAATTGCCATCATTAAATGCACCAGTAACAACAGGTGTTGGGAAGGATGTGGGGAAAAAGAAATCCTCATACACTGCTGGTGGGAATGCAAACTAGTGCAACCACTATGGAAAAAAATTTGGAAGCTTCTTAAAAATCTAAACATAGATCTGCCATATGATCCAGCAATCCCTCTCCTAGGGATATACTCAAAGGAATGCAACACAGGTTACTCCAAAGGTATCTGCACACCCATGTTTATTGCTGTGCTATTCACAATAGCCAAGTTATGGAAACAACCAAGATGCCTCACTACTAATGATTGGATAAAGAATATGTGGTATTTATACATAGTGGAATTTTACTCAACCATGAAGAAGAATGAAATCTCATCATTTGCAAGTAAATGGATGGAACTGGAGAGCATCATTCTGAATGATGTTAGCCAGGTTCAGAAGACCAAAATTTGTATGTTCTCCCTCATATGCAGACTTCAGATCTAGGGCAAATACAGCAATGTGGTCAAAATTGGGTCACGTGATAGAGGGAGAGCACACACTGGAGATTTGGGGATAGGAAAGAAACCCGAACATGATAGTATTTGATGTCTCAACTGCAGAGGAACTAATACAGAAACCTCAAAGTGACAGAAGTCAATTGTGAAAAGTCAGGTAGAGATGAATCAATTTGGGTTGTAGCACACTTGTTCAAGGAAGCAGTGCTATGGAATCTCTCTGTATAGCTATCCTTAACTCAACTAGCAAAAATGCTTTGTCTTTATTATTATTGCTTATACTTTCTGTTCAACCAAATTAGAGGTAAGGACAGAACAGATTCTGCTTGGAAGCGTGGTGGTGGTGGTGGTGGGGGGGAGAAATGGCCCAAAGAATACATGCACATATGAATAAATGAATTAAGAAAACCCCAGAATTAACCTGACACTTACCTTAACCCTTAACATAACACTATAAAACCATAAATTAGCTGTAAGCCTAACCCTAACACTAAACCTTCACCCTATCCCTACTTCTTATTGTTACCCTAATCCTAACCATATCCCTAAGCCTAATATATGTCTAAATCTACTCTTTTCCCTTACTATAACCTTTACTCTTACACTGCTCTGTCTTAGTGTAATTATTAGTCCTATCATAAACAAACTCTAAACCTAACCCTAACCCTTAACCTAACACAACCTGAACACGAACATGTCCCTAACCCTTAACTGAATCCTTACCATTACCATAACCTGAACACTAGCCCTCACCCTAACCCTTACCGTTAATCTAATCCAAATGCTAACTCTTACCCTAATCTCAAACCTAATGATAACCATTACCTTAACCCAAAAGCTAATCTAAACCTAACACTTGCCCTAACCCTATGCATTACCCTAATCTTTAGCCTTTTCATCACCCTCACTCTTACACTAAAACTAACAGTAACACTTTCATTAACTCTAAGCTTAACCCTTACTATAACCCTAACACTTTGACTTACCATTACCTTAAACCAAACTATAACCTTTGCCATTACTCTAACCTTAACCTTAACCCTAACTCTAATTTTATCAGAAACCTAAGCCTAACCATAGTCCCAACCCTAACCATAACCCTTCTTAACATTAACCCTACCATAAATGTAACCCTAATCCTAAACCTAACTCTTACCCTATTACTAAAACTTATTCTAATCATTACTGCTACTCTCATACTAATCTAACCCTAAAGCTTATCCTTACCATAATCTAATATTTATCCTGACCTTATCACTAACCCTAAACCTAGTGCCAACACTAATCCTAACCCTAATCACTTCTTCCATTATAGTAACCCTAAACCTTACCCTAACCCTAATACTTACCTTGAACCGAAACTTAAACCTTCACTTGATGTTACCTTAACCCTAATCCAAACCCTAAACCTTACTCTTACCCACACACTAATCATTACCCTTACATAAAAAAATTACCCTGATCCTTACCCAAACACCAACCTTAACCCTTACTCTAACCCAAACCCAAACCTTTCTCTAATGCCAACCACAAACTTTCCCCTAAAACTAACCCCAACACTTACTCTTAAAATAACCCAAATCCAAAACCTGAATCTGACTTTGACCTTAAACCTAAACCCAGCACTAACCTGAATCCTAATCCTTACCTTAACCTTTTCCCAACACTAACTGAACCCTAACCCAAAACTGTACTCTAACTGTCATCCTTACCCTAAAAAGTTTACACCTATCCTAACCTATACCCTGACCTTAAACCTTACCCCAATACATACTTTAAACCTCACCCTAAACCTAAACATAATACCAAACCTTTAACTTAATCTGTATCATAACACTAATCCTTACCCTTATCCTAACCTTAACACTAACCTTTTCTGAATCCTAATGTTAACCTTTACTAGTACTTTTCTCCTAAGCCTTTCCTTACCCTAATCAAACCCTAACCCTTACCCTAAGTCTATACCTAACCTACCCCTACCATTACTGCTAAACCAAATCCTAACCCTAAAAATATCCTAACCCTAACCATGCTGTATCCCTAATTCTGACCCTAACCCTTGCAATAACCCTTACCATAACCCACAACCTTACCCTAATCCTAAACCTAAACTGACCCATAATACTAAACCAAACCTTCATCTTAATCCCTCTTTAACCCTAACACTTATGCTAACCTTAACCTTAACACTGACCCTTTCTGAAACCTAATGTTAACTGCTACCCTTACCTTTATAATAACACTTACCTTACCTGAACCCTAACTCTAACACTTACCCTAACTCTAAACTTAACCTAACCCTACACCTAACCCTAACCCAAATCTTAACCCTAACAATATCCTAACTCTAACTGTACTGCATCCCTAATCCTAACCCTTATAGTAACTCTTACCCTAACCCACACCCTTACCGAATCTTAACCCTAAACTTAACCATTACTGTAACCCTTTCTCTAATACTAAGCCTAACACCAAGTCCTACCCTAGCCATAAACCTATCCTAACCATCACCTTACTATAGCCCTAACTTTATCCTTAACACTTACCCTAACTCTAGCCCATACCTTGTACCTACCCCAAACCCAACACTAACAAGAGCCTTACTCTAACCCTTTCACAAGTCCTAATGCTAGCACTAACCCTAACCCTTACTATAGCACTTAACCTAACCCTAAACCAAACCCTTACCCTAACTGTAATTGTTCATAACCATTAAATGAACTTTAACCTAATGTTAGTTCTAAGCTTTAACTTAACCCTAGCCTTATCCTTTAAATTAATGCAAACCTAAACTTAACTGTAATCCTAATGTTCACCCAAACCTAATTTTAATCCTAACCTTAACACAAACCCTTACAGGATTCCTTATTCTAATACTTTCCCATATCATACTGTAACTCTTACCATAAGTTTTACTCCCACCATAACCTTAACTCTAACCCTAATTTTACCCATAACTCTCACCCTTTCCCTAACCCTTATTCTAACCTTTACCCTAAACATTACCCTACTGCTTATGCTTAGCATAAACCTAAACCTAATGTTATCCAAACCCTTACTCTAACACTCAAATCTAACCCTACCCTAACCCTGTCAACCAAATCCCATCCCAACTTTACCCTAACTCTAACCTAACATTTACCTAATCCTAACCATACCATAACCAAAACCCTAACCTTAAAATTAACCCTTGCCATTACCTTAACAAACCATAACACTTAGCCTTAACCTGACAATGATCCTAACCTTAAACCTAGCATGAGCCTTAAACCTACCTCTAAACTTTTTCTTAACCCATTCTCAAACCCCAATCTTAACCTTAACTCTTACTCTAATTTTTACCCTAACCTTAATTCTTATCCTTACCCTAATGTTTACCTGAACCCTAAACCCTAACCAAACCCTTACCCTAAACATTAACCATACCCTTAAAGTAATCATAACCCAGCTGTAAGTCTAGACCTAAAACTTAAATTAATCATTACCCTTACCATAACCCTAGACCTAGTACTAACCACAATCCTAACCAAACCATTACCCTAATGCTTAACCATACCCTACCCATTACCATGACCCTGATCCTAACCTTATCTTAAAACAAAACCTGAAAACTCACCTTTACCTTAATCCTTACCATAATCCTAAACCTTACCTTAACTATAACCCTAAACCTTACTCTAACCCTAACCATTAATCTAACAGTAACTCTAACCACAACCCTAACCATAACCTTAATTCTAGGCCTTAACTTAACCACTACAATTACCCTAACTGTAACCGTAACTGTAACCATAATCATAACCATAGCCATAACCATAACCCTTACTCATACCCTATCCCCCACTCTAACCTTAATCCTAAACCTAACATTAAACCTTTCCCTAATTCTACCTTACCCTGACCCTTACCTACACCTAACTTTTACTCTTGGTCTAACCATAAACCTAACCCTTACCCTAATCTTAACCCTAAATTTAGCTCTAAACCTAACACTAACCCCTACCCAACCATAACCCTAACCCTTACCCTAACACTTACCAAGCATTAACATAACCTTTATAATCTTCCTAACCCTAGCCTTATCCTTTAAATTAACCCTGAACTTTACCCTGAATCTAACCCTAACTTTACCAATAGGTTTAATGTAACACTAACTACAAACCTTACCCTTAACTTAATCCTTCACTTAACTGCAATCTGAGACCTAATTCCTGCTCCTAACACTAAACCCTTAACCTAAACCTTACACTAACCTTTACTCTAACCCCAATCCTTACCTTAACCACTAACCTTAACCTAACCCTAATCCTACACCAGCCTGAACCCTAACCTAAACCTAATCCTTACCCTAACTCTTAACCTTACCCTAACCCTTACTATAATCCTAAAATGTACCCTTTACTAACCCTAACTCTCACTAAACAATAAATTTAACCCTTTCCCAATCCTAAACCTAAGACTTATCCTAATTCTAAAATTTACCCTAACTATAATACTTATCACTAACCCTATTCCAAGAGTTAACCCTAACCCTAAACCCAACCTTAATGCTAACCCTTTCTAACACTAACCCTAAACATAACTATAAACCATAACCCTAAACTTACCCTGTCTTGCCCTAATCTTATCTGTTATCCAAACTATTACGATTACCCTTACCCTAAACCTAATCCTAAACTTAAACCTAACTCTTACCCTAACCCTAAAATTGACCCTGAACCTTACTCTAAGCCTAACACAAAACCATACCCTAAATTAAACCTTTACCTCAACCCTTATCTTTATCCTTTCCATTAGCCTAAGCCTGTCCCTGTACCCTCACCTTAAAATTAACCTAACCCTTGCCTTAAATATAACCCTAATGCTTACACTTTCCCTTAGCCTAACCTCAATTCTAACCCTTACCCTAACACTAACCCTAAACCTAACACTAATTCTTTCCTTAGCCCTAACCTTTAGCTTTACCCTAAGACTACCCTAAACTTTACCAAAACCCTAAACCTAACTCTAAACCTTACCCTAAAACTAACAATAATGCCAACCCTAAACCAAACTTAACAGAAACCTCATCCCAATCCTAACTCTGAGCCTAACATTACCACAAACATAACTCTTACTCAAACCATAACCCAGACCCTAAGCCTGACCCTAACCCTAAAGTTAACTCTAATCCTAGCAATAACTCAAACACCAAATGTAAGCTGAACACTAAACCTTATCTTTACCTAAAACCTTACACTAAAACTTATCCTAAACTTAGACCTTATTCTAACCATTACCCTAATTATCACCCTAACCTTTCCCTTTCTCTTACCCTAATCCTAGCCCAAACCCTAACCCTTCCCCTAACCCTTATGGTAATCCTAACATTAATCCTTATTCTCACCCTTATCTTAACCTTAACTGTAAACCTTACCCAAACCTAACTCTTACTCTTTCCCTAACACTAACCCTAAGATTTACCCTAACCCTAAGCCTAACACTAATCATAGCAATTACCCTAAATTTAATCCTTAACCTGATCCTGATTCTTACATTTACACTAAACCTATCCATTACCCAAACCCTAACCATTAAGCCTAACCCTAACATTAAGCTAACCCTTACCATTACCCTCCCATAACCTTAAACCTACTCCTAATCCTTTCACTAACATTTACCCTAAATCTAATGCTAACTTTTTCCCAACATAAGCCTTGCATTTACACTTACCTTAACTCTTACTCCGACCCTTATCCTTACCCTTATCCTAACCCTAACCCTAACACTGACCCTAACCTTAACACCAAACCTGCCACTAACCTTAATTCTAAATGTAAATCTAACACTAACCTAAGCTATAACATTAACCTTAACCCTAACCCTTACCCTAAATCTAACATTTTATTCTACAAATTAACCTTATCCTAACCCTAACCCTAAACCTAACAGTAACACTAGGCCTGAAACCAACATTATCCTAACTCTTAACTTTAACAGAATCCTCTTACCCTGATCCTAATCTTTACTCTTACACTAATCTTAACCCTTACACCAACCCCAACCCTAACCTAAACCTAATCCTAACCCTTTTACTAAACCTAAGTCTTACCCAAAACATAACCCAAATGATAACACTTACCATAACCATCACC
Source organism: Castor canadensis (assembly GCF_047511655.1). Lineage (NCBI taxonomy): Eukaryota > Metazoa > Chordata > Mammalia > Rodentia > Castoridae > Castor > Castor canadensis. The sequence goes on from NC_133392.1 coordinate 81,436,905, forward strand.
CTTACCCTAAACCTAACACTCATCCTAACCATTACCCTTACCCTAACCTTAACCCTAAACCTTACCCCTACCCTACCCCAGCTGTTACCCTATTCTGGATCCAGATCCTAACCCTAACACTAAACCTCATCTTAACCTTAACCCTAACCATAACACTAAATCTAAACCTAAGCTTTACACTAACCCTAAATTTTACCCTGACTCTTACCCTAACACTTAACCCTACCCTTACCCTAACCCTTATAATAACCATTACCCTAACATTTATCCTTACCCTTTCCCTTACCTTAAACCTTACCTTAACCATTACCCTTTCTCTTACACTAGCTCTAAACCTGACATTATCTATTATACTAACCATGACCTTTAAACAAACACTAACCCTTATCTTCACGCTATCCCTTATCCTTACCCATACTGTAAGCCTAACACTAACTCTTATCCTAACCCTAATCCTGATCCTAAATTTATACCTTATACAAACTGTTATCCTAATCTTAACCCTTATCCTAACCATTAAATTTATTCTAAACCTAACCATAAGCCTAAACCTTAAACTTACCCTAACTTTAAAGGTGACACTGAGCCCAATCCTAATCCTGACCCTGAACCTTACTCTAACCCTACCCTGAACGTTACTCTAACCCTACACTAAGCCCAACCTTAACCTAACCCTAATGCTTACCCTTGTCATTATCCTAACCCATACATTTACCCTCATTCTAATCCTATCCCTAATCCTTACACTAACCATAAAGCTCAACTCACCCTTACTTACCTTTACTGTAACCCTAACACATACCCTAATCTTAACCCTTATCCTTACCCTACCCTAATAATAACCCTAATCTTCCCCTAAATCCAATCCTAGCCTTCATTCTAACACCTTTGTCCTAATCCTAACCATTACCCTGTTCCTTACCCTAATCTAAACTCTAACACAAACCCTACCCCTTACCCTTATCTTTACCCTTGGTCTTGTGTTAAACATAACCATTACCCTAACCTAACCCTAAACTTAACCCTAAACCTTACACTAACACTAACCCCTATCCAAACCCATTACCCTATCATTTACCCTAACCCTTATCATAACTATAACTCTTATCCTACATTACCCCTACTCTTACACTAAAACTAATTTTAAACATAGATCTTTCTGTATTCCAACCTTATCATTTACCCAGACCCTGACTCTAACCCTAAGCCTAGCCCTACCACTACCCACTTACGGAAAACCTAACCCTTATCCTAAGCTTTACTCTAACCCTTAGACTCACCCAAAAACCTTACATTTTTTAAATAAAATTTTATGAGAATGTATTCATTACACATCCAAAGCCTGGCTATTATGAATAGTGCTGCAGTGAACATTGGTGTGCAGGTGTCTCTATTGCATTCTAACTTACATTCCTTTGGGTAGATGCACAGGAGTGGTATCACTGGATCATATGACAGTTCTACCTTTAGCCTTTTGAGGAATCTCCATACTGCTTTCCTTAGTGGTTATATTAATTTTCATTCCCACCAACAGTGTATAAAGGTTCCCATTTTGCTGCATCCTCACCAGCATTTGTTGCTGTTATTGCCCTTGAATATAAGTATTCTAACTTGGGTGATATGAAATCTAAGTGTTGTTTTGATTTGCATCTCTTTTATAACTGGGGGAGTTGAACACTTCTTCATGTATTTACATGTATTTATTAATTTTATATAGATTTTCCAGTTGAATATAAGTTTTCAAAGTATTCTCTAATAAGTATTTGTGCTTATGTCCTCTTTTTCATCTCTGATTTTATTAATTTGGGTCTTTTCCCTCCTCTGTTTTGTCATGTTGGCTAAGGGTTTGTTAATCTTGTTAATCTTTTCAAAAAACTGACTTCTTGTTTCATTGATACTTTGTATAATGTTTTTGGTCTTGATCTCATTGATCTTGGCCCTGATCTTTATTATTTCTCTCTGCCTGCTGGTTTTGGGTTTGGTTTATTCTTGTTTGTCTAGGAGCTTAAGGTGCACCATTAGGTTGTTTATTAGAAAGGTCTTTGCTTTTTAATGTACACACTTATAGCTATAAACTTTCCCTTTAGCATGGCTTTTGCTCTGTCCCACAGGTTCTGGTAAGTTGTATTTTCATTTTCATTGGATTCTAGGAACTTTTTGATTTGTTCCTTTCTTTCTTTGGTCACCCACTGGTCTTTCAATAGTGTGTTGTTCAGTCTCCATTTGTTTGAGTATTTCTTTTGTTGAGTGGTTTCTTTTGTTGTTGAGGTCTAGTTTTATTCCACTGTGATCTCATATGGTAAATGGGTTATTTCAATTTTCTTGAATTTGTTAAGACTTGCTTTGTGTCCTAAAATATGATCTATTTTGGAGAAAGTACCGTGAGCTGCAGAAAAGAATGTGTATTGCCTGGGTTTTGGGTGAAATACTCTGTAAAGACCATGTCCATTTGGTCTAATGTGTGAAGTAGCTCTGAAGTTTCTTTGTTGATCTTTTGCCTGGATGACCTATCCATTGGTGACAGTGGGGTATTCAGGTCTCTCACTATCACTGTGTTAGGGTCTATCTGTACTAGTAGGTCCATTAAAGTTTTTTTTTAAATATAGATGTTTGCCCCTGTGTTTGGTGCATATATGTTAAGAATTGATATTTCCTCTTGATGAATTATTCCTTTATTTAATATGAAGTGATCTTCATTGCTCTTCTGACTGATTTTAGTCTGAAGTTGACTTTGTCAGAAATTAGTATAGCTCCTCCTGGCTGTCTATGGGGTCCATTTGCTTGGAAAACATTTTTCCACCCTTTGACTCCCAGCCAGTGTTTATTTTTTTCAGTGAGATGCATCTTCATAAGCAACATATGGTTGAGTCTTGTTTTTTAATGCAGTTTGCTATTTTATGTCTTTTGATTAGGACATTAAGGCAATTTACATTCAGTGTTGATATTGAGAGGTGCCTGTTGTTTCCAGTCAATTTTATTCCCATTCTTTACTTTTACCTATTCCTTCTTGGTCTTCTTGGTCAAAAGAGTTTGTTCTTTCTTGAATCTTTCTGTCTCACTCTAGTCTCTTCTTCTGTGTGTAAAAGTCCTTTAAGTATCTTCTGCAGTGCTGGCTTGGTAGTCATGAATTCCTTTAGTTTTTCTTGTTGTGGAAGGTTTTAACTTCTCCTTCAATTAGAAAGGATAGTTTGGCTGGGTAGACTGCTCTAGGTTGACAGTTTCTTTCTCTCAGGGTCTGAATTATGTCTTTCCCTAGACTTCTTGCATTTATACTTTTTGGTGAGATATCTGCTGTTATTCTAATGTGTTTGCCTTTATATGTGATTTGTCTTTTCTCTTTTGCAGCTTTCAGTATTCTTTGTTCTGTCTGTTGAGTGTTTTAATTATGATATTTCTGGGGGTGTTTCTTTTTTGGTCCTGACAGTTTGGTGTTTTTGTATGCTTCCTGCACTTGGATGACTCTCTCTTTCTCAAGGTTAAGGAAATTTTCAGCTGTTATTATATTGACAAGTTTGTTTGTGCCTTTAGTTTGAATCGCTTCTCTTTTGTATAGACCTATATTCATAGGTTTGGTCATTTCATGCTGTCCCAGACATCTTGTGTTCATGGTTTCTTAGCATTTTTTCATGATCTTTTACTATTTGATCTAATTCCTCTACTTTGTCTTCTGTTCCTATTACTGTATTTTCAACTTGTTCCACTCTGTTGACCAAGCTTTTGACTGAGATTTTCATTTGGGATATTGAGTTGTTTACTTCAGATTAATTATTTTTCAAGGTTACCATAACTTTATTGATTTCCTCTTTTATATCCTGCATAGTGTTCTTAATTTTATCCATTTATTTGTTTGTATTCTCTTTGAGCTCCTTAAATTGTTTATCCACATCCTCTTTGAGATCAGATACTAGCTTTTGTGTCTCTTTTTTGAGCTTGTTAATCATTTTTACTATTTTTTTTTAAATTCAGTATTTGATGTCTCTTCCTCTATGCCATTGTTTAGGTCCTCGGTGGTGTGGTTGACATTTGAGGGAGAGCAGTTCAGTTGTGCTCCTGCTTCATTCTGCACTGAGATTTATGCATCTGGGGTTGGTTTTGGTTTAGGATTTCAATCCCATGTGTCCCTGTGGTTGGAATTTTGACTTTTTTCTTCTGGGGTTTCAGAAGTTTCCTTAGAGAGATATGTTGGAAATGTTACACCACGTGCCAGGGCAGGGTTTCTGTTGGGGCATAGATTACCTCTTTCCTCCACTCTATGAGATATCTGGGGATCCTGCTCTTTGAAGGGGAAGTGAGGACTCTCTCACAGGTGGGCACATTGGGGAGAGCTGAGCCTCTGTGCACCATGGGAAAGCAGTCTTCCTGACACCTGCAGAGTAGTGGATGCCACTCAGTGGAGGAGCTGGGTTCCACTCTTTGACTAGGGAGTAGGGACTGTCTTGTCATTGGGCCTGGTGGGGGGCTCTGGGCTCCTGTGCACTGTGGGAGTCAGACCTCCTAGCACCTATAAAGTAGCAGAATACTGCACAGTGGAGGAGCTGGGATTCAGCTCTTAGATGAGGAGATGGACTGTCCTGTAGGCAGGCATCCTGGGAAGTGCTGGGCCTCTCTGCATCTTGGGGAAGCAGGCCTCCTGGCACCATCCTCAGAGTAGCAGGTTACTGCTTTCATTTCCTGAGTGGCTCCTACTCTTTAATGGGGGAGCTGGGGCTTTCCCATGGGCAGAAGTGGTGGGGACCCTGAACCTCTGTGTTCTTTAGGGAAGCAGTTCTGTCACCCAGAATGGCAGTTACCACACAGTGGAGGAACTGAGTTCTTGTTCTTTGATGGGGGAATAGGGACTCTCCCACAGCAGGGAACACTGGAGAGTGCTGGGCCTCTGTGCACTGTGAAATGCAGACTTCCATGTGCCTGCAGAGTAGCATAATTCCACTTACTGGAGGAGCTGAAATTCTAGCTCTCAGACAGGGAAGATAGGACTCTTCTGCAGGCAGGCATGATGGGAAGTGTTGGGTCTCTGCGAACCTTGGGGTAGCAGGCCTCCTGGCACCACCAACAGAGTAGCAAGTTACTGTTTTCATTTCCTCAGTGGAGAGTCTTGTGTTTTCACTGCTTAATGGGAGGATGGGGACTCTCCCCCAGGCAGGAGTGGTGGAGAGCACTGGGCCTCTGTGTGCCTTAGGGAAGCAGGTCTCCTGGCACCCAGAGAGTGGCAGATTATTGCAGAGTGGAGGAACTAGGTTCAAGATCTTTGACAGAGAAACAGATACTCTCCCACAGGCAGGAATGGTGGGGAATACTGGTGTCCTCCTGACACCAGCAGAGTAGTGGATTGCCACTCAGTGAAGGAGCTGTGTTCTGCTCTTTGACTGCAGAGTGGGGACTCTCCTCCATTCGGGCATGGTGGGGAGCACTGGACCTCTGTGCATTGTGGGAGGCAGGCCTCCTTTTGCCCACAGCATAGCAGAATACAACTCAGCAGAGGAGCTGGGATTCCAGCTCTTAGATGGGGAGACAGGACTCTTCTGCAGGCTGGTGTGAAGGGAATTGATGGGCCTCTGTGCACCTTGGGGAAACAAACCTCCTGGAACCATCTACAGAGTAGCAGGTTACCACTTTCTTCCCCTCTATGGAGAGTACGGTGTTCCTACTCTTTAATGGCTCTCCCACAATGTGAGCCGTAGGGAGCACTTGGCCTCTGTGGGCCTTAAGAAAGCAGGTCTCCTGGCACCCCTCAGAGTGGCAGATTACTGCACATTCAGGAGCTGAATTCCTGCTCTTTGATGGGGCAGGCACAGTTAGGGGTGCTGGGCCTCTGTGCAATGTGGGGAGGGATGTCTCCTGACACCAGCAGAATAGCAAAGAGTGGAGTCTAGTGTCCTCTTGTGGGTGTGGTGGTGGGTTCCCTGCACTGAGTAGCAAGTTGACTGTGCCAGTAGGTCTGTACCTTCAGGCACCCACAGGGCAGTGGAGACCCTGGTGTCCACTTGTACCAGGGCGCAGGCTTTCAGAAACCCAGTAGAGCAGCCACTGCAGGAAATGGAGAAAAAAGTCAGTGGGTTAGTGCCTCTAGAGTTATGGCTAACCATAAACCTTGCATTATCCTAAAACTCACCCAAACCCTAATCCTTACTCTAACCACTATCTTTACACTTACACATACCATAACCTTAAATATAGGCTTATCCCAATCTTTATCCTAATCAATACCCTTACCAACCTAACCCTAACTCCAGTCATAACTCTAAACCTAGTCACTACCAGAATCCTAAACTTTACCCTAACCCTAATCTTTTCTGCAATCCTAACCCTAACCTTTTCTGCAACCCTAACCCTAACCCTAAACTAACTCCTTCACAACCCTAACCTCTCTTACCCTTACCATAAGACTTACCCTAACTCTTACCCTAACCCTAGCCCTTATTCTCACCTGAACCCATACCCTAACCCCAACCTTTACCCTAACACCAACCCTAATCCTCTTTCCCTTCCCTATGCCTACACTTCACCTTACACTAACACAACCTCTAAACCTTACCCTAACCCTTAACCTTACTCTGTACTGAAGCCTAATCCTTACCCTATACTTAGCCCTCATCCTGGCCCTATCTTTCAATCCAAACCTTATCCTAACCCTGACCCTAAACCTAGTCTTAACTAGGGTAAAGAGCACCTTTACCCTAACCCCAACCAAACACGAACTTTAAGCCAAACACTAGTCCTAACACTAAACCTATACCCAAACCTTACCATAATTCCATTCCTTACTGTAACCCTAACAATAACCCTATTCCTAACCCTAAACCTAAACTTATACCAAACCATAACACTAAACCTAAACCTAACCATTATCCTAAGCCTAACCTTGTCCCTTATTCTTACACTTAACCTAATCCTAAACCTAGCTCTTACCCTAACAATAATCTTACCCTAACCCCAATTTTAACTCTATCCGTACCCTAATCCTAACTCTCACGCTGTACTAGCCCTTACCCTAAATCTAACATGACCTTGTGCTTACACTTACACTAACCCTAACAGTAATCCTTATCCTAACCCTAACCCAAACAATAAACCTAAACTTTACCCTAACAATTACCCTAACCCTAACCCTTATTCTAAACCTAGCCCTGACCCAAATCCTAATTCTAAACATTTCCCTAATTGTAACCCTAACCCTAAAAAAAGCCCTTAAGCTTTTTTTCCTCCTTATGCCCCTGTTAAATTTTTCCATTAATTTTTATTAGAATATATTCATTGTACAGGGGGATTCATTGTAACAGTTTCAAATATACTTAAATTTTACATTGGTTAACTCAGTCCCACCTTCTTTCCCCCTCAAAATTCTTCCTGCCCCACTTAAAACTATTTCAAGAGGTTCTTTGTTGTATTTTGTATATGCAGTCCAACTACCATATTCCCTCACCTTAATCTTCTTCATTCACCTTCCCCCCTCCCACAACTACCCCTCCATGCACTGTACCTTTATATACTCCTGTTTTTCATTATTAATATATAAGTCAATGTACAAAGGGGCTTCCCAAGGTATCCCCACTGTGAGTATACTTTACATTGGTCTGTTCAACCCCTTCCTTTACTCTCCCTTACCCCTCCTAGCCCCTATTTTTAACAACTTTCAATACATATCCTTATATACTCTACCTTTGCAGACGTTATGTTTTATAATGTCATTGATGTTCTATGATTCTCTTTTCCTTTCCCTCATTACTGAGTTCTACAGAGCAGTTTCACTACTTCAGATATGGTCTACATATGAGTTTGTATATGATCATGCTTGTTTTTGTGTATATGTTTGTTTTAGATCTATATTCCACATGTGAGAGAAAACATCTGGCCTTTCTCTTTCCAAGTCTGGCTTACTTCACTGAACATGATTGCATCCATTTACCTTCAAACTACATGATGTCATTATTTCTTATGGCTGAGTAAAACTCCATATATATATCTGTATATACCTATCTATATCTAAATACAGATAGGTGTATATATATCACATTTTCTTGATCCATTCATCAGGTGTAGGCCATTTGGGTTGTTTCCATGGCCTGCCTATAGTGAATAGTACTGTGATGAATATTAGCATACAAATGTGTTTATTGTATCCTGTTACATTCTTTGGTTATATGCCCAGGAGTGGTATCACTGAATTATATGGTAGTTCTATATTTAGCTTTTTAAGGAATCTTCATACTGCTTTCCATAGTGGTTGTAATAATTTGCATCCCCACCAACAGTGTTTAAGTATTCCTGTTTCATAGCATCCTGGCCAGTATTTCTTGTTTTTGCCATTAAATATGGCCATTGAGGTTAATGAAATCCTAGTGTAGTTTTGATTTGTACCTCTTTTATAGCCAGGGAAGTTGAACACTTCCTCATGTATTTATTGACCATTTGTACCTTTTCCTATGAGAATTTTCTATTTAATTCTTTAATTCATGTGATCATTTCTTCATTGAAATGTTGATTCTCTGGGGGTTGAAGTTTTTGAGTTCCCTATAGATTCTGGATATCTGTCCCTTGGATAAATAACTACAAGAGATTTTTTTGCCAAAGGTTTTGTAGGCAGTGTCTGAAGTCTGATGACTGTTTATTTTGTTGACAGAAGCTTTTTAGTTTAATGCAGTCCCACTTGTTCATTCTCTCTTATGTGCTGAACATTTTGAGTTCTATTTAGGAAGTCATTCCCTATGCCTATATCTTCCAGTATATTTCCTATTACTTCCTCCAGTTGTTTCAAAGTTTCAGCCATATATTTAAGTCTATGATCAACTTTGAGGTGATACTGGTACAGGGTGAGGGACAGAGATCTAGTTTCAGTCTTCTACATGTGGCTATGCATTTTTCCAGCCTGGCTTACTTCTTTTTGAAAAGACTCTTCCCCATTGTGTGTTTTTGGCTCCTTTATCAATGATCAGTTCGCTATAGTTGTGTGGGTTTATCTTTGGGTCTTTTATTCCAATCCATTGGTTTTCATGTCAATACCATGCTGTATTTATTGTTATGGCTCTACAGTATAGTTTGAAGTTGGGAATTGTGATGTCTCCAGCACTGAACATATTTTCTTGCTCAGAATTGCTTTGGCTACTTGAGGTGTTTTGTGCTTCCTTATGAATTTTAGGATTGATTTTTCTATCTCTGTGAAGAATGTCATTGGGATTTTGATAGGAATTGCATTGAACATGTAGATTGCTTTTGGTAGTATGGCCATTTTCACAATGTTGATTATACCAATCCATGAGCATGAGAGATCTTTCCATATTCTGATGTCTTCTTTGATTTCTGTCTTCAGTGGTTTATAGTTTTCATTGAAAAGTTGTTTGATCTCCTTTATTAAATTCATTCCAAGATATTTTTGAGATTATGTAAATGGGATTGTTTCCCTGATTTCTTTCTCAGTCTGCTCATTGTTGTATATAGGATGTTTACTCATTTTTGTATATTAAATTTGTATCCTGACACTTCGCCAAAAAAGTTTATTATTTCTAAGAATTCTTTTGTTAGAATAACAGCACAGTTTCTCAACATAAACTATAAACATAAGAAAGTCATGTAAAGACATATTTCATGCCTTGAAAGAAAACAACTGTCAACCTAACTAGTTTACCCAGCAAAACTATCCTTCTTATTAGAAGGAGAAATGAAAATCTTCCACAACAATCACAAATGAAGGAATTCATGACCACCAAACCAGCACTGCAGAAAATACTTAAAGAACTCTCATATACAGGAGAAAAAAATTAGAGTTAGTAAGGAAGATGCAAGAAAGAATAAATCTTTTAGATCAAGCAGATTAATAATAAGGACTAGAGGAAGAGTAAACATGAGGGGGATAAAAATGACTGGAAACACCACACACCTCTCAATAATAACACTGAATTTTAATAACCTCAATGCCCCAATCAAAACTCATAGAAAATTAGGTTGAAAAAACGAGACCTAACCAGATGTTGCTTACAGGAGACACATCTCACTGAGGGAAACAAAAGCAGGCTTAGAATCAAATGGTGGAGAAAGGTTTTCCAAGCAAATGGACTCCATAAACAGGCAGGAGTAACTATACTTATATCTGACAAAGTAGACTTCAGATTAAAATCAGTCAGAAGAGACAATGAAGATCAGATTAATTAAAGGAACAATTCATCAAGAGGAAATACCAATTCTTAACATATATGTGCCAAACATAGGGACATCCAACTACATTAAAAAACACTAATGGACTTAAAACCACAGACACTCCCCAACACAATTATAGTGGGAGACTTGAATACCCCACTGCCACCAATAGGTATGTCATCCAAGCAAAAATCAGCAAAGAAACTGCAGAACAAGCCACATGTTAGATGAAATGGACATAACAGACATCTACAGAGTATTTCACTCAACCACCATGCACTACACATTCTTTTCAACAGCACATGGAACTTTCTCCAAAATAGGTAATATTTTAGGACACAAAGAAAGTTTCAACAAATTTAAGAAAATTGAAATAACCCCCTTATCATATCAGATCATAACAGAACAAACTAGAACTCAACAACAAAAGACACCTCAGAATATATTCAAACAAATGGAGACAGAATAACATACTGATGAAAGACCAGTGGGTGGCCAAAGAAATAAAAAATTTCCTAGAATCTAATGAAAATGAAAATAAACTTACCAGAATCTGTGGGACACAGCAAAGTTCATGCTAAGGGGAAAGTTTATAGCTATAAGAGCTTACATTAAAAAAAAAAGGGAGATAAAAAGTAAGCAACCTAATGCTGCCAGAACAATAACAAATCAAACCCCAAATTAGCAAATGAGGACAAATACTAAAGGTCAGGGCTGAGATCAATGTAATAGCAACCTCCCAAAAATAACTATATAAAGCATCAATGAAACAAGAAGTTGGTTCTTTGAAAAGATTAACACGATCAACAAACCCTCAGCCAACATGATAAAATGGAAGAATGAAAAGACCCAAATTAATAAAATCAAAGATGAAAAAGGGAACATAAACTAATGAAATTCACAGGATCACTAGAGAATACTTTGAAAACCTATTTTCAAGTAAAGTGGAAAATCTAGAAGAAATGGATAAATTTCTTGATGCATATCACCAAACAAAACTGAACCAAGAAGATATTAATCATTTAAACAGATCTATAAGAAGCAATGGGATTGAAGAATCAATAAAGGTCCTCTCTACAAAGAGCCCAGGACCTGATGAATTCATGGCTGAATTCTACCAGATCATTCAAGAAGAATTAATATCAACACTCCTCAAAGCTTTCCAGGAAGTAGAGGGGAAGGAACACTACCAAATTCACTTTATGAAGCCGTATACTCATTCCAAAAATCAATGAAAAGACAACAACAACAAAAGAATTATAGACCAATATCTTTAATGAATATAGTGTCAAAGATTCTCAACAAAATGCTGGCAAACACAATTCAACAAAACACCAAAAGAACATACACAATGACCAAGTCTGCTTCATTTCAGGGATGCGAGTATGATTCAACAGGCATAAACTTGTGAATGAAATACAACATTTAACAGAGGCAAGGATAAAAACCACATGATCCATTGATAGATGCAGAAAAACACTTAACAAAATTCAGTGCCTTAACTTTAACACTAACACTTACTCTAACTAATCTTAGCCTCACCCTTATCTTAACAATTAGTGTTACCCTTATCCTAAACCCTTACCCTTATCTGAACACTAACCCTTATCCTGATCCTGTCCATAACCCTAACTCTAAACCACCCCAACTGTAACATAACCCTTACTATAACCCTAACTCTTACCCTAACTCAAAACATACTTTACCTTTATCTTTGTTCTTTCCGTGATCCTAACCTTTGCCCTAAATCTAAGCCTAACATTTACCTTTATGCTTACTCTCACCATAACTGTAACCCTTACCCTAACACAGTACTAACCTTATCTTTTCCCTAACATTTATCCTAACCCTATATTTACCATAAGCCTTACCCTAACCCTTATCCTGAACCTTACCACATCCCTAACTCTATCTCTACCCCTAATCTGTCTTTACTGTTACATTAACTCTTGCTCTAAACTTTACACTTATTGTTACCCTAAGCCTAGCCCAAACACTAACCCTGACACTAACTTAACCCTTCCCAACCTTTACCAAACCCAAACCCTAACCGTAAACCAAACACTAACTCTATACCTAACCTTGTCTTTACCCTAACTCTAACCCTAACCCTAATCCTAACACTCACCTTACACCTAACCCTCACTAAACTCTTACCTGAAAACTTAACATTACCCTTTCCCTAACCAACCACTAACACTAACACAAACCCTAATTCTAATACTAAACCTAATCCTAAACCTTCCCCTAACACTACACTTTACCCTTATTCTAACATTTACCCTTACCCTAATCTTAATCATGACCCTAAACTTAACCCTATCACTAATCATTTACCTCACCCTTTACTAAACCCTACCACTAATCCAAAAACTTAACCTTACACTTAACCCAATTCTAATCTCACACTAGCCCCAATCCTTACCCTAATGCTTAACGTTACCCTAACCTGAACCTTAGCACTAACACAAACACTTCCCACATTGTTTTGCAAACTCTCACCCTAACCTTAACCTTAATTGTCACAACCCTAACCCTTCCCTAATGCTTACCCTAACCATATCCTTATCCCAAAGATTACTGTTACCCAAACCCAAACCCTAACCCTAAACCTAACCCTTACCCTAACAAAACCCTACTATGGCCCTGAACCTAAACATAAACTTAGCCCCAACCCTAAGCCTAACTTTAACTATAAACCTAATGCTAACCCTGACACTAAACCATCCCCTAGCCCTTACCCTAACCCTTACCCTTACTTATGCCTAAGCATAGGGTTAGGGTTAGGATTAGGGTTAGCATTAGTTTTAAGGTTAGAGTTTTGTTTGTGTAAGGCCTAATGATAGGGTTAGGGTTAGGGATAATGTTATGATTAGGGCTAGTGTTGGTGGTTATGTTTAGTGTTATGGTTAGTGTTATTGTTTGTGTTAGCCCTAGGGCTAGGTTTAGGGTTATGGTTAGTGTGAGGGTTTGGCCTAAGGTAAAGTTAGGGCTAGGATTGGGGTTAGGCTAGTTTTAGGGTTAGTGTTAAGGTTAGGTCAAGAGTATTCTTAGTTGAGGCTAGGGCTATGGTTTGGGTTAAGGTTAGGGATGGGGTAGAGTTAGGTTATGCATAGGGACATGGCTAGGATTAAAGTTGGGGTTATAGTAGCATTAGAGTTAGTTTAATGGCATTGTTAGAGATTTGGTTAGGTGTGGGGTTTGGGTTATTATTTGTGTTAGGCTCAGTCCTAGGGTTAGGGTTCTGGCTAGTGTTAGGGTTAGGGGTATTTTTTGAGAGGCCTAGGGCTAGTTGCTTTTGTTAGGGTTATAGTAAGGGTTAGGGTTATTGCTGGGATCTGGCCTATGTCTAGACTTACTTGTTAAGGTTAGGGTTTGTGTTATGGTTATTTTTAGTTGGTTTAAGTTTAGTATTACTTTTAGGGTTAGAACAGGGCTAGGGTTTAGGTTTGGATTTGGTTTAGGAGAGGTTTATTGTTAAAGCTTGGGGTAGGTTTAGGGTTAGTGTTATTTTTATGGTTAGACGTTGGTCTTTGGTTAGGATTAGGGTTTGGGTTTGGATTAAGATTATTGTTAGTGTTAAATTTAGGTTAGGTTTAGGGTAGGGTTATGGTTGTTGTTAGTGTTATCCTCAGGCTAGGTTTTGATCTAAGGTTGGGCTTAGGATTATGGGAGGGTTATTGCTAATGTGGGGCCAAGGATTAGAGTTATGGTAAGGGTTTGGGTAGAGTTATTGTTAAGTTTTCAGTTAACAGTTAGATTTACTGTTATTGTCAGGGTTATGCCCAGACTTAGGTTTAGTGTTAGTGTTTGGGTTAGGTCTAAATCTAGGGTTATGGTTAGGTTTAGGGGTAGGGTATGTCTAGTGTTAAGGTTGGGTTAGAGTAGGTTATTTTGGGGTTAGGGATATGATTAGTGTTAGGGTTTTTGTTAGTGTTAGACCTAGAGCAAAGGTTATGGTTTGCTCTAGGCAATGGGAAAGTTTAAGATTGGGGTAGCATTGGGGTTAGGGATAGGGTTAGGGTTATTATTAGTGTTAGGCCTAGTGCTAGGGTTAGTGTTAGGATCAGGGTTGGTGTTATTGTAAGTTTTAGACCTAAGGCTAGGGGTAGAGTTAGGTTTATTGTTAGGGTTGTTGCTAGTGTGAGGCCTAGGGATAGGGTTCTAGTTAATTATGGTTAGAGTTATTGTTAAGTTTAGGCCTAGAGCTAATATTATTGCTAAGGTTAATGTTCTGGGTACTGTTAGGGTTACTTTTATTGTTAGGTTCATGGTTAAGGCTAGGGTTAGGGTTAAGGCTAGGGCTAAGGCTAGGGATTATGGTTAGGGTTAGTGGTTGAGTTAGAGTTAGTGTTAACATACCAGCAAGGACAAGAATTAGGGAAAATACATATTTTGGGAGATTCAAGATGGTGACTAGAGGTCAGAAGCAGGCAGTGAGAGCTCCATATATCAAAAATTTTGCTGAGATGCTGGAGCTACACTTGGCAGGAAAAAAACACCAAGAAGAATAAAAACTGACACCCTGTACCCCTAGCCTGTACAAAGCTTCTCCATGCCACGTTACACAGAGAAAAGTGGAGGGCTTCTGCAACACTGGCTCCAAACCTGCTTAGGAGACACAGAAAAACAGGTGAGCAAATAAGCGGCACATGGTATTCCCACAGCTACTCCTGGGATAAACCAGCAGAGCCCCTGGACAGACTGACTCCTGACCCCCTCCCCCCCAAAAAAACCTGAATAACAAACAAAGAACTGAAAAGGAACATGCAGCAGAGGGGGCAGGGTACTCTGAGAGCACTGGAGATGGGGGGAGGCAAGGAGCTGATCTCCGTGTGAACTTTCAGTAAACAAAGACTGGAAAAGCAGTTGGGCCAACAGAGGATAGGTGATAAGCCTGAAATAAGGCAGTTAATAGTCCACAAAGCTCATCTCCTGAGCCAGTGAGCAGCCTTCAAAGTCAGACAACATTCCAAAATTGAAAAACTGTCACCAAACCAGCATAACACACTGACAGCAGGGAGCCAGCTGACAGATCTCTCACCTTGCCCCAGAGAAAGGGCATGAGGCAAAGAAACAAGCCCCTAACAAACCAACACAGTGAAAACCCAAGTCCAAATCAGGGCAGCTAGTGGGCCACAGTGCTGATCTCCAGAACCTGAGGACAAACCACACCTCACTGAGGGAGGAACTGACTAAGCAGCTGCTGCTGAAAGACAGGGGAAAAAAACTGGTGAGTTTCCTCAACCACCTGGCAAGACTAAGAGAGATCTTCTTCTAAAATATCAACATGAGGACTGGATCCTGAAAGAGTAACACCAGAACTACGAAGATTGAAATTCTATTGTTCCTGAACCTGGAAATTTTTTTTAATGTGTTTGTTTGTCCACCACCTCTCCCTGTTGATTTCTTTGGTTCTGTCTTTTTTTTATTTCATCTTTTTCTTTTCTTTTTTTTCTTTCTTTCTTTGCTTTGTTAGTTTTAATATTGTAAGTTAGCTAATACTATATTACACACAAAGCAGGGACAGAAACAGCACCAACTGGAGGGATGGGAAGATGAAAAGGGATGGAAACCATTCTCCCCCCCAAAATAAATTAATACAGGATTCAGAGGGAAATGAAGAAAATGGATACCCAGTTCCAGACTCCAACAAAACAAAGATAAACTATTCCAAGGAGCCCAACGAAGCCCATAACAACACCCTGAAAGAAGAAATTCTGCAAAAATCACTGAGAATTTCATAGAGATGTTACTAGACATGGTTAACCAAAACATACAAGAGGCACTCAAAAAATTCCAAGATGACTGAAATAAAAAATATGAGGAGACACAAAAACAAATAAATGAACACATAGGAGCCCTAAATAAATACAAAAGTGAAACAGAGAAAACCATAAATATAGAGATCAATGAATTAAGGATGAAAATTGACAATATTAAGAGGAAGTGACCCATGATCTGGAAAACCTCAGAAAAAAGAATGAAACAGAAATACAAAACACATTGGAAGGCCACTACAGTAGACTAGAGCAACCAGAAGACAGAATCTCAGAACTTGAAGATGAAACAGAAATTGAAGGAAAAACTGAAGAGCAATTAGTCAAGCAACTCAAGACTTATGAAAGAAATATGCAAGAACTCACTGACTCCATCAAAAGACCAAACCTGAGAATCATGGGCATTGAAGAAGGAGAAGAGGTGTGAGCAAAAGGAAGTTGTAATATATTTAACAAAATAATAACAGAAAATTTCCCAAATCTAGAGAAAACTATGCCCATTCAGGTACAGGAAGCCTCCAGGATACCAAAAAGACTTGACCAAATTGAACTATCCCATGCCATATTATCATTAAAACAACAAGCACAGAGAATAGAGAAAGAATATTGAAGGCTGTCAGAGAGAAAAAACAAATAACATACAAAGGTAAACCCATCAAAATCACAACAGACTTCTCAACAGAAATATTAAAAGCAAGAAGAGCTTGGGGTGAGGTCTTCTGGGCACTGAATGAAAATAACTTCAACACTAGGATACTCTACCCAGCAAAAGTATCATTCAAAATAGATGGAGCAATAAAAGCCTTCCATGATAAGCAGAAACTAAAACAAATATATGACCACCAAGTCACTACTACAAAAGATTCTTCAAGGAATTCTGCACACAGAAAATGAAGCAAACAAAGCTATGAAAGGACAGGCAGTAAAAAAACCACAGGAGAAGAAAGGGCAAGAAAGTAGAGAGTAACATTAGCTACACACAATCAAACTCTTAAACAACAATAACAAAAATAAACGACAAGATTCACCACATAACTATCAATACTAACACTGGATGTTAATGGATTTAATTCCACCATCAAAAGACACAGTTTGGCAAACAGGATTAAAAAGGAAGATCCAACAATCTTGCTTACAGGAAACCCATCTCATCGAAAGAAACAAGCACTGGCTTAGGGTGAAAGGCTGGATGATTTACCAAGCCAATGGCCCCCCAAAACAGGCAGAGTAGCAATACTTATCTCTGACAAAGTAGACTTAAAACTTACATTGATCAAATGAGATAAAGGAGGACCCTCCATACTAATACAAGGTGAAATACACCAAAAGGAAATAACAATTATCAACCTATATGCACCCAATGTCAATGCACCCAATTTCATCAAACTTACTCTGAAGGACCTAAAAACACATGTAGACTCCAACACAGTGGTAGTGGGAGACTTTAATAACCCCTTATAAGCAATAGATAGGTCATCCAAACAAAAAAATCAATAAGGAAATTCTAGAACTAAATCACACCATAGATCAAATGGACCTAGCTGATGTCTGCAGAATATTTCATCCAACTGCTGCACAATATTCTTCTCAGCAGCCAATGGAACCTTCACCAAAATTGATCATATCTTAGGGCACAAAGCAAGCCTCAGCAAATATAAGAAAATAGAAATGATCCCATATATTCTATCTGATCACAATGCATTAAAACTAGAACTCAAAAACAAAAACAACAGTAAAAAACATGCAAACAATTGGAAGCTGAACAACACATTGCTCAATGATCAGTGGGTCATTGATGAAATAAAAGAGGAAAATAAAAGTTTCCTGGAAGTTAATGAAAATGAAAACATGACCTACCCCAATTTATGGGACACAGCAAAGACAGTCCTGAGAGGTAAGTTTATAGCCATGAGTACATATATTAAAAGGACAGAAAGATCTCAAATCAATGACTTAATGCTTCAGCTCAAACTCCTAGATAAACAAGAACAAGCAAATCAAAAAACAAGCAGAAGGAGAGAAATAATAAAAATAAGGACTGAAACCAGTGAAATGGAAACAAAAAATTACAAAGAATCAATGAAAAAAAAAAAGCTGGTTCTTTGAAAGAATAAATAAGATTGGCAGACCCCTGGCAAACCTGACTAAAATGAGGAGAGAAAAAACTCAAATCAGTAAAATCAGAAATGCAAAAGGGGAGGTAACAGCAAACACCATGGAGATCCAGAAACTCATCAGAGACTACTTTGAGAATGTATGTTCTAATAAATTTGAAATTTTGAAGAAATGGACAGATTTCTAGGTACTTTTGACCATCCAAAATTAAACCGAGTGTATTAATCACCTGAATATACCTATAACACAAAATGATATTAAAGCAGTAATAAAGAGTCCGCCAAAAAAGAAAAGTTCAGGACCTGATGGATTCTCTGCTGAATTCTAGCAAACCTTTAAAGAAGAACTAATACCAACTCTCCTTAAACTGTTCCATGGTATAGAAATGGAAGGAACACTGCCTAACTCATGTTAAGAAGCCAGTATTACACTCATAGACACCTCTAAAAAGGAGAACTATAGGCCAATCTCCTTAATGAACAGCGACACAAAAATACTCAATAAAATAATTGCAAACCAAATTCAACAACACATCAGAAAGATCATTAACCATGACCAAATTGGCTTTATCCCAGGGATGCAGGGGTAGTTCAACATACATAAATCTATGAATGTAATACAGCACATTAATAGAAGCAAAGAAAAAAACCACTTGATCATCTTAATAGATGCTGAAAAAGCCTTCGATAAGATCCAACACTGCTTCATGATAAAAGCTCTAAGAAAACTAGGAATAGAAGGAAAGTACCTCAACATTGTAAAGCTATGTATGACAAACCTATAGCCAACATCGTACTTAATGGTGAAAAACTGAAACATTTCCCCTAAAATCAGGAATGAGACAAGCTTGCCCACTATCTCCACTCCTATTCAATATAGTACTGGAATCCCTAGACAGAGCAATTAGACAACAAGAAGAAATATAAGGAATATGAATAGGTAAAGAAACTGTCAAAATATCCCTATTTGCAGACGATATGATCCTATACCTTAAAGTCCCCAAAACTCTACCCAAAAACTCCTAGACACCATAAACAGCTACAGCAAGGTGGCAGGATACAAAATAACTTACAAAAATCATTAGCTTTTCTATACTCCAATAGCAAACAAACTGAGAAAGAATATATGGGAAAAATTCCATTTACAATAGCCTTAAAAAAATCAAATACCTAGGAGTAAAGTTAACAAAGGATGTGAATGATCTCTACAAAGAGAATTACAAACCCCTGAAGAAAGAGATTGAGGAAGACTACAGAAGATGGAAAGATCTCCTGTGCTAATGGATCTGTAGAATCAACATAGTAAAAATGGCTATACTACTAAAATCAATCTCCATGTTTAATGCAATTTCCATCAAAATCCCAATGATATTCACCACAGAGATTGAAAAATCTACCCTAAAATTCATTTGGAAACACAAGAGGCCGCAAATAGCCAAGGCAATACTCAGCAAAAAGAGCAATGCTGGAGGTATCACATTACCTGACTTCAAACTATATTACAAAGCAATAGCAATAAAAACAGCATGGTACTGGCACAAAAACAGACATGAAGACCAGTGGAACAGAACAGAGGACCCAGATATGAATTCACACAGTTACGCCCACCTTATTTTTGACAAAGGCACCAAAAGTATATGATGGAGAAAAGACAGTTTCTTCAACAAATGTTGCTGGGAAAAGTGGCTGTCCTTCTACAAAAAACTGAAACTAGATCCATGTTTATTACCCTGTACAACTTGATCCAACTCAAAATGGATCAAGGACTTTAATATCAGACCCAAAACTCTAAAGTTAGTACAGAAAAGAGCAGGAAACACTCTAGAAGTAATAGGTATAGGCAAGGACTTCCTCAATAGAACCCCAGCAGCTCAGCAACTAAGAGAAAGGAAGAACAAATGGGACTACATAAAATTAAAAAGCTTCTGCTCAACAAAAGAAACAGTCTCTAAACTGAAGAGACCACCCACAGAGTGGGAGAAAATATTTGCCAGCTATACATCAAAGGACTGATAACCAGAATATACAGGGAACTTAAAAAACTAAATTCGCCCAAAATTATGAACCAATAAAGAAAAGGGCAACTGAACTAAACAGAACTTTTCAAAAGAAGAATTTCAAATGGCCAAAAAACACAGGGGTTTAAGCAATGAAGAGAAATCAACTCACAAACTTCAATGTATTGCCTGACTTGGAATGCATGGATCTGTTATCACATTGCACAATGATGACTTTTTGCTGTTTCTGTCTGAGATGATTCAGCACCTTCTACTTTCTGAATGGATCTCATTTATGCAAACTGGCATCAGTTGAGTTGATTTATTTTCTAGAAAGTGTGTAGAGCACTTTCTAAGATATGTGTTTTCCAAATCCAGTGGATTCCTTGTTATTTCCACTACCACTCTTGGATGCATGGGAATAATTTTGTTATCCTCTATTTTTTCAAAGGTAAATATTTTTATCTAGGTTCCCCATTTTATGCTAAATCATTAATACAGATCACAAATTGTATTTGTTCACAAACTGCATTTATTCATAAACATCTAGAAAAATAATCAAAAGTTTTTATATCTCTCTTTGTAGATGTTGTTGATAAGTTCTACTTGGACTAGAAAACTTGTACCATGACAATTGTAACAGCATGACTAAAGATTCTGGTACATTATCTTGACTCTTAAAAGCCAAGTATGAAGTATAGTCAACTGGCATGTGAGGAGTCAGTGGGAAGAATGTTTCTACCTCTACAGCTGTCCCAGACACTTATGGGGAGGTCAAAACTCAGCTGTTGTAGAAGCAGAAAGACAGCAAGGTTCAGGTTTTCTAGTAGATCAAGGAAGCACCACTCATGGCACCTTCAGAGGTTTTGGTACTGGTGGGAAGGATGCCTGCAAAATAGTTGACATCACTGTCTCAGTCCATCTTAAGTGCCATGATGCTTTGCTCCTATATAATTTTAGAAGTAAAATCAGCTGCCCAGTCAGTTCAGCTTGAAAGCACCAATTTCTACTGTTATCAAATATCATCAAAAACTCCTGAAGTTCAGAAAGATATTCTCTTCTTTTGTCAATATGAAGAAGCTTCAGAAAATCATACAAGTGTTTAAGGACATCTATCCTGACTTCATCAACATCTTTTAAAAACCCATTAAAAATTGGTACCATATCTGCAGCTGTCAACTCCTCTGCAAGAATAAGTGCAAGCATATGGATGGAGAATGCCAAATGTCTCCGAACTTCATACTGCATGTCTAAGGCCAGAATCTTGTATGTCTCTCTCAGGCAGTGCCAATTCCTCTTGCCAAGTGTCAGGGCCACACCTGGCAGGCTGTATGCACAATGCTTAGCAATTTCAGTGTCAACTGTCTCTGCAAGAGGTGGATTGGTCATTGCCAAGTGCTGATCCAATAAAACCTGGGGTACAACATCTTGCACCTTAGGCCTCCTTTCCTCCTTGGGGCTGAAGCCACTAGTGCTACTCACATAGTGAGCAGTGGCATCTATATTCTCATCAGCAATGCTGATTAAAGGCACAGAAGCAACTTGGTTTATGTTCCAATTTGGTTTCTTACCTATACCCAGCTCTTCTTGCACCTCAAGTCTCTGCTCTCTACTGAAGGTCTCCCCATGAGCACCCAGTTTGAAAGCATGCAGCACACCTAACAGCACTTCCACCTGTGCTTTAACATCTGGATCATCAATAAGGGGCTCTAGATTTTCTATCATTTTTTCCAGTTTGCTCCTGGTGGCCATGTTGATGTTTGGAGAACCTGGCACAGGTACATTGTGTGCTTCTCCTGGTCTCTGTGGGATGACTCTTCCCAGAGTCCTGTTCAAGATCTATATCTAGATCAATTTCAGGAAGAAAAGTTCTCCAGAAATCGAATGAATTGTATAATTCCTGATATAAGTGAGTGTAATCTTCTGAACTTGTTCCAGCCTCTGGTTGGAATACTGATTGGCAGTTACCAGGTTTTTTACCATTCTCCTTGCTAGCTGCTTCTTGATGAGATTCTGAAGGCAAAATACAGAGTAAATTATCCCCTAGAATGTTTATTTCACTTGAAGAGTTCCTGGATGTTTCAGCAGCACTATCTTCCAGTGTGTTTCCCAGTTTGACACTGGAATTAGTGATATTGATATCCAAAGGAACAGCCTCTGGCCTGATCTGCCCATCCTGAAGGGAGTCTTGGTCTCTGATCCTACTTTTATCTTCTGATATATTTTCTGAACTGTTGTTTTCTTCTTTAAAATATTGACCTGAGCTAGATGGATTAGAAAAAGTACATATGAAAGGTCCCAGAGACTGAAAAGCTGTTTGGCAAACCCAAAATCAGGGATCCCTGACCAAGTTAATAAATAATGTTGATAGCTTGGTCCATTTGGATTTCTTCACTGGTTGCATATGAAACTGCCATGAAGCACTTGGCACAAGCCTTCCAGACTACACATACATTATCAGAACACAGCTTGGAAAACCTGGGCAGCAACACTTCCTCAGTGGCTTGCTGGCCAACTACACTGCAAATATCTCCAAAATTGGCAGCACAGACCTTTCGAACATGAAATGCTCTACAATCACAGCACATCTCAAAAAACCTAGGGAGGATAAGATGTTCTGTTATATCCTTCCCAACCATGGGAGGCATCTTGCACATGAAAGGCACAGCTGTGCTTTCACATATTTATCACTGTTTGGGACAGTCATCTCAATATTTGGAAGCTTTCTAGGGAATAGGACACATAGCCCAAGAAAATAATGTTTTCAGGATTTTACTATGAGTATTTCACAAAAATCTTTAGGACATGAGCACATTTTGCTTCCCTAGGAGAGTAAAAATTTTAAAATTATATATAACAAAAAGCAATTTTCCCATCATATTTCTTCAGTATCATCAGTCTCTGAGATAAGGTTCTACCATTTTTAAGGGGAGAAGGGTGGTGGTAAGGAATATTTAAAAGAAAAAAATTTCATTAATTTCAAAGATAGTTGAACCATGCTTTGAATAAATGTCCTTAAGAACATGCCCCCATTCTACATGGCTTTATGCTTCAAATAATTCAAAAGGTGAGAAAGATGAAAGCACACACCATCTGAAATCATGGATAATGGAAGTTCCTCCATACAATATTTACAAATGTTGGCTTGCTGTGCATGTAAATACATAGGTTTATTTGTGTTCAATCTTAATATTTGATTTTATTATCTATAAAATTGTCCAAATTGCTCTGTATTTTGCTTCAATGGCAAAATTTATATTAAGAATGCTGTGCTCTTTGATACAAAGCTGTATGTGCTATAATTCAATGAAGAAAGTTACTGAGGAAAGGAAAAAATCAACCCTAGTACTTTCTAAAATATATTTTGAGATTTATTGGACCTTTTGTGATGTTTTATTTCATGTTGTATATGTGACAAGAGATAGTATATGTTGTTCCCATGAAAATATGAAGTGATGAACAAATTAAATGTATGAAAATCAATCTTTCTTATTTGGGATAACAGTCTACCTATGCTCAAATTAGGGTTATTAATAATTACAAATATAAATTTTAAACTTATGTTTATAAAAAGGTGATAAGAACAATAATTTTAATAGAAGCTCACTTTTCATAAAAAAATCCTAATTTAAGGGTAATTTCTGTCAGAGACAGAATAACAGAGGGGGAATACTGGAAGGGCAGGGAAAAATTGCAAGAAGCAAGATTACAAACTATTCAGACCAATTCAAGTCTAGACTTAAGTCTAGACTTAAGTCTGAAGTAGATATAGAAAGTAAGCATACAATGGGATAGAGTAACAAGTGAATTAAGGTTACAACACTGAGGTCAATTAAGACCATAAATGCCATTTAATACTATAACAATTCAAGAACCCCCATTAGAATCATGTCTAAGTCATGCAGTCACTTGATCTCTTCCTGCTCTGGTCATAAAATCCCAGGGAAAATCATCAGTGAGGAAAACATGAGAACCCAGCCTTCAAAAAAACCTGTTTCTAATGAGACACACAGGTAGTTGCACATATAACTATCTAATGTGTTCTGGGCAAAAAGAGAAATTTGTAACTACTTCCCTAGAGGAATGAAAATATCCTCCTAGAAGGGAGTTCAACCTTTTTTAGATTTTAGAGTTGATTCTTTGTCTGATTCCAGGTGAATATTGGGGTTTTGCCTATAACATATATTCCCAATGCATGGAGAATAACTGTGTCATGATTTTCTTGACAGGACTATAGGTGTGATCTGAGAGGGGACATTTGGAGGAATGCTCCACTGCTTACCTTTGGATGAAGGTCCTGGCATCTTATTGAAACGGTCTTGCTCATGAAGTGACACCTGCTCCTCCTGGATGAGATTATGGAGGGTGGGTGAAGATATAGACTCCATTGAGTCCTGTGAAACAGTGATGTCCAGGTGGATCACTTCATTTACTTTTGGACTATCTTCACCTATGTGGAGAAAAATTTAAATATAGATTCAGGCTGATGGTGAGGGGTGTGGTCAATCCTCACTTACTGTGACTGTGTGCACACACTGGTATGAGTATGGTTCTCCTGGAGATTCTGGAAGGAAAATGCCTCTGTCCCAGTGTGAGCATCATGGGCACTCCCAGTGTAGGACTTGCCAAAAACAGATGGAAAAAATCAGGGATTCCATAAGTAAGGATTAAAAATCTTAAACATTTTATAGTTCAGCTTGGAAGGCAAACATCTATTAGTATATTGGATAAAGATGACTTTTACTAAGTTCCCATTGGAGACTATCTGGGGCCATCTAGTGTTCACCCAGGTCTCATGGATATCCATTATATCCATTTGCATCAGTGGAGATAATCACTTGGATAATTCATGTGCAGATCCCTTTCTAAGACTTCTTCAACTCCATTGGTTTTGTTATAAACTCCCTTATTATCCTTGGATACATTGGAATAATACTGCTGACCTTTATTTTGAGATAAAAGAAATCTGTTTGAAGGTGCAATACTCCATTTTACTGAGACACATCATTTACCTCTGGATTATGTGATGGATACTGCTTATTTTGGAAGCTTTCTAAAACAAAGCACACATATCCCATAGCCCTAACACTGTAAGGATTTTAGATGAGCTTTTTCTGCTAAATCTTTAGGTCATGAATCACTTTTGTCTCTCATAGAGAATACATTAAAAATATATAACAAAAATGATCTTCCCTTCATATTTCTTCAGTATTATTTCTTCCCTGAGACAAAGCCCTACCATTCTGAAGGTGAGAAGGGTGGAGGCATGCAGAGTTTGAAAAGAAAAATCTGCCAATATTTCAAGATAGTTTGTACCACACTTAGAGTAAATTACCTTTAGGCAAGGTGCCCATTTTATATGAATTTGCACTCTAAACAATTCTAAAGGTGAAGAGAGAAGAAGGTATTCTTAAAACCTTCAGGATGTTCCTCTGTCAATATGTGCAAATGTTGGCTTACTGTGCATGTAAATATGAAGGCTGATTTGCATAAAATCTTATTTATCCAATTTTACTATGTGTAAAATTGTGCCAGTTATTTTATACTTTTCTTTAATGTAAAAATTAATACTAAAAATTCTGTTACCCTTGATACAACCTGTATGTACATTAATTCAATGAGAATTGTTACTGAGGAAAGACAATATTGAGTTTGATACCTCCTAAAATATACCTTGAGATGTACCTAGATCTTTTTTATTTGTCTTTCTCCATGTGAGAATCCATGTTGTCTAAGTGACCAGTGATAGTGAGTGTTTTTGCAGTGAAATTATGAGGTGATAAAACAAGCTAAATTTATGGAAACCCAGTCTTTCTTACACAGTCCTGGAACAATTTGATTTCACAGGTCTCCACACTCAAATTTGGGTTATTGATAATTAAATCCATAAATTTTAAACTTAAGTTTATGGAAAAACAATGATAACAATCCTCTAATTAGAAACTCAATTCTAGTCCAAAAACTTCCCAAGTTAATAGTAAATATCTGTCAGAGAAAGAATTCCAGAGGTAAAATTCTGGAATGAAAGGGGAAAAGAAAGACAAGAAGGAGTATTACAAAGTCCCTGACTGTGAACTTGCAGTACAGTTTAAGTCTAGACCTTGTTTGAAGGAGATATAAAAGGAAAGTTTACCATGGGGAAAATACGTAATGATTACAGATTAGAACCCCAAGGTCACTTCTCTCTGAGAATAGATTCCATTTCATACCATAATTATTTATTCAAGAATCTCCATTTTAACTTTGTCTAAGTCATGTATTCATTTGATCCTTTCTTTCTCTGTCACCAGATTCCCAGGGAAACCCTCAGTGTGGAAGACTTGAAAGCCCAGAACTTCAGAAACCCTACCCTAATGAGACACATAGGTAAGTGCATACTTATCTATGTATCTAATATGATCTTGGCACAAAGAGAAGTGAGCAATTATTTCCCTAGGGGAACAAAAAAATCCTCCTAGGAGTTTAATGTTCTTTAGACTTTAGGGTTGATTCTTAGTCTGATTCCAGGTGAGTATTGGATTATGCCTATACCACATTTTCCCAGTGCATAAAGAAAAACTATATCACAATTTTCTTGGCAGGATTATATGTGTGATCTGAGAAGGTTCATTGGGAGGAATGCTCCATTGCTTACCTTTGGATGAAGGTCCTGGTGTCTTATTGAAATAGTCTTGCTCATGAAGTGACACCTGCTCCTCCATTAAGTCCTGTGAAATAGTGATGTCCAGGTGGATCATTTCATTTAGTTTTGGATTTTGTTCATCTATTGAGGAAAAATTTAAATATAGATTCAGGCTGATGGTGATAGGTGTGATCAATCCTAACTTACTGTGACTGTGTACACACACTGATGTCAGCATGTGTCACAGATTCTGGAAGGAAAATGTTCATGTCCCATTTTGAGTGCCATGAAAACTTCCTTTGTAGGATTTGCCAAAAACAGATGGAAAAAAATCAGGGATTCAACAAATAAGAAGAAAGAAATCTTAGCTATTCATTGCCCCACTTGGAATGCAAAGATCTGTCAGTGCATTGGACAATGATAACATTCTGAAGGCATGAAGGGTGGAGGCAAGCAGATTTTACTAATTTAAACATAGTTCCTCCCCCTCTTTTCATACATATCCATTAGGCAAAGTGCTCTTTCTTAATGGATTTATAATTTATATGCTAACCATCTCCAAAGTTGAGAAAAAAAGTAGACATAATTATAATTAAATCCATAAATTTTAAACTTAAGTTTATGGAAAAAATGATAACAATCCTTTAATTAGAAACTCAATTCTACTCTTAAAATCTTGAGAATGTTCCTCTGTCAATATGTGCAAGTGTTGTCTTATGTACATCTGATATGCAGGCTGAATTGTATACAATCCAGGTTATCTGATTTTGTTATGTGTAAAATCCAACAATTATTCTCTACTTTTTCCTATATAAAAATGAAGAATGCTGGTTCCCCTTGACACAACCTGTATGTATTCAAATTTGATGAGGGTTTTGAATGAGGATAGTTAACACCAAGTCTGGTAATTTCTAAATTGTATCTGGAGACTTAGGTAGGAATTTTGTGATGTATGATATTTAATGTGCAAATCCATGTTGTCAATGTGACTAGTGAAAAAGCATGTTTTTGTCATGACAAGATGGGGAGATGATGCCAGCTAAATATAGAGAAACCACCTCTTAAGCTGCCTGGATCAATTTGGTTCACAGTTCCTAACACTCAAACTAGGGTTGTTAAAATTAAATCCATAAATTTTATACTTGTATTTAAAGACTATCAGCCATTAAAACAATACTTTCACTGGAAGCTCACTTCTAGTTTCAACACTTCTAAAGTTAACAGCAAATTTCTGACAGAGAGTGAATTCCAGAGGATTAATCCTGGAATGGGAGGGAAAAAATGGCAAGAAGCAAAGTAACAAAATCCCTGGTAATGAACGTACAGTTCAGGATCAAGCCTAGCTATAGGTTTGAAGTAGATATGGAAAGAAAGTTTACAATGGAGTGCAGTAAGAACTTAATGAAGGTTAGAAGCCCAAGGTCACTTCGGACTGAGAATAGATTCATACCACATCTCTTCAGTCAAGAGCCTCCATTGTAAATGCATCTAAGTCATGCAGTCATTTGATCCATTCCTGCTCTGTCACCAGATTCCCAGGGAATGCCCACAGTTGGGAAGACAGAGGAGACCTGAACTTCAGAATCCTTATCTAATGAGACACACAGTTAGGTGCACACAGAACCAAGCATCTAAAGTGCTCTGGGCATACAGAGAAGAGAGCACCTATTTCCCTAGAGGAGTGAAAAAACTTCTTAGAAAGGACTTGGGCATTCTTCAGATTTTAGAGTTGATTCTTAGTCTAATTCTTGGTGAGTGTGGGGATTCAGCCTATAGCACACATTCCTGCTGCATGGAGAATAGCTGTGTCATGATTTTCTTGATAGGAATAGAGATGTGATCAGAGATGGGTAATTGGAAGAAATACTCTGCTGCTTGCCTTTGGATGAATGTCCTGGAATTGTATCAAACCAGTTTTGCTCTTCAAGGGACACATTTTCCTCCTGGCACCACAAAAAAAGATAGGAGAGAAGCCAAGATTTGCAAGACAATTGACAATTTGACCAAATATCTTTAAATACCTGCTCACTTTATTTCTGGGATTTGCTATGAAATAAAAACATGAGGGCAATACTTGTGGGGCTGGACCAGAGATGCCAGTGTGGGTTTCTGTCTCTGCCATTTACATGGAGAAACTATTCGAGACTCTTTTGATTCCTCACTTTAACCTGAAGGATATTATCTATACCTCATTGGACTGATGAACTCCTAGAACAAGGCATGTTTCATAGCACTCTTCATAAAATTAAATTTATCCCTAACTCAAATGGCTTAAGGCAGCCTAGACTGCAATCTTCTTCCTGCAAAGCAAGCTCTACCACATTCTTCATTTCAGTTAGCAGCATCCAGAAGATATGCAGGCCCAATCGTTGCCACTTCTGTACCTGTTGTACATACCTCCACCAATTCAAAACTTAGGAAAGAAGAAAGCACATACATTCTCAAATCCTGGAGGATATTCATGTATATCAACATGTACAACATTTGATGACTGAATGTAAATACACAGATTGAATTTTTATATTCTACCTCATTTCTCTGATGCTATCATTTCTAAAATAGCCTAAACATATTATCTTAGTGTTCATATGAAAAATAATGTAATAATGCCCTGTCCCTTGAAACAAAGCTATACATACAGCTATAGTATGAGGAAATACTGACAGCAAAATAAACTCCATGTCCAGTACTTTCTCAAAAATATCTTCACACTAAGCTAGGACTTTTGTGATGTATGTTATCTGATGGAAGAATTCATATTGTTTCTGTAATGAATGGAAGTGTATGTGATTACTATGAAAGTATGAGTTGATAAAACAACCTAACTTCACAGAAACCCCACCTGTCTTAAACAGTCCAAGAGCAGTTTATGTTAATAAATTCTTCATGCTCAATTCAGGGTATAAAAAATGTAAAAATCATAAACTCTGTGCTTATAGAATAAAAGTGACAACAGTAAAATAAGGAAAAACTCTGCTGTAGCCAAAATATATCCCAAATTAATAACACACTTATATCAGAGAAAAATATATCAGTGTAAAAATTTTGGACTATCTCAGGGAAAAATGGCAAGAAGGATGAAGAAAAAGTTCTCAATTGAGAACTTCAGTCCAATTTTAGATGTATGTCTGATGCACATGTAGAAAGTAAGGTGGACATGGGGTAGATTTAGAACAGAACACAGTTTAGAAATGCAAAGACCCTTCAGACTAGGAAGAGATTCCATTCAATACTATAGCTTGAAATGGATTACTCAAGATAATCCATTTCAAGTGTGTCTAAGTCATGCAATCATGATTGCTCTGGCCCCAGATGGCTGCAATGAGGAATGTAGAAGGTATGAGAGTCCAGGCTTCAAAAGATCATCTTCTAATAAGACACACAGGTGTATACATACATAACTATTTTTCTAAATTTCTCTCTATTTTTCTAAGTTGCTCTCTTACAAATAAGAGAGCAATTATCTCTGTGGAAGAATGAAAAAAAATTGCCTAATAGGGACTTGTATCTTAACTTCAGTCTTCAGAAGTAATCTAAGCCAGATTCTGAGTGAGTTTGGGGTACTTGTCTATACTGCCTCCTTACAGTATATGGAGAATACCTATGTATCATGAGGTTTTTTTTTTTTGGTCAGGAATGGAACTGGGAGAGCCATGAGACATGTGAGATGGCACTTGCAAGAAGGGAAGATATTCATTGTTCCTGTGCTTGTCTTTGGCTGGATGCCTTGGCTCTAGGAAAAGCTGGCCTTTGAGGTCTAGGGAAACCTGCCCAAGGATGGGCTCCTGGAAGTTCTGAGAAGTTAATTTACTTGGATTCTGTGGAATGAATGCCTTCTCCCCTAGGTGGTTCATTTGGATGGCATATGGATAGTCATGCTCTATGTGGAGAAAAATAGAACCATAGATTCAGGGTGCTGCTGATGTGTGTGATCAAGCTCACCTTTTGCTGAATTCATGAGCACTGGTACAAACATAGTTCTCTTATAGTCTGTGGAATTAATAATGCTATGTCTACTGAGTGTGCATTATCCAAAGGAGGTTAAGTAATAAATAGATAAAAACCTTAAATATGTTATTTTGTTTGGAATGAAGAGATCCATCTGTGAATTGTTCAATGATAACTTTTGCTATGTTCCCATCTGAGAATATTCAAGTCCTTCTAGTTTCTGCCTTGACTTCAACCAAATTTTTATATCTTAGGCAAATTACTTGAATCCTCTAGCCTTACATTCTTCATTTTAAACATACATCTTCCCCACTGCAGAGACTTATAAGGATGGAAGAAAATACATTTATGGACATTGGTTTTTAATATTCTTTAATAATTAAAATATATATGTCAAGAATTGCTAAGATTAGTACTTTCTCTTCTGTGATGTCACCTTGACCAAAAGAGATATGGCTTCCCTTTGTCACTTCTCATTTTAGGGCTGCTCACAAGCAGTAGACTGGCTTTCATCATAATTCCCTCACACTGCTGTTGTCCCAATGGTTCCTCACAGACATTGAGCAGAAGGAAGGTTGCAGTGTATTGGAGAATAGAAACAATGGGCAAACCCCTGCAAGCCAGGAAATCACACTCACAGTCATCAGGAGCTACATGGAAAGTGACTTATTTTGTTCTTTCATTCTTTACATTACTTTCTTTATAAAGAATTATCAAAGATACTGTACTTTGAAGTGAAATACATTATCTAGGAAGGGCATAAAAATGCTCTTGTATCCATTTCTAATTTTTCACTGATGTAACATGGTGAGCTCTTGCTTTTCCTTTCCATCTGGCACAGGTACATTTTTAGTGGTATATTCAGAGCAAGAAATCAGCAACTTTCAACTTTTAGAGTAAAACAAGCTCTTCTGGCACCAATTTAATGAAACCAAGGTTCAGGATAATCAGAAGTTGATTAACACTTGAAAACTGAGTGTACACTAAAATAAAGGATTCAGAAAGGCTGACATGGGATCCTCAAGACTATTGTGCTCTTAGAGTGCTTAGAGCCAGCTATGTTCAAAGGTGTTCTGAGCCTTAGTTATCATTGAGATATTTTATCAAATTAATAAATTTCATTAAAATATATGGTCCTAAATTTTTCAACTGGATGTGCATGTGTGTGTGTGTGTGTGTGTGTGTTGCTGAGGATCACCCAAAGTATAGCACATATGGCCAAGTGCTTTATTCCTGAGGGTAAGTAGGCATGGGGTTCTGGCTAACTCTTGTTTTTGCCCAAGCTGGCCTTGAACCACATTGCTTCCAATCTCTGGCTTGTAAGTATCTAGGGTTACAGGATTATCCACTAAGCATGGCCAGAGTTCATTGGATTTTTAATAAAAAATCATCTCAAATTCAGTTATTTCTCATTGTGCTTCTTATAGCCTAACAATTGTGAAACTTTATCACAGAACCCAAAAGTAGGTCTCGGATTATCCAAACTCAGGGAAGTCAGAGTTTCTTATACTAAAATATCTGTCAGGTATAGTTAAAAGTAAAGGTTCTGTAGTTTTTAAGATGTCAGAAAGCCCCTCATGATTTTAAAATGTCACCATGAAATCTTTTATAAAGAAATTCTTTGAAGTTATAATCATTTTCTAATTTATGTGGTTTGTAAGACTGTAGGTGTTTATGACATGTGGAATCAGATAATATAAAAATCAACTTACAAAAATCATTAGCTTCTCTATACACCAACAATGAAAAACCTGAGAAGGAATACATGCAAACAATTCCACTCACAATAGCCTAAAAAAATCAAATTCCTTGGAGTAAATTTAACAAAGGGTATGAATGACCTCTATAAGGAGAATTACAAACTCCTGAAGAACGAGGTTGAGGAAGACTAGAGAAGATGGAAAGATCTCCCATGCTCATGGATCAGTACAATCAACATAGTAAAAATGGCTATATTACCAAAAGCAATCTACATGTTTAATGCAATTTCCATCAAAATCCCAATGACTTTCATTACAGAGATTGAAAAATCTACCCTAAAGATCATTTGGAAACACAAGAGACTGCAAATAGCCACAGCAATACTCAGTAAAAAGAGCAATGCTGGAGGTATCACATTACCCGACTTTAAACTATATTACAAAGCAACAGCAATAAAATCAGAATGGCACTGGCACAAAAACAGACATGAAGACCAGTGGAACAGAATAGAGGACCCAGATAATAATCCACACAATTATACTCACCTCATTTTTGAAAAAGGTGCCAAAAATATATAATGGAGAAAAGACAGCCTCTTAAACAAATGTTGCTGGGAAAAGTAGTTATCCATCTGCAAGAAACTGAAACTAGATCCATGTCTATCACCTTGTACTATTATCAACTCAAAATGGATCAAGGACCTTAATATCAGACCCAAAACCCTGAAGTTAGTACAGTAAGGAGCAGGAAATGCTCTGCAACTAATATGTGCAGGCAAAGACTTCCTCAATAGAACCCCAACAGCCCAGCAACTAAGAGAAATGGGACTTCATAAAATTAAAAAGCTTCTGCACAACAAAAGAAATGGTCTCTAAACTAAAGAGACCACCCACAGAGTGGCAGAAAATATTTGGCAGACAAGGGACCGATAACAAGAATATACAGGGAACTTCAGAAACTAAACTCTCCCAAAATCAATGAACCAATTAATAAATGGGCAACTGAACTAAATAGAACTTCCTCAAAAGGAGAAATTCAAATAACCAAAAAAACACATGAAAAAACTCTCACCATCTCTAGCCATAAAGGAAATGCAAATCAAAACCACATTAAGATTCCACCTCACCCCTGTTAGAATATCCATCATCAAAAACACCACCAGCATCAGGTGTTGGCAAGGATGTGGGGAAAAAGGAACCCTACTGCACTGCTGGTGGGAATGCAATCTGGAGCAACCACTCTGGAAGAAAATTTGGAGACTTCTTAAAAAGCTAAACATAGACCTGCCATATGATCCAGTTATCCCACTCCTGGGGATATACCCAAAGGAATGCAACACAGGTTACTCCAGAGGCACCTGCACACCCATGTTTATTGCAGCTCTATTCACAATAGCCAAGTTATGGAAATGACCAAGCTGCCCCACTATTGATGAATGGATCAAGAAAATGTGGTACTTGTACACAATGGAATTTTACTCAGCCAGGAAGAAGAATGAAATCTTATTTGCAGGTGAATGGATAGAACCTGAGAACATCATTCTGAGTGAGATCAGCCAGGCTCAGAAGACCAAAAATTGTATGTTCTCCCTCATATGTGGACTTTAGATCTAGGGCAAATGCAGCAATGTGGTTGGACTTGGATCACATGACAAGGAGCACACATTGGAGGTAGAGGAATAGGTTGAAAACCCAAAACATGAAAGCATTTGATGTCCCCACTCCAGAGGAACTATTATAGAAACCTTAAAGCAACAGAGGTTAACATGAGAAGGGGATCAGTAACTAGTGTAAAGATCAGTTAAAGATGAATCAAAATGGGTTGTGACACATGTGTACATGAAAGCAATGCTAGGAATATTTCTGTATAGCTATCCTTAACTAACAAAAACACTTTGTCTTCCTTATTAGGCTTGTGTCTTTTCTTCAACAAAATTAGTGATAAGGGCAGAACAGGACATGCCTGAAACTGAGGTGGGGAGGGGAGGAGAGTGGGGGTGGTCAGGGGGGAGAAATGACCCAAACGATGTATGCACATGTGAATAAATGAATAATTTACAAAAAGATGTCAGAAAGCCCCTCATAATTTTAAAATTCCACCATGAAATCTTTTACAAAGAAATTCTTTGAAGTTATAATCATTTTCTAATTTATGTCATTTGTAAGACTGAAGGTGTTTATGACATGTGGAATCAGGTAAGATGAAAGTAATAATTACAATAATATATATGTTCTTTTCAGATAGTGTTCTTGTAGATAAAAACAGGTAAATTTGTGTAGACAGAGCTCTTTGTAAGAAAATAGTAGGTTTTTTTATATATTGGAGTTTGAACTCCAAAAAAAAATACCAAAAAAACCACAAAGCTGGGGTAACAGACTGTGCCCAGATATTATTTAAGATGTGGTCTCATTAACCTTTGCCAGGGATGGCCTCAAGCTGCATATGACTTAAAGTATTACTTGATATATATATTCAGTGCAAGTGTCCCCAATTCTCAAGAGGAGACCAAGTTCAAAATGATAAGGGTCACACACTAAGTGCAGAATGCATACAGGAGGAATTAGGAAAGGGAAGGAAACCTAAAACTTGAATGGGATTGATGTGCCAACTGTAGAAGAGAGAATAAAGTAATCCTAAAGTGACAGAGGCCACTATGGGAAGGTGCCCAGGAAGTACTGAATAGGTCTGGTAGAGATGAACCAATTTGGGTTGTAATACACATGTGCATTGAAGCAATACTAGGAATCTCTCTGCTTAGCAATCATTATCTCAAACTAGCAAAAACTATGTCTTTCTTATTATTGCTTATGCCTTCTTTTCAACAAAGTTGGAGAAGAGGGCAGAACATGTTCTGCCTGAAAATGAGGGAGGTGGGGGCAGAGAGATGGCCCAAACAATGTATGCACACATGAATAAATGAATAAACAATAAAAAAGATGATATAAATGTCCAACTTATGAGACAAAAAACATGCATTCAAAATGTTGAATTTTAAAAATTAGACAGAAATAAAGTTGACTTTCTAAGATGTATGTAAAGATGTATTCCATGACTAATTATAAATGTAACCACTTGTCACCATTGAAATCAAGCCAGCAGGAACATGTGAATGCTTCCTTATATGAGAACAGTCGAGTCTCTTTTCTCTCCTGCAATGCATCTGGTACCTGGAAACAGGTCAGAACAATCTTGTGACTTTGGTATTGGACAAGAAAGAATGTATTGGCACTACCCTTTTCCTCCTTCAATACTATTTTGTGTAATTTAGAACCACGATTCAGGGCCTGCAGAGTGGCTCAAATGGTAAGAGTGCCCATCAAGCAAGCATCCGGTCCTGAGTTCAGAACCCCAGTGCTGCAAAAAACAAAAAAAAATTGCTGACTTCCACTAGAATCACTATATAGAAACAAGTGACATAAAAATACCTATTTTATTCATCATTGTGAACATCCTGGCTACTGTACTATAGTCTCAGAAATCAAATATTACATAGTATTGAAGATATGGGGTTATTTTTTTCTCAATACCAGTAAAACAGATGACAGAGTGTCATTACTCTCAAGTAGATCAATTGATTCCTGATGTTCTTAAGAATGAAAGACCATTATTTCAAAACTCTGTATTTGAAATAATTGCTAAACTCAATGCCTGTCCCTAGAGGATCCAGTACTGGAAAGGGAGCACTATTGGAGAGAACTGAGAAAAATTAGAATATGAACAGTAGATAAAATTTTATATTGGCTAATGCTCTATCTCAGCCATGAAGCACTTCCCTAGCATGTGTGAGGCCCTGGACTCAACTCAAACACCAGCACTGTATACACAGACACACACTATATCATATATATATATATATATATATATATATATATATATATATATATATAATATCATATATATGTAACAATATTAAAGTTGCTAAAGTTACTCAATGGTATTTAAATAGAATATTCTCATTCTGAGGAATAGGTAAGTAAGGACAGAGAGGAATGGTAGATATAACAGACTTTCAAAAATAAGTGTACATATATGCTTTTCTAAGGAAAGGGATAAGAAACAAAGTATATGATAAAGGAAATAAGGCAAAGTATTATCAAATGAGTGGATAAAGATAAAGGGCATATGATATTAGTCAAATTTTTACTTCAATGTATGTTCATTTGAAACACACAAAATCATTTTAAAATAAAACATCTCTACATTTTTAAAAGCATGGAAACAACTATAACCAATATGCATATAAGCAGTAAAAATGGGAATAAAAATTTAATTGTAGTAAGAAATACCTGCTTGGGGAAATTCCTTTAGTACAAAAATATGTACATTTCATGGACATTTAATTTGAAATATTTCTTCTTTGTTTAGGCATTATATCTAACATGGGCTATTCTTGCTTCATATTGTCCATAACTTACCATATATGCCTGCATGTTATATATATGTGTGTTAGGTATATATCACATATAACAATATTTCATTGTGATGTTTACCTACATGTATATAATGTACTTTGACCAAATTCATCTCTATTTCTATTTCTTAACCCCATTTACTACACCCTGTACTTGTTTCCTTCATTAAAGTTTTTAGTTCCATGTAATGCTTTAAATTATCTCTAATATTTTATAAATTCTCTTTTCTAATCCTTATAAATTTTCTCTTTCCCTACTCTCTCTCTCTCCCTCTCTCATTCTGCCTAAGTCAGGAACTTGAAATTTTATTTTTGGTCTTAAAAACACTTACAGAGTGAT
Organism: Castor canadensis; assembly: GCF_047511655.1. NCBI lineage: Eukaryota > Metazoa > Chordata > Mammalia > Rodentia > Castoridae > Castor > Castor canadensis. The sequence continues at coordinate 81,473,949 of NC_133392.1, forward strand.
GGATGTCTTTGGTGAAGATCTGGAGCTCAAGACTCTTTTGGTTGTCTTCTTTTGTTAGATTGATGTTTCTAATGATTAAATAATAACCAAAAATTATAAAATGAATTAACTAGTATCATTTTTAAATAAAATCTATGTTTTGAAAATTGTCAATCTTTATTATGTTATATTTAAAGCATATGAAAATATTCAGCAAGATCAATTATGTGTTTGAAAATAGGCAATAATATTTCAGGAAAATAAGCTGTGGCCCTGAGGATACCAGGATGCTATGGTACATAAGATTTGGGAAGCAAGTCTAGACCTCAAAGCATTTTTGCCTGGATGGGAGGGCCCAACACCTTCCTGGGCTCAAGGGTAGATAGGAAGCAGCAGTTTCTTTGAATTGGCTCAACTGAGTAAGTGCCCTGTGTTTATGAGAATTTAAAGTATGGTTCAAGAATAATGTTAACTCCAATCTATAGGTTGAAGAAAAGAAAGGATAATAGTTTTAACCAAAACTCCCTCAACTATAAACAGTGTACATATCACCTAGAGAATACTATTTATAATAGCATCCAGGGTAAATGCAAGTAAGAATTTATTTGAGGACAGTCTAATAATTTCTGTGACTAAAATGTAGAATAGTTTGAGGAACTGAATTTTAGGGACTTTCCTTCTTTTATCACAAATAGAAGAATTAAAATATGTTCACTGGCAAAATATCTTTCTAGGAGTGAGTGCCACTTTTCTTTTTGTTCCAAAGAGCTGCAATATAAAAAGTGAGGAAAATTAAGCATAATATATTTATGCTAAGATTTTAAGATCATCATTTCAGATAAAAGCATTAGCAGCCCATTGTTACTGCTGTGGTACAGGTGGAAGTAGTACTCTGCTAATAACTGAGTTTAAGGGACCCTGCTCTTTACAGGTGATTTTCCAGTGATGGGAAGTGTATTTGAGAGGGAAGGAATGTTGGTTTGGAATTTAAACACCAGATTCCAGCCATACCCTGCAAGCTATGTGACCACAGCCAAGTCACATAACAGGACTAAGATTCAGTTACCACAACATATGAATAGGCAAATTAAACCCAGGGAGCTTGAAGTACTACTCATATGCAAAAAAATACTGTTAATCAGATTTAATCATCTGTAAGAAATTTGTCTTTGGATGGACTACTCTTGCATCAGAAACAAGACTGTCTTTTTAGAGGAAAAAAACCCAAAATGATTTATTTCTTTATAAAATCTTCAGAATTGTAATATGGAAAATTACTTCCTAGAAAACATTCATTAGTGTGATCCTCTGGCCAACATCAATTCACCTGGACCTTAATTGCTAATTATTCCCTTTGCTATTTCACAGTTGTATTAAATATCTAAATTAAAATATTTTAAGAATCATTCTTATATGGAATGATCACTTATTATTTTTTTTAAAAACTGGCATATTACATATAACATGAAACTGACCATCAGTGACATTTAGTAAACTCACAATATTGTTTATCTATCATCATTATCTTCTTACCAAAACCAAGCTCTTTACATACTCATTACTCTCCAAATTATTCCTACAAAGTAGACATTAGTTTCTACTTTGGCTAATATGACCAATGCTGCAGTGAATATTTGTGCAGAAAATTTTGTGTAGATGTTTGCATTTTTCATGAATCTACATTCAGTAGTAAATTGCTGAGTCATTGAGCAATCCCATCTTGAAATTAATATGGAAATATCAGACTTTTCCCCCAGGACTGCTACATTTTATATCTCTATTGATAAAAGCAACTCTAATTTCCATCTCTCTGCTGTCTGGGATGATTTTCATCATGACTGTGGATTACCCAGATAGCCCATAAGTTACATGTATACATGGATATTACTTCTATTATGCCAATTTAAAGAATCTTAACAACAGCAAACAGAAAAGTACTAGGTGCTGGGCATTTTTGTAACATTATAACTAAATGGAAATCTAATTTTTACAGCTCATCCACGCATCAAAACTGTAGAAGGATTTTGTAAACCATCTCAGCGAAGGCTTCATATATATTCTCAACTTGAACTCCTTCCTTTAACCTGCTACATGGAGAAAGCATTAAGAACCTTTGAAAAATCTGCCATGGAAGAGAAGACATGTAGAGATTGTTACAAACACAGTCTTCTTGCCGATAATCTTTGGAAAGTTCCTTAAGTCAAAAGATGCATCATAGAATTTACTAAATTTATAAAATTGTAATAATTTTAATTATTTCAACTTTGTGATAGTGCATCAGGTTTTGGCAGAGTGATGAAGAGAATAAAGAGGAATACTGAGTGCAGGTGATGAACCCTCGATGAGAAAAATATATATGATGTGTGATGTGGTTGTTCAGAGCAGCAACTTTGTGTTACATGCTAACTGTGAGATCAAGAGTATGAGCACAAGATGGCTAGGTAGACAGCCACATTCTCATTTTTATGCAAGACTATAAATGTTTTGGAAAACTAACCTGTACCGTATGAATAAACCTCTATTTCAAATTGTCTAAAGATACCATATGTGATATATATTACCTACAGGCAACAAATATGATATTCTGTGACATGGTAATTCATGCATCTCAGTATTTGATAACAACATTTAAAAAATTTGTACAGTTAAATATTAATCTGTAAGGAATTAAATTGGGAGTACAAAAGGAATTTTTCAAACTTAATTGGACTAAATAATACTTGATGAAGAAAGATCTACTCAGATAGTTTTAAAACACAGATAATATCTGATCATTATAGTGAGAGGATGTTGAAGAGGCCTACTTCCTTGCTTCCTGTTCTGCCTTTCACAGTCCCTGAACACCCACCACCCCAAGTAGCTTCTGGAGCCCTAGTGAAAATGCACTGGTCAAAGCCTATTTGTTGATTCATTTCAACATATTTGCTTATAAAAATCTCTTAGGGAAAATGACCAATCTTATGGAAGGTCAAAAAATGAGTCTGCAGCTTAATATGCAGTCAGATGAAAATGTTTTCCTATTTTGAATAAGTTCTGAGAAAATTTTAATGGCACTTTTGATCTGGGCTAGACAATATAAAGGTAACTGTGCCCTGTCATAAATAGCCCATGAACACAAGGCCTAGTTGTGGGTCTTACTGAAAGTGGCCCTGAAGTTCTCCATCAGCCACTCCAAAAGAAAGGACTTCTTGGCACTGGAGTGGCCTTCTTCCACTTTCTTCACATGGTGTGCAGTGGGATTACATGTTTGATTTTCAAGATTTTCTTACACCTAAGAAGATAATCAAGCACAATCTCTGTTTGGGTCTTAAATGTGGGAATAGCTGTGATCATGGGAAGAAACTAATTCTCCCTGCTCCAGAGCAAAGCATGTCACTTCTACCTCTAGCAGCCTTGGGGTCTGGCTCAGTGAACAGCTCTATGGGTCACGACCAAGGGTGTGGTGGGTGAAGGCTAAACCAGGAAGCGCTGAACACACTTTATGTACAGCACCAAACAGTTGTAGACTATACTATTTCAGAATGCTAAATACTGAGTAAGCATCATATTCTGTATTTTAAAGATGTGTTGTAGAGAAGCATTGATGTAGTTTCTATGGCTTCAAAAATTATTTCAGGGGCTGAACAATAATGCAAGCATGTATGATTTCTGAAAACATAATTTTTTATATGACAAATGGGGCTAGAAATATATAACTTTCAATTCAAGGGTTTCAAACATATTTCAATCTTAGTTCATACAAGATTTATTATTGTTAGCAAACAGGTTATTGTAAATTTCCTGTCTAATGATTTTGGTCACATCAGTTTCCAACTGATCCTATTCATACTAAAAAAAATCAGCTCTAGCCTACAATCCTACTTAAGCTAAAAAAAAAAAAAATTGAATATGGGAAACCAGAGCAGAGATCACAAGGTAATCCAGGTGAGTTGTACACACTCAAAAGGTGTATGTTTTTTCCTATTTTGTAACTACTCTTTTACTATTAATATCATAATAGTTATGAAGCATATTCTGCTTTAAAAATACAAGTCAATTGCAATTAAATAAATAACTTCTTAACTAGCATCCTAATGACTATCAAAATTGATCATGAAGGCCCCATTTTCTTGGGAACAGAATTTTCTAATGTACAGATTAGGAGTCCCTAATACAAAAATCAAAAATTTAAAAAGTTATGAAATGCAAACCTTTCTGAGCACCAATATGATACCATAAATTGAAATTTCTACACCTGATCTCATGAACATCACATAAAATTACCTTTAGGCTATGCCTAAAAGAGGTATACTAAATATAAGTGATCAAGAACTCTTGTGTGTATATTCAAATTTCCAAATCTGAAAAAAATCCCCAAACTGAAACACTTCTGTTCCCAAGTATTTTAGATAAGATTGAGTATCCTCAACCTGCAGTCTTAAAGCAATGACTATTTCTTGTGAGCTAAATCAACCTCTTTTCTTCAATAAAAATCTCAAAATAAAATTTATTAGCATTCAGCACAATTAGAGAAAATATATTACATGTAAAAAAATACTTAAGTTCCCATGAATCCCTACACACAAATTGAAATTCACTTATTTCCACAAAATACATGGGGCAATTGGAGAACTCTTTATAACATTTTAGGTGATTACTGGTTCATCAGCCTCAAAACTGAGTCTTTTCAAATGAAGCCAGAGATGATATGAGGTAAAGTGAAGCACAAATCTCTCCTCTCTTTATGTAGAGAAGTTGGGAAATGAGGCACACATTTTTGATTATTCATTTGAAGGAATTGATTGAAGGTGCAACACATGCTTTCTCTAAGAGGAACTTGTAAGGGGAAAGAAAACATTTGTTACTGCAGGGGATTAAGAGATGTTTTTTCTCAAAAAGAAAATTCATCATACTACTAGTGATCGTGAGTATGCCCAAATGATAATAGTTACATCTCCTTTCCTAAAAATTGTGGTAAACCCTTGTAAAAATTATCTGCATTCAATGCTGATGCAATTCTGTGCTTTCTGTATTTCAAGGGCCTTGTGATATGAACCTATTTCAATTGCATGAAATCATTTATAGTTTCTAATATTCCAAATGGATATAGAGAGTATAGGAAATATTCTTTGTTTGGTGGTACTGGGGTCTGAACTCAAGGCTTCCCACTTGCTAGGCTGTTGCTCTATCCTCTGATCACCACATCTAGCCCATTTTTCTCTGGTTATTTTTGAGAAAGCTCTCATTTTGTTGCCAGTTAAGCCTGGACCATCATTCTTTTACACTTCCTGCCACAGTTGGAAGGATGAAAGATGTGCAACATTGCACCCACTGTATTGTTGGACATAGAAACTTACAAACTTTTTACCTGAGCTGGCAACAAACTGTGATCCTCACAAACTCAGCCTCCCAAGTACAAAGATTAAAGTGTGAGCCACAAATGCCTGGCATAAAATCTTTTAAGAACTAAGTCTCTGAAACAAAGACATTATTAAATAAGTTGATGTAATTTTAGAACATTATGAAAGACCTTTTGATGGATGTAAGGGAGTATCTCAAAAGTAGTATGTGAAAATTGAAAAAGTATTGCACAACTTTTAGAATAGTGGACCAACCAGAATAAAAATTCAGTTCTAGAATAGATGCAATTTTCTAACATAAAGAAAATATTTTCTTTATATGAGAAGTTTATAGCAGAACACTAAGTTTTGTAAAACTCATTGATGGATCAGCAGTATCCATGGCTTCTGGTAAGAAAAGAAAGGTCTATTCTCCCTTAGTATTTGCATAATTAAAAAGTTAAGAAAAAGAAGTGAAGAAAAACATGTTTCCTTTAAAAATAGAATGTGAGTGATCTACAAGCTCCTCAGAACCTGAGAGTAAGTACTGTGGCAGTGATCACTCTTCTCAACTGAGCACAGATAGACATAAAGTGAATTGGCCCTGGGCACTGGTGGCTAATGCTTGTAGTCTTAGCTACTCAGAAGGCAGAGATTGGGAGGATTGCATTTCAAAGCTGGCCAGGGCAAATCAGTCATTAGCCCCTATCTTGAAAAAACCTATCACACCAAATGTCTGGTGGAGTGGCTCAAGGTATAGACCCTGAGTTCAAAAAAGTACCACAAAAAAGTGGACTGGAATTTGAATAAAACTGACCTGGATTTGAGACACTCCTTGCAATTTCCCAGGGCTTGAATTTGGACAACTTACTGTGCCTTTCTCAGCCCCTGATCTCTTATCTGAAACCTGGATTCCATCGTGCAACACCATAATATATATTCTTTTAAGCAGCCCATGAAACTTTCTCCAAAATAGATCTTTTAGGTCATGAAGCAAGACTTAACAAATGTAAAAAAACTGAAGTAACTCCCTGAATACTCTCTGACCACAACACAATAAAACTAGAATTCAAAAACAAAAGTAAAAGCAGAAAATACTCAAACACCTGTAAACTGAACAATACTTTGCTCCATGATCAGTGGCTCACCCAAGAAATAAGGGAGGAAATCAAAATGTTTCAGGTATGTCAAAATTTTTAGCCATAAATACATACAATAAAAAAATACAGAAAGATTTTAGGTAAATGACTTAATGCTGTATTTCAAACTCTTGAAAACCAAGAATATGCTAAACCCAAAACTAGTGAAGGAGAGAAATAATAAAAACAAGTGCCAAAAGTAATGAAAAAAAAACCAAAATAGACCATACAAAGAATCAATTAAGTGAAAAGCTGGTTCTTTGAAAAGACAAATAAGAATGATAAATCCCTAGACAATCTGACTAAAATAAGGAGGGAAAAATCACATGAAGAAATGCTCAACATCTCTGATCATAAAGGAAATGCAAATCAAAACCATGCTAAGATTCCACCTCACTCCTGTTAGTATGACTATCATCAAGAACACAAACAACAAATGTTGGTGAAGATGTGGGGAAAAAGGAACCTTCATACACTGTTGGTGGGAATGTAAATTAGTGAAACAACTATGGAAAACAGTATGTAGGCTTCTCAAAAAACTAAAAATAGAACTGCTATATGATCTACCAATACCACTCCTAGGGATATAGCTGAAGGAATGTACATCAGTTTGCAATAAAGGTACCTGCATTATTCACAACAGCTAAGCTATGGAAACAGCCCAAGATGCCCACTACTGATGAATGGATTAACAAAATATAGTATTCACATACAGTGGAATTTTATTCAGCCATAAAGAAGAATGAAATTTTGTTGTTTGCAGGAAAGTGGATGGAACTGGAGAACATCATCCCAAGTGGAGTTTGCCAGGTTCAGAAAGCTAAAGGCCACGTTTTCTCTCATATGTGGAAAACAAACCTAATAGAAATGTAAGCAATATTATGAAAACCAGGTTATCCTAGTGGAGGATCACATACAAGAGAGGGAGGGTAAGTGAAGGAAGTTAAGGTGAATATGGTTAATGTACTTCCTATACAAGAATGACTCAAGTTATAACAAAAGCACCTGCAACCCAAATGTTTATATTGCAGCACTATTTACAAGAGCCAAGCTATGGAAACAGTCAAGATGTCCCACAATTGATGAATGGATCATGAAAATGTGGTATTTATACACAATGGAATTTTACTCAACCACAAAGAATAATGAAATTTTATCATTCACAAGTAAATGGAAGGAAATGGAGATCATCTTAAGCAAAATTAGCCAGGCTAAGAAGGCAAAAAGTCACATGTTCTCCCTCATATGTGGATTATAGACTTTAAACAAATGCAGTAATAATATTGGACATGGGTCCCACACTAAGGGGAGTATGTGCACAGGAGGAATAGGGGAAGGGAAGAAAACCTAAAACTCTAATATGGTTGATGTGCTCCCTGTTGAGTGAATAAGGTAATATTAAATTAGCAGAGGCCACTATAAGAAGGAGACCAAGGAATAGCAAAGAGGTTTGGTAGAAATGAACCAATGTGGATTGCAATACACAAGTGCATGCAACACTAGGAATCTCTCTGCATAGCTATCTTTATCTCAAACTAGCAAAAACACTATGTCTTTCTTATTATCTCTTATGTTTTCTCTTCAACAAACTTGGAGAAGAAGTGGTTGGAACAGGTTCTTCCTGAAAGTTGGGGGTTGAGGGTTTGGGGGAGTGGGAGGGTGGGGGGAAGGTGGCACAACAAATGTATACATAATACACATGTAAGTAAATATAAAATGATCAAAGGAGAAAGAAAAAAAATAAAATCCCCCCCTAAAAGAATCAATATAATTTTTAAACCTGTTGAAATCACTATGAGAAGAGGATTAATGTAGAAAAAGGAAAAATAGAGGGGAACCAATATGAGTTATAATACATAAATGCATGGAAATTTTACAAAGAAATACCATATATGCCTATCTTAAACAATCAAAAATGGTTTTTTTTCTTCAAAAACAGAGAACAGGAAATCAAAGCAGGTCGTCTGTGGTGGGATGATACCAGTGTGTGTGTGGAGGACATAATGAAAGTGTAGAGTTTGAATATGGTGGAAATATCATGCACTCATGTTTGTAAATGGAGAATAAGACCTGTTGAAACTATTCCCAGAATGGGGGAAGAAGGGAAAAGGAGAATGAGAGAGGGGATGAATTCAACTATGTTCTATTGTAAGAAATTTGTAAATGTCACTACCTGTGTCGAACTCTTGGGAAAGTTACATGTGACATAAGTGATGCTCTTAGTATGGCTCTGATAACCTTCCAGTGAATTCACCTTGGTAATAGAGAGAATGCAAGTAGCCTGAAAAATTTAGGACTTGTCTTCAATCAGGCTCTGGCATAGAACTTCCCAAGGATCTCATGCCAGGGCCTAAGACATCCTTTTATTGGTCCTCTTTACAACATTACCACCTCTACCACAACATCTCAAGGCAATTTCTTTTATCCTGGTCACCTCATGTTGCCTTTATATTTTTCTCTACACTTTGGATAGATTGACTACTTTTTTATGTCACTGTTAACTAAGCATTCTGTTCCATTTTTTACTGGATACCAAATATGCAGAAATTATTATTTTATTTACTGCTGATGAAAGCTTGAGTTTGGTGTTGAGAAAGAACCAAAATGATTGTGGAATCTTTGAAGAGAATCAGAAGGAAAGAAAGCAAGCCTGTGCTTTGAAATAAACATATCTAATTTTAAATGTGCACTCTGCTGACTACTGTGCAGCAATGTGGGGTAAGCCATTAGACCTCTGAGTATCAAGTCCCTCTGTCAAACCATGAAAATTAGCTTATATCATAAGGGAGAGGTAACGGGTGGACAAGATGAGATGCATAAGGTGCTTAGCATAATACATCACAGGAAATATGCCACAGATGAATTATACTTATTATTGTTACTTAGATGAAATATAGTTTTATGTCTTACCATGACATGGCATAGATAGAAGGTAGAAGGATGACAAAAAATGAATATTTGATGAACAATAAAAACAGAGAGGGACAGTTAAAGAGATGCCCAGGCTAATGAATTCATTTCATCTCCCTGCTGTCAGACAACTAAGAAATCGCTGTGTTTTAGGCTGGGTATTGGTGCTCAGTGTTGTGAAGAAAGTGTGTCCAGTTGACCCATGCTCATGTGTCTTTCATTTCCACTGATACCCCACGGTAGATTATCAGGAGTTTTACCCTCTGGTGATTAGGGATATTGCCTCCTCTGACTGGTTGCCTTAGCTCCAATGCTGCTTGTCCTCCTCTCCATTATCTAACAATAGCCAGAGCAATACAGTAAAAATTAACCTCTTTGAGCAATCCTCTAGTTAACTACCCTTCAGAATAATATCCCAAACCTTTAAAATTAACCTATGGAGACAGTGTGTGAACAGACCCCTGGCAATTCTCAAGTCTCCTATCTGGAACATGCCTTCATGTATTAGGTTCACATCACACCATGTCAGACTTTGTTGAACCATTCCCTCCAAAACACCAAGCTGCACTCACCTTAGCTCTGCTGCTACCTCTGCCTAGTGTTGGGATGGTCACTGCTTTTGATCTCCTAGGTCAAGTTTAAATGTCATCACCCCAGAGGGTCTCTGTATGAATCTCTAACACTTTCCAATCTTCTTCTCCACATATCAAAATAGCTATCTTTTTATTAGAACTGATATAATTTGACATTTCCATTTTTCTTTTTGTCTGTTTATAGACCCAGGGAAAAGGGTAACTGCCTGTTATATTTGTGACCGATTCTCTTTTTTGGTGAGACAGGGCCTCACTATGTGGCCAAGATTGTGATATTCCTGCTGAAGCTTGTGATAACTCCTGCCTCAACCTTCTGAGTGCTGCGATTACAGAAGTGAAGCACAATGCTTGATTCTTTCGATTCTTGATTGTATTCTATATAGGGATGCAGAACAGGATTCCATAAGTGCTTTTGAAATAAACAAGGAGTCAAAACATTTGCAAACAACATAGAAAAAACTTTATGACTCCTTATAGTAAGAGTTAGTGAAAATCCATGTTAGTGAAAATGCATGTTGTAATAATCAGGAGACAATGCAGTGCATAGTTACCTGGTATTAGATATAAGTAAGTAATCACTGAATAGGAACAGATGCCTCTTCTTCCTATGTCAGCCACTTCCTAGATCCATGGGGCCACAGATGAGCAGGTTTGGATATGTGGCTTCAGAAGACATGTTTTTTTCATCATGTATTATCATTTTAGTAGAAATGTTTTAGTGATACACATCAAACACCACAGAACAGTTAGCCAATGGTGAAATACTGTATAGAGCTTTATGCAAAATTTCAAGGGGGACACCATGCTAAAAGTGATAGTCTCATTTCACAAATAAGGACTCCACCACTGAAATCCAGGAGTCATTGAGTAATGTTTTTAATAGCGAGCAGATTGGATGATGTCTCTTAGGAAGGTAAATGAAGAACAGATTCACAAAGAGATCCCTGGGGATTGCCTATTCTGAGAGTATTAAATGATGGGAGCTATCATCCATGACAAATGCTGTAGCAAGGCCAAGGCAGATGAAAACTGAGAACTGGGCATTGGTTTTATCAACATGAAAGTCTTTGTAAACATGACAAGAACAGTTTTTGGAACAGTAGAAGACCTGTGAAGAAGTAGTTCCAATTTGGTGTAATGTTAGCATGAAAATTGAGGTAATTGAGGTTCTGGAACATTGATTCCCATCTTATGTACATCAACATTCAAATTATGGGGGGAAAGTTGCTAAAGAACAAAAAATAATAGTAGAAATAGCAAAAGGTTTGAGACGTATTGAAGTGCTTAGATTTTTGGTTGAGCTGTGGTGACTTTCCAATAGAATTATTGGTCCTAATACTTAAAACCAAACAGACTGGACAGAACATAAAATGTCATTCATAACTACAGAAGTTATCTTCATAGACACACACAGTGTTATCTTCCATGATGCCAAGAACATGTTTTCCCTGATAACACAAAGCCTATAGTGTTGAGTTCAACAGTACTAAATAGTATAATCATTAGTAGTTTTTCATGAAACTAATGCTGAAGGCAAGAATTAGTTCACGTATTCAAGAGGAACCAAGAAAGAATCATTCCTGGGACAACCAGACTCATTTAATGATGAAACTCAAAAGCAGTATAGTAAAACACTACCTGGCCCAGTGAAGCATTGAGTAGAAATCTTTGTACTTCATATGAACATCAATTATCCTCCAATTCTTGACTCTGAACACAACCCATAGCCACAGCACTTGTCAGAGCACTATAAACAACTGTCTGAAATCAGAGGATACTGCAGTAGTTAAAAAATCACCTATCATTGTGATGTCAGGGTTCCAAAGCTCAGTCATAACTGACAGATTAACATACCTATTTCCCTTCTGATTTGCTTCCTTCTTAAAATTAATCTTTTGGAGGTAATTGTAGCCTGATATTTAGTTTTAAGAAATAATATGGAGAGATTACCTCAATCTTTATTCATTTCCCCCAATATACCAAAAAACTGTAGTACAATATATCATAACCAAGTGTATTAGTCCAATTTCCATTATTATAAAAATACCTAAGTGTGAGTATATTACAAATGTTTATTTCATTCATACTCTTGAGGAGTTGAATATCCAAGATCAGATTGTCACCTCAATTTGTCCTCTGATAAGGGCCACCTTGGTTGTGTCAAATCACAGTGAATGGGAGATGTCAGGAACATGTGTGAGAGATTATATGGTGAGACAGAAAGTTACACCGAGTGGAGTGGGGCCAGAGTTGCTCTGTGGTAACAATCCTCTCATATGAACACACCAGGTCTCACAGACTTAATCTATTCAGAAGGCAGCACTCTAATCACTTGGTGATCTTCCCTTAGGATCCACCTCTTAATGGTCTCACTATCAACATTGCAATACTTAGGACCAATCTTACAACACATGAGTCCTTAGGTGCCAAATCATAGGCAAACCATACCAGAAAGATATTAATATCATTACAAAGGTCTTTTACACTACCCTATTACAGTTGGACTGACTGTCTTCCCACCTCCACCACCTTTGTAATCCTTAGCAATCATTCCTCTGCTCTCCATTTCTGTAATTCTGTCATTTCAAGGCTTTTATATAATTAGGAAAATATAGGATATAGCATTTAAAATTTTTTCTACCACTTAGCAAAACTGGAGATTCCTTCATATTATTGTGGGTATTTACAAGTTTATTTCTTTGTATCAGTAATATTCAGTACTACTGTTTGTTTTCTTCTCTTATTAGCATATATTAATTGTACAGGGGTTTTATTGTGGTATTTCTGTACATGCATATAATGTACTTTGATTAAATTCAACCTTTCCCATTTTTACAGATTTTAGTTGGTTTCATTATGCTATTTTCACAATATATATACACTTACTTTAATAATTTACATATTTGTTTAACCATTTGCTTTTGGGGGGAATTTGTTGTTTCTACCCTGGGTGATTACAAATAAAAAGGCTATAGACAATTATGATCAGGTTTTGAATCAAGGTAAGTCATTATGTCTCCAGAATTGATACTTAATAATTATATTTCCAGGTCATAATGTAGATCCACATTTAGATTTTAGCCATTGTGGTAGATGTGCAGTGATATTTCATTGTGGATTTAATTTGCTGTACCTTGATATAATTAATGATGATGAACATCTTTTCAAATGCTTATTTTCCATCAGTATTTTTCTTAATATCATGGAACTTACAATATTCTTCCCAAAACATTTTATTTAAAGACAGACTTCCTTTATCTCTAAAAAGAAATTGGCTGCTTTATAGATGAAAAGATCACTGTACAGGTATCCTAAATACCTAGGAAACAAATAGCAATGAGGTAACAATAGGGATTCAAATCCAGCTTTCTCAAGGAGGTCACAGAAGGATTGGGCAGTGAGGCAACCTAAATTCTCCCTCATGGAATGTTTTCTTTCCATAAACACCATATAGGACTGCCATTTTATCTTACTAACAAAGTTTATGGTTTCCCTTACACTTTAATAGTTATTTGAATACATATCTGTATTTCCCACTAAGGCTTTCATGGCAAGAGCCTATGTCTGACTTAATAGTTACAGACCTCAGCTCACTTGTGAAATTTTTAAAACTTGGTGAGTAAATAAATGAAACAATTTTCTGCATGGATGGGGAAGAAAACATGATGTTTTAAAATAGTCACTTTTTCATTTATTTAAATCAATTAATATAGTTTCTGACCCAGCATTAGGTCAAGGTCACTTTGATAGGTCTGGACAGCAGATATAAAAAGGCACCCAGACTCAGCTGTCACAAAATGAGATTTGGCTGGGAAGAACTGAAATTCAACATAGTCACTCTGGTAACTGTGTAGCACCAGATACTCACATACACTGCAAAATGTTAAACAGTGAAGTGAGAGATTAAAAAGGGGCTTGATATGGTAGATTGTGGGGAGGGCTGGCAAGAAAAGCTTCTGGAAGGATTCATTTGAAGCCAGGAGGTTCATGCATATAATCCCAGCTCCCCAGGTAGCAGAGACTGGAGAGCTTGAGTACTTGGGCATCAAGGGTAAGGTTACAAATACCCTAGCTCAAAAAAATTGGGCTGGAATGTTGCTCAAGAGGAAGAGCATGCTCTTAGCAAGGATGAGGCCATAGTTCAGTCACCAGTACCTCAAAAAATAGTTTGCTGGATTGGAGATACTAACAGAAAGTACAGAAAGTGAAATAATCCAGAAATAGATAAGTAGGAACTAGAAATTCAAGTCCTGTTAGTCATTCTAGGGCTTATTAAACCCTCTCAGAACCAAAGTAGCATAGAGGTAGCATTTGGATTATAATCTGCAGAGAAATCATAGGCATTTAAAGAAAATGTTATTAACACATTATTGCAGTTTAGTGTGGTATATTCAAATATTCATGCAACATGCACAGGTCCAATACCCTCCACCCTTGCCAATAACTAATAATCACTATCTTACATTAAGGATGACATTTTCTAGATTCCACATATGTGAGAACAGGTGATATTTGTCTGTCTGTGTCTGGCTTATTTCACTTAACATAATGTTTTCCAGTTCTATCTGTTTTTACTAAAAATAACAGGATTTGAATTTTTAAATGACTGAATACTATTCCATTTTGTAAATATGCAACATATTATCTATTATTTCATTCATCAATAGACATAAAGGACTTTAGCTTGAAGTAATGTCATTTTCGATGTTTGCTTTTTTGCCCCATACATTTAGAGTTATATCCAAAAAATGAATCCCTGTGCCAATGTCTAGAAATATTTCCCCTAAGTTTCTTCTAGTTGTTTCAGAGTTTCATGTCCACCTTGAGTTAACTTTTACAGGATGAAAGATAGGGATAACAATTGAGGGTCTATACTAGTCTGGGAAAGATTACTGTACTTAGAATCATGGAGTTCATTAGGTGACACTAACCTCCCATCAAGCATCCGTCAGAACCTATTTAAGGTGAGAAATGTGGAAACACTTACCTCTATAGCTTTCCCAGTTCCCAGATTACTGCATAGCCACTCTTCTATTCTTGTCCTCTAAGAGAGGTTACAGACTCTGCTTCTATAATCTGGTAATGAATTCTGATAATACATGAGATTCATTTTGTGAAGTTCTTTTTTCTTTCTTTTTTTATTATTTTATTATTCATATGTGCATACAAGGCTTGGGTCATTTTTCCCCCATGCCCCCATCCTCTCCCTTACCACCCACTCCACTCCCTCCATCTCCCCCCCACCCCTTCAATACCCAGCAGAAATTATTTTGCCCTTATTTCTAATTTTGTTGTAGAGAGAGTATAAGCAATTATAGGAAGGAACAAGGGTTTTTGCTGGTTGAGACAAGGATAGCTATACAGGGAGTTGACTCATATTAATTTTCTGTGCGTGTGTGTTACCTTCTAGGTTAATTCTTTTTGATCTAACCTTTTGTCTAGTTCCTGGTCCCCTTTTCCTATTGGCCTCAGTTGCCTTTAAGGTATCGGCTTTAGTTTCTCTGCGTTAAGGGCAACAAATGCTAGCTAGTTTTTTAGGTGTCTTACCTATCCTCACGCCTCCCTTGTGTGTTCTCGCTTTTATCATGTACTCAAAGTCCAATCCCATTGTTGTGTTTGCCCTTGATCTAATGTCCACATATGAGGGGGAACATACGATTTTTGGTCTTTTGGGCCAGGCTAACCTCACTCAGAATGATGTTCTCCAATTCCATCAGTTTACCAGAGAATGATAACATTTCGTTCTTCTTCATGGCTGCATGTAATTCCATTGTGTATAGATACCACATTTTCTTAATCCATTCGTCAGTGGTGGGGCATCTTGGCTGTTTCCATAACTTGGCTATTGTGAATAGTGCCTCAATAAACATGGGTGTGCACGTGCCTCTGGAGTAACCTGTGTCACAGTCTTTTGGGTATATCACCAAGAGTGGTATTGCTGGGTCAAATGGTAGATCAATGTTTAGCTTTTTAAGTAGCCTCCAAATTTTTTTCCAGAGTGGTTGTACTAGTCTACATTCCCACCAACAGGTAAGAGGGTTCCTTTTTCCCTGCATCCTCACCAACACCTGTTGGTGGTGGTGTTGCTGATGATGGCTATTCTAACAGGGGTGAGGTGGAATCTTAGTGTGGTTTTAATTTGCATTTCCTTTATTGCTAGAGATGGTGAGAATTTTTTCATATGTTTTCTGGCCATTTGAATTTCTTCTTTTGAGACAGTTCTGTTTAGTTCACTTGCCCATTTCTTTATTGGTATATTAGTTTTGGGAGAATTTAGTTTTTTAAGTTCCCTATATATTCTGGTTATCAGTCCTTTGTCTGATGTATAGCTGGCAAATATTTTCTCCCACTCTGTGGGTGTTCTCTTCAGTTTAGAGACCATTTCTTTTGATGAACAGAAGCTTTTTAGTTTTATGAGGTCCCATTTATCTATGCTATCTCTTAGTTGCTGTGCTGCTGGGGTTTCATTGAGAAAGTTCTTACCTATACCTACTAACTCCAGAGTATTTCCTACTCTTTCCTGTATCAACTTTAGAGTTTGGGGTCTGATATTAAGATCCTTGATCCATTTTGAGATAATATTGGTATAGGGTGATATACATGGATCTAGTTTCAGTTTTTTGCAGACTGCTAACCAGTTTTCACAGCAGTTTTTGTTGAAGAGGCTGCTATTTCTCCATCATATATTTTTAGCTCCTTTGTCAAAGATAAGTTGGTTATAGTTGTGTGGCTTCATATCTGGGTCCTCTATTCTGTTCCACTGGTCTTCATGTCTGTTTTTGTGCCAGTACCATGCTATTTTTATTGTTATTGCTTTGTAATATAGTTTGAAGTCAGGTATTGTGATACCTCCTGCATTGTTCTTTTGACTGAGTATTGCCTTGGCTATTCGTGGCCTCTTGTGTATCCATATAAATTTCACAGTAGATTTTTCAATCTCTTTAATGAATGTCATTGGAATTTTGATGGGAATTGCATTAAACATGTAGATTACTTTTGGGAGTATTGACATTTTTACTATGTTGATTCTACCAATCCATGAGCATGGGAGATCTCTCCACTTTCTATAGTCTTCCTCAATCTCTTTCTTCAGAAGTGTATAGTTTTCCTTGTAGAGGTCTTTCACATCTTTTGTTAGGTTTACACCTAGGTATTTGATTTTGTTTGAGGCTATTGTAAATGGAATTGTTTTCATACATTCTTTTTCAGTTTGCTCATTGTTAGTGTATAGAAATATTAATGATTTTTCTATGTTGATTTTATATCCTGCTACCTTGCTATAACTATTGATGATTTCTAGAAGCTTCTCAGTAGAGTTTTTCGGGTCTTTAAGGTATAGGATCATGTCGTCTGCAAATAGGGATATTTTGACAGTTTCTTTACCTATTTGTATTCCTTTTATTCCTTCTTGTTGCCTAATTGCTCTGGCTAGGAATTCCAGTACTATGTTGAATAGGAGTGGAGATAGTGGGCATCCTTGTCTGGTTCCTGATTTTAGAGGGAATGGTTTCAGTTTTTCTCCATTAAGTATAATGCAGGCTGCAGGTTTGTCATATATAGCTTTTATAATGTTGAGGTACTTTCCTTCTATTCCTAGTTTTCTTAGAGCTTTTATCATGAAATGCTGTTGGATCTTATCAAAGGCTTTTTCTGCATCTATTGAGATGATCAAGTGGTTTTTGTCTTTGCTTGTGTTAATGTGGTTTATTATGTTTATTGATTTTCATATGTTGAACCACCCCTGCATCCCTGGGATGAAGCCTACATGGTCATGGTGAATAATCTTTTTGATGTGTTGCTGAATTCGGTTTGCCATTATTTTGTTGAGGATTTTTGCGTCAATGTTCATTAAGGAGATTGGCCTATAGTTCTCCTTTTTGGAGGTGTCTTTGCCTGGTTTTGGGATAAGTGTAATACTGGCTTCATAATATGTGTTTGGCAGTTTTCCTTCCCTTTCTATTTCATGGAACAGTTTAAGGAGGGTTGGTATCAGTTCTTCTTTAAAGGTCTGATAGAATTCAGCAGAGAATCCATCAGGTCCTGGACTTTTCTTTTTGGGGAGACTCTTGATTGCTGCTTCAATTTCATTTTGTGTTATAGATCTATTCAGGTGATTAATTTCCTCTTGGTTCAGTTTTGGATGATCATATGTATCTAGAAATCTGTCCATTTCTTTTCGATTTTCAAGTTTATTTGAATATAGGTTCTCAAAGTAGTCTCTGATGATTTCCTGGACTTCCATGGTATTGTTGTTATCTCCCCTTTTGCATTCCTAATTCTACTAATTTGGGTTTTTTCTCTCCTCATTTTAGTCAGGTTTGCCAGGGGTCTATCGATCTTGTTTATTTTTTCAAAGAACCAACTTTTTGTGTCATTAATTCTTTGTATGGTTTTTTTGGTTTCTATTTCGTTGATTTCAGCTCTTATTTTTATTATTTCTCTCCTATTTGTTTTGGAATTTGCTTGTTCTTGTTTTTCTAGGAGTTTGAGATGTATCATTAAGTCATTCATTTGGGATGTTTCAATCTTTTTAATATATGCAGTCATGGCTATAAACTATCCTCTCAGGACTGTCTTAGCTGTGTCCCCTAGGTTCTGGTAGGTTGTGTTTTCATTTTCACTGACTTCCAGGAACTTTTAAATTACCTCTTTTATTTCATTGATGATCCATTCTTCATTAAGTAATGAGTTATTTAGTTTCCAGCTGTTTGCGTGCTTTTTGTCTTTACTTTTGTTGTTGAGTTCTACTTTTACTGCATTCTGATCAGATAGTATGCATGGTACTATTTCTATTTTCTTATATTTGCTGAGGTTTGCTTTGTGCCCTAGGTTATGATCTATTTTGGAGAAGGTTCCATGGGCTGCTGAGAAGAATCTATATTGTGTAGAGGTTTGATGAAATGTTCTGTAGACATCAAAAGTTGATTCAGGAAAGAGTAGAAAATACTCTGGAGTTAGTAGGTATAGGTAAGAACTTTCTCAATGAAACCCCAGCAGCACAGCAACTAAGAGATAGCATAGATAAATGGGACCTCATAAAGCTAAAAAGCTTCTGTTCATCAAAAGAAATGGTCTCTAAACTGAAGAGAACACCCACAGAGTGGGAGAAAATATTTGCCAACTACACTTCAGACAAAGGACTGATAACCAGAATATATAGGGAACTTAAAAAACTAAATTCTCCCAAAACTAATAAACCAATAAAGAAATGGGCAAGTGAACTAATCAGAACTGTCTCAAAAGAAGAAATTCAAATGGCCGGAAAACACATGAAAAAATTCTCACCATCTCTAGCAATAAAGGAAATGCAAATTAAAACCACACTAAGATTCCACCTCACCCCTGTTAGAATAGCCATCATCAGCAACACCACCACCAACAGGTGTTGGTGAGGATGCGGGGAAAAAGGAACCCTCTTAACTGTTGGTGGGAATGTAGACTAGTACAATCAAACTGGAAAAAAATTTGGAGGCTACTTAAAATGCTAGACATCAATCTACCATTTGACCCAGCAATACCACTCTTGGTGATATACCCAAAAGACTGTGACACAGGTTACTCCAGAGGCACGTGCACACCCATGTTTATTGAGGCACTATTCACAATAGCCAAGTTATGGAAACAGCCAAGATGCCCCACCACTGATGAATGGATTAAGAAAATGTGGTATCTATACACAATGGAATTTTATGCAGCCATGAAGAAAAACGAAATGTTATCATTCTCTGGTAAATGGATGGAATTGGAGAACATCATTCTGAGTGAGGTTAGCCTGGCCCAAAAGACCAAAAATCGTATGTTCCCCCTCATATGTGGACATTAGATCAAGGGCAAACACAACAATGGGATTGGACTTTGAGCACACGATAAAAGCGAGAGCACACAAGGAAGGGGTGAGGATAGGTAAGACACCTAAAAAACTAGCTAGCATTTGTTGCCCTTAACGCAGAGAAACTAAAGCTGATACCTTAAAGGCAACTGAGGCCAATAGGAAAAGGGGACCAGGAACTAGAGAGAAGGTTAGATCAAAAAGAATTAACCTAGAAGGTAACACACACGCACAGGAAATCAATGTTAGTCAATGCCCTGTATAGCTATCCTTATCTCAACCAGCAAAAACCCTTGTCCCTTCCTGTTATTGCTTATAATCTCTCTACAACAAAATTAGAATTAAGGGCAAAATAGTTTCTGCTTGGGGTATTGAGGGGGGGAGAAATGGAGGGGGCAGAGTGGGTGGTAAGGGAGGGGGTGGGGGCAGGGGGCAGAAATGAACCAAGCCTTGTATGAACATATGAATAATTGAAGAAAAAGAAAAAAAAAGAGAGAAATAAATGGCAAAAGGCAATCATAGACATGGAAAATAAAAATGTGTGATAACAACAAATAAAAAATTGAGTGTTAGTACTGATAGGTATGTGTTGATTCTTGTCATTTAGTTGTCTTAGTTGTTTGAAGGTTTGATTGTGTGTACCTAAATTGAGGTTACTCTCTACTGTCTTGCTTTTTCTTTTCCTGTGGTTTGGTGCTGCCTGTCTTTTCATGGTTAAGTTGGGTTTCACTTTCTGTGTGCAGTATCACTTGAAGAATCTTTTGTAGTGGTGGCTTTGTGGTCATATATTGTTTTGGTTTCTGCTTATCATGGAAGACTTTTATTGCTCCATCTATTTTGAATGATAGTTTTGCTGGGTAGAGTATCCTGGGGTTGAAGTTATTTTCATAGTGCCCGGAAGATCTCACCCCATGCTCTTCTTGCTTTTAATGTTTCTGTTGAGAAGTTTGCTGTGATTTTGATGGGTTTACCTTTGTATGTTACTTGTTTTTTCTCTCTTACAGCCTTCAGTATTCTTTCCCTAGTTTCTGAACTTGTTGTTTTAATGATGATATGTCGTGGGGTAGTTCTATTTTGACTTGGTCTGTTTGGTGTCCTGGAGGCCTCTTGCATCTGTATGGGAAAATCTTTCTCTAGATTTGGGAAATTTTCCATTATTATTTTGTTGAATATATTATGCATTCCCTTCACTTGCACCTCTTCTCCTTCTCCAATGCCCATGATTCTCAAGTTTGGTCTTTTGATGGAGTCAGTGAGTTCTTGCATTTTCTTTTCACAGGTCTTGAGTTGTTTAATTAATAGTTCTTCAGTTTTTCCTTTAATTACCATTTCATCTTCAAGTTCTGAGATTCTGTCTTCTGTTTGTTGTTTTCTGCTGGATTGGCCTTCTGTTCTGTTTTGCAGTTCTGTTTCATTCTTTTTTCTGAGGTTTTCCATATCCTGAGTGGTTTCCTCTTTAATGTTGTCTATTTTTGTCCTGAGTTCATTTATCTCTTTATTGATCCTGTACTCTGTTTCACTTTGGTGTTTATACAGTGCTTCTATGGTTTCCTTTATTTCTTCTTTTGCTTTTTCAAATTCTCTATTTTTTGTTGTCTTGGATTTTCTTGAGTGTCTCCTGTACATTTTGGTTGACCCTATCCAGTATCATCTCTATAAAATTCTCATTGAGTACCTGTAGTATTTCTTCTTTTAAATTATTCTTGTGGGGTTCATTGGGTCCTTTGGCATAGTTTATCTTCATTTTGTTGGAGTCTGGATCTGAGTATCTGTTTTCTTCCTTCCCCTCTGGTTCCTGTGCTAATTTTTTGCTGTGGGGAAAATGGTTTCCCTGTTTTTTCTGTCTTCCTGTCATTGTCTTTGGTGTTGTTACTGTCCCTGTACTGTGTGCAATTAAGTATTTTCTAGCTTGTAATAATAACAATGGTAATATTTAGAATGGAAGGGTGATTGGAGATGGAAAGCAAGAAGTCAAAGAAAAGGGAAAAACAAATAGACAAGAAGGAGAAAACAGAACAAGGAATCAGAGAAGAAAGTTTCAAAGGTATAAACAGGGAGCATTAGTGTACTAATCTTCATTAAGGTGAACAGGCATTAGAGAGACAGAGGATTGAAAATAAAAAAAAGATAAGAATAAAAATAAAAAACAAGTAAATGAAAGAAATATCTATATATAAAAATAAAATAAAATAATATGAAAAATAGAAAATTAAAAAAACCCAAAAACCCAAAAAACCAAAAAACCTCCAAGTTCAAATGCAATAAAGTTTCAGTCTTAATAATTTGGGTGTCCGTCTCAGTCTCCATTCCTGGAGATGGTGCCTCAGATGTTGTTCTCTAGTTGTCTCATCAAAGGGAATGCATAAAGTGGAACAAAACTACACACACGCACACACACACACACACACACACACAAACCCCACCAAATGTCCCAAGTTCAAATGCAATACAGTTTCAGTAAGTTTTTCAGCATGCAGGTGTAATTCAGTTGTTCTCTCATCAAATGTAGGGAGAAAAGAGAAAAAAAAAAGAGTCTGGAGACAGTCCTGAGAATGGTATCTGTGGCTGTGGCTTGCCTGCCCACTGCTGTCAGCCTGCTGTTGCTAGAGGTGTTATTTATGCAGATCTCTGGGGTAATCTTTGCACTCACCTGGCCCTGCAGACTTTGTTTACTCAGAATTCTCCTGTGTGTGAGCCTCTGCTACAAGTTTCCCCTTTCCGAGCACACTGGGAAAGGTGACACTGCACCCACTTTCTCAGGCCTGCGTGTTTATTTACAGTTCATGTGGGAAGTGAATCTTCCCCCCTCTCCTGTGCAGTTTTCCTCCCACTGCCACTTTTACAAGCTGTCCTGCTTCTGATTACTGGGCAGTGCTGCTGCGCCTGCCAGCCACCATGTTTGTTTACAGCTCACGTGGGAAGTGGGTCTTCCCTCCTCTTCTGTGGAGTTTTCCTCCCTCCACCACTCTCACAAGTTTCCTGCTCCTGGTTGCTGGGCGCGTGCCCCCGCTCCCGCTGGAGCCTCTTCTGCCCACCCAGCTTGTTTATTCACCGTTCTGGGAAGTATTCCCTTCCTTAAACTTTGGTGCTCAGTGTGCCCCACCCTCTTTCCCACGTGTCTTTATTGCTTTTATTGCTTATTAGTCAGTTTCTCTTTTTTCCCCGGGTGGAGGTCAGTCTGTCCAGGGGGCTATGCTGCTCTGGCCCAGGGTTTCTGTGGGAGTACCATGGTACCATGAAGCTCACCTTGTCTGTGTCTTCCCAAGCCATCTGGGCGTGGGCGACTGGTGGCCCAGGGGCCCTCATTGTTTCTCTGTTTAATGTGAAGTGGAGATTCTCTGTGTTGGCTGGAGGTATGGAGTGGTCAAAGTTTTGCCTGCTTAGTGTGTCTCCAGCGTCTCTCCAAGATTTCACTATAGGAGGCTCACTTTCTGCTTCCTCCATCTAGCCACCATCTTGGAATCTTCTCTCACTTTTTGAAGTTTTTAGGCACTGTATCCACTACCTACAGATTCTAATTAAACAGGTACAGAAAATTTGCATTTATAAAATCTTTTCCAATAGATTCTTATATATCATCAAGATTATGGATGACTTCTTAAGTAGCCATTAAGAAGTATGTAGAGCTTTTGTAATGAAAACATTTTCTTAGAAAGTCAAAGGAGCTTTCCTTAGTTGTGTTATCATTATCTTTATATGTAATAGATAACAATATCTCTGAAATGCCATAGCTGAAGGTATTCAGGGATGAGTAGGAAATACTAGCAATTTCTCTTCCACCTAGACAACAATATACTGGCAGAATCTTAAGATCTAAAGATAGAAATAGATTGAAAAGTTAAAGGACTAAAAAAGAAATTCTACTCGCATAGTAATCAGAAGAGAGTAGAGGTGGCTATACTGAGAGAAAGAAGTACATTAGATCAAAAGAATACAAGAATCATGAAAGACACTCCAGAGGAGCTAATACAGAAACCTTAAAGTGACAGAGGTTATCATGACAAGGGGATCAGTAACCCATGTAAAGATCAGTTAAAGATGAATCAACATAGGTCATAACACATGTGTACAAGAAAGCAATGTTAGGAATCTCTCTGTATAGCTATCCTTAACTCAACTAGCAAAAATGCTTTGTCTTTCTTATTATGCTTGCCTCTTCTTCAAAAAAATTAGTGATAAAGACAGAACAGGACCTGCCTGGAACTGAGGGGGAAAGGGTGGAGAGGGCAGGGGAGGAGGGCAGGGGTAGTAATGACCCAAACAATGTATACACATGTGAATAAATGAATAATAAAAAAGACGTAAATTGAAAAAATATATATTGTGGATACAAGTCCTTTATCAAATATATGGTGTATAAAATTTTAAAAAGACAAAGAAAATTTAGAACTACATTGTATGTTTAATAGTTCAATATAGAAAGAAGATATAACAAGTGTAAACATCAATCCACCTAAAAGCAGGCAATTAAAATACAAGAAGCAAGAACTAATAATTAAAGGGAGAAGTAGATAATTCTACAATAACAGGGACTTTAAAATGCTACTGTAAATAATGGCTTATGGACAGAAAATAAGACAAACAATGCATAAGTTAACCAGTTATATTAGATATATACAGAACATTCTACCCAACAATATCACATAGACACTGAGGAAAGGATATGGTGCCTCTTCAAAAAAGTAAAAGCGGAATCATCTAAGAATTTAACATCTGTGTATAGTTCTAAAATATCTGAGAGTAAGGTCTCAAAGAGATATTTGTGTACCCATGTTCATAGCAGTGTTATTAGTGCAGTGTTATTATTGCAAAAACTTAGAAGCATCCCACATGTCCATCTATGGGTAGTGGTTAAATGAAATGTGGTATATGTATAAATACAAGGGATATTACTCAGTCTCAAAAAAGGGACAAAATTTTGACATGGCTAATAAACTTGAGGGCATTAGGTTAAATGAAATAAACTAGTGAGAAAAAGAAAAATTTATTATAATTGTTTTCTTATGACATAGTTAATAGTATCAAAATTACAGCAGAGAGAAAATGGTAGGTATTAGAGCTGAACAAAGGGAAAATGGGTGGCTGTTTAATGAATATAGAGTTCCTGTCATACCAGGTGAAGGAGTTATGAAAATGGGAGGTAATTATGATTATGCAACAGTCTGAATAAATTTAATACCACTGGGTCTATAATTTAAAGTGATGTGATGGTAAGTTTTACATTTTGTGCATTTTGCTACGATAATAAAACTGGGAGAAGAAGAGAAAAAAATAAGCCAGTAAAAAGTGCCACTGTTAACTCTTTTAATATAATGTAAGTGCAATAAATGGAATAGGAGTGACAGGGTCTGTTTCTTAGTTCTACTTGCTATAGCAAAATACTATAGACAGAGTGGCCTTAAAAACAAAAGTTTGTTTCTCACAGTTCTGGAGGTTAGAAAAATGCCAGCATGGTTGGTTTTGGTAGGAGCCCTATTTCTGACTGTAGATAACCATCTTCCCCCTGTTTTTCCATGGTGGGGGAGAGAGAGAAAGAAATGGTATGGTTCAAGTGTTTGGAATGAGGAGAACACAATGCAGTCTGTAGCATTCTGTTTTCATTAATTTCATTGAACCTTGAAGTTTTCACCCTAAACATCAACTAAAAGAGATAGTATAAAGGAGATTGTATGCCAGTGATACCAATATTTAAGTATATTTAAAAGATAAAATAATTTTTTTAACTCTATTTTTCATCTAAGTTTCTAAATTGATAATTAAATATCTGCACAGGAAAGCAAGTTTGTATTTGGTGATTTTAACCTACTCAGTCTCTTCTCCCCAGAATGGCTGGCTCTAGAACCTTTGCCTCTGTTGGCACCATGTTACCAACTTTCACAAAGGAGGTTTATATCCATTGATAGTAGATGTCTGTCACTTTAAGAAGCCAGGCCCTAGTCCCTTAATAGCTAGGAGTAGAAGACAGACGTGCTAATGGCTCTCTAACTGATGGTTGGCCTCTGATACCTATTTGTTCACATCTCTGTGATACCAGGATGTGAATTGTTTCCTTTTGACTATCCCTTTGCAGTTCTTGCTTACCCAGATCTCTATTCTTGGTCACTATCACTGTGTGTAATTTCCCTACTGATTCTGGAACTGTGGAGCCCCTACTTTCCACTAGCTGACAGTTTTTCCCCTGCACCAAGTTAAGGTAACACAGAATCTGACAGCAAACACTGCCATTTGCTCCCCTCTGCTGACCACAAATAGAAAGTAACATTTCAGGCCTTTGGCCCAAAGGAGATACAATAGTGAATGGAGTGTAGCATAGAACACAAAAATTTGATGAGTTGTCCCCAAATTAGATAAATGATATTAAAAACAGCCAAAATAATTATACAAATACATGATGAACAAAATACTGAAATGAATTCTAAAATAGTACTTCTAACTTGTATACAATTATATCTGTTCATCCATCTTTTCATTACAGGGATAGTTCTAATACCACAATGAAAAATTGAGCTTCCAGTATCAGTCAACTTTTTCCATCTTTCATGTAGTTGGAAATAGACTCATAAAAATGAGAAGAAACAAACAGGAAAAGTGAGAAGATCCAAATGAAACAGATAAAAATTTTAACAATGGAATAATTAAGACAATAGAAGAAAAATTGATTTTAAAAAATCAACATCTTCAGAGTCAAGAAGCTAAAGGTCAGGTGGGCTCTGAAACAAGAGCAATCAAAGGTATTCCATATTCTATGTTTAATTTATAAGAAATAAAGGATATCATTGTCCATATGAATAGTTTAATAGAAGGGCTTAAAGATTATGTTTAAGAAATCCTATTGACTTCAACATTTAGAACATTCTTTTTCAGTTTAAATGGGATAAGAATACATTTTCCCTCAATATGTACACCCATGTTATTTGGCTCATCAGAAAGGGGTAAATTAATTATTGAGACACTTTGAATGCTGTTTGAATTTATGTCAACATATAAAGAAAACATGGAAGATAATAATAATTTCTATAGAGAATGACACTAGTAAATACTAACATTGATAATGTAGGAAAATGGAAGTCTGAGCTTTATAAAAGCACAGAAATGTGGCAGTTTATGTTAGAAACAATTTTTGTTATCTATTATAGCAAGGAATCAAGATGTACCAAAACTTTTGTAATAAGACATAATTTAAGCATACTCTTTAGAATTGTATATGAGTTATAACTTAATCCACAGAGCAACACGGTTGTGAGGTGGCGCCTAAAGGTAGGTGTTCAGGTCACAATTGTGGTATCATAATAAATGGATTAATGTCTTTACTCTCAGAGTAGATTAACTATTTATTTATTTAATTCATTTGACAATACTGGGACTAGAATGCAGGACCCCATTCTTGCAAGTGCATTACTACTTGAGCCATGTCCCTAGCAATTTTTGTTCTAGGTATTTTGAGAATAGTCTTGAATCTATTCCTTCACAGATTGGAACCATGATCTCCTATTTATGCTTCCTCTGTAGCTGTAATGACTGTCACATGTTACCAAGCCCTGCCAAACATGAGACTGGGTCTTGTGCACATTTGCCTAAAGTATACTCAAATCACTGGGTTCTGATTTCACCCTCCTTAGGAGCTGGGACCACAGTCATGAGTCACTGTGCCCAGCTATGGAGTTGGCTTGTTATAAAACAAAGTTTGGCTCCTCCTTGCTCCCTCCTAGATATTCTATTGCTTTTCTGCCTTTCACCCTGGCATGACACAGTAAGAAGACCTTCCCTAGATGTGGCATCTCACATTTGTACATTCTACACTCCAGAATCAGGAATCAAATAAATGTCTATTGTATATAAAATACCCAGTCTCTGGTATTCTGTTTTAGCAGTACAAAACTGTCCAATACACTACCTAAATTTGAAAAATAGGAAAAGTTAGTATCAACATATGCATAGAAGTATGTCATCACCACCAACAGAACACTGTTTTATAATAGAGAGCTAGTTTAGAAATGGGGACTGGGGTATGCAGTCTGGTGGAGAAATTCTTTTTCATTTGGTATCACATTGTGCAATTTTATTTTTCAAACTCATGCATATTTTCATTTTATCCCAGAAAGAAGAAAAGAGAGAGAAATCCCAAATCCCAAAGTTTTGCAGCTGCAGCTTTTGGCACTCTTCCTTCTCCATCTGCAGTTACTTTCATTATGGTCAATATCATATTCTACTGGAACATGAAGGAATAAAAAAGGACAACTGAGTATGCTTCTGCTCTGAAGTTCACATTTTCTAGGGTCTTTTATTGTTTCTTCTGGCATTCTATCTTTTAAATTTTACATTAAAAACAGTATCTTTTGACTATTTTACTCCACAATATCTAGAATCTCTTTGAAGTTTTGTTAAATTTTTGGATTTGTTATTTCTTGACAAGGGTAATCCTGACTCAATATCCCATTCTATGATTCTTTAAAAGTTTTTTTGGGGGGGTTGGCAATTAATGTTATCAAAATAAGTAAAATCTGTTTCTTTAAGATAGTGCTGAAGAAGTAGTATCTTAGTTATCACTCTATTCCTCATGTTATCCTCATAAAGAGTGGATTTCCCTCTTAGCCCTAGAAAAAACATACCTGGAGGCATTTGAGAGTAGAAATTTTCTCTTGAATAACCATAATCTCATATTGAAATGCTAAAAGCACTTTGTTAGACAGAAGGAAATAAATAAATCAGAACATCTACTTTCTTTTTCTTTTCTTTTATTATTCATATGTGCATACAAGGCTTGGGTCATTTCTCCCTCCTGCCTCCACCCCCTCCCTTACCACCCACGCCACCGCCACCCTCTCCCACCCACCCCCTCAATACCCAGCAGAAATTATTTTGCCCTTATTTCTAATTTTGTTGTAGAGAGAGTATAAGCCATAATAGGAAGGAACAAGGGGTTTTGCTGGTTGAGATAAGGATAGCTGTACAGGGAATTGACTCACATTACAGAACATCTAATTTCTAAGAAGGAACAGTATCTCAAATGTCACCCATTAAGAAAGCTAGGAATATGGATTTCCCCAAAAGTTTCATCATTACAAACACCATAGCACACAACACACACACACACACACACACACACACACACACACACACACACACGGGAGCACAATTGTCAATAGGAAATTTCTGCTGTCTTAATGTATACCACAGGCTGTAGACTCTTGACACTAGTGCAGCTGATGCTCTTCCAAGGTACTGAGACACAGCCATGCCCAATCCTTCTGTCTACAACATAGATATCACTATATTAATTCAAATGCTCTTTGGCTGGCAACTGCCACGTCAACCAAGATCACACTATTTACTTAATCCTAGGAATGACTGTTATTTTCCTTGTGATAATTTCAGTAATAAGACTGAGTTTTATTCTGTGCCTATGATCCTTAGAGAGCTTAAGTAATTAGAGATTTGAATGAACCTAATTTTAAAGAGACCAAATAAGTCGTAATTCATCCTTTGCAAGATAGCCCAGGATACAGATGCATTTATGAGAACCCCAGGACATGAGAAAGACCTTCTGGCTGGGACCCAGCCAACTATATAAACTTGGGAATGAAGGGATTTTGAGCTTTTTATTTGCAAAAGGATTTAGTTTGGGAGAAGTTGAAAAATGAGAAGAGTTTCATATTATTCAAATTTGGAACACTTTTGTTATTGTTCTGGGCTTTGAATTCATTTCATAGAATCCAGTGAGGTATTTTGAGTGAAAAAGTGGCAGCATAACTAATAAGAAATAGAATTGGAAATGAATTTTCACCTTGGGATTTTGCATGGAGTTCTGCTAGTCTTTTGTGGGTAAAAAAGTGAAATAGCCATCAGCATTCGTCGAGGCTGACTACAAAAGATGCAGACTTTTGAAGGTTGAGAACACAAATTGTGCTGTGAATATGAAAATTTCCCTCCTGGGAAAAACAGCCATGATGGCTTACTTCTGAACTGCTCGTGTGGTCCAGTGGGTTATGATATTGTTTCTCAATAATCCATCATGTGTGGTACCTTCATGATTTTTCTGTATCTACATATCATCTATACAAATACTGATACCATATTTTTCTTTCAATACCTAATGTTTCCTATGAAATCTCTGGCTTAATCCTTTGTTCATGATACATAATGTGATAAAGTGTATTAGTAGCATATTTTTCTGAATACATAGTAGA
Source organism: Castor canadensis (assembly GCF_047511655.1). Classification (NCBI taxonomy): domain Eukaryota; kingdom Metazoa; phylum Chordata; class Mammalia; order Rodentia; family Castoridae; genus Castor; species Castor canadensis. Next base: position 81,503,904 of record NC_133392.1, read on the forward strand.
ATAACTTTGAAAATTGCTTATCTACATACCATGTACAATAAATATACAAAATTTGTGATGGTGTTACATATACTACAATATACTAAGAGAAGAAAAAGCAGGCAAATTCTGGAAAGGATTCTTGTTCTTCCACCCTTCAAGTTTCCATTCCAATCTTGATAACAGTTACAGCACTAGAGAATATTTTGGACCTCTCCACCTTCTTTCTCACTCTATCCCCAGCACAAAGAAGACATCTAAGACTTGGAGGAGTGGCAATCCTGCTCTTGATAGTTTAGTATTCAGGGCTTACTTCCAGATGGTTGGGCTGAAGAATGAAGACTGAACATATCAGACTGATTGGTCCACTTAAGGAGAAAGTCTCAATTTCTGCCTAAGTCAAAGGCTTATTCATCTTCAAAATTTTACTACAAAACACTGTAATTTCAGTAACACATATATTAAATTTCAATCACCTACTTATACTTCTCAAATTGGTTAGAACCCATTTAATAAAAGAGTTAAGATTATGTGCTAAAATCTATATGTTCAATGCACAGTCTATCAAAGTTCCAAGGACATTCCTTACCAAGAGAGAAAAGTAAATCTGAATGTTGAGTGGAAGCACAAAAGTCCTTTAATAGCCAATGGAATCCTGAGCCAAAAACAGCAATGCTGGAGGTTATCACAATATGTTATTTCAAACTGTACTACATAGTAAATAAAAAAAAGACACATAGTAATAAAAACAGCATGGTACTGGCACAAAAAACAGACATGAAGAAAAGACCCTGAAGAAAAGACATGGAATAAAAGACCCTGACACTAACCAATGCAACTACAACCATCTCATTTTAAACAAAGGTGCCCAAAATATGCACTGGAGAAAAGACAGCCTCTTCAACAAATGGTGCTGGGAAAACTGGATTTCCAAGACTGAAACTAGATCCCAGTCTCACACCTTGTACTAGCATCAATTCAAAATGGATTAAAGATCTTAGTGCAAGATTTGAAATAGTGAAATTAATTGAGGAAAAGTAGGGAACACACTGGACCACATAGGCATAGGTAGTAACATTATGAATGGAACTCCAATAGCTCAGCAATTAAGAAAATGTATTGATAAATGGGACTATATGAAACTAAAAACCTTCTGCACAGCAAAGCAACCATTTACTGGACTAAAGAATGGGAGCCTACAGAATGGGAGAAATCTTTGCCAGCTGTGTGTCTGACTAGGGATTAATAACCAGAATATAAAGGGAGCTAAAAAAACTACACTCTCAAAGAATCAACAGCCCACTGAATAAATATGCAAATGAACTGAACAGACAATTCTCAAATGAAGAGGTAAAAATGGTCAATAATCATAAGAAGAAATGTTCAACATCTTTGGCCATAAAAGGAAATGCAAATCAAACTACTTTGAGATTCCACCTCACAGCAGTCAAAATGGCTGTAATCAATATCACAAATAACAAATGCAGTGAGGATGTGAGGAAAAAGGGAGACTTCTGTACTCTTGGTGGGAATGTAAATTATTGCAACAACTATGGAAAGCAATAGTGAGTTCCCTCAAAAAATTAAATATAGAACTACCAGTAATACCACTCCTAGGCATATATCCAAAAGAGTGTACTTCAACATATGATAAAGCCACTTGCACACCCATGTTTATTGAAATACTATTCACAGTAGCAAAGCTTTGGAATGATGCCCTACAACTGAAGAATGGATTAAGAAAATGTGTATATATATACACAAAAGAGTTTTATTCAGCCATAAAGAAGAATAGAATTATGTTGTTTAAGGGTAAATGAATGGAACTGAAGAACTTCATGTTAAGGGAAGTAAGCCAAGCTCAAAAAATCAAAGGTCACAGGTTTTCATTTATATGTGGGAGCTAGACATATAAGTTAAATGTTACATATAGAAAATTATATGATCATCTATATGTAGAAAGACAGAAATAACAAAATGGTATCAGTGCATTTGTCTGAGGATAATTTGGGAGATGGGAAAGAGAAAGAAAAAGTTAAAGAATGTAAATTAGTGAAACAGCACATTTACATATGGATATAATATAATGCACTCTTAAAGTAAGGTGTTAAATATTAGGGGATGTTGCTGATAAAAAATGAGTAAGTAACAGAGGGGAGGGTTTTAATTTGATAAAACAATATATACAGACCTGGAGTACCAAGGTAAAACCCCATGGACTATCAATATATGCTTAGCTAAAAAAAATGAAGGCCAGAAGGGAAAAATAAATCTTTTCCAGAGCTGTGTGCCTATGTGGTGTGGGCACAAGGAACAGAGGAATGAAGGTGTATAAGGTGCATATATTTTGTATCAGGGCCTAATGCTTGCAATTCAGGTGTTGTATTGGTTGAGCCACTCCGCTAGCCTTAAGTTAATGCAAACTGATACTCAAATGATTAGAAGCTCTCACTTCTGCACCTTGGAGTGAGAGTCACATGGTATTCTAGGCTTCTAGAAGCTAAGTCTGTGTCTACTGTGTTCAAGGGACTGTTCTCTGTCCACTAGTTCTTGTCAGACAATGAGATACAGTGGAAAAACCTTGGTTTTGTGATCAGGTTTGGGCATTGAAGTAATTGGAAAATTACTTCACCTCCCTGAATATCAATCCTTACATTTGTAACATGGAGAGAAGAACTTTTTCAGGGTTATGTGAAGACTGAGATGATACATGCAGCAGCTAATTTGATGCCTAAAACCCACCTTGCCCATATTGAACTACTCTGTAAGGATTGTATCTCTCTAGCGAGTGTTTCATCATGGTTTTCTTTGTCATTCTCTTCTGGGACTCACTTAGGCACCAGAGATGTAAGACCTGCATTTTGGATCCAATCCTTCTTCTTTCCCCACAGCCCTCTGCTCTTGTGGCTCCAAATTAACATTTGGAGTCTGATCCTTGTTATAGAGGATTCATCACGTAGGAATCAGGTTCATCGTTTACTTTATCTCATAGCTTTTGCCTTTCCCCAGTGCCAGTTTCCAAGACCACAGTCTCTTGTGTATCTCTCTCATTTCCCCACAAACTCCAACCTATATTCACCCCCAAACAAAAACAAACAAACACAAACCCAGCAGAAAACGTAGAAAAAGTGTCTTCATTGGTGCCTGGCCTCCCATAAATACACAATATTCATGAATTTCCATTCTTACACGTGGGAGTAATAGACTGTTTTAACTGGGATGTTTGCTATTACCATGGAGAACATAGTGATCCAACAGATTTTAGACATAAAATATTTTGAACATCACAGACTCAATCTTTAAAACCAACTATATTTGAGCTGGGAATGTGGCTCAATGGTACAGTACTTGCCTAAGATGCATGAGGCCTTGGGTTCAATACCTACCACAATAAAATATAAACCACCCAAACAAAAAATCACTAGCTTATTTTTTTGGTCAGTGAGACTACCATTTCAGAATGAAATTAATATTCATGACGAGGTTCATGCAAATTATGTCCATATTTAAATAGGATTTTAAACATTCTTGGATATTTTTCTTACTTGGAAAAGCTTGACCTCTTACTTGGAGGTCAAGCTTATATATGGAGACCTTTCTGTGCACAGTATAAATTCTAAGACCATAAAGATTTTGACTGGTAAAACTTGCTTTGTGCAAACAAGCTTGCTTAGCAAAATGGCACAGATAAACATTGATGAAAATGGACATTGTACAAAAAATGAAATTGTATCATGTTTCTATGTCATAAAAGTAGATTTAGATGTAGAGGACAAAAACACTTGCATGGTAACATAAACCAATCTTGTGTAATCAGAAGGTCAGACATTTTTCAATTGAGATTTTTTTCTAACAAACATGTTGCATTATTATGCTTTTTCCAGAAATAAACAGAATTATCAAATCTAATGAAGATTAAGTAGTTTGCTCACAAGATTTTTGAGAAAAGCAGGAGCAGTGAACACTCCTGACTTTCAAAGCTATAAACAAGTGGAATGGGGATCATGCCAGACTGTGCAGGCCTGAGGTCCATGTCCCGGCAGACATCATGAACACCTGTGCCTGTGGATTGCCAGCTTGGTGATGTTAGTCAACATGATACTTAATGGAGAAAAACTGAAACAATTTCCCCTAAAATCAGGAATGAGACAAGGGTGCCCACTATCCCCACTCCTATGAACGTAGTCCTGGAATTCATAGCAACAGCAATTAGCCCAGAAGAAGAAATAAAGGTAACATAAACAGATAAAGAAACTGTCAAAATATCCCTATATGCAGATGATATGATCCCATACCTTAAAGACCCAAAAAACTGTACTCAAAAACTCTTAGACACCACAAACAGGTATAGCAAGTTGGCAGGGTACAAAATCAACTTAAAAAAATCAGTAGCTTTTCTATACACCAACAATGAACAAACAGAAGGAATACATGGAAACAATTCCACTTACAATAGCCTCAAAAAAATCAAATACCTAGGAATAAACTTAACAAAAAATGTGAATGACCTCTACAAGGAGAATTACAAACCCCTGAAGAAATAGATTGAGGAAGACTACAGAAGATGGAAAGATCTTCCATGCTCATGGATTGGTAGAATCAACATAGTAAAAATGGCTATGCTACCAAAAGTAATCTGCATGTTTAATGAAATTCCCATCAAAATCTCAATGCCTTTCATCACAGAGATTGAAAAATCTACCCTAAAGTTCATTTAGAAACATAAGAGACTGTGAATAGCCAAGGCAATACTCAGCAAAAAGAGCAATGCTGGAGGTATCACAATACCCAACTTCAAACTATATTACAGAGCAATAGCAATAAAAACAGCATGGTATCAACACAAAAACAGACATGAAGACCAGTGGAATAGAATAGAGGACCCAGGTATGAATCCACACAACTATACCAACCTTATTTTTTATGAAGGGGCCAAAAAATATACGATGGAGAAAAGACAGCCTCTTCAACAAATGCTGCTGGAAAAGTGGTTATCCATCTGCAAGAAACTAAAACTAGATCCATGTCTATCACCCTGTAATGGTATCAACTCAAAATGGATCAAGGGCCTTAATATCAGGCTGGAAACTCTGAAGTTAGTACAGTAAGGAGCAGGAAACACTCTGGAACTAATAGGTATAGGCAAGGTCTTCCTCAATAGAACCCCAGCAACCCAGCAACTAAGACAAAGAATGGAGAAATGGGACTTCATAAAATTAAAAAGCTTCTGCATAACAAATGAAATAGTCTCTAAACTAAAGAGACCACCCACAAAGTGGGAGAAAATATTTGCTAGCTTTACATCAGACAAAGGTCTGATAACCAGAATATACAGGGAACGTAGGAAACTAAACTCTCCTAAAATCAATGAACCAATTAAGAAGTGGGCAACTGAACTAAACAGAACTTTCTCAAAAGAAGAAATTCAAGTGGCCAAAAAATACATGAAAAAAGGCTCACCATCTCTAGCCACAAAGGAAATGCAAATCGAAACCTCACTGATTCCACTTCACCCCTGTTAGAATAGCCATCCATCATCAAAAACATCACCAACATATATTGGCAAGGATGTTGGGAAAAAGGAACCCTGCTATACTTCTGGTGGGAATGCCAGCTTGTGCAACCACTGTGGAAAAAATTTAGAGGCTTAGTAAAAATCTAAACATAGATCTGCCGTATGATCCAGCAATCCCAATCCTGGGGATATACCCAAAGCAATGTGACACATGTTACTCCAAAGGAACCTGCACACCCATGTTTATTGCAGCACTATTTACAATAGCCAAGTTATGGTAAAAACCAGATGCCCCACTACTGATGAATGGATCAAGAAAATGTGGTATTTATACACAATGCAATTTTACGCAGTCATCAAGATGAATGAAATCTTACCATTGGCAAGTAAATGGATGGAACTGGAGAACATCATTCTGAGCAAGGTTAGCTAGGCCCAGAAGACCAACAATTGTATGTTTTCCCTCATGTGTGGACTTTAGATCAAGGGCATGTACAGCAAAGGGATTGGACTTTGTTCACATGATAAGGCGAGAGCACACAAGGGATGTATGAGGATACATAAGAAACCCAAAGACATGATAGTATTTGATGTCCTCATTGCAAAGGAACTAATGCAGAAATTTTAAAGTGACAGAGGCCAATAGGAGAAGGGGTCAGGATCTCGAGAAGAAGAATCAACTTAGAATGTAACACATATTGAAGGACATACCACAGGTGTTCAAGGAGACACTTCTCCTCCCTAGGAAATGCCCATTTGCATCTGAAAGACATCTCCACCCTCAGACAATACAAAAAATAGGCTATAAAGCCCACTCCCCACCCTGGCCCACGGGATCACCAGTTTCTGGGTCCCCCTAAATTCCCCAATATGCAGTCTTTCTCTTCTCTTTTCTCCAGCTAAATTCTCTACAAATAAAATCTTTCTGACCTCTGCCATTAGAGTCTGTCTGTGCTTTCATTCTCAGAGCAGGATCAAGAACCCTGAGCACCTGAAATTCCTGTGCATGTCATCCATGCATCATATTTGGCAAAGCATGAAGGGACCAGCCATCACCTGAGGTTGGTATAGGTTGTGCCAAACTGAGAAAGGCTACCTAGGAATGTGACTGTGAGCATCAGGCACTCTGGTGGTCTATTTTTCAAGAGAGACCTCCCACCATGGCCTAATTATGGTAGACCTCTCAGGTAGACCTTTTCTCTCTCTCTCTATCTTGTTAAGGAGGGTTTCTCCCTTGGGAAACTGAGGAAAAGCTCCAAGCCCACTACAGCTGTATGGCAGGCAATCTGAGGAAACTCGGAGACCAGGTGGGGGATTATGCCACACTGCCAATGCTATGTGGGCAGAACCCAACTTCAGTGTATGAAGGCTTCTTCTTTTTCCTCTCCTTAAATGCTAACTCTCTCTTTCAAGATCTGACCAGCTTAGTGGGAGGTCCAAAAACAGCCAGTGGAAAGGAAAGTTTGTCTTCAAGCCACAAAAGGTGTTCTGGCCAGGGCACTCCTCAGTGTCACCCAAAGCCTGGAGACATAACTTCCTGACCCACCCTGAGGCTTCAAAGGTGGCTAAGACTCAGACCCCTCCAGCCATGTCCATGGCAAACAGACAATTAGATCTCTTACACTTCCTTCATGGTTTCTGTGGCCTGAGAGTGGAGATTGCCTCTTGCTTCCGGTGCTCCAGTACTGCCTTTGGGCAGGATTGATCTGGACAGCAGTGATGACCAGTAATCCCTCATGCATTGAGCCTAGAAACTCTCTTTTCCCCCAACCCTCACCCTCTTCTTCCCCTTTCCCAGGCAGTTCAGGATGAATGCCCCCTCCCCACTTTGCTCTAAATAGCAGTGAGATTCTTTCTTCAGAGAGTTTGGGAAAAATCCCTACAAGCACCAGAAAGTGATAGTCTCCAATTTAGGCTTAACTGTCTTTGTCAAACATCAGGTTAATTGGTTAAACAGGTTCTGCAGCCTGCCCTCAGGAAAAGAAAAAAAATACAGTTAAAAGACAAAAGCCTTAGGTCTCAGTTTTTTGCCCCTTACTGGAGCAAAAGCATCCAGATGTTCTCACTCTCTCTCTCTCTCTTTTCATAAAAAGCATATATGCCTCACAGAATATATAGGGGGACAAAAGTCTACTTTATCAGGAGTCCCCATCCATGCCTCTACAGGGGTCCTCCTCCTGGCCATGCAAGCCCTCTTGGCTACTTTGATAGTTATTTTTTAGATTACAAGTGTTCAGCTGGTGGAGGAGAACTAGGCCTACCTGGTTTGCAGGGCAACAGGCAAGTCAAAATAGATGAGAGAGTGGTCAAAGATCATCTCAGTGGGGTGGGCACAACTGGGATATCTGTAAATTCTCCACAGCTTTACCCATAAGTGGCAGAGGAAGGAGCAAGGGAGAGAGGGATGCCCTCTCCAACTATAATTTCTCCTCATCTGGGGATGACTAGATAAAAGGAGAAACCTCTGTTAAGGTGACCAATTTTCCCTTGTTTCCCTTTTTTAGATGGGAAATTAAGCCTCAAGGATCCAGAAAGGATCTCCCCCACCTTGCCTACTTATTAAAACATTGGAAAGATCTTGATCCAGAAAGTCTTCAGCAAAAGTGACTCAAGTTTTACTGCACCCAGGCTTGGCCACAATCTCCTCTGGGAGATGAGGAAAGATGGCAGGAAGGAAGGAACATTAATTATAATACCATTCTTCAGTTAGATATGTTCTGTAAAAAGGAGGGAAAGTGGATCGAAGTTCCATACGTTCAACTGTTCTTTTTTCTAAGAGACCTCCCAGATTGGCTAAACAAATGCAGACTAGATACCCAGATCATGGTAACCATTTGCAAAAAACCCCCCAAACTCCATTGAACCAAAAAATCCATCAGCTCCACCTCTTCCCCCTTACCAAGCTACCTTACCCATCAGACATTGTCCCCCAAGACTCTACCCCCTCCAGTTAATTCCTGGAAGGGATAGGGCTCATGTTCCTTTTGGAGTGAGTGAACTTAAGGAAATAAAAAAGGATTTAGGAAATTACACAGAAAACACAGATCAGCACATTCAGGCATTTAAAGAAGTCAGCCAAAACTTTGAACTGAGCTGCAAAGATGTAATGCTATTGCTATTTCAGACCCTCACTTCTTTGGAGAAACAGCGGGTTCTAGATCAGGCAGTCACAGCTGGAGGTGATCATCACTTAGATAAAAGCTGCCCTACAGGCCTGTCTTGGACTGGGCTTTCACAGGAGGAGGAGAGAGAGGGAGAAGAAAGACAAAGACATTGGATACCTAAAAGGGAACCTCAATTCACAATTCCAACAGGAGATCAGGCAGTGCCTAGGTATGACCCTAAATGGAACCCTGAAAATGATAAGGATGAATGGAGTCATAACCATTTCATCCACTGCATTCTTGAGGGTCTAAGGAGAGCCAAGGTAAAACCTCTTAATTACTCCCAAGTCACAGCTGTATAGCAAGGACACTTAGAAACTCCAGTAGCTTTCCTACAGAGACTTAAGGATGCTTTACAAAAGCATACCAACATTATACCAGAGTCACAGAAAGAGGAAATCATCCTAAAAAGATAAATTTCTAACACAATCAGCACCAGATATCTGTAAAAACTTCAGAAATTGGTGGCTGAAGGGAACAGAGATCTAGATCAATTGGTTGTGTAGCCACATCCGTATACTATTACAGGGACTTAGAAAAAGAAAGGAAGGACCTGGAAAAGGAAAAGAGAAAGGATAAGTGACAGGAGGCTCTGATCGCAGTGCTCAGAGAGGCTGCAATCCCCCTGGGCAAAGTCCAAACCTGAGGACATGCTTTCAATGTGGATAGGCAGGCCATTTAGGAGGGAGTGCCCCTGGAGAAAGCTACCTCCAGGACCCTGCCCCATTTGTCAGGGAAAACATTGGAAGGCACACTGTCCCCGGTTCTCAGGGGAACCGAGGCAGAGCCTCCCAGCAAATGAGGGGTTCTGGGGCCTCCAATACAGGCTCCTGTGACCACTGTAAAAGCAGGAGAGTCCCGGGTTTTACTTATGATTGAAAAGCACAAGGTCAGCCTCCTTACTGATACTGGAGCCAGCATCTCAGCTATTCCTTTCTCTCCCAGACCTAGGTCCTCCAAGAAAATTACTGTTTGAGGCATATCAGGCCAGCCTCTAGAACATTATTTCACTCAGCCTTTAGCCTGCTCCTGGGGAGATTTCCATTTTTGTCACTCCTTTTTAATTGTCCCAGAAACCCCTACTCCTTTACTAAGGCAAGACCTTCTATCTAAATTGGGGGTACAGCTCCTTTTATCCCCAGGAGAGTAATTTTGCTTGCCCCTAATAGAGGAACAAGTAGTCCCCACAGTGTGGACAGATGGACACACTGTGGGAAGGACACAAACAGCTGCCCCAGTCCTAATTCATCTCAAGGACCCCCTCCTGGTTTCCCCATCAAAAACAATATCCTTTAAAGCCAGAAGTTAAGGAGGGGTTAATTCCCATAATCAAAGAATTAAAGGAACAGGGAGTGCTAATAGAATGCTCCAGCCCATATAATATTCCTATTCTTGGTGTCAGGAAGGGACCTAACAAATGGAGACTAGTCCAGGATCTCTCCCTGATCAATGAAGCAGTAGTGCATCTCCACCATGTAGTTACAAATCCCTATACGCTTTTAGCCCAAATACCTTCAGGTACTGCTTACTACTCTGTCCTGGATTTAAAAGATGCCTTCTTTTGCATTCCCTTATACCCTAAAAGTCAACCTATCTTTGCCTTTGAGGACCCCACAAGAAAGTCTGGATAGTTCACTTGAACTGTCCTTCCCCAGGGATTCAGAGACAGCCCCCACTTCTTTGGGTTAGTTGTAACCCAAGACTTGGCAGAATGGCAATATCCACAAGCTACTCTGCTACAATATGTAGATGACCTCCTGCTCTGTGGGCCAAATGAGCCTGTCATTTCATGAGCCACTGAGTCCTTACTAAACTTCTTAGAAGATAGAGGTTACAAAATCTCTAAAGAAAAAGCCCAATTGTGTCACTCTAGGTTTACATATGTAGGTCTTGTCCTGGAGAAAGAAATGAGGTCTCTAGGAGAAGGTAGAATCCATCCAATCCTGACATTTCCTCTACCTAAAACTCTAAGCAATTGAGGGCCTTTTGGGGGTCACAGAATACTGTAGAATTTGGAACCTGGGATATGCAGACCTAGCCAGGCCTTTATATCAAATCCTTAAGGAAGCACAGAAAGATATCCAGCCCTTTATAGAGTTGGTTGACAAGTCAGAAAATGCATTCCACAGGTTTAAAAAGGCCCAGCTCCTGCCCTGGGTCTCCCAGTACAAGACAAGTTTCAATTATATGCTTATGAAAAGGGAGGACTGGCCTTGAGCATGGTGACTTAGTTCCGGGTCATCACTCCCAGCCAGTAGGCTATTTAAGCAAAAAGTTAGATCAGATAGCCAAGGAATGGCCAGGATGACTTAGAGAAATGGCCAAAGCAAGTCTTCTAGTGCCTGAAGCTCAGAATATTATCCTAAGATGCCCCCTAATTGTTTATACCCCACACAACCTAGGGGGAATTTAAACTCAAAAGGAGAACTTTGGCTATCTGACAGCCATCTACCTAATACCAGGCCCAGCTTCTGGAAGGGACAGAAATAACTTTAAGGACCTGTCAGAGCCTAAATCCTGCATCCTTTCTACCAAAGGTAGAAGGAAATCCTGAACACTCATGTCAGGAGGTACTTATGGAAAATTATGCTGCCCAACCTGACTTAACTGTTTGACCCTTAAAAACCCAGATCTAGAATTATACACTGATGGCAGTTGCTTTGTCAAAAATGGTGTCAGACATGCAGGATTTGCAGTTGTGACAGAATCTGGCATCCTCAAATCAGGTCCTCTTCCTCCTAATACAAGTGCTCAATTGGAAGAATAAGTGGCCATAACAAAAGCCCTAAGACTGTCAAAAGAACAGAGAATCAACATCTATACAGATTCTAAGTATGCCTTCCTGATGCTGCATGCTCATGCAGCCATCTGGAAAGAAAAGAGGAATGCTAACAAATAGGAACAGCTTCCCATAGAAATAAGAGAGGTTACTTTAATGGTTTTAGGGATAACAGCATCAGTTGCAGCCCTTGCTGGAATCAGCTATGAGGTAATTGCCAGTCATGTAACTTCAAAAAAACCTAACCAAAGTGGTAGAGGACACCTCAGACCAGGTAAGCCTTGCCGTTAAGGACATGCAAAGGTCTTTGTTGTCCTTTGCCTGTATGGTCATGGGCCAACGCCTGGCCCTAGATTTTCTTTTGGCTAAACAAGGAGGGGTATGTGCTATTGCCAATACTTCTTGTTGCACATATATAAACACTTCAGGCATTGTAGAGGAAAGTGCAGATTGCATTTCTCCAACAGGCTAAGTGGCTCCGGGAGCAGTCTCTTAAAATTCATGTTTCTACTCAGGTATGGGAACAAATAAGATCATGGCCTCCCTCCAGAACTTGGTTCCTACCCTTTCTGGGGCCTACAGTTGCCATTATTCTCTTGCTTGTGTTTGGGCCTTGCATTTTAAACTTATTTGACAAGTTTGTTTCTTCTCATCTAGAATCCATTAAACTACAAATGCCTCTCGTGGAGATGAAAATGACCTACTATCTAGGTCCCCTTGACAACCCCTCTTGTGGTCAGCCCTGATGCTGCAGGCCCCTTCATCACCCCCTGTCAGGAGGAAGCAGTTACTGAACAGACTTTCTTGTTCCTATTCCTAACAGCAGTTAGGGCAGTCATTGAAAGGGGGACTTGAAGGACATATTGCAAGAGGTCAAGGAGACACTTCTTCCTATGAAACATCTGTTTCCATCTGAAAGGCATCTCTGCCCTCAGGCAATGAAAAAATAGGCTATAAAGCCCACTCCCCACCCTGGCCCATGGGATCACCATTTTCCGGGACCCCCTTCATTCCCCAATATACAGTCTTTCTCTTCTCTTTTCTCCAACTAAATTCTGTACAAATAAAATCTTTCCAACCTCTGCTGTTAGAGTCTGTGCTTTCATCTTAGAGCAGACTCAAGAACCCTGAGCACTTGAAATACCTACGCATGTCATCCGTGCATTAATATGTACATGAAAGAAATGCTAGGAATCTACCTGTATAGCTTTCCTTATATTAACCAGCAAAAACTCTTTGTTCTTCTTCTTATTGTTTATGTTCTCACTTCACCAAATTTAGAGATAAGGGCAGAACAGTCTCTGCCTGGAAGTGAGGGGGTAGGAGGGGAGAGGGAGGGGGTGGGGGAAAAGGGAGGGAATGAGGGGTAGGGGGGAGAAATGACCCAAACATTGTACACACATATGAATAAACTAAAAAAATAAATACACAAATAAACAATGAAATATTGGTCAAACTCAAACATCCAGATCTGATAAAATTCTCAGTAGACAAGAAATAGATAGGAATCAAATGTAATTGAAACTACTTATACCAATAAAAGGCACCTATGACAAATCCATAGCTAATGTCATATTTCATTATAGGAAGCTTAGTGTTTTCCTGTATGCTTAGAAATAAGTCAAAGGCATCTGATCTCACCACTTCTATACATTATACTAAATGATCTAGCTAAGAAAAATGCAATAAAACTTAAATCTAGATTTGAAATAGACAAATAAAACTATCTTTATATGCTCTAGATATGATTATGTATGAAGTTGTTTGGAATTGACTGAAAGCTACTACTACTAATAGCTGAATTCTGCAAAGTTGTTTAGCAGGACAGAATCCAACACAGTAGGGAGAAAAGTGATATTTCTGTGTATCTGAAATGAGTAACTGAAATTTGCAAGCAGTGAAATATACTACTTTCAATGTCATAAAATACTTGAACTATTTTATAATAAAAATTTCTAGAAATGTTCAAGATATGTACCTTGGAAAGCACTGCTGAGAGATCAAAATAAGGGTAAATAATTGGAGAGATATACTACATTAGTGCATCAATATTAACCTGTCAATTAGCCCCAGTTTTTTCTACAGATTCAGTGCTAATTGGAAACCCAGTGCACACTGCACCAAATAGATATACACAAGTCAATTTAAAAATAACTTCTAAAACATACATTAAAAATAGGAATTTATATTATTTTCTGAACTGACATACCAATTTTACAAGGCAAATGAAAATACAAAATACGAGGTATACCTGAGACAACTTTGGGAAAAAATGAAAGAATTTTAAAGGACTTTGCCTGTTGAATTTAAAGAATTACTATAATGTATGGTGGCACAAAACTATAATCCCAGCTACTTAGGATGCAGAGATAGGAGGATCTTGATTTGAGCCAAACCCAGCCCTCTTACCCCCAAATGTTAGTAAGATCTTATCTCCAAAACAAAAACAAAAACAAGTCAGGCTTGGTGGTGCATGCCTGTTATCCTAGCTACCCAGGAGGCAGAAGTAGGAGGATCTTAGTCCAAGGTGGGCCTGGGCAGAAACCAGAGACCCAATTTAAAAACAAACTAAAGCAAAAGTATGTGTGGCTCAAGTGGCAGAGCACATTCCTAACAAGCATGAGGCTTTGAGTTCAAACCCCAGTATTGCCAAACAACAAAAAATATTGTTATAAAGCTTCCAAAATACCAACAGCATGGTATTAGTATGTAAATAGAGAAACAATGGAATGGAATAGAGTCAAAAAATATATCCTCACATATTTGGTTAACTAATATTAACCAAGAGCAAAGACTGTTCAACAGTGAGAGGGTAGTCTTTCCCACAGATGGTGCTGAAACAACTGAGTTTATAAATGCAGACAAGAGCCTCTACCAATATCAAACACTGCACTATAAAAAGTAATAAAATAGACCACTGTAAAATCTAAATGTAAAATGTAAGTTACAAAGCTTCTATTTTCTAATAGGTATTCATTGTGAGCTTCTTTTGGGATAAGATTCCTTAGATCCAACATCATAGCGAAAGTATACAAGAAAAACTGATGAATTGTACTTCATCAAAATAAAGCACTGTTTTCCTTAAAAATGCAGTAGAGAGAAAGAAGAAAAAGCCAAAGATCCACAGAATGTATTTGCAGGTTATCTCTCTGATGAAAACTTTATATACAGTATATAAAAGGGCCCCAACTATTTGAGAATAACAAAGCAAACAATTCAATAAAAAACAAAAGCCAGTGGACTTGAATCAACACTTCACCATAGAAAATATACAAATAGTAAATAAGCACATGCAAGAACTGCTCAACATGAGTAGTAATTTGAGAACTTGAAATTGAAGCCACAACAAGATACCTTGGTATCCCATAAGACTGTCTAAAAGGGAAAAGATGGTCTATACTATACAGTGTTGAGGCTGTGGACCAAGTGCTACACTCATTCACTGTTGGCAGGAATGTGTAATGTTATAACAAAACTGGAAAGCAATTTTCACTTTCTTGACACTTAAATGTGCATTTTTCCACTCTTAATTATTTATCTAAGTGGAATGAATGCAGAATACATGTTCACAAAAATTCTTGAACACAAATGGTGATAGTGTAAATGGTATTATAGTAGTCCAAACTACACAAATATCCACCAGGAAATGAATGAATCAACCAGTGTGAAGTAATGAAGCCAGACAGTAAGAATGCATATTTTATGATTTCATATAAAATGCAAACTCATCCAATGTAATTAAAAGTAGATCAAAAGCAGCTTGGGGTCAGAATGACAAGAATGAATGATGGGAACAAGACAGGAAAAGGAGGGAAATTTTAAGGGTGAAAGATAGGTTCATTAGTGTACATCATGTGCATGGTTATATTTTAGGATAAAATTGAATGCTAAAATATGGGAAGTTTATTGTATGAAATGTATACTACAAAAACTTGCTTTAAATGCTGTACATATAAAGTATATCAGCATATTCTATTAAAATTGTAAGTATATGAGATAATTTCTAAATTAGCTTGACTGAATTGTTCTACAAAGTAGTATCATATAGCCATATATAGTTATGACATGTAAATTAAAACTAAAATTAAAAAAATAAGTTCTGGGATGATGTCTTAGAAAATTATAAGTAAGGGCTCAACTATAAATGTTGCAATAATAATACAGAAAAGTAATGTTGCATGATAACCTTAATCTTCTCATTAGTAAATGTAAAGATGTAAATCACTCACTATTTTATTAGTATTTTGAAAGAAACAAAGATATTAAGGAGGTGATTTACAAGCAACATTTTTGCTCTCATAGAATAGTGAGAGTCCTAATAATAATTTTGTGGGGTGTAAATTTTAAATTTGCATCTCTTTTTAAGGCCCCCAAGCCTAACTGGAGGATGTATTCTCCAGAAAGCATTATTTTGGCATAGCTTGTCTTGGGCTCATGGAATAGCAATACAGATATTCTCAATACTAATGGGGGCAACCATTTCACTTAGGACAGCATATCACTCAGGAAGATGGATCCTATGTTCACCCTGCAAATGGCTCCTTGGTCAGATTCAGTGCCATATGTTACCAGACTCAGAAAAGTGAAAGTTCTACAGTGCTGAGAATTGTTACATGTTAACATTTTTTCCCTTAAAAACTGAGTTTAATTTCTCTTAATTGATAAAAATCAAACAGGAAGAAAATATGTATTTTAAAAGGCATATGAAAAATACTGGAAATTTTATATTATGTGTATCTTTCTTACAAAAGTTCTTTTCTCTATTGCTTTTCCTCTCTTGGCACTTCCATTGTACTTTGGATTATTTGTCTTTCTTATAAGTACATCTCCAAGTACCAATATTTTGAATGTACTTGCCAAAAACAAATGACAAAAGTTTAAGTTGATGGCTATGCGGGGTTGATCATGAACTAGTATATTTATGAATCAAACTATTACACGATGCTTTAGAAATATGTAAAAATATTATGATCATAAAACTAAATGTAAAAATTAAAAATTCAGAAAAATAAGTATATTTATTTATATTTTCATGTATATATAGTCCTAACATAGTGCCTGCTGATAAGAGGAATAGCTAAAGTTGTCTACATAGGAAAATCATTTAAAAGAGTGATAGAAATCAACATGCATCTCTTTCTTTATATCAAAGCTATTTCTTTTTCTCATTTTAAGTTTTGGTGGCTAAGAAGACGAAGTGCCATGGTGAGGGACAGAAAATTTGTGGCTAGCTCAGAGAGGGAATATCGTGTAAAACAGTAGGAGAGCTTAGAATTCTTACATTGCTCAAACTTCATGAGGTCAGAAAACCTTATTGAGTAAATCTCTTTTTTGAGATTTAACCATTTAACCATCTTTATTTCTTAAATAAAACAGATATAATCTGATTTTTCATTTGTTTATATTTATGGAATGCTACAACTTCATCACAAAAATTATAATTCCTTTAAGCTATTACATCAGAAATTCATATGATATTGGCATTATCTTTACTATTTTACCATTTTAACAAATGGAAAATCTTCATCTCAATCTTAAACTTTCACAAGGTCACAAATCAAGGGGTGATATTGGATGATCTTTAGATTGGGACTTTGTCACCATATAACACAGAGTTCCACAGTCTCATGGAAGCACTGTTTGTGTCTCTGTCATAGCACATCTCATAATCTGCCATGTAATTATGTTATTTTTATACATGCTTATTTTTCTCACTGTATTTTATAGTTTGAATTCCAGGATTTCCAACTTAACAGGTTTTTAACTTTACAAAAGCTATAAACCTCCCAATTTCTTCTTTTTCAGGTCTGTAAAATGTGGGGGCTGAATGAGAAGATCCCTATGGTCCTTCAGATTCAAATATTTTGTGATTTCTATGACAATGACTTCCTTGGAATAATTTGTGTATTTATGTGGTGTCATCTACAGTGCACAGCTAAGTGCATTTTACTGAGCAGGTAGTCTAGAAATGCTTACTGAGTGAAGTGGGTTGGTTTTAAAATCTCATAATGATTAGCATTTAAAGATAAAAATCTATTTATAAATAATTTGAGTCATTTACTTATCCACTAATTATTGACTAAACTCAGTGTATTAAGGACATTATTATAAAAGGAAAATCATAGTTCCTGTCTTCAAAGACTTGCTTTCAAAACTGTAATTCTTATTATTTAACCTCATACATAACAATATATGCTATTTTTAATCTACACCATGCATTTTTGAGTGGAGATTTCTTGAGAACAATTTATCAATTGAATATAAAAAGACTTGTGAACAATTGCAGTACTTCTCTGAGAACAGACTGTTTCTTCTTTAAAATTCCAAAGTCAGGAAGGATCTACATATCCCTCCCCTCCACTTTAAGTACACGATATCTAATTTTCTATTACATATAGCAACTTACACAAACTTCATAGAAAGATGATGGAAAATCAATGTCACCATCTTTATTTTAACTTAAAAAATATGAGAAAATGAAGGTCCAGAAAGGGAAACTGATTTGCCTAAGGTGTCAGAGAAAGTAAGCAGCAGAGTCTGAACTGTAACTCTCACTCTCTGATGTAAGTCCAGTTAAGTGTGATGATCCCTAATACCTCAATGATCACCGACAATATAGCCTGGCAAAAATGAGAGCTGTGGGCTGAGGACTGAGCCCTGGAAAGAACCATATGTATGACAATGGAGAAGACAATATGGTACAGTTGGGGAAGTATGAACTTAGCAATCTAACCAGAACAGGAAGAATGGGGTGGTAAGAACTCCAATTAACAGAGAGTCAAAGAAAATGAGAACAAAAATCAAGCATCAACAGGTGGAAAAGATTGTTAGTAAGTTCTCTATACTTTGACAGAGGCAGCTCTCTCAGAATTTCACCATATTAACTGAATTAGTTTGATCATACACAACATAAGAGGAAAAGGAATTATAGGGACAAGAACAGTTCATAATACTCTATTCTAATAACCATTTTTCAAATAATCAGAGAAAGATGAACATGTACTACATTCTTCCTACACTTGTTTTATGCTCAGCAATATTATATTCAACATATCACAGAATAATAGTTTTCCTCTGGAGGCACTTGAAAATAGAAGAGATTCTTCATTGGATAGAAAATGAAGAATGTGTCATGTACAGTAAGAAGGTAAAGATGATTCCTTTTTAGTGTTGAATACTGGAATTCTTTGATTTGATGCTGATAATCCAATTCCATTGAAAGTAATGCATAATAGGTAAAGAACATGAGAAACACTTGATATGGTCCCTTATTATCCATCTAAATCTATAAATTTGGAACAATATAGTTCCCCTAAGAATGAAATATATTTGTTAAATCTTTATGCTGAAGGATCTCATCACTAAATAGCATACTCTTTTATATTGCCCATTCCTTGCTTCCACTGAAACTAAGATTTAATAGTAGGATATATAATAAGAAAACTCTCATCAGTATAAACTATTTCTGGATTTCTAGTTCATTTTCTCCCATATCAGAACTTTTGTAAGTTACCACTAACTTAAACCCACTTTGAGAGTCTCCGCAAAGAAATGCTACATATTAGCTCTAAAAATGAATGAACAATTGAGCTGACCTTAAAAGGAAATTATAGTAATCTTAAAAAAAATCAAGAGGGAGTCAAAATAAGAATGAATCATCAGACCTACAAGGAAATTTAAGCATACGATTTAGTCTCTTTTTCAACTCATTTTAGTTTGATCTTTTTCTGTCTTGCTCTAGGTTGGAAGCAATCAGAGTTGATGTGCTCCAGCAAATGTTTACCTTTCTGTGTATTGACTTAGAGAAGAAAACAAAGCTAGAAATGGGAAGAAGTAAAATCTTTTCTTCCAGTCAGAGCTGTACATATGGCTATATGTGCAAGAAATATTTTTAAATGATCAAAAACATCTTTTCCACACTCCTGAGTTATAGCCTTACTACAGGAATAACCTTAGGTCAATCTTGGGCCACATGTACAAACTATTCCAGGAATGGGGTCAGAGAGGATAAAGAGTGAATTCAACTATGATATGTTATAAGAACTTTTGTAAATGTCCCAATGTACCCCTCATACAATAAAAATAATTAGAATGTAATTAGGACAAAAATTTAGAACAAACCCAGGATGATCATCAATGAATATTGTTACATTTCAATTTATGCCTACAGGGTTTTTTTTTACCACAAAGGCTATGAAGAAAAGGACCTAAGTTTTTGTCACTGAGGACCTAACTCTTTGTCATTGTCAACTTAGTTTTTATATATTTTTATTGTGCTGGGAATACATTGTGTCATTTACAAAAGTTCTTACATTATTTCAAATATATCATATTTAAATTCACTCCCTCCATCAAAGTAGATATCATTGTACTGCACAAGAACATTATAAAAACATTTGAATGTTCTACACATAATAAAAAAATCTGAGAAAAGAGATGAGTATGAATAATGCTGCTAACAACTATTCAGACCCAATGACATTGGAAATATGACTTATATAAAGGAGGATAATTGTAATTCCAATGAGATGATGTTAGAAGAGCCAAGATTCCAAGGCTATCATCTTGTCAGATCCAAGAACATGCAATGAATTGTGAACTCAGACAGTCTTTTACCTTTTACTCCCATGGTACCTCACATTACCAGAAATCATTTGTTCTTATGAAATTATGGTTATAAAATGTGCAGTTTATTTGTGTTTGGTTGAGAAATAATAACTTTCTAAATGTTTTACTCTTCTTCTCTGGTTCTTTTCTTTGCTTTCCAGAAAGAAACTTTTTGAGAAGGAGTAAAATCAGAAATATGTTATCTGTCTTACTTACTATACTTTGCCCTATTTTTTCATATTACATGCATGAAGCAAAGTCAAAGTGACACTTAAAGCATGCTGATGCATACTTTTTTTGCCATACATTGTGCATTATCTAGACTTCTTTACATTGTACATTATTTAGATCATTTCCTTGATATGAACATTTTCCTGAATTTCAAGTATAAAAAGAAATTTGACTTAACTATGGGACTCATTATTTTGCATTTACTAATGCCCAGTGAGGGTAAAGTTGTTATTTCTCCACTAACAAACAATACATAATGAAATCAACAAAGATAAAAATCAGAATCCAAGTGTCATTTCATTAGTGAAATTCTGAGAATGGGCAGGAACTAGGCTAAAATTACTGCTACAGTTTATTATTGGCCAACACCACTAATTCTTACATCTAGTATAGACTGGTACAAAAGTGACATTAAAATAATTTTACAGTTTGTTTTCATTTAAAATGTGCTCATTAAGGGGAGAAATTCACAATAATTATTTATTATTCCTATTCAGCTGTCTTAGTATAATCATGTACTTTGTCTTACTTTGAACCTGGATTGTTAAAAAATTTTGTCTCAATATTATATTGCTCTGTAACAATTACAAAAGTGGAAAGGTTACCTCCTTTACTGAATACTCATAAAAACTTACTATTAAAGTCCTTTGAAGTCTGGCTATCTTCATTAAGTGCAATGATATAACAGAGTTTTATCTTTATCATCTAGCTAATTGAAAAATAGATGTTTCCCTATTATACATATTTTAATGAACTTGTACAGAAAACAAAGGAGTATGTATTTCTAAGGCCTGGAAAACATGTAGCAATAAGGAGTTATTTTATTAAAGAATTATTCTTGTTCTCTAAATACCAAATCCACACAAATGAGTAAACTACCGTGTCACTGAAGTATAACAGGCTGCTTGCATTGTGTACTCTGAAAGGAGAAAGTAGATATCTGCAGGATTAGCACAGGAAAGGCCACTTCCACAAACTTATTACACTGATAATTATTAACTGTAAAGAACTATGAGCAAGTTTATCACTTGCCCATTAACATTTGCCCTATTTAAAAGGCAAGGGATTTTGAAAACAGTTTTCCTATGTTGATTGTTTTTTCCATGACATTCTTTTGGTCCATGATACATTCCAATGCCTGCTTCTGACAACTATGATGATGATGCCATTATTATTTATTTAATATGCAGTGAAAATGCACTTGAAGTATAATCATTTTTAACTTTTTAAAGAAAGTTGATTGTTTTAAGGTCTTGTTTCATGGTTGATCACCCAAGTAATACTAGTGCCTCAAAGAATTTTGTTAGGAAAGAGGTGGCATTCCTCATATAAAACACACTCCTCACCACCTAATGTATATGTTTTACTTGCTTATTGTATTGTGTTTCTCCAGAAGAATTTGGTGTCTTTACAACTCTACATTTTTAGTCACTTGCACACAATTTTTGCCTACATATGTATTTCATATGGTAGCTGCAAATTACATTTAAATTATCTTGAATAGGGAAATTCATTTTCTTAAGCTCTTCATTTTAGTGTCTATTCTTTGACCCTATTAGTATTAATGTTCATTTTAGTGCATTGCTGTTTTGAAATAGTTCTATACTGAGTATTTTTATTTTAGTATTCATTTAAAAGTAAACCCCGATGTTCCATCTGTAAGAGAGGCCCAAAGATGGGATTTATTTAATTCTGCAGGTGAAAATAAATCTTATGCTGTAAAGCAAAGATAGGGGTATCTACTATACCCATCTCAGAAGACTCTTGACAACAAAATAAGTGTATTTTTTTAAGAAAATGAACCCCACATGTATATTAATTATACTATCAAGGTATAAAGAATACTATATGCATCCTCTTAAAACTGCTAGTTTTATGTTGATCATAGTCACTAATCTTTATTTTCCAAAGACATTAAAATTTCAGTGGACATAAAGAAAAATATATAGACTAATCAAATTTGAATTCTTCACTTTGTCCCTATATGAATCCTAAATAACCAAGCAGATAAAAGAAATAGTAACCAAATAGTCATTGAAATTTCCCATAAGATAAATATGTAGTTCTGTTTTACCTCCTAATATATGACATTTATATATAATATCTATATTCAACCATTTTGAATATTATCAGTTTTTTCCTTGGTTTCTGTCTGACAAGGGATTAATAGCTAGAATATACAAAGAACTAACAAATCTGAACTCAAATAGAACAAACTACCAACCAGCAACCCAATTAATAAATGGGAAATTAACAGACAATTCTCTGATAAAAAAGTATCAGTAAACAGCAAATACATGAAGAAATGTTCAACATCCCTGGCCATCAAGAAAATGCAAATCAAACAACATAGAGATTCCATCTTACCCTAATCAGAATAGCTAGCATTAACAATTAAAACAACAAATGCCAGGGAGGTTGTTGAAAAAAATTAACCCTTATACACTGTTGGTGGTAATATAAACTTAATGCAACCACTACAGAAAGCAGTATGGAGGTTTCTTAAACTAAAAATAGAGCTACAATATGACCTATGGATACCACTTTTGAGAAGAAATGTAAGTCAGAATGTAATGGAAACTTTTGCATGCCCATGTTACTGCAGTACTATTCATAATAGCAAAGTCTTGGAATCAGCCAAGATGCCCTTCAGTCAATGAAAAGATAAAGTAAATATGATATATTTATGCAATGGAGAATTATTCAGTGATAATAAAAAATGAAATATGGCATTTGCAGGAAAATGCATAGAACTGGATGTAAGATGTTAAGCAAAGCAAACCATGTTCAAAAGGACTAACATTACATGTTCTCTCATATGCTGAATCTAGACCTGAAATACATATAGAGATAAACATGCATATATACATAACTATGACTATAATAGAGGCAATGTCTAGGGTGGGGGATGAGGAGGAAAGGAGAGAAAGAAAGAGAATGATGGGGTAGGGAAAAATGTGAAAATACATCATGTATATGAGTGAAGGTGGTGCAAGGCAACCCACTGACAGCTGTTGAAAAGTGAGGAGGGGAGGGGAGATGTAGAAAAGAGAATAGAGGGAATTAATCTGACCAATGCACAACAAATGCATGCATGAAACACTACAGGGCAAACCCTTCATACAAGTAATACACACCAATAAAAAACAGAATATATTGGCCTTAATTTGACCTGTTTAACAAATAACATTTCAATGTAATGTCTAGATTTGAACAGTTTAAATAATATATAGTTATTTCCCTGAATCATAGTCTTATAATTAAATATTTACTTATTTTAATAATTGTTTATCAGCATATATTAATTGTACCAATGGGGTTTCATTATGATATTTTCAGACATATATTTTTAATTAGAATTCATTTCTTCAGCAATTTCTCATTATTCCTTTAGAGGAAACATGTATTTCATTTTTCATTGCTAAACAGAGTCTGTCCTTTGCTTTTGAAAAAAGACACTTGTTTGTTTAAGATACCTATACAGAATTTTGTTATTACAGTTCCACATATATATGTATTGTATCCCAAATTCCACAAGCAGTTTAATGCAGGAAATAGGTTACACAAGTTTTGCAGTGCTGAAAAAGCAAAAGAGGATGCTACCAAACTAAGAGAAAATAAATCAAGGTATTAGTTACCACCCCCAAAGCAGTGGAAGTAAAGCAAATGTTTAGGTCACAGAAGCTAGGAGTTCAGAAGTAAGTGTTTGCAAAATGGTTGCTCAGATTCTTGACGGGAAGTGGCTAGGTAGCTACTAGTACCTTAAGAATTTGGAGAAAAGTTCTCAAGACTCTGAAGAAGGGTTGAAAGCTCCACTTATCCTTTACTGGTACTTCTTAGCCGGCACAAAGAGAAGCACTGCATAAAGAAGCTGGAAATAGGATGTTCTCCCTCCTCTTTTCTGTTTCTTCCTCCCTCACTGCTGGCCAGTCATAAAGGCTCTTACCTCGACTGTTCACTAGATTCACTTAAATTTTGAAAGCCTGAGCTGGGTACACACATACATATATTGAAAGCTATATTTGTGAAGGGAGAAACTAAAGCTCTGGTAGTATTCAAAGCTCTCCAGGTGATTCCAATGGTGGCCAAGGCTGACACCACTGACCTATCACCATTCAAACATTTAGAA
This sequence comes from Castor canadensis, assembly GCF_047511655.1. Taxonomy (NCBI): domain Eukaryota; kingdom Metazoa; phylum Chordata; class Mammalia; order Rodentia; family Castoridae; genus Castor; species Castor canadensis. The sequence goes on from NC_133392.1 coordinate 81,528,308, forward strand.
AAGGCCAAATTCAAGTAATTGCTCTTCCTTTCAAGTGTATATCTGTTTATGATCTGTTATGGAACAAATAGCCCATATTTATGGCCCAGTTGTGTTTTGACTCCAGGAGTTCATGGATGATGTCATGAGACACAGCTCTGAAAGCCTCTTACCTAGAAATAGTTTTGTACCTAAGCAATCAACTGCAACTCCCTTTAGAACATATCAGGCTATCATATAGGCACTTTACAAATATTTGATTAACTTCAGAGGGGAACTTACAGAAATTGAGAAGTGATCATCAATAATAGTATTTAAACATTCTTTATTTCTTAAGATTCATACCTCTTATTTTCTCATGTCCCATGAGAGTGGGTAGGAAGACCTGACTGGGGATGATGGGGAATGAGAAAACACACTTCTGATGGGAAACATGAGCTCCAAACTATTTCAGCACATTTATTTAATGTGTAAGTACAACGAAGTGAACACAGGCAAATCTTCATTCATCAAGATGTGTCAGCAGTAAAGGATATCTTCAGGTCATCAGAGCGAGGGCGGTCAGGAGGTCTCATGAGGTGGTCACAGGTTGTTTATCTTCTTGCTCCAGGGAACATGTATGAGGATGTTGTTAGCTGTTTTCTAGGGCCAAAGGTCAGTATAGAGCTCTGGAACTTTTGCAAGAGAGCTGTGCAAACTCTTGATTTTCTGAGCTGGAGCCAAGGACTATGTTAGCTAGGCCCTACTGCCTGACCATTAGGCTCCAACAATATTTGAATGCGTTTGAAATTTTCCATTGATAAAAGATGCAAAAATTCCAGACTGAGCATGGTAGTGTTCCCCATAATGCACGTGGGAAGGTTAAGGTACAACACTGGCCCTGGGCAAAAGCACAAAACCCTAGCTGAAAAATAACCTAAAAGGAGGTTACTTAATAAGCAAAAAGGGAGGATGTGGACTCAAATGGAAGGAAGGAAAGGAGCGAGGGAGCAAGAAAGAAGGGAACTACCAGGCAAAGAAGTAGTTCTTAAGATGTCTTTTTTTTGTAGTTATTTGACATTAATATTTTTAAGCCATCCACATTTCTAAATAACCCATACAGATAGAAAATTTTCAGGTAAAATTCTTATTCTTTATCAAGTTCCTGAGCCAGACAGTTACTCTCCCCAGAGGCAAACCAGGTCCTTAGCTCTTGTACATACTTCCAGAAATGCATAGACATACACAGGCAATGCACAAACATAAACACATACCTGGTAGTCATTGCACTACTATCTTTAAATTTGTTTCTAATTTAAATTTGAAAATTTTCCATAAAATGATATGAGGACTCTCTCATATCTCTTTGTTGTTCTATTGTGGTATTGATGTTTGAACTCAGTGTTCTAGCTCTGGCTAGACAGACACCCTAACAATTAAGTTACAAATTGTGTGTTTCACTGTATGTCTATATTATAGCCAGTCCTCCTTAATGGGCATTTAGATTGTTTCCAGCTTTTGTTGTTAACAACAGAGCTGCAGTAAGAACCACTGACACATTTGAATAATTATACACCTGTTACCTGTTTTTAATGGGGAAAATTCTTGATAATGAAATTGGTAGGTGAAAGAGTGTGTGATGGCATGTAGAATTTTGTTAGATTTGGTCACATTGCTCTTTAGGAAGGTACAGATACTTAGGCTGTTAAATTACATTGGCAGTTGTAATTCAGTCATTATGAAACTATGGATAAGTCACTACTTCAGCAACAACAGAAAATAAATATTGGATGTTGAGGGTATGCATGAATATTTCTGTCCTTCCCAAACTGAACTGGCAAGGAGAGTATAGTGAACTATCAAAGTTGCAGCTGACAACAAAAATACTGAAGTGAGGGGTTAACTTCTCAACAGTCTTACAGGAGTGTTTGTGGAAAGAATGGTCACTCCATGTATACAGTAGTAATATATGAAAGTTTGTCAAAAGTAGACTTTAGAAGGTATTCTCAAATAATTGTCACATTAAATAAAAACTTTAGAAACTATTTAAAGAAAGTCTTCCTAAGAAAGTCTTGATGTTTTACTACTGTCTCCAAAACTCTGATGTTCCTTAGGTGGGCAGTAATGAAAGGCTTCTGTTCTCCTCCAGTTGAATGAACAGGTTACTCAGGATTTTAATTAGTGACTTCCTTCTTTTGTAAGCATCACCTATCTGCTTTGCTTCTAGAAAAATGATCACACACATTGTAAACTTTGTTGTTTGACATTTTGTTTTTATAACCTTAATATGTTATAATTTTAAGCTTTCCTTTTATAACCTGATGAATTTTTACAATGGAAATGTTATAGGGGCAAGGATCTGAATAATTTAAAGGCTATTTTTGCCAGTCTAATAGCACAGGTGATGTTTAATTTGCTCATTTCTGACTATGAGAATGAATTTGTGGGTGTATGTTCTAATATCCTTTCTCATTTTCTACTGAGATTTTGGTTTTGTTTGCTGATAGATATTCCATATTTTGTCCCTTTGGGAAGGATGATTCTTTCTTCTGCCTTTCAGATTGCTTCTTGATACACTTCCATTGATCTTTTTTGTATATCATTTGTTTCTCACTTATGCTCTTAATCAATTGCCCACCTGAAATGAAAGTTTGAGGTAAGGAGCTGAATTTTCTTTTTCCCATAAATAGTGAGCAATTGTTACAGCCTAATTTCTGATTAAGATCTCCTTTCATTACTAAGCTTTAAGGCCAGATTAATCATATTAATTTTTTAAATTGATTTGTCAACTCTTTATTGATCTCCTATTAAGTGAATTAATCGTCCAGTGTTCAAGGATATATCATCTCAGCTATTAGACTGACAAAAATACCCATTAGCTAATTCAGTTTAATCTAATTTTGTCTAGCATTTTTTAAACTGCTACATGAAATTTAATTGATGATAATTTTACTACATATTTCAATTTCTGATGAAGTTAACTTCCCTCTCTGACAAAAATTCCTTCCTTTCATCATTTTTCCTTTTTCCCACTCTTTAAAAATACTGTATTAATTCAACATATTTGCTAGACTTCTTTCTTTGCTAGTCCTCCTTCACTCTGTGACCACAGTTCATCTCTCAGAACCCTGGCAGCTTCGTTTATTAATTGGGTGTAATGATCTCATAGAACACTTGTGGTTAAATGAGATGATGGGTGTAACATGCTTAAGAGTGCCCACTACATGCATATACTACATTTTAAACTTTTAGTTGTCAATTTAATTAAGCCTGTTTGGGAAACTATTATGTGTTCTATACTCAGTCTTTTGGGGACACAGAATATCTCCTTGGGTCAATCTTATTATATTTCTGTATTGTTTTGTAGTTTTCATTTTATAGGAAACTTTTGATCTGGATGGCTTTTGTCTCATCCTATAAAGTAACTGTTTCACGTATCACTGTATTCGCTTGAATACCCTGAATATCATTTGTACCTGTTGCCAACACACTTGCTTACATCTAACCTTTACTGTGGAATGCTTTTTGATACTTGCCATAGAATTATTAGTTAGCATTTTAGGGCAGATACTCTTTCATGTTTAAACAATTAACCTATTATTTTTATTAAACCATCAGGAATTGATGTTGAATTGTATGAAATTCTGTTTCCTTCAATTAAGATCATTAATTGGCTAATTTTGTTTTGCTGATGCATCATACAATTAGGTTTCCTGTTACTGAAGTATTCTTACATTTTAAGGAAATTTGTATCTGACCATGAGTGTCTTTGAACACCTTTGATTTTCCCATAGTTATATTTTTTGTATTTTTATACATTCATAAGAGTAATGGCTGTAATTTTCCATTTGGACTGTCATTATCACAGGTTTGGTTTTAAGAAATGGTGGTGTTTTGTGAGAAATATTTTACATTTTATCTGTGCTCTGGAAGAATTCCATTGTTTTAGGATGTAAAGTATTTGTTATTTGAATGTAGAAATCTTTTTAAAAATTTTTGTGTCTGATATTTGGATTTTTGAAAGCATTTAAATTACCAATATTCAGAATCTGTTTTAGATTTTTCTTTTACCCCATTACAATTCCTCCTCATTCAGTATTCAACATAATTACATGATTTCAGGAAATTGGTCATTTCTAGATTTTCAAGTACAGTAATATAATTGAGCATATTTTTCTGTTATTCTATCAATGTCTATTAGGTTGATTATAAATCTATTTCAATTATATTCTCATTTTAAAAAAATTCATTCACTTTTCCAGGTCCTTTTGTAAAATATATCTGTTAACTTCATAAATTCTACTGTTCCATAAATCAAACATTAATTTATGTCTTTGTTTCTGAGAGAAGAGGAAATGTAGTGTTTCTTCCACCTGCTTCTTGATTTGGGGGCTTACTTTATTTTTTACTTTGTGATAAGATATTGATAATATACAAAGCTAGGAATTTTCCTCTAAGTTCAGTTTGATATTTTTCCACGTTATATGATGAAACTTATTTTTATTTAAATCTTTAATCTTATTTCTGATTTTCTTTTTTCCCTTGAACCAGATGGTAAATCAGAAGGATAACTTAAAAATTCAGTGCTTGAAGGATTTGATTTCTCTTCAATAATAGATTTCTAATCTTAAGTGCGGTTTACGTTTTCTCTTAGCGTATTAGCATACAATAAGCTTTAACTTGTCCATCACAAGTTAATGTAGATTCTGAATTTAAGATTAAAGTTTACCCTAAATCCAATAGATACAATTATTATACTAGTCACTGTCTTATTTTTGTTTTATCTCTCATTAAATTCTCCTGCATGTTATTAATTAACTTTGCATTTCTAACTATATTTAATTCATGAACATGGATGGCAGACAATTAGTAGCACACAGATTCATAATTATACATTTAACATTCCTTGCAATCTTACTCCCTTTGATCCATTTAATGTGTTCATTGGACAAGGATTTTGTTCAGACTTAACACTGATCACATTTAGCATTGAATCTACTTTTTGTGGGGTATGTCAGAGATATTGCTAAGTGTCCACACTATATATAAACTCATATTCAAGTACATAGTATAAACAAGTAATGTGAGTATTTATGCATGAGTACATGTGTGTATAAGCATATTTCTGGATTATTTTGTATTATTTTGAGCAAAATTATTACATTTGTTTATTCATCTTTGCCTTTACTGGAGTTTGAACTCAGGGCATTTTTCTCTACCACTTGAGCCATGTTCCATTCCTTTTTGCTTTTGCTTTGCAGATAGGGTCTGGTGCTTTTGCCTGCTTGACCTTGGTCTTTGATACTCCTGCCTCTAACTTCCCAGTAGTTCCAATTACAGTTGCTCACCATCATGACTGGACTGAGCATGAAAAATATTTTATGCAATTCTTTTTCATTATTCATTTATTCATATGTGCATACATTGTTTGGGCCATTTCTCCCCCCTCCCTCTCCCTCTTTGCTTCAATAAGGGAGTGTGAAGCATTTTATTACATGTCTCTGGTGTTTGATTTTATTCTTTTCTATTTTGCTTACAGTTTTCTTTGGATTTTGTTTTGTCTCTTGCTCTATGAACTCTAGATTTTTTTTGTTTTAATTTTATTATTGTTGTTGTACTGGGAGTACATTGTGACATTTACAAAAGTTCTTACAATATATCATAGTTAAATTCACACCCTTCACCATTCTTTTTTATCCTTCCTCCCTCCTTTCCAGGAGTAATTACAACAGTTCTCATTTTTTCATTTCCATACATGTATACATAATATTTCTACCTTATTCACCATACTACACCCTTTCTTTATATCTTACCCTCCCACTGTTAACAACACCCAAACAGGACCTGTTTTCCCTTTCTGTTCTCCATTTGGTTAAAAAATTGTTTAAGATATCTATACAGGTACTTCATTGTGACATTTCCATGCATATATGTATGATAATCTGATTGGTTTATTACCTCTATTTTTCTGCTTTCTACCTTAGTCCCCTTCTTATGGTGATTTCAACAGTTTAAAAATTCTGTGTTCATTCTTGTGTAGAAGGTACATCATCCATATTCACCTTCTTAACTTTCTTTTTTAACCTCCTTTTGTTGTATGTGTCATTCCCTTCGCATGACCAGTTTGTTTTAAATATAAAGTAAGTGCCGTAAGTGCCAGGCACATTTTGGAGAAAGTGATTTCTCCACAGATCATTCTCAAAAGGAAGGGGGATTTGGCTGTCTATGTGTTAAGGCATTTCAGTGCTCTGATCCTGAAACTGTGGATGGATAGTGTGACATAATATGAACTTTCTTCTTACTCATGGTTATGCTCATTTTTTTCATTTCAAGAGAAAAACATGAGTTTTAGCTATAGATATTCCTTTGGAAATTGGGTCATTTTTGGTGTACATTGTTGTTACCCTTTATATGAAAGCATATATGTTTCTGGATATGCATGATTTTTTTATGTAGATGGTTGGGAAAATATTATGGTACCATAAAAAGTACATTATTACTTCAAATGTGGGGAAAACCATTCCATTTTTTAAAAAAGAGATGAGTCTTTATTTGGTTTTCTGCACAACACCCTCAATCTCAGAATACTGCTTTAGCTACAAAGGCTTTAAAATGCTGTATATTATGTGAAAGAATTCTGAAATATAACAAGACATTTCTAGGCTACATTCATGAATGTCTTGTTTTCTTAATCACAAGGATTTCGTGTATTTTTGATCAGTAGTAAGTTGGGAGTTGGAGATAAAGCCTATTCTTATTCTCCCATTCCTGCTTCAGCTAGGTTCATTCTAATTTTACATGTTTTACATAAGAAGCTTCTAATTCAAGATTCCTCTAAAAAATAAAATTTCCTATTTATTTACAAGGAAGTTCACTGTTTAAGAACAGTATGCTTATGCAATGACAGGGAGCCCAAAATATCCACATATATGAAGAATTAAAGTTATCTGATTCAAATGTAAAATACCATAAGAACTGAGTACCATAATACATAAGCTTGATCATCAAGTCTTAGAATCCTAGCTTTACAACTTGATTTTTCATTTACTCTTTATCTGTTTGTAAGTAAGAGATAATAGGCACTGGCAGAGTGTCTCAACTTTTAGAGAGTGACAGATTAACAAGGATGAGACCCTGAGTTCTAAACTCCAGTACTGCCAAAAAGATAATTGATATGGGGATGTACAATTTCATCCATTAGAGATTTTAACATAATTAATTTAAATATAATAGGTGACTTTTTGAGTTTGTGGTTCATTAAAAAGTCCATTGGTGCTAAAGGGAGAGATTAGGACACAGAATTAAACTTGAGAGTTGTCATATGGATAACTGAAATTATGGCTTTGAATGAGGTGGTATAAAGAAACAGACTCTAGCAAGACTTTAGAGAACTTCAGGATTTAAGAGAGGAGAGAAGACTGAAATAACAAAGGAAATAGAGTGTGAACAGCTTGATATAAAAGAAGGAAATTAGGATGGTCTATGCCATAGAAACTAAGGAAATAGCTGTTTAACACAGGAAGTGGAAAACAGTGTCCTGTCTACTGAGAGGTCAGGTATGATGGGGATTGAAGATGTTGTTTGGCTAGCATGATAAGGTGATGACCCAACATTGGTGACCATAGCAACTCATTTTATGTTCAATGTCACACAATCCACTTTTCCATACATTGACATTCCTAAAATGTACTATTTTTTATGTGAGGTTGAGCCTTTCTTACTTTAGCTGATGAACAGCTTCAGTTTTCACTTGGTAGCTTTGCCACCCAACAATTAAGCTTCAGCAGTGTTGATCTTTGTATAGACATTTTTGGGGAATGTATATAAACATATGTATCTACATGTGTGTGAGTTGTTCTTTGGTTTTGTAAAAGTGAATTAAAAATTAGTAAAAAGCCTAGTTTTTAAATGTGGTATAATTGAATCAAAGATCATAAAGTATGTTACCAAAAGCAGATCTTTGACATTAAGTGGATACTTAATGAGTTTGGATGTTTTCATTTCAATTGTGAATTCAAAAAGCAAAATGTATGCTGGAAAACATACATTAAATCCTGGGATGAAACCAGAGTGTCATATATTTTAGCTTAGTGAGATGCTACAAAGGTTATGTGAAATAATTTCTGAAAATAACCTAGCACAGTTCCTGGCATGGGAGAGATTTCAAAGTCTCATTTGAAAACTTTCTAATTATTGCATTCATTGAAGAAAATACTTCACTTTATAAGGCATTTTGGATTCAGTCAGCAAATATAGATGGAATATTTGAATAACTGTTATGCTGTAAGCATTGTTTTAGGCACTGGAGTGTAGGTGCTGATATTCTAGTGAAGGAAATGAACAATCAACAAACACATGGCAGGAGTATACACCCCCATTAAGGGATAGTGAGTGAGATTTTTGGCCTCAACAGCTATTTCAGACAGGATGTTCAGGCAGAATCTCACAGATAACAAGTTGTTATTGAGCAGGACTTGAATTAAGTGAAAGATGGAGCCACTTGGGAATGGGAGGAGTGGGGGAAGAACATCCAAGATTGTACTAACACCAAGTGCAAAAAGTTGTGAGGTGGAATCAATGTTTTTCTCATAAAGCATAACAAACAGATCCAGGATGCTTGGAATGGAGTACATATGGCTAGCTTTTGTGAGTTCTTTAGACTGTGATAAAATGCTTGGAATTTAAATGTGATGGTAAGACATTGGAAAGTTTTGAATAGGTCCAGATTCTAATATGATTTTTTTTCTGACCTGAGGTTTAAAAGTACCACTCCATGGCCCAATTAGGGGGTTACCATTTACATGGAATGTAAGTCATACCCTTTAGTGGACAAGAATGGAATCAGGAAATGATATTAAACTTTGTCAGTAGTTGATAATTGAATAGGGTGGTAGCCTAAGAGGTGGTGTGGCATGTAGACAGAGCATTTACTTGGTATTATTCATCTAAGTTCATAAATGTATTACAATGAGCAATGGAGCAAAACTTTGCTATTTCTATATTATAACACAGATAAAACATTAAAGCTGTTTTGTTAAAATAATAAATATACTCCAGTAGTTGAAAGTCTGAGTCTTGAAGAATTTACAGCAGAAAACACTCTTCTGCTCCATGCCTTTCCATTTTAATTCTTGACTACTAATGTTTTTATTCTTTTAGAAAATACTTACTTAAATCAAAATAAGAGTTCTACATCACTTTTCTTCTTTCTTTTTAGACTTTAACCATTACTTTGTGTAGAGGAGAAGTGATGAGGAATTAGGTCAATTATACAAGCATCTGTCCTCCCTTTCTTCTACTGGTAAGACGGTTATTTGTAATTAATTGGTTTCTGCTAGATGACTTCCATTATGTTTTCCTCTTATTTTAAGCAATAAAATTTTTAATTAAGACTATGGATGTCTGACTGAAGACCAAATTTCTCAATTTCTCTGTCTCTTTCATTATCAATGGGACTGAGTGTGATCATCCATAGAGAATATGGGTGAAGAGTATATATTAATTTCCTTATTCCTACAACATGGAAAAAGGACTAGGACACCATGAGATGATCAGTATTCCTGAGAAACTGTAGAGGTACAATGACTTTGTTTTTACAAAATTTGGAAGATAGGCTAGAGACTGCTGAGATTTCTCTGAGAATAGTGGAAAGCGATTCTTGCAAGGTTAGGAATAAGTAGATGTCTTAAATTCTTATCTCAGATGTGTTAGTATATGTTTTAGGATCAGTCAGGATCTCATATTTGTCCAAGCGGTTTTTACTTTTAGATATATCCAAGAGACTAAGTTCTGACTAGTAGAGTATGGAGGGAAGTCATGTGCACAAACCTATAGGCTATTCCCTGAAAGAGGAGGAACATATTTACTCAGATCTTTCTTTCTTACACTGGGTGGGCTATCAATGTTAGAGTAATGGGAGTTAAAAAGGCCATTTAGAGAATCTAATTGTTGTTACTTAATGAGGAGAGATGAACAAGAAGTTAGAAGGAGACTGGGACCCTGACAGCTTTTCAGAAGAATGATCATACTGAGCACAGGCTTATACATGATAGAGAAGTGAATGCCTACCATATTTCAATGGATTTACTTAGTTTTAGGCATTTGTCATAGTTGATCTCTTCTACATAGATATCCTAACTACAACTGGCTTTGTAATTTAAGAAATATGTCTCTTTATTTATGGACTTTACATTGCTAAGATTGAAGTATGCTTTGATTATATTTTTTTCCTTTAATTTTGATATAGTTTTTACTTGTGTTTTCTTTCCTACCCATTTTCTCCCATCATTGATTCTTTACATTGCTCCAAAGTATAAGTCAGATGTTAATACTCTGCAGCAGACATTTAAGAAAAAATGGTGGAGGTGATTTTGGTCTCCTTAGTAGTTAGGGGTTGCTCCTGATATTTACTGGGTAGGTCAAAGTATTCCAGAAATCTTGAAGAGCATAATGAAGAATTGTACTTTATGCAAAATGAGATTTCATTATCTTATCTAATATGCACTGTGGTAAAAACTTATTTATAATGATTTGGGCCTATGGTATTAGTCTTTACAAAGTACAGAGTGTCATTTATATTACTTTAAGATATAACATTTTTTAGATATGCGAGTAACTCCCAGTTAAATTGAAGGAAGATTGAACTTTATCCTGTTGGGAAATTTTTTGAGAATTCCTCACGATTTGGGAAAATAATGTCACCTATGGCATTGATACTTGTGGTCTTTGTTTTTCCAATTCAGGATGCTTGTGTCAGCCTTCATTTTCAGTTGTCCCATTCTCTTTGAGTTTATAGGCATACACAAAAACTTTCTAGTCATTATTTCAAAATGTCAAAAATAAAGATTAGTGTTGACAACATTTAGTAAACATCCCTAAACCCAGACTTCTTCATTTTGCAAGTAGGTGTATGCATCTAGTGTATTTTGTCTTCTAGACCAGTTATGTGTAAGCACTTCCACAATGAAGTATATGTCATTTTATTATTTCCGTTCCAGTTAGGATTATATATTTCTTTTTTTAAAATGTATAAATAATATACCTTAGCTACATATTTCATTTCTGGGTAGTAAAAAATCTTATCATTTACCTGTTTTTTAAAAATGAAGCAGGGAATAGCTGTCATACTGCAAGGAACAATTCACAAATTACAGAGTTGGGCAAGATTTAGGATACCCATGAATGATGGTGAAGCTTTCAGTGATTAACTGTGGAGGGAGTCCATGACTATGCTTAGGTATAACTGAGGACATGGAGGGAGCTGTGGCCAGAATGGGCAAGAACTGTCACTATTGGAGAGTTGCTGAATGAGAGTTGGTGGCTCAAGGGAAGAATCCAGTCAATGTGTAGAAGGGACAGAGCCAAGAAAATTAATATCTCCGTCTTGCATCTTCTTTCTTGTCCCTCCCTCTGATTCTGTACTGGTACTTCACTAAAGGGAAGGCCAAAGATGGTGACAAGCACAAATGCTCAGTGGTTATAATTCATTAGGCTCTGCAGGCACATAGTATGGTGGAGAGTAGATTTTGACTGCTGAGGGAGATATCCAGGATATGGATGTTCTACATGATTGGGTTTGGAAATCACTACTCTAAAGAATAGCAATAATCTCTCTATTTTGTGTTCCCTGCTCCAGTCTCAGACATGTCCTTCTGTAGACATCTTCTGGCTAGCTGTAATTGGAGTTGAACAGGGCTGAGAGTTGTCATTTTCTCTCCATAATTCATTTGAATGAGAGCCACTGTTTTCTGATTCTCATTTGGCTTCTGTAAAACAGAGTATGTGTCATGTTTTCTGATTCCATGCAGGTTTGAAATCTGCTTTATTTTTGTGGGGAAATTGCCTGGGCATAGAATTCTGGCTTGGACTTATTCTGCTTCTGAACATTGAAGGGATTACTTCAGTGTCTTATTCCATCCAGTGCTGTGAATGAAAAGTTTGAAGTGTGGTTTCATTTATTTTTAAATGACCATTTTTTTCCTTTCTCAAATGCTATTAACATTTTTGCCTTTGTCCTTTGGTATTCTAAATTGTTAAAATAATCCTTTTAGTTTTTAAAAAATTTATTATGCAAGTCATTTCTGGGCTACATCTCAGAGATAGGAACATGTCCTTAACTCTTACATATTGTTTTACTATTGAGGAAATTGGGATGGGGGAGGCCAGAAGGAAAAGCTTATGGTTTGCTATTCTTGATGGTGAGATAGCTACTTGAAGGCATCCTACTGTGTTCTCTAATACACTTAGAAATTTCAAAATGTTCCACTGGAACATTTCTTGTCTTACTCTTAAGATTTTCATTAACAAGCAAGTGGTTTTCACCTGCCTCTTGGCTTAACTATAGGTAAACAGAATGATATAGTTTGCTTTGGGGAGCTAAGGAACATTGTAATAGTTTATTCACAATATCTATGCAGTTACATATTCCTTATCTCAAATTGTAATTTTCCATGTTACTCAATATTTTTATCTTCATCTCACCTGTGTACTAGTGGAGCTGTTAACTGGAATAAGGCCTATAGATTCAAACATAACCTTTATATCATGGAATATAAACACTTGCCTAGAGAAAAAATTTTCAACAGAAACACATTGCACATTCCAACAGTATAATTTTGGATATTGGCAGCAATCAGGTTTTGCATACATTACTATAAGAATAAAAATTGAAAGTTTCTCATCTAATTAACTATCCAATTTTTAAAAATATGATAACCATGATCAACCAACATTAGGAGACTTACGAGAGTCTTTAAATTATTTTTCTGTAAAGTATTATTAAACTTTTAACTAGTCAATACCCAGTGAAATGGAAAATCTCAAACAATTGTAGGAGCACAACAGTGAAGGAGGAATAGTGAGTACAGAGTATATTCTGAAAAACACCTTCTGAGGTCAGGAAGAGACCTGAATTCTGTGAGAAACTTTTAGGCAGAAGTTGCCCAATTCTTATGCAGATGGAACTCAGGCCCTGCTCCCTGACCATATCAATATGACATGGCTCCAGTAGGTAGACCCATCTTTATTTTTTCCTGCCAAGAGCCAAATATGTGATTATGAGAACATTTTTACTTTTTATGAAGCAGCTTCTTTGATTCTTACTATATTTCCTTATAAATATTCTTTTTGATTGTTTTCTTTCTTACCAGGGACTTCACTAATCCCTCACTAATTTCATTCATTTCAGAATCTCATACTGCTGTGCAGAGACCTCCCAACAGAATAATCTCAATATCATCATGAAAATATATTTTAGAATGTCAACCATACATAATCTGCCTGAAATATTAATGTTTATTGGTTTCTGAGATATCATTCTTCAGAGAAAAAAAGGTTAAAAACGATTGAGCACATATAGATTCTAAAAAATGAGTAGGATTAAGTCACACTTTTAAGTCTTAGAAGGTTGAAGTCATCTTATTTCCATTTCTGTATTTGCTCAGTGACCATAAACAGTGTGGCCAATGTCATACAGTTTGCTAATGATGGTGTGCTAATTTGAACTTAGTTTTTCTGTGTCTCCAGATCCTGGGATCTTTTACTCTGAGGTTTTCTAAGATATTATTCTTGAAAATTAGCTACTCTGTTTATTATGTAATACTTCGTATTTAAAATGAATTTATTAAATGGTACTGAATTAGAGAATATGCATACATATTGCAAGACAGATCACAGTCTCCTAAAGCATTTCAACACACAGCTAGAGACTGACAGAAGGTGGTTTGACTCTTTTCATCATCTTCAGCAGTGCTTTCTGAAGGGAGTTATTTAGGATTGTTTGGGAAACTGATTGAATAGGAAATCTTAAAATGTCAGGGCCTCATAATTGGAATTGTGAATTCTCATAAAATAGAGTCAGTCTAAATGCTAAGGGCATTACTAATCTTGCTTGCAAGCACTTAATCCAGGGCCTCTGAACTCAGGGATCCCACTCACTTCCCCAAAGTAACATCAACTCTGGTTAAAGAAGGTTATCATTTTAACAAATAACTCAATCTAAATGTCTTCCTTTTTCATTTTTTTCTGTCTTTTGTATCTTTTTATTTATGTATCTTCAGTTTTATATATTTGTCTAAATTTAATATGAAGCACACATTTAATGAGAAAAATAGATAATTCAATAATACTAATTGGAGACCATACACAAAAATTACTTTATGATAAATTGAAAACATACATGAGAAAGCTAGAATTATAACATGTTTTGAAAGAAAAGCATTGAAGAAAATCTGGAACTTGAATGAAGCAAAAGGACTTTAAATATGACAAGAACGCCTATCAAAATTAGAGGTACCTTTCTCATGCTGGTAAATGAAAACTTAGATATACTTAATCTTATATAATGCTTAACGGAGAGTTACTTAAACATTTCCAATAAGATCGTGAATAAAGTATGGATCTCCATTCCACTTCTTTTTACTGTGTAATGTTATGCTGTGTGAGTGCAATATGTCAATAAAATAAATAAAGTATATACAGAAAGGAGCACTTATTTTTATTTGTGTCATATAATTATGATGCAGGATTTAAAAAAAAAACTTAAAAGGACATCAAGTACTAGTATTTTAACTCAGCATGACCACAGAATATAATAGCAATTAACATAATTAATTAAATGAACTTGGAACATAAAACTGAAAAACTGGCATTAAGTTAACAAAATATGTTGAATACTAAAGATTAAAAATTTGAAATAGAAATTCCAGAAGTTATGTTTTAAAACTGATACATAATTTGCAAGAAACAGTTAATATAAGTAATAAATTATTTACACTTGATTTTTTTGTTTTTATTTACTTATTTTATTTTTGTGCTGAGGTTACATTGTGGCATTTACAAAAGTTCTTTCAATATATCAAATACATCATACATTTATGTGTTGATTCAACATATTCTCTATACAATCCTACTATTCTCTGGTAGAAATTGATATTTTTTTAAATGTTTATGAAATGAAGACCCATATATTGCCTAGAACATATTGATAGAAAAAAGGTAGTGATTCCAAGATGGCAACTAGAGGGAGGAAGCAGAAAGCGTGCTTCCTAAAGTAAAATCTTGGAGAGAAACTGGAGATACATCTTGAAGGAAAAAGCACCAAGAAGAGGCAAAACTCTGACACCTCCACACCACCAGCCTGTGCATAGCATCCCCACTCCATGTTAAATGGAGAAACCAGGAGGGCTCCTGCACTACCAGATGCCAGTTCCTACCAGCTTGAGAGAAGCAGACCACCAGGAGAGCTAAGTGGCATGTGGTACTCCCACAAACAACCCTGGGCCAGATCAGCATAGCCCCCTGGACAGACTGACTCCCCTCCCAGGGAAAAAAGAGAAAAAAAACAAACAGAATAAACAACAACAACAAAAGGCATGTAGCAAAGAGGGCAGGGCGCCCTGAGCACCAAAGGGGGGGGGAGGGAAAATCCCTCACAGAACTGTAAATAAACAAACTGGCAGAAGGCAGGAGTGGCGGCCCCTGCCCAGCAACCTTGGAGCAGGAAAGCTTGTAAAAGTGGCTGTCATGAGGAAAGCTCCACTGGAGAGTGGGAAAGGGGGCACTTCCCACGTGAACTGCAATAAACAAGCCAGCCAGACGGGTGTAGCGCCACATCCCACAGTGTGCTTGGAGAGGGGAAAGCTTATTACAGTGGCTGTCATGCCCAGGAGAACTCTAAATAAACAAAGCCTGGGGGCTGGGTTAGTGTTAAGTTCATTCTTGAGATCTGCAATCAATAAAGCCTCCAGCAATAGCTGGCTGACAGTAGCTGGCAGCTGAGCCACAGCCTCAGATAGACATTCACAGAACTGTCTCCAGACACTGGTTTTTTAAAAATCTCTTCCTTTGATGAGACAATGACTGAACTAGAACTACATGCTGAAGGACTAACTGAAACTGTATTACATTTGAACTTGGGATATTTTGTTTTGTTTTTTGTTTGTTTCATTTTTTGTTTTTTCCCCTTTGATGAGACAACAACAAAACTACTTCTGAGACACCACCTCCAGTATTGGAGGATGAGGGATTAACCCCAAATTATTAAGACTGAAACTATTGCATTTGAAATTGGGGATCTTTTTTTTATCCTCTCTCTGTCTCTCTAATGCCTGTTTAGCTCACTGTTGATTAGTACACTATCTCTCCCTGTTTATTTCTTTGGCACTGTTTTTGTTGTTGTTTGTTTGTTTTATTTTTTATAGTTGTTTGTTTGTTTTTCCCTTTTCTTTACCTTCTTTGCTTTACCTCTCCTCTCACCTTTCTATTCTAGATATCACCATTATTATTATTACAATTAGAAAATACATAATTGCACACAGTACAGGGACAGTAACAATACCAAGGACAATGATGGGAAGACAGAAAAAAGAGGGAAAACTGTTTCCCCCCAGTAATAAATTAGTACAGGAACCAGAGGGAAATGAAGAAAACAGATACTCACATCCAGACTCCAACAGAACGAAGATAAACTATGCCAAAGAAGACAATAAAGCCCATAAGAACAACCTGAAAGAGAAATCCTGCAAGTAATCAATGAGAATTTTATAGAGATGATACTGGATATGGTCAACCAAAATATACAGGAGACACTCAAGAAATTCATAGACAAAAAAATTAAGAATTTGAGAAAGCACAAGAAAAAAATAAAAGAAACTATAGAAGCACTGTATAAACATCAATGTAAAACAAAGAACATGATAAATAAAGAGATAAATGATCTCAGGATCAAAATAGACAATATTAAAGAGGAACCTATTCAGGATATGGAAAACGTCAGATAAAAGAACAAAACAGAAATGCAAAACAAAATAGAAGGCCAATCCAGCAGAACAGAACAAGTAGAAGACAGAATCTCAGAACTCAAAGATGAAATGATAATTAAAGGAAAAACTGTGAAAAGTAAATGCAAGACCTTACTGACTCCATCAAAAGACCACGCCTGAGAATCATGGACATTGAAGAAGGAGAAGAGGTTCAAGCAAAGGGAATGCACAATATATTCAACAAAATAATAATAGAAAAATTTCCAAATCTAGAGAAATCTATGCCCATACAGGTGCAAGAGGCCTCCAGAACACCAAACAAACCTGATCAAAATAGAACTATGCCATGGCATATTATCATTAAAACAACAAGTACAGAGACTTGAGAAAGAATATTGAAGGCTGTAAGAGAGAAAAAAACAAATAACATACAAAGGTAAACCCATCAAAATCACAGCAGACTTCTCAACAGAAACATTAAAGGCAAGAAGAGCTTGGGGTGAGGTCTCCTGGGCAGTGAATGAAAATTAATTCAACCCTATGATATTCTACCCAGCAAAACTATCATTCAAAATAGATGAAGCAAAAACAGTCTACCATGATAAGCAGAAACTAAAACAATATATGACCACAAAGCCACCACTACAAAAGATTCATCAAGGGATTCTTCACACAGAAAGTGAAACCCAACATAACCATGAAAGGGCAGGCAGTACCAAACTACAGGAAAAGAAAAAAGCAAGAAATTAGAGAGTAACATTGATTTAGGTACACAAATCAAGCCTTCAAACAACTAAGAAAACTAAATGACAGGAATCACCACATACCTATTGTTACTAACAATTAATGTTAATGGACTTAATTCCCTGATCAAAATGCACCATTTGATGAACTGGATTAAAAAGGAAGACCCAACAATTTGTTACTTACAGGAGACCCATCTCACTGATAGAAATAAGCATAGGCTTAGGATGAAAGACTAGAAGAAGATTTACCAAGCCAATGGTCCCCCAAAACAGGCAGCAGTAGCAATACTTATATCTGACAAAGCAGACTTCAAACTTATATTGATCAAACCAGATAAAGAAGGACATTCCATACTAAAAAAAGGGGGAAGTAGACCAAAAGGAAGTAACAGTTATCAACCTATATGCACCCAATGTCAAAGCACCCAATTTCATCAAACATACCCTGAAGGACCTAAAGGCATATATTAACTCCAACACAGTGGTTGTGGGAGACTTTAACATGACACTATCATCAATAGATAGGTCATCTAAACAAAAAATCAGTAAAGAAATCCTAGACCTAAAATATACAATAGATCAAATGGATCTAGTTGCTGCTTCAGAACATTTCATCCAACTTCTACAAAATATACATTCTTCTCAGCAGCCCACAGAACCTTCTTCAAAATAGATCATATCCTAGGGCACAAAGGAGGCCTCAGCAAATATAAGAAAATAGAAATTGTACCATGCATTCTGTCTGATCATAATGCAATAAAACCAGAACTCAACAACAAAATAAAGACAAAAAACCATGCAAACAGCTGGAAATGGAAAAACTCATTGCTTAATGAACAATGGGTCATTGATGAAATAAAAGAGGAAATTACAAAGTTCCTGGAAGACAATGAAAATGAAAACACAACCTACTGGAACCTATGGGACACAGGAAAGGCAGTCCTGAGAGGAAAGTTTATAGCCATGAGTGCATATGTTAAAAAGACTGAAAGATCTCAAATCAATGACGTAATGATAAATCTCAAACTCCTAGAAAAACTAGAACAAGCATATCCCAAAACCAATAGAAGGAGAGAAACAATAAAAATAAGAGCTGAAATCAATGAAATTGAAACCAGAAAACCATACAAAGAATTAATGAAACAAAAAGTTGGGTCTTTGAAAAAATAAACAAGATTGATAGACCCCTGGCAAACCTCACTAAAATGAGGAGAGGAAAAACCCAAATTAGTAAAATCAGGAATGCAAAAGGGGAGAAAACAACAAACATCATGGAAGTCCAAGAAATCATCAGAGACTACTTTGAGAACCTATATTCAAATAAATTCAGAAATCTTAAAGAAATGGACAGATTTCTAGATACTTATGATCACCCAAAACTGAACCAAGAGGAAATTAATCACCTGAATAGACCTATAACACAAAATGAAATTGAAGCAGCAATCAAGAGTCTCCCTAAAAAGAAAAGTCCAAGACCTGATGGATTATCTCCTGATTTCTATCAGACCTTTAAAGAAGAACTAATACCAATCCTCTTTAAACTGTTCCACAAAATAGAAAGAGAAGGAAAACTGCCTAACACATTTTATGAAGGCAGTATTACACTCATTCCAAAACTAGGCAAAGACACTTCCAAAAAGGAGAACTGTAGGCCAATCTCCTTAATGAACATTGATGCAAAAATCCTCAGCAAAATAATGGTAAAAAGAATTCAGCAACACATCAAAAAGATCATTCACCATGACCAAGTAGGCTTCATCCCAGGAATGCAGGGGTGGTTCAACATATGAAAATCAATAAACATAATAAACCACATTAACAGAAGCAAAGACAAATATCACTCAATCATCTCAGTAGATGCAGAAAAAGCCTTTGATAAGATCCAACACCATTTCATGATAAAAGCTCTAAGAAAACTAGGAATAGAAGGAAAATATCTCAACATTATAAAAGCTATATATGACAAACCTACAGACAACATTATACTTAATGGTGAAACACTGAAATCATTCCCTCTAAAATTAGGAACGAGATAAGGATGCCCACAATCTCCACTCTGTTTCAACATAGTACTGGAATTCCTAGCCAGACAAATTAGGCAAGAAGAAGGAATAAAAGGAATATAAATAGGTAAAGAAACTGTCAAAATATCCCTATTTGCAGATGATATGATCTTATACCTTAAAGACCCCCAAAACTCTACTCAAAGCTCCTAGACACCATCAACAGCTATAGCAGGATATAAAATCAACACAGAAAAATCATTAGCAATTTTATACACTAATAATGAACAAACTGAGAAAGAATATATGAAAACAATTCCATTTATAATAGCCTCATAAAAATCAAATACCTAAGTGTAAACTTAACAAAGGATGTGAATGACCTCTACAAGGAAAACTATAAACTTCTGAAGAAAGAGATTGAGGAAGACTATTGAAAGTGGAGAGATCTCCCATGCTCCTGGATTGGTAGACTAAACATAGTAAAAATGTCTATACTCCCAAAAGTAATCTACATGTTTAATGCAATTCCCATCAAAACCACAATGACATTCATCAAAGAGATTGAAAAATCTACCGTTCACACAAGAGGCCATGAATAGCCAAGGCAATACTCAGTAAAAAGAACAATCTTGGAGGTATCACAATACCTGACTTCAAACTATATTAGAAATCAATAGCAATAAAAACAGCATGGTACTGGCACAAAAGCAGACATGAAGACCAGTGGAACAGAATAGAGGACCCGATATGAAGCCACACAACTATAACCAACTTATTTTTGACAAAGGTGCTAAAAATATGTGATGCAGAAAAGACAGCCTCTTCAACAAAAACTGCTGGGAAAACTGGTTAGCAGTCTGCAAAAAACTGAAACTGGATCCATGTTTACCACCATATAACAATATTAACTCAAAATGGATCAGGGATCTTAATATCAGACCCCAAATTCTAAAGTAGGTACAGGAAAGAGTAGGAAATACTTTGGAACTAATAGGTGTAGGCAAGAACTTTCTCAATGGAACCCCAGCAGCTCAGCAACAAAGAGACAGCATAGATAAATGGGACTTCATAAAACTAAAAAGCTTCTGCTTAACAAAAGATATGGTCTCTAAACTGAGGAGACCACCCACAGAGTGAGAGAAAATATTTGCCAGCTACACATCAGACAAAGGACTGATAACCAGAATATATAGGGAACTCAAAAAACTAAATTCTCCCCAAATTAATGAACCAATAAAGAAATGGGCAAGTGAACTTAACAGAACTTTCTCAAAAGAAGAAGTTCAAATGGCCAAAAAACACATGAAAAATGTTCACCATCCCTAGCAATAAAGGAAATGAAAATTAAAACCACACTAAGATTCTGCTGCACCCCTGTTAGAATAGCCATCACCAGCAACACCACCAACAACAGGTGTTGGCGAGGATGCGGGGAAAAAGGAACCCTCTTACACTGTTGGTGGGAATGTAGACTAGTACAACCACTCTGGAAAAAAATTTGGAGGCTACTTAAAAAGCTGGACATCGATCTACCATTTGATCCAGCAATACCACTCTTGGGGATATACCCAAAAGACTGTGACACAGGTTACTCCAGAGGCACCTGCACATCCATGTTTATTGCAGCACTATTCACAATAGCCAAGTTATGGAAACAGCCAAGATGCCCCACCACTGATGAATGGATTAAGAAAATGTGGTATCTATACACAATGGAATTCTATGCAGCCATGAAGAAGAACGAAATGTTATCATTCGCTGGTAAATGGATGGAATTGGAGAACATCATTCTGAGTGAGGTTAGCCTGGCCCAAAAGACCAAAAATCATATGTTCTCCCTCATATGTGGACATTAGATCAAGGGCAAACACAACAAGGGGATTGGACTATGAGCACATGATAAAAGCAAGAGCACACAAGGGAGGGGTGAGGATAGGTAAGACACCTAAAAAACTAGCTAGCATTTGTTGCCCTTAACGCAGAGAAACTAAAGCAGATACCTTAAAGCAACTGAGGCCAATAGGAAAAGGGGAACAGGTACTAGAGAAAAGGTGAGATCAAAAAGAATTAACCTAGAAGGTAACACCCACGCACAGGAAATCGATGTGAGTCAATGCCCTGTGTAGCTATCCTTATCTCAACCAGCAAAAACCCTTGTTCCTTCCTATTATTGCTTATACTCTCTCTACAACAAAATTAGAAATAAGGGCAAAATAGTTTCTGCTGGGTATTGGGGGGGAGAGGTAGGGGGCGGAGTGGGTGGTAAGGGAGGGGGTGGGGGCAGGGGGGAGAAATGAACCAAGCCTTGTATGCACATATGAATAATAAAAGAAAAATGAAAAAAGCAAAAATAAAAACAAAAAATGCATTTTGATCCTTATTACATGCTCTGTTTATCACTTTTCTCTGTGTGAAACTTGCCAAAAATAAACAACTTATAGGGAGAAAACATTTATTTTGGCTTATGGTTTTAGAGATTGCAGTTCATGGTCACTTGATGACATTACTTTTGGCCTGTGGCAGGGCTAAGCATGGGAGAGGAGGCTGCTTATTTTATGTCGACCAGGAAGCAAAAAGAAAGAGGTGAAGAAGCCTGTGTTCCACTCTTACCTTCAAGGGCACATTTCCATCCACTTAACTTCCCTACATTATGCCCCATCTCTCTAATCCTTCCATTCTCTTTTAAAAGTGCTCTAGGATGGTAACCAAGCCTTATACCCATGCACTTCTAGGGACACTGAAGACTGAAACCATATCACCTGTCATGCAGAGGTGCTAAGTAAAATTAATAAAGTATCTATATGTAACTGCTGAAACTCTAAATTGCTTAGGAGAAAATCCTTACAAACATCTAGCATTAACATAATATAAACCATTTTCTCCTTATTTTTCTGAGTTCAATCTTACCACCTTTTGTTGATAGATCAGATAGCACATTGGACTGTGACCTCTGAAATTTTATTGTTTTCAATCAAGTGGGACAAAATATCCTTAAACTGGCACAGGCATATGTGGAAAAAAAGTTGTGTTTGCAATAAACATGGGTGTGCTAGTTTCTCTATTGTAGAACAGAGCACATTCCTTCAGATATATGAGCAGTAGTGGTATCACTGAATTGTATCATAATTCTGTCTTTAGTTTTTTGAGGGCCCTCCATATTGCTTGCCACAGCAGTGCACTGATCTACATTCCCACAATGTAGAAGTGTTCCTTTTCCCTCACATCCTCACCAGCATTTGATGTTTGTGTTATTGGTGATAGTCATTTTGACAGTCCCGATGTCCCACAACTGATGAATGGATTAAAAAAACATGGTGTGTGTACAGAGCAGAGATTTATTCAGCCATAAAGAAGAATGAAATTATGTTGTTTGCAAGTAAATGGATGAAACTGGAGAACCTCATGTTAAGCAATGTAAACCAGGCTTGAAAAATTAAGGGTTGCATTTTTGCCCTCATATGTGGAAGCTAGACACATAAATATATATTTAAATACACATATGGTCAACTACTCCTATTTATTTATCATGTATACATATATTTACATACATGTATATTGAGAGAGAACACAAGATTTTATTGGTGTATTTGTTTGAGGGGACTACAGGAGGAGGGAGAAAGAAAATGTTAGAGAATGAAAAATATTAAAACAACACATGTATGTATGAATATAATATAATATACTGTGGTGTAAGCTGTTCACTGTTAGGGGATTATTGTGATAGAGAAAGAGTAAGTAATGAGGTGATTAATTTGATGAAAGCACAATATCTACAAGCCTGAAGTACCAAATCCAAATCCCCTTGGGCAAATGTAATGAAGATATATTGTAAGCACAAAAGTAAATACCACAATATATCTCCCTGTATAACTACTATATGCTAATAAAATTTTTTTAAAATGTAAAAAAGACATTGTGTTTGCCTTTTTAAATAAATGTTTATGGGACATATACTTTTTGCTTCTATAAATATCTTGTGGTCTCTAACAAATCATCTTAATATAAACATTATTATTATTTCAATTAGGTAGTGAGTAATTTTATCAAATACATGCAAGCACTGCATCCTTTTGGATGAAAATATGTTTCATATTTTAAATGGATGCTACCTAATATTACTATATTTCTGCATTATCATGCTTCTGCTATCTATCTTAATCTCACCTGTGCTTACAAGCACCGATCCCCCAAAATATAGTTCCACCATTGACAAAGCACATGCATTCCAGGTACATCGATGTCTACATGCAGAAACCGATTTTCCATATAGATGCAACATGGAAATGTCAATTATGCAATGTTAGGCTAACCCCATATGGGGCATATTTACAAACATTTCATATAATGTTCTCTTACATCTAAGATGACGATACTGCATAGAACTGAAACAGACCTAAACTCTGCAATTATTTAAGTCTACTTCATATTAATAAATAAGCCAAGGGAGTATATTGTATGAGATGTGTGAGATTCCACAGAAAGGATCAAAGAAAATGATTACTTATTGGTCCATTGTTTCAAAAAGGATTATTATTACCTTTCTCTGTCTTCAGGACTGGATGTTTTTATCTTATGTGTGAGATTTAAGGACATGATCTGAAAGTTCAGTTGTGATAGAAGATTTTTTTCTTTCTCTTTCTTTCTTTTTCTAACAGCATACATTAATTGTACAAACTAATGGGTTTCATAATGACATTATTGTCCATTTATATAATGTACTTTGATCATATTCACCACCCCTTCCATCACCCTTTTCCTACTCCCTCTCCAGTTCTGTTGTCTTGTGATGGAAGGGATAGAGAGGTAATGGAGGCATTAATTTCAAAAAGACCTAAAGAGTCATTTGGAGGTGATATTTATGTTCACTACCTTGATAGATTACAGTGATGTCTTCATGATTGTGTGCATATAGTAGCATTTATCAAATCATATGCTTTAAATACATAACTTTTATTGTACACTAATTATACATCAATGATGTAACAAAAGAATTTAGAGGAATATTCATTTGCTCTTTCCTACCATTTCTATTTATTTTCTTCCATCTTCTTTTTTCCTAATGAGTAATGAAAAGACAAGTGCTAAAAAAGTATAAGTAATAAAGCTATCACTTTATAACCGCTACTGTATCTGAGATTCTATATTCAAGGACTTTACATATTTAATGCTATTTTATCCTCATAGCCATGTTTAAACCTACTTTTCAAAGTTATATCTGAGTTTTATGGCCTTAACCATCCTGATAGCTTTTCTAGTTACTAAATTAGAAATTACTCTTTACTGGTGTGCCTAAACACTGACAAATTCTCTGAGTATTTTGTAAGGCTTATCTTTAGATATGATAGAAGAAATACCATTCTTTCTAAATTTCCTTTAGATTTTTTCCACCCTGAAAATGATAGTCAACTTTCCTTAATAGGCTCTTCTTATTATCTCAATTGGATATGGAACTCTTGATCTTCTACATCTCACATACTGTGATTGTACTTGTTCACTATCCTTCCAGGCTGGATCTAGTGAATTTGCACTAGAAAAGATTTTCAAGATGTAGGGTAATGTGATCCTTTTTAAAACTAGCAAAAGTTAACTTCTGAAATGATTAAGTTCATACCTGAGAAATATCATTTACAAAGATCCAGCAACTGACAGATTAATTCAAAGAGGGCATTTTGTTGCCAAATAGGGAGTTTAAATAGTGGTTGTTTCAAAATTTGTCACTGATAGTTTTAAAAAAACTTACTCTGATGCATCAGATAAAGTTTTACTGTCCCAATGGCTAAAGAATCTGAGGACACAGTAGAAACTCCTGGAAGAACATTATATATCAGGAACTTGAGAGAGAATTTGATGCTGAAATCTGTATGTCGAAGAAAAAAATGTCATTGCTATGTTTATAAACACATATAAAAATAAGAACATATGTAAACTGGGGAATTGGATCCAAAATGTAAAGTTTTATTGTAAAAGAAGTAATCACAGAAATCATTGTGACTCTCTTTGGAATGTATTTAATTATGGATGTACCTATGTATGTATTTTGAACTTACATTGTTTTACATGTATAATGCTATTGTGCACGCAAACAGTTTTATGGTACAAAGGAAATTAGTATGTACTCAAAAATATTATTTATTTACTTGAAATAATATTTCTTATATTGCCACAATCATAGCCTAGAACTAGATATTATTGTATATACATATATATGTATATATATGAAGTTTTGCCTTAGGTACTAAACTTTGAAAAATGTATTTCCAATTGGTTGGTTAGATAGAATTAGGATTGCTGCTTGCACTTCCTGATATGGGGATAGAAATAGAGAGGTGTGTGTGTGTGTGTGTGTGTGTGTGTGTGTATGAGAAAGAGAGAGAAAGACAGAGAGAGAGAGAGAGAGAGAAAGAGAGAGAGAGAGAGAGAGAATTTACCACCTAGTAGAAGTTCATTTTCCTTAGAAACACAAAACATGAGGATCTTGAGTTCTCACTTCTCTGCATGTAAATACCTTTCTCCAGGAGGAAGACAGAAAAGCAATGTCTTCAACTTCACATACCTGCTTAATGTGGATCCTTTGACAAGTAAGCATAGGCTTTCAGACAGATAAATCTCTGGTGTTCTTATACTCAGAACAGGTATAATAAAATTACTAGCCCTAACTTTTATCCCAGGGCCCAATGTTTGGAAATATTTGCTTAGAAAATCCTTTGAGAAATAAAAATTAATATTTTTGGTAGATGCTCTCATGGATGCAAAGTGCAGATACACCATTACACGTGGTTTTATGTAGTAAACTTCCACTTGGGAATGAAATGTTATCAAGGGTCACTAAAATTTGGTATACTTGAACACCAATTAATGTTCTTCTTTGATGTTGTTATTGGGGAAATGATTGAAAGTTTCATGGGCATATCCAATAGTAAACTATTTAATAAAAATGCTATCTAGGCTACTACTTGATTATGAAGCAGTATGAAAATCTTCTGGTCACTTTTTCTCAGTTTCTGAACCAAACACCAGCTTTCTTTTAATAGTTTCTGTGTGGAGCAGAGTATGAGAAGCCTATGAGAAATTGACTTAAGCACAGCTGTGTCAAATAATCTGCAGGCTGAATTTGGCACAGCCCCAGTCACAGAAGGGAGCTAGCTCAGTTATGCCCAATATTTGGCAGGCTGTTTGGCATGGCCCCCACTGCAGAAGAATGCCAGTGCAAAATGAAGGACAGCTGCTTTTCCTGAGATGTTTACATTCAGACAGTGGGATTGGAGGTTTCTCCTGTTACAATGCCATGCCCCCTCCCCAAGATCTGTTGCTCCACCTCCTTCATTACCAATGTATACAAAAAACTCTCTGAAGAAGGACAGGATTGATTGGTTGGCTGCTTAAGAGGGGCAGAAGCTATTGACAGGGTGGTTTGTAAGGGGGTTGGCTGTTTGGTTGGCTACTTGCAAGACTACTGTGGATGCTGTGGGTGGGGGCAGCTGCCCTTGTGTGTCTGCGAGTCCAAGCACTGAGACTCTAAGAGAGACTATGCTAAAGAAAACATGGGTCAGTGCAAGTCTGAGCACCAACTTTAAGATAGATTAGAGGAAACATAGGACAGTGAGACTCAGAAGACTGAGACTTTAAAGAACGGAGAAAAGAAGTAAGGTTTTAAAGAATAGAAAAAAGAAGAAAGGTTTTTAAGAATAGAGAAAAGACGCAAAATAAAAGAAGAGACAATAGAGAAAAAGATGTAATGAGGCTGTTGGGCGTCTTCATCCGACCACCCAGCATACCTGATCCCAAATTTCTGCATGTCTGTCTTCTATCCTTTGTCCTTTCTGCATCCCCAGTCACCCCAGTTAGGTCAGTAGGACCAAGAGGTCACAAAGCTCGCAAGGATTTTCCATGTTATCATTTTCTGTTGTCCATTTTGGAATGTGAGGGAAATGAGAAACTTTATGAATATTGAGAGCTTCACAACTTTATTTTCTATTTTAATATATATTGTTCAGAAATTGCGGTCAGAGTGAGGTTAAGGATCAGTATGGAATGTGAATCTTTTGGTAGAATTGAGGTTCGTTTTTTTAATTTTTAGAAGTTCATTCACTGATGTGAGATTGCTGCTGAATCTCACACTTCTAAAAGTGAATCATTGCGTTCATTAATTGAATTTGTGATACGTGGTCAAAATGAAAATTGTAATTAGATCAATTGAATAGATTTTAAACTATGCATTCTGGTGTTTTGTTTTGTTTGGTTTTTAACAATGGGACACTAAACTAATCAATGTCTTATAGAAGTAAAGACTCTTTTTTTCTTTATCTGACTCTGTTTTTCTCCCAGCTCAAAGTTGAAGATGTTTACCATTGGCATTGATTTTTCTTGAAGGTGAAGTTCATTAATATATACATTGCCCACCTGTTTATGTGTCTGAGTTTTGGGGCAACTCATCTTTTGGTATAGTGGATTTACAGAAACATTTAAGGTTCAGAATAACAGAAATAAAGTGGACATGAGATGTACAAGAATAGCAACAAAAAAGGTTTATGTAAATAGTAATATATATTAGTTTCAAATGTATGAATAATAAATTATTTATATAAAATAATTCCAGTATAATTTACTATTAAATTGCCATGTAGGTGAATCCATGCACATTTGTGCATCTACATGTATACATACACATATATTTATATGTGTGTATTTGTGTTTGTGTGTGTTTGAGTATATACACATGTGTACATATATATACATGTATGAGTATATATGTGTACATATATATATACATTTATACACACATACATACAACTTTAGTCTTATCATACTGCCACAGCAAACTATTATAGAACTATGTAGTTTAACATCAACAATGTATTTTTATGAGCTCTAGATGTTGAGTTCAAGGTGAAGGAGCTAATATGGCCAGTTTGTAATGAAGGCTCTCTTTCTGACTTGTAGAAAACAATCTGTTACTTTGTCCTCATTTGGTCTTTATTGATACTGATGTGGGAAGACAATGATAAAGTTCTCTGGTATTTCTTTTAAAGAGGATACTAACCCTTATTTGATCAGCCTCCCACAACTATTACCTAATAATCTTAGTTACTTCCCTCAGGACACTACTCCAAATACAATCACATTGAATGTTAATGATTCAACATCAGCCTTTTCTGTGGGAAGGGGAATAACTCAATTTATACAATTTTTACTGTGGCCAGAAAAATTAATATATTTCTCACATGCAAAATACATTAATTTCATCATAACAGGGGCCAAAATCTATAATCATTTCATCATGAAGTCTAAATATCTTAAATCCAAAGTTTTATGTAAATATCATCTAAAGTGAATATGGGCAAGAGTTAATATGCAATTCAACCTGATCTATTATTCTTCTCCAGATGTGAACCTATAAAATTTTTTAAGTTATGCATTTTTAAAACTACACTGGTAAGAGAAGCAGAATATATTTCATTCCAAAATGAAAAAAAGAAGGACAAAATGGGTTATGATTCCCAAATGAGTTCAAACCCTAGCAAGGCAAATTGCTTAGACATTAAGATGTGAAAAATAATCCTCTTCAGTGTAATGACCTGCCTTTGTATTCTGGTGATAATATTGCCTTCTAAACCTACTTACACTAAACAAAGGAAATTATGTTTTCATGGCTATTCCAACTAAGGGTCTCTAATGTGGTTATGGGTGGTCTCACTCACAGATCTGCAAGGCAATACATACCCAAGACTCCTGGTGGAGTTCATGTGGCCTGCTGAAGAAGTGTCCCCAAACTTTGAAACAAATGAAGCAGCCCTAATGATGTCTCTTGGAGTCATGTTCTCATTTTCTTGAAGAATAATGAAAACTCCCAGGTAAATTGCTCTATTTTTCTGTTCTGTAGAATGTAAGAAGCACCACAGACTCTCTTCATGTCAATGCAACTCTGTCCCCTTCTGTTCAAACTAGTAGTGTTTACATTTGTATAATTTCATAATCTTTTATCAGTTCATAGTCCAGCTATTCCCTTGGTTTTCTCCAAAGTGACACTTGAAATTTCAGATGGTACCAGAAATCTTAGCATAATTGCATGTAATAAATGATCCTTAAACTTGAGTGTGGCTAACACTGTGTAATTCCTTGGATAGAATAGATATTTGAAGATCACAGATGTGAGTTTGCAATTAATCAGTTATGTAAGTGAAATTTTTTCACTTCCCAATGATTGAGGTACCTGATAAGGATGGCACACATCAATCTGTATTATGGTCACTGTTTTTTGTCAATTGGTCTAGGATATAGTCTCCTGTTGCTTAATTATGAGTCTAGTTTTTGATGTGAAGATATTATATTCAGGTAATTAAATTTGAGTTGTCTTTAAGGGTGATTATCCTGAATAAATTGCCAGGGCTGATTCATTTATGTGGAAGGCTTTAATAGCAGAACTCAGAAATCCCCTAAGGAAGTACAAAATCGACCAAGTAGTAATTTCTGCTTGTCCATGATAGTACAACCTAACCCTCCTGATACTCTGACCTACAAATTTTTGACTTCTCTTGCCCATGCTTACATTCACATGTATTAATTCCACTCAATATACCTTTTAATATATGTATCCTACTGATGTTATTTTTCTGCTTGAACCCTATCTGATTCAGCCTGTAAATATTTCACAGCACTTGGACTACTTCATATGCTGAAATGATTGTAGTTCCATAATGTAAAATTTTGGAATGTAATTTACTTACTGCTTTTTACAAACTTTGGTTGAGGTTTTGGTCTAGAAGGTTTTTAGTACTGTTATGATTCAGCCCACTAATATTTTTTCTTCTATGCTGTGTGTGTGGGTGATGTGAAGGTAAATAAAGCTTAGGCTTTCGAGTGTTTCCTATGAAAAGATATACATTTATTACTGCAATAAAAAGTAGAAAGTGGGAAGCACCATAAGAGACAGACAGTTAAATTACTGTGAGAGCTCTGATGAAGATATTACTTCCAGTGAGAAGAATTTTGTTTACCTTCAACGATCCATAATAGAATTTCATCTCTATCTAGATTCAACTTTTGACTTCAGTGTTGAAACAAGCCATGGAGACAATTATAATATTGTCAGGTACATAAGGACACTTAACAGTGCATCCATTCACTTTGCATGAACCAAGGTTATTCTATAATGATTTTGTGTCACAATTGATATTAACCATATTTGAAAGAGTCTGAAAGGTGAAAGCCACACCAGCAAAGTCCATAATCTTGTAAAAGACTTACATTTATGGCACAGGATTTTTTTGGCATTAGCATATAATTTAGAATTGAGAGACAGCAAAGAAAGAGTTCAAATGTCACCAATAACTTTTATTTTCTGCATCTTGAAAGAAGAGAATTCAGGTTTAATCTTTTTTTTTTGCTCTTGGGATTTGAGTTCCTGTATTGGATTCATTATTATAATAAATGGGTTGCTAAAATATGTGCCAGAAAATTATTAAAATACCCAATACCTGATATTCTGCTATATTAGCATGATTAATTAGGATAGTTCTTTCCCACTTAAAAATGAAATGCAAAATTTTCTTCCTTGTTATGGACAGCATAAGGATAATAGTTTTAAAATAAGTTTGAAAATTAGAAACTCACTATGAGAATTCCTGACAAAATGAGAACTATTGACAAATACAAACCCAGCAAAACAATTGGTTTATTTTTGACTGTGAATAATTTTATATAAATTGATATGGAATAAAGTATTCACAAGAGAAACTTTCCCAATACCAATTTATCTTAATTAATCCAATTTTTCATAGATCTAGAAGTTCAATGATTTTGTTGCAGGAAGAAATTATAAACTAAGGATTAGTTGCATTTTAATGGAAAAATAAATCTAGAATGGAGACAACTAAATTTTGCTTATATATGCTTTATCTTCAAATTTAGATTATCACATAAACTGAAGAAAAAAGTGGATCCCAAGTTTCTTAATTTTTTTGTAATATATAACCATGAATTATTACTTTCTTTTTTTTTCATTTTTCTTTTATTATTCATATGTGCATACAAGGCTTGGTTCATTTCTCCCCCCTGCCCCCACCCTCTCCCTTACCACCCACCCGCCCCCTCCCTCTCCCCCCCCCATACCTGGCAGAAACTATTTTGTCCTTATCTCTAATTTTGTTGTAGAGAGAGTATAAGCAATAATAGGAAGGAACAAGGGTTTTTGCTAGTTGAGATAAGGATAGCTATACAGGGAGTTGACACATTAATTTCCTGTGCATGTGTGTTACCTTCTAGGTTAATTCTTTTTGATCTCACCTTTTCTCTAGTTCCTGGTCCCCTTCTCCTATTGGTCTTATTTGCTTTTAAGGTATCTGCTTTAGTTTCTCTGCGTTAAGGGCAACAAATGCTAGCTAGTTTTTTAGGTGTCTTACCTATCCTCACCCCTCCCTTGTGTGCTCTCGCTTTTATCTTGTGATCAAAGTTCAATCCTCTTGTTGTGTTTGCCCTTGATCTAATGTCCACATAAGAGGGAGAACATATGACTTTTGGTCTTTTGGGCCAGGCCAACCTCACTCAGAATGATGTTCTCCAATTCCATCCATTTACCAGCGAATGATAACATTTCATTCTTCAAGGCTGCATAAAATTCCATTGTGTATAAATACCACATTTTCTTAATCCATTCATCAGTAGTGGGGCATCTTGGCTGTTTGCATAACTTGGCTATTGTGAATAGTTCATCAATAAACATGGGTGTGCAGGTGCCTCTGGAGTAACCTGTGTCACAGTCTTTTGGGCATATCCCCAAGAGTGGTATTGCTGGATCAAATGGTAGATCAATGTTTAGCTTTTTAAGTAGACTCCAAATTTTTTCCAGAGTGGCTGTACTAGTTTACATTCCCACCAACAGTGTAAGAGGGTTCCTTTTTCCCTGCATCCTCACCAACACCTGTTGTTGGTGGTGTTGCTGATGATGGCTATTCTAACAGGGGTGAGGTGGAATCTTAGTGTGGTTTTAATTTTCATTTCCTTTATTGCTAGAGATGGTGAGCATTTTTTCATGTGTTTTTTGACCATTTGAATTTCTTCTTTTGAGAAAGTTCTGTTTAGTTCATGTGCCCATTTCTTTATTGGTTCATTAGTTTTGGGAGAATTTAGTTTTTTAAGTTCCCTATATATTCTGGTTATCAGTCCTTTGTCTGATGTGTAACTGGCAAATATTTTCTCCCACTCTGTGGGTGTTCTCTTCAGTTTAGAGACCATTTCTTTTGATGAACAGAAGCTTTTTAGTTTTATGAGGTCCCATTTATCTATGCTATCTCTTAGTTGCTGTGCTTCTGTGGTTCTGTTGAGAAAGTTCTTACCTATACCTACTAACTCGAGAGTATTTCCTACTCTTTCCTGTATCAACTTTAGAGTTTGTGGTCTGTTATTAAGGTACTTGA
Organism: Castor canadensis; assembly: GCF_047511655.1. Lineage (NCBI taxonomy): Eukaryota > Metazoa > Chordata > Mammalia > Rodentia > Castoridae > Castor > Castor canadensis. The sequence goes on from NC_133392.1 coordinate 81,561,190, forward strand.
TCCATTTTGAGTTAATATTCATATAGGATGATATACATGGATCTAGTTTCAGTTTTTTGCAGACTGCTAACCAGTTTTCCCAGCAGTTTTTGTTGAAGAGGCTGTCTTTTCTCCATCGTATATTTTTAGCTCCTTTGTCAAAGATAAGTTGCTTATAGTTGTGTGGCTTCATATCTGGATCCTCTATTCTGTTCCACTGGTCTTCATGTCTGTTTTTGTGCCACTACCATGCTGTTTTTATTGTTATTGCTTTGTAATATAGTTTGAAGTCAGGTATTGTGATACCTCCTGCATTGTTCTTTTGACTGAGTATTGCCTTGGCTATTCGTGGCCTCTTGTGTTTCCATATAAATTTCACAGTAGATTTTTCAATCTCTTTAATGAATGTCATTGGAATTTTGATGGGAATTGCATTAAACATGTAGATTACTTTTGGGAGTATCGACATTTTTACTATGTTGATTCTACCAATCCATGAGCATGGGAGATCTCTCCACTTTCTGTAGTCTTCCTCAATCTCTTTCTTCAGAAGTGTATAGTTTTCCTTGTAGAGGTCTTTCACATCTTTTGTTAGGTTTACACCTAGGTATTTGATTTTGTTTGAGGCTATTGTAAATGGAATTGTTTTCATACATTCTTTTTCCGTTTGCTCATTGTTAGTGTATAGAAATGCTAATGATTTTTCTATGTTGATTTTATATCCTGCTACCTTGCTATAGCTATTGATGATGTCTAGAAGCTTCTGAGTAGAGTTTTTTGGGTCTTTTTGGTATAGGATCATGTCGTCTGCAAATAGGGATATTTTGACAGTTTCTTTACCTATTTGTATTCCTTTTATTCCTTCTTGTTGCCTAATTGCTCTGGCTAGGAATTCCAGTACTATGTTGAATAGGAGTGGAGATAGTGGGCATCCTTGTCTGATTCCTGATTTTAGAGGGAATGATTTTAATTTTTCTCTGTTAAGTATAACGCTGGCTGTAGGTTTGTCATATATAGCTTTTATAATGTTGAGGTACTTTCCTTCTATTCCTAGTTTTCTTAGAGCTTTTATCATGAAATGATGTTGCATCTTTTATAGCAACAAAGAGATCTAACTCTATATATGATATATAGATATATTAGAATATACAAGAATACTTGATATATAAGATTAATTTTGTAGCTGAGATATTATTTGTGAAGACTTATATGGTTTTTCTGTTTGTATAGCTCAAAAAATTCATGGATAAAATTATGGAGTTTTATTTAGGGTGACAAAAATCAACTTGACAGGTGAACTTTTATTGATCATACTTAACAATAAATATTATCCAATTTTGAAAACATTTGCTTTACTTTTTAAAAGTAAAACTTTGTAAAGATAAATAAGTCATTATTACATAATGAAGTTGACAGAAAATATTGTGTGTGAAAATCAAAAACAGTAACTCTAAGTTATGAATTCTGAGACATATTAGAAAATGTAATGTTAGAATTTTAGAGTCTAAAACCAACATAAAAATAAGTATATAGAATTTAAAAATGAAATGGAGATAAGGATAGAAAGATGTTGAAATAGGTAAAGAAGCAAATTGTAAAAGTAACCTCATTTTTAAGAGAATATTGCCAATAACTTAAAATTACGAAAGAGACTATCTACTTGGGATACATGGTATGTGAAATTCTGAGATGGCTCTTAAAAAAATTTTTTTTAGAAAATGAGATCTTCTCTAATTAAGCAAGCTGATAACCAATTAAAATAAACCAAATCTTCTGTTCAGTTTCAAACTGGCATGATAAAATCAGATTTAAATTTCTTGCTTCATTCCCCAAACAGCTGTTTGATTCACATCAATTTTCATTATATTGATTTTAAGATGTAGGTGCATGGACTTTCAGCCATGAAGTAAATACAAAAGGATAGATTTCAGTAAAAAAAGTCTGTTCAGTTTCTACATTCATAATTTCTTTTTATTTTTATTGTTTTTTTATGATGCAAATAAGTACAGTGAAGCCCTAAAAGAATAAACAGAGCAAAACCATCCAAAACCAATCACTGTATTGTTTAGGAATAGATACATATGTGATAAAAAACCAATAGTAGTATATTGAAATTTGGGGTGTTTGCCTGTGACGTATACCTGCATTTCTCTCTACTCAGCAGGTAGATACAGGAGGATTGTAGTTCAAAGCCAGTTCTGGCAAATAGTTTCCACAACCCTATATTGAAAGTACTGAATGCACAAAAGCAATGGTGGAGTAGTACTTGTTTTTCTTTTTTTAAATATTTTTTGAGTTCTGTTGTACTGTGTATATGTTGTTACATTTATAAAAGTTTTTTTTTTACAATATATCATAACTAAATTCATCCCTTCCATCATTTTTCTTTATTTCCTCTCTCCCTATTCCTGGAATAGTTTAACAGGTCTCATTTTTCCATTTTCATACAGGAGTACATAATATTTCTGTCCTATTCACCCCCACAACACTTTACTTATAATCCTCCCTGCTCCCACTGTAACTAACCCCCAGACAGGACCAGTTTTACTTTCTTGTTTTGTGGTTTTTGTTAGTTTATTTGTTATTTTTAGTGGGACTGATCTGTTCTCTTTTTTTGAAAAAAAAAGATATTTTTTGTTTAAGATAGCTCTATAAGGAGTTTCACTGTGACATTTCCATGTTCATATGTATTATAACCCAATTTGTTTCATCCCTTCCTTTTGTCCTTTGTACTTTATTCCCCTTCTATATTCATTATTGTATAGAAAATACATCAACCATATTCACATTTTAAGCTTCATTCTTTTAAATGATTCCCCTTAGATTGAGTTATTTTTCATAATATTCTTTGTATTTTTATTGGGGTTATATTCTATATCTGAGAGAAAACATGCAGTGTTTGGCTTTCAGAACCTGGCTAATTTCACTTAAGTTAATCTCCAGTCCCATCCATTTCTCTGCAAAGGATAAAATCTCATTCATTTTTTTTTGGCTGAATAAAATTCCACTGAAAATTCTTGTTTTTCTAATTTACAGATATAAAGAAAGTTGTACAGCGACACAGATTATCAGGAAATTACCACATGGTTACTTTTCAACTTAAATTTCAGATTCTACAAATTCAGATGAGTTAAGGAGCATGTTGTGATAAGAGATCTTTCTTCTATGAGATAAATAATTCCCATACCCCAACCTTTAGCAGTGACTGAGTTGATGACAAGTTCATGAGCATCGGATCCCTTAGCATGTATGTATCATTTAAGATTTTTTTGTCAACACCCCACCAAATGCACTGGTAGAATTTTTGCAGAGGCCATAGATGCTTTATTGCAGGGCAGGTATCAAGATGCCCCTGGGCTCCCAGTGCAAGCCCCTGAGGTTTTGGAGTAGTCTTGGATGTCACCAGTAGTTAGCAGATGTGCCTGTCATCTTCCATCTATTAGTTACTTATATCTGTGTAACAGATTTCTCCAACATTTAACAAAGTAAACAAGAAAAAAAATAATTCACTCATTTTCTTTGTGTCAGGAATTTGAGAACTGCCCAGTTGAGCAAAAGTGACCTAAAATGTTAGTAGAATGTTAGAACCCAAACTGACCTTATTTGTCACTTAGACCAACCTTCTTATTTTATAGGGAAATCTATGCAGAGTTTGAATGATTACCTGTGCTGGTGCTTCTATTGTTAGAGGTGTTTGGAGCATAGAGCTTTGTTCCTCACATCTGCTGTTGGGTGATGTCAGTTCTATAATACTTGTGAGGAGGTACGAGGTCATCAGAACTAACATGCATAGTAAGTAACATGGGTGTTAGTTTGTAGGAAAACTGGCCAATTATGTGTGGTTGTATAACTTCTCCCTCTGAAGCTCAGTGAAATGAACACAATGATTACAAAAACTTTTTTACATTACTGAGTTTTAAAAAAATGATTGTAGTGGGGGTACATTGTGACATTTACAAAAGTTCTTATAATATACCATAGTTGAATGCATCATTCCATCATTCTCCTTTATCCCCCCTCCCCCCATTCATGGAATAGTTTCAATAGGTCTCATTTTTTCATTTTCATACATAAATATATAGTATTTACACCATATCCTACACCCTTTCCTTTTATCCTCACCCCTCCCACAAGTATCAACTCCCTATACAGGACTTGTTTTCCATTTCAGTTCTCCATTTTTGAAAACAAAAAGCCATTTTTGTTTTTGTTTTTTTAGTGTGGGGAGCAGAACTGGGGCTTGAATTCAGGGACTATACCTTGAGCCAGTCCACCAGCCCTTTTTTTGTGATAGGTGTTTTTGAGATAGGGTCTTGCAAACTATTTGCCTAAGCTGTCTTTGAACCATAATCTACCTTATCTCTTCCTCCTGAGTCACAAAGATTGCAGGTGTGAGCCACTGGTTCCCAGCACATTTTTCTTTCATTAAGATACCTATACAGGATGTTTCATTGTTACATTTCCATACATATATGTATATATATATATCATATATGGATATATACATATGTATGATATATATATACATATATGGATATATACATATATATATGGATATATATATATGGATATATATGTATGCATTATAACACATATTATATTATTCATCCCCTCTCTTTTTTGCCTTTCTACTTTATTCCCCTTCTTATGGTAGTTTCAAAAGTTTTAAAAATTCTGCATTCTTGTACAGAAAGTACAACAACCATATTGACCTCCTTAACCTCCTCCTTTTACCCTCTCTTTTGTAAATGAGCTTCCCTTAGTGAGATCCATTGTTCATAATACTGCTTGTATGTGTATCAGGTCTTTATCCATGTGTGAGAGAAAACATGTGGCCTTTGGTTTTCTTATCCTGACTAATTTCACTTAAGTTGATGTTCTCCAGTTCCATCCATTTACCTGCAAACAACAAAATTTCATTCTTACTTAAGGCTGAATAAAATTCCATTGTATATAAATGCCACAATTTTTGATCCATGTATCAGTAGAGAGGCATCTTGGCTGCTTCCATATCTTAACTGTTGTGAATAATGCTGCAGTAAACATGGATGTGCAGGTGTCTTTATTGTAACCTGACTTGCATTCCTTCAGGGATATCCCTATGAATGATAATGCTGGATCATACAGCAATTCTACTTTTAGTTTTGAGGAGCCTCCATACTGTTTTCCATACTGGTTGTACTAATTTACATTCCCACTGGCTGCATATGAGTGTTCCTTTTTTTAGACATCCTTGAAAACATTAGTTATGTTTATTCTTGATGATAGCCATTCTAATGGGAGTGAGGTGGAATCTTGGTATGGTTTTGATTTGCATTTCCTTTATGACCAGGGATGGTGAACATTTCTTTATGTAGTTTTTTGGTCATTTGGACTTCTGCCTTTGAAAAAGCTCTGTTCAGTTCATTTGTGTATTTTTTTATTGGGTCATTGGTTTTTTGGGAGTTTAGTTTTTGAGTATATTCTAAGTATTAATTCCTGTCAGATATATAGCAGGCAAAGATTTCTCCCATTCTTTGGGCTGTCTCTTCATTCTTGTAACTATTTCTTTTGTTATTCAGAAGCATTTTAGTTTCATGTAGCCCCATTTATCAATCCTTTCTTTTAGTTTCTGAGCCATTAGAATTCTATTTAGAAAGTCATTTTCTATGACTATTAGTTCCATTGTATTTTCTGATCTTTCTTGCACTAGATTCAGAGTTCCAGATCTTACTATGGTCCTTAATCCATTTTAAGTTGATATGTGTACAGAGTGAAAGACATGGATGTAATTTCAGTTTGTGCATGCAGATATCCAGTTTCCAAAGCAACATTTGTTGAAGAGGCTGTCTCTTCTCCATCATATGTGTTGGGTGCCATTATCACAAATCAGGTGGGCATAGCTGTGTTGATTTATATGCATATTCTATTCTGATTCTTAGTTTTTATCTGCGTGTCTGTTTTGTGCCTGGCATTGAGGTTTTGAATTCAGGGGCTCCTGCTTCCTAAGTAAGCACTTTACCACTGGCGCCATGCCCCCAACCTATGTTATTATAGTTATTTTTCAGATAGGGTTCTTATGCTTTCCCTGCACAGCTTCCAACCATGATCCTCCTACCTTGATTCTCACATGTTGCAATTACAGGTGTTGACTATCATGCCCAAGTTGTTCTTTGAGATAGGGCCTTCCTAACTTTTGGCCCAGGCTGGCTTAGATCTGTGATCTTCCCATCTCTACCTCTCAAGAAACTGGGATTACAGGCATGATGCATAGTGCATGACCCCAAAATTGGACCTTTTAAAATGAGAGTCTATTAAAAGGACTCCAAAGATAATCTTCTTGTTATGACATTTGTCTGAGAATGCTGAAATCTTAATTCAGGGTGCTTCATGAAGGGTATACAAATTTTGCCAAGGTAATAGGACCCTATTTCTTAAAGATCTTTGTCCTGAATTCTTAAGTTGTGTAGAAGAATGAGAACTGTAGGCTTAATTTAAGTGGTCTGTGATAGAAAAGGAGGAGCTTATACTCATGCAAGGGCTTTGAGGTCAGGGTGCTATAAGGGGAGTAGTGACCTGTTAGTACCATAGCCAGGATTGAGATAGAGAAACAGTATCTAGAAGTCAGGTTTCCAGGAACTGAACAGAAGGTACAACCTACAGGCAGAGGGGAGGACACCACACTAAATCCTAGACTTTGGGTTAACAGAGTGACCTGTCTATCTCAATGGGTAAGAAGACAGTATCTAACATGGACTCACACACACTCAAACTAGAGATAAGATACACATTCAGGGCTTTTACTTCCTCTTTCCTTCCCCTGCCCTTCCCCCTTGGAAACCTCTCTATTGAGATAAATAATCCTTTAAAGTAAGTTCAGTTGCTTTTAGCATATTGTAAGAGCTTTGCAGCCACAACCACAGTAAATTTTAAGACACTTGCCTCTGCTCAAAACTGTCACCTGTCACTCATTTTTTCACAGAGACCTAATCTATTTTTTCTCTGTTTATTTCACTTTGGAAATGTTACATAAATTGAACAATATAAGATGTGATCTCTGTGTCTGACTTCTTTCATTTAGCATGTTTTCAAGGTTCATCCATGTTGTAGCATGTGTCAGTACTTTTTTTGGCTGAATATATCCCATATGTGGATGTACCACATTTTTTGTTTTGGTGAGTTTGGGGTTTGAACCACCTGGAGTACCAGGATGACCTGTACCTGGACATCACTGGTAAACCCCTCACCCATACCCTACCTGGAGCTCCAGCCACTACACCCTTTTCCTATATCCAGGATCCCTGGAGCACCCTCCTCCCCCTCCTGGAGTTTCTAGCTGCCTTTGCTAGAGAGCTACAACTTTACCTTTTCTCCACTTTCTTCTTCCTGATGGTGGGCCCCAGGGTCAACTTTTTAAATTGCAGGCATCACAAGTACAGTTCTGCCCTGCACATTTTACTGACTTGTGCATGCAGGCTTCATTCTCCCCTATGTGTCTCTGAGCCAACAATCTGCTCACCCTCCTCCTCCAGGATTCATTCCCCAGGGTGAAGAACATGCCTGACACCAAAGCTACCATCTCTGGTGGTAGCCAAAGCCCTGCTGCTCCAGGGGAATGAATCCTGCATGTCCCAGGCCAGGCTTGGTAGTGGGAGCCACCTGGGCCTGTTCTTCTTCCTTCCCCAGCACCCATATTGTGCTTTCTGGATAATTTTTGGGGAAATCTATGCCCTCCCCACCTGTCCCAAGAAGGAAGGTGTCCCATTGATGGCATTTGCACCATCAGCATGCTGAATGCCCAGAGTTGTCACTTTTGAGAAATGCCAGCCAGCCAGTGAGCCAGAGCAGGTAGAAAAGCAACCTAAGATAGTGGTTTGATTGGTGCTGGTTGTGCAATTCTTGAAGACTGAGTTAATCCAGTTGGGAAGCTGTTGGGTTTGCCAGGATTGGTGTGGATGTGTGAATTCTGTGGAATGATGTATGTGGAATGCTTTGTCAACCTGTAGCTATCTGCTGTGGATTGTGTGGGGTTTTTAGAAATTGTTTTCTGCCTCTAGCCTTTGTTAAACCAGGAAGGATGGGGTGGTGAGTGTATTAATTTAGGAAGGGGTTGGACAAACACAGAAACTTTGTAGAAAGTATACTGTAGGTTGATGACAATCTGAAAAGGACACTTTTTAAAAGAAGGTGAGAGTAGAGGGAAGAGAATTGAGGAAGGATGAGGACAAAGACAGGATGGCTGTACATTCCTGTCCCTGGATGTCACATGCCCAGGGTCCAAGGTTCAGGGATGGCATTGCAGGAGTTGACACCAGCTTGCTGAGGTGAGAATCTTGTTCCTTCCATGGTGGTGGGATCTAAATATTCCTTCTGCTTTCTGTTACTTGTTTCCTCTTAAAGAGATCTTTGTTTAATGACATTCAATTTTAATGCAAGTAATTTACTAATGTGACATATAACCATATTCTAAATGTACACAGGAGTATATAGAGATAAGTTCGTCTCACAGCCACTAGGTGCATCATTCCCTAGAGGCAACTCTGCAGAAATGGACTAGAAAGTAAAACATATATCTGTTCTAGGCCCAACTCAACAGGATAGAATAAAACATGTAGTATAGTTGGTGTCTCTTTCACATGTGTCTGTGTGTGCACATTTTAATCATTAAAGTAAATGAGAGCAAAATCTTCATTTAGTGTATAAGTATATACGTGACATGTATGAATAAATATAGTTAATAATTTACTATAAGGATGGACTCAGTAGCTCAAGCTGTAAGAGCACCTGCCTAGTTAGCCAGAGTGTCACCCTGAGTTCAAGGCTCAGTGCTGCCAAAAAAACAATTACTGAAAATCCTATCTCCACTAAAAGTACAACCAAAGTGAAAGGTCTTCATTTCAGTTAATCTATATCTTTAATTTGAATCTCAAAGTATCCTAGAGGATATAATTTAAAATGAGATGCCTTGTTTATTTTTGGTAATAAGTAATTACACTTAAGCACTGGTGGTTCATTCCTGTAATCCTAGCTACTGCTGAGACTTAGACTAAGATGATAGAAGTTCAAGGCCAGCTCAGGCAAATACTGCCTGAGACTCCATCTCCACAATAAGCAGAGCAAAATGGACTGGAGATGTGTCTCCAGGTAGAGCACCTGCTTTGCAAGTGTGAAGCCCACAGTTAAATTCCTAGCCCTACCAAAATCAAAGAAGTTATTATAGCACATATTTTAAGCCAAATATTGTTTCTTAAATTGAAGGCAATAAAGGTTAAGATTACTAAACACTACAGGATCAGTGTTGTCAGCAAGTATACTTTTCAAGAGGGGATCAAGTCTATCACTGTGAGAGGCATATTACTAGAATCTAACGTGGAGTGGTTGATGCTCACATGATCATGCCAGAATCATGTCTTCCAGGAATAATGAGACTCTGTTGTGCTTTCTTGATGATTTTGCTCTCAGACCTGAGTGATAATGTTGGATGATATGTGTTTTCAAAAGCGGGAATGATTAGCAGGTAAGGAAGTACGCCTTTTCAGGATCCACTTTTGGACAACGTTTTCCTACAAAAAAGAAAACATAAATGAGTTTTCAAAGTTCTATTTATAATGTATAATAATGTGACATATACATTATATTATAATGTGTATAGTATAATAACATCTATTATATACCTGCTGTGACTTTTCCAGTGAAATTACTTATTTATAAAGTATCTGTCAATTCTAGATAAAAGACAATTCATCACATTGGCTTTTTATCTTTTGGTTTAATTAACCCTTTTAATTTATGAAATATAAGAATTCTGATTCAATTTTTTCTATCATTCCAGCATATTTCACATACATTCATGCATTACTAGACTTTATTTTTGAGTCATTTCCAATCCTTATGTTCAATAACCAACAGAGATGGGAAATTGTGACTTCACTTTGTCCTAACATGAATCCAGATATCTTCAGGAAAAGGAAATTATTTGGTGGGGTTATAGACAACAATCTATAGGATCCAATCTCCTTCAGAATTACCTCTAGGTGACAAAAGTTACTGTAATCCATAGAATTAGTAAAATTTCTAGTTAGTTAAAACATGTTTTGTTACAAGTATAAAAACACAGAATCTGCTTAAATCAGAGGAAAATTTGTTACCAAGGTTCAAAGTTGAGTCACAGAACTCAGGGGCCCCAAGACAACCTGGAGTTGGTCATGAACTGGAAGAAAAGTGTTAGTTGCATCATTAATATTTTGTCTTTTGTGGACTCATCATTGGGATTCACTTTCTCAGGGGATGGTGTTTTGTGATCATTCTGAGTGCATGAGTTCATACCTGCCCTGTTCACAAGCTACACAGACTGAGGTTGGAGAGAAAGAGTGGAGGACTGTGGAGGATTTTTAACAATCAAGTATATGCAATGTTCTTTGATGTCTCTTTTAGCAGACCCATGGGCTCATGAACAAAGTGGCCATACTGGCAGGATAGAGGTTTGCACCGGTTCAGCAAAATAGACTTTCATTTTTTATGGTCAACATGGGTGTAGTCACTGTTTGAGTGTCCAAATTGATGAGGAGAAACCAGCATTGAACCCCTGATAAGTCACAATTCCCTGGAGTGATTGGTCCACTATCTAGTGGCAAGTTGATGATGGAAGGGGCAGTGATTTGTTGTTACTAAAATTGAAACTTCCTTTGCCTAAACCTTTGCCCTCCCAAACCATCGTACAATGCTGGTGGAAATGTAGGCTAGTGCAAGCACTCTGGAAAACAATATGGAGGCTTCTTAACAAAGTAACATAGATTTGTCATATGATCCAGCAATCCCACTCCTAGCAATATACCCAAAGGAATGCAACTCAGGTTACTCCAGAGGCAGCTGCACACTCATGTTTATTGCAGCACTATTCATGATAGCCAAGTTATGGAAACAGCCAAGATGCCCCACAACTGATGAATGGATTAAGAAAATGTATTTATACACAATGGAATTTTACTCAGCCATGAAAAAGAATGAAATCTTATCATTCACAAGTAAATGGATGTAACTCAAGAACATCTTCCTGAGCAAAATTAACAAGGCTCGGAAGACCAAAAATTATATGTTCTCCCTCCTATGCAGACTTTAGATCTAGGGCAAAGGCAGTAATGTTGTTGGACTTGGGTCACACACTAAGGGGAGAGCACATATGGGAGGAATGGGGATAGGTAGGAAACCCAAAACTTGAAAGTGTTTGATGTACCCACTGTAGAGGAGCTAATACAGTAACCTTAAAGGGGACAGAGGTCAATATGGGAAGGTGACTGGGAAGTAGTGAAGAGGTCAGGTAGAGATGAATCAATTAGGGTTGTAATACACTTGTGCATAGAAGCAATTCTAGGAATCTTTCTGTGTAGTATTCCTTATCTCAACTAGCAAAAATGCTTTGTCTATCTTATTATTATTTTATGTCTTCTCTTCAACAAAATTGGAGGAAAGGGCAGAACAAGTTCTGCCTAGAAGCGAGGGAGAAAGGAGAGGGTGGGCAGGGGCAGGGGTGAGAAATGACCCAAACAGTGTATGTACATATGAATATATGAGTAAAGAAAAAAATTGCCTTCCCTACAGATACTGCTTCTGCTGAAGCTATCATCTGTGGACTTACACAGTGACTTACCTATCCTCGTGGTATTCTGCACAGCATAGTTATTGGTCAAGGAACTCCCTTACCTGCAAATGACTTGTGGCAACAGCTCATGCTCATCGAATTCACCATCTTACCATGTTCCTTACCATCTTGAATACAGGAATGGCCTTTTGAAAATTCAAACAGCTGAGTGCCAATACTCATACCTGTAATCCTAGCTACTCAGCAGGCAGAACTCAAGACTGAGGTTCAAAACATTGCCAGGCCAATACTTTGACAGACTCTATCTCAAAAACAGTTAACACAAAAAAAGGCCTGTGAAAATGGTTCAAGTGATAGGGTGCCTGCCTAGTAAGTATGAATACTACCAAAAAAAGAAAACAAAAATCAGAGCCAGAACTTTGCTGTAATGGGAAAAATTCTCCAGGAGGCTGTCTGTATCCAATATGTGCTGGAGTGTCTCCCATAGCCAAGACTTAAGGGATGGAAATGGAAATTCTACCTCTCTATTACCCCTTGTGATCTACTGGCAAAACTTTTGCTTCTTGTCACCTTGACCTTGTGCTCTGCTGGTTTATAGCTCTTAGGTTTTTGTTGTTGTTTTGTTTTTTGTCTTTCTTTTGGCTATACTAGGGATTGAAGTCAAGGCTTCTGCAACTTAAGCCAGCCTCTTGGTCCTTATATTTTGTTTGTTTTTCAGAAAAGATCTTGTTTTCTCAGACCACCTCTGATCCTCTTCCTCCTGAGTAACTGGGACCACAGATATGTCCCACCACACCCAGCTTGGTTTTGCTTGTTTTTGTTTTTTTCTTAACTGAGGTTTGAACTCAGAACTTTACCATTGCTAGGCAGGCACACTACCAGTTGATCCATGTCTCCATCCCTATTTGCTGTGGCTAATTTTGAGATAAGTTTTTTTGCTCAGGCCAGCCTGGACCATGGTATACCTCTTTTAAGGTTCTTGGTGTCCCTAGGATGACAGTTGTAAGCCACCATAGCCAGTTTTTTCTTAACATAAGGTCTCACACACTTTCTTGCCATGGCTGTCCAGCAACCACAATTCTCCTATTCTCAGCCTCTCAAGTAGGTAGAATTACAAGTGTAAGTCACCAGCACACCCTTTCCAGCTTGTTTTTGAGACAGGGTCTCAATGTTCTTTGCCCAGGTTGGCCTCAAACTGCTATCCTCTTACTTCCACTGCCTTGGTAGTTGCCCTACAGGTATTAGTTTGTTTTTGTTTTTTGGTTGTACTGGAGGTTGTAGTCAGGGCCTTGCATAGCTAGGCAGATGTTATACCACTTGAGCCACAACACCAATTATTTTATGTTGGTTAGGTTTTTGTTTGCCTTTATTTTTTGGTGGTACAAAGGATGAACCTGATCAGGACTTTGACAGTTGCTAGGCTGATGATCTACCACTTGTGCCAAGCCTCCAACCTCCTTTAGTTTTTGAGATAGGGTCTTCCTTTTTGCCCAGGCCAACCTGAACCTCTGTAATCCTGTTTGTGTTTCCCTGTGTAGCATGAGAAGATAGATGCATGCCATTGTTTGAAATGGGACCTTGTTAATCTTTTTGCCAAGGCTGGCCTTGAACTGCAATCCTCATTATCTCCACATCACTAATAGTAAGGATTACAGATATGAACCACCATGCCCAGCCTTGAGTTAGTTCCAAAAAGAGGAATCCTTTTACCAGGTAATACACAGTGATTCCATTGAGCTGGAAGTTACCAGCCTGGACAAATAGTTCATGTGACCTTGTCTCCAAAATAACCAGAGAAAAATAGACTGGAGGTATGGCTTAAGTGTAGAATGCCTGCTTTGCAAGTTTAAACTCCTGAGTTCAAACCTGGTACCCCCCCACACACACAAAGAATGTGTGCTTTTAGGTTATTTTTAGCCATTGATACTTTGAAAACATAGTTCTTAATTATAATAACAGGATAGAAATGTTAATAGTACACATTCACATTTCCTTGATCATAGGATCTGTGGACATTCCTATTAGTTGTGTCCACTAATGAAAATGAGATTGCACTGTAGGTTAAACAGGGAAACTGTAGTATAAGTGTGCTTCTAATCTTTCATTAAAAGTGTTACCAGAAAGTACAAGGAAATGCTGGCTGAGGGTGAATTCCCATGGAAGACAGACTTGGAAATGTCCTTTCCCCAAATCTGACTTCCTTCTTCAATAGAGCAGTAGAGAACTGGGAATTTCCTGTTTGCCCAGGCTGGATCTGGTCTGCAGTAAATTGGAAGGCAGAAAGCAACCTATCAGTGTGCCTATGGGGCACAGATGATGGGCAGCAAGTGGCATGAGCATGTAGAGTGAGTGGTGAGGGATGCAGGAAAGCCATACAATTACCTATAGGAAATGTGGCTCATTGTAAACCTTGGCATACAGGGAGTTGAACAGGGCACTTATGTCTAGACAAGGCCATGGCTGTGGTGTTGTTGATCACGTCCATTCTGGTTATGTGCTGGACACAGATCCCCACAGTGTTCATACTTAAGCCATTTGAAAACCCTGTTTCTTTTTGTTATATAAATTTTTGGTGGTGGTTCTGGGGTTTGAATTTCAGACCTTTTACTTGCTAGGCAGGTGCCTTGCCATTAGAACCACTTTGCATGCTACCCTTCAGAGGAGCCTTTTATGTGAAGGTATTGAGATGACTTTGCCCATTATATAGCCTCTTGCCAGTGGCTCACATCTGTAATTTTAACCAAGAGGATTGGGAGGCTGAGATCAGAAGGATCTTGGTTCAAAGCCAGCCCTGGGCAAATAGTTCCAAAATAACCAGACAAAACAGACTGGTGGTGTTAATCAGGCAGTGGAGTACTTGCTTTGCAAGCTGAAGTCCTGAATTCAGATCTCAATCACCTCCCCACCCCCAGAAACAGGTATTGCACTGTTTACCTAGAATGAAAGTAAGAAAACTGGCTTTTTGAGGAGGTGTTGGGGATCAAACCCAGGGCCTCACAGTGCTCTGTCACCGTGTTGGACCTTCAGCTCAACTTCTTAGTTTTTAAAATATGTATTATTTATTTATTTATTTATTTATGGGCAGCACTGGGGTTTGAACTCAGGGTGCTTTTACTGCTTGAGGCACTCCACCAAACCAAGTACATTTTATTTTTATAATTAAAGGAAAAATAATATTAAGTTCCCATACTTCCATACCTCAACACCATGTTTATGAATATTCCATGTTCTTTAGTGAAGAAATTCTCCTTACTCATTTGAAACCTAACCCAAAGAGGTTCTTCATAGCTCTTTAAGCAGGAGTTGCCTACCTTCTTGGACTTCTCTGTGTACTCTTGTTATTACAGTCAAGGTTGCTGCATAGTACTGTATAGTTAGTTGAAGAATTTGATGACTATTCTTCATATTGTCCACATTCCCTACCCTTAGCACAATTCCTTATGATAAGTAGACCTTAATAAACTTTATGTGAACTGTTTATGTTATATCTTAGATAAGAAAGCTTGAGCTCAGATCAATGATTCTCATAGAATGTTATTGAGTTCATGTCTTCGACATCCACTAGGTTGGATGCTTCCAAGTCACAGTCCCCCTCTTCCAGAGAATTCAGAACAGTCTAAGGGCTTGTGATGAAGGTGAGTGTGCCTTAGGAATGCCAAAGGAGGGAAGGGTCTGGTTGGTGAAGTCCTTACTAACTGTGAATTGAGTTGACTGGTGAAGTGTGGGGTGGGTTTGGTGCTTTGTACAGACTAGCCTGGGCAAGTGCACAAAGGCATGGCAAAGTGTGACTCATTTGGAACAGTGAAGGTCCCTGACTCTGGCTCAAGCCTAGGAGCCAGTAGGTAATTGGTGAGAACCAAAGGTTAGGATGGGGCTAGTTAAGCCAGAGAGGTCAGGTCTAATCTGAAGGCAATTGGGGAGTCATCTATATGTGGGAGGCAGTCATATATTCTGTGTGAAGGAACAAGGCCGTGGTGTTCATGACAACGTTGTAGTTATGAGCTAGAAAGAAAGGAGAGGGGCTCAGGAGAGATGGGTCTAGGCTGTTTGTAAATAGATTGTCAAGATACTTTTGCTGATGTTTTTAAAGAAAGTGACTCAACTTCATTAAAACTGAGCATGAGCTTGTTTAAACAGGAGCTTGTGTGCACCCCCCAGCCCCCAAGTACAGGAAACTGCAACAGTACAGATGTGAGCCTGACTTTGTTACACTGTGTCATGTGCTGTAACAGTCTCCCATGTGCAAACTCTGTTTTTCATTTAGCACTAAATATAAAATATGCGTTTCACATCAGTAATAACTCAGACATTGCCACAATAAAGATATGAAATCACAAAGGAAATAGGTCAATTTGAAACCAAATACATGCTTGTGATTAGGAGGTTGTAGCCAAATCTTTTAAACTCAGTTAAATCTAGTTCATATTTACATAACATATATGAGTAGTCATATACAGCTATAAAAGTGCATAGATAAATTTACATAAATATGTACATATTTGCATACATTATCTATATAATTACATAGTATATTTTTTATGGTTTAAATTTTATATTGCCCAGCAGAAAATGTTAGTTTCTCATAAAAGTTTTCTAAAGGTTTCTCCCCATAAAGCTTGAAATTTGGGATCAGTCTCAGAATTATCTTACTTGAAAATTAAGGCACTAAAAATATATTATATAGTTATAATTTAAAATTCATGCTACCCATTTTTCTTTTTTGGCAGTACATGGAGTTGAAGTCAGGGCTTTGTGCTTTGCTAGTCAGGTGCTCTACCAGTTGAGTCACACCACCAGGAGTCTGTGTTAGTTACTTTTCAAATAGGACTTTGTTTATGCCCAGGCTCCTTGCACCAATGTTCTCCTATTTACACTTCCCATGTAACTGGAATTACAGAAACATACCACCATACCTAGCTGTTGGTCGAGATAGGGTCTTGGGAACTTTTTGCTTGAGCTGGCCTTGAACCAAAGTCCTCCCAATCTCTGCCTCCTGAGTAGCTAGAATCATATACATGGACAATTATGTCCAACTATGGTACCCATTTTATAAAGACAAAGCATAAGAATATATAAACGTAAGGGAGTAATTGGTATGTACAAATCTAAAAACCAGGTGGTTTATCAATAAGAACTCAAAGTGGAAAAATTAGATTGTGCTTGACAGCAAAGATTATTTGGTTCTAAGCTGTAGCAGCTTCTATACATGGATTCTTGAAAGTTCTGCAATACCAACAACTTACTTAGACATAAGGAGATAATCTGCATTTCTGTACATTTACGTTAGATACAGAAACCTATAAAACATTTAATCTTTTATTCATGTCTTTAAGTTAAGGAAAGTTGTATTTATTTTATGGTAAAGTAGATGTCCTTCATTATATAAATATGAAAGAAATAGAAGAGTTGGAGATAAGCAGGGAAACAAAGGGTATTTGGACATACCAGGAATCCAGTAGGGTCATTTGATATTTATGAATATATGATTTCATACATAGTTCCTGGCTCATAACTCCCTCCCCAAGGCAGTTCATAGAAACTAAAGCTATACTCTCCCACTGCCTTTTTGTTTTGTTTTGCAGCTGGCCGTAAAGATATTCTCTGACCTGCCATAGTTGATAGTATGCCATGAGATCCCCATTTCAAAAGTCTTGATGAAGGCAGGCCACATAGACAGGCTCAGGCATCTGAGAAGACAGGCCTTGGTGGTTCCCCACTCATCCATCAAGCATCTGATCAGATTATGTCCAATCACATTTCTACATGTTGTCCATGTGTATGCAATGAAGTGTCCATAAAAATCCAAGAGGAGGGCATCTGGATAGTCCAGACAGCTGGCCACATGGATGTTATTGGAGATGGTGCACCCAGAAAGGCAATGGAAGCTTTGTACCACTTTCTCCTTTATCTGCCTGATGTATTTCTTCATCTGTATCCTTTGTGATGCTCTTTATAATAGACTGATAAATGTGTTTACTTGAGTTCTGTGAGTCACTCGGTTACATTCATGGAAACCAAAAAGAGGGTTGTGGGAAACCCAATGTATAGCCACACACACCACAGAGTAAACAACCTGGGGCTTGTGACTGACATCTGAATTGAATTGGGCAGAGGGGTCAGTCTTGGGGACTGACCTTGATCAGAAAGCTCAAGGATCAAAAATAGCCCCAGGCAAATAGTTTGTGAGATCCTAGCTTGAAAATATCTAACACAAAACAAGAATGGTGGAGTGATTGAAGTGGTAGAGTGCCTGCCTAGTAAAAATGAGGCCCTAAGTCCAAAACCCAGTACCTAATAAAAAGATGAATAATAAAGAGAGTGAGAATAAAGGAGCATTCACTGTGAGAACAGAAGTAGAAAGTAGGGGTCAGGTAAAGAAAAACAGTAGCTGCTGTGTTAGCTGAACCCCACAGTTTCAGTAGTATAAACATGATAGAGGATACTTCTTTATATTTCCACTTTCAAGAAGGGTATGTCTATTCAAGTGCTGCACCTCCAATTAGCAGTTCTGGGAGCCAGACTCCCTTCCACCAGGTGGTTCTGTCATTTCCAACCCAAGCCTTCCAAGAATGTAGAAGGAACATGGAGATAGTCAAGTTTCAGAGGTTTTAGGAGCTCAGTGTGGAAGTGAACATTTCACACATTGGTTAGAACATAGTTACAGGCTATAACTTCTTTGAGAAAGACTGGAAAATACAGTTTATTTGTGGGCCTAGAAGGAGAAGACAGGTTTGTGACTAACATCTAACAGTCTGTGCCACAACTGTTAGTAAGTGAGAGAATCAACAGAGTGCAAAAGGACAGTTAAAATGGAAAGATACCAATGTGAAATGTCTATAGCTGTCATTTTTCTGTGGTAGATGATCCTTGTCTATTGTCACCTCTTAGTTAAGCAGTTGTTCTCATCTGGGACATGACCTCCCCTGGGAGACATTTTCTGTTGCCACCACTTGGTGAACAGTGCTACTGGAGTTTACTGGGCTTAGGAGTTAAGGATGATGCCAAATACCCCACACTGCAATAGACAAAGCATTAAATGAGCCAAAGCACCCCCATGAAGAGTCAAGAAGATAAAGTTTGAAGGAAGAAAAAAAGGCAAATAGAAGGTGTTTTAAACTTA
The DNA here is from genome assembly GCF_047511655.1 of Castor canadensis. Lineage (NCBI taxonomy): Eukaryota > Metazoa > Chordata > Mammalia > Rodentia > Castoridae > Castor > Castor canadensis. Next base: position 81,579,867 of record NC_133392.1, read on the forward strand.
GAAATAAAGAAAGTAAAATGTGGCACCACAGAGGCTTTATCTTAATTAAATTAATTATCTTTGTTTTTTTTTTACAGGGTCTCAAGATGTAACTCAGGCTGTCCTCAAACTTGTGATCCTCCTGCAACAGCTTCCTGAGTGCTAGAGTTACAGGTGTGTACTGCCACAGCTAGCTGAGAATGTTTTATAGAACTGCTAATGTAATCTCAATAGCTAATGGAGTGCAAAGTGATTTCATCTACAGTCAGTTCTCACTGTTTCAGAACACAGCCCTCACATAAAGTGAATCTGCTCTCAGGAAGCCTCTGAAGCCTGTGGCAAGCTTGGAAATTTTTTTGATTTCCAAGGAGATCAGGCTCAACAAGGTGAAGCCATCAGGTTTAGTACAGGTGAGTTCAAGGCCCAGGTCCTGCTGTTAAATTCTGGTGCCTTTCACAATTCCAAAGGCCAGCCATTTACTCCATAAGGTGGCACCATGTGAAAATGGGCAGCTTGCCCCTATAGGATGCAGTGCTTTTGAAGGGTGTCTTCTGTCTTCAGAGACTTCTGGGTCTTTTAAGGTCTGTGAATTTGATGAACGTGCCCATAATTCTAAACTTGAATGAGTGTGGGGGTTTGGAATAGGGAATGTCAGCTGTTAGTGATTTGTGTATGACTATTAGTCTTTAAAAATCTCAGTCAGAGAGCACAATTTAGCATTGTGAAGGCCTGGGTTCAATACTCACCACCAAAACTAAAATACATACATAAATATCCCAGTGGAGGTAAACATTGTTGAATAGTGGAAAATCATTGAGCACTTTCTGTTTGTTGATCAAAGAATCTTATCTAGTTATTTTACTTAAGCCTAACAAAATGATGAGACTTGCATAGTCTCAGAAAGGAAGACAGTCCCAAGGATGGCTAATTCAGTAAGAATTTCCCAGCCAAGCTCAGTGGCTCAGGCCACCTGAGTAGCTAGAGATTAGGAGGATCAAAGTTCTAGGCCAGCATGGGCAAAAAAGCCCATTAGTCCCCATCTTAACTACAGCTGGGAGTGGAGATGTGTACCTGTCATCCTAACTATGCAGGGAAGCAAAAATAGGAATATTATGGTCTATGTCAGCTTTGGCATAAAGTGAGACCCTATCTCAAAAATAAGCAACAAAAATGGGCTGGTGGAGTTGTTCAAGTGGTCGAGCAGTTTCTTAGCAAATGCAAAGTGCAAGGCTGTGAGTTCACACTACAGTACCACTGGAAAAAAAAAGAAGAATTGCCAGAGGGCACATACTTTTCATGACTTTATGGATCAATTTGGACCACCTGAGGTCATCCAGTCTGCTCTGCATGGAGAGTTGAATCTATAAAATGTTGAATTATTGCAGTAAGGAGGAAACACCACTAAGGCAAAGCCAAAAAGGCTAAATCACTTTGTTTTTTTGTTTGCTTGTTTTTTGATGAACAGGGGTTTGGACTCAGGGTCTTGTACTTGCCAGACAAGTACCTTACTACTTGAGCCATACCTCCAATCCAAAATCCAGATTTTTAAAGGAAGGCTTTAGGGGGATTTTGACTGAGTATTATGACTTTTGGGCTTTATTGCAGCTCCAATCTTCCTTTCCCTACCTCTTATGAACTTATAGCATTTAGATTAGTTTAAAAAGAAGCCATTTGGAACTGGGGTTTTATCTCAGTGGCAGAACACATGCTTCCTGTTTTCAATCCCTAGCACCAAATACCAGTGTCCTATAAAATTTCCCCAAATGCCATTGAGCTACTTGAGTTTTTGTTTGTTTGTTGTTGTTCTTGTGGCCAAACTAGGGCCTCACGCATGCTAAGCAAGTGTTTTAGCTCTGAGCTACACCTCTAGACGAGGCACGTAGTTTTCTGTTTAGTTTAGTATTTTTTTTTTTTGCAGTGCCAGTGGTTGGACCCAGGGTCTTGTTCACATGTTATTCAGATGCTCTATCACTGACCTACACACTCAGCACTCATAGCCATATAACTTTTTTTTTTGGTGGTACTAAGTTTGAGCTCATGGCCTTTTGTGCTGAGCAGGTGCTCTACCACTTGAGCCACTACTCCAGCCCCAGAGGCATATTTTTGAATGAGGAATTTCCATCCTGAAACCAGAAGGGCATTATTTTTATTGAGTCCTTCTTCATGTCTCTTAATCTCTTGACCACACCTTCAATGGAGTAAGAGAGAAGAGCTCATTATTTGTATTCCAAAAAGATCATCTGATACTACCCAGTATGTGTGATTTTAAACATAGATATACATCATGGATAACCCAGTATTACATTTGCCTTGCTTGACAATGAGCCAATTTAGGATAATAAACCTAAGGATTACTAGAGATGGCAGATGAGCACAATGCAGAAAATATGCCACTGAATCTAACAGTTTAAGTGAAAATTCTGGTCTTTAGTCCAACAACCTAAGTAAGCAGTATCCTGACTGTAGTTATGAGTTATTTGAGCTGATTTAAGAATTGTGGACACCTGTGTGTATTGTAACCAATTGTGTTAATGCCTTATTTTGAAACCTCTTTGGGGCTGTGGTTATAAACAGCTTATTAAATCAGTGTTTTGGAGTTATTTCTGTGTATGTGGTGCTGGGGATCAAACCCACAGCTCGAGGGAAGCTAGGCAAGCATTTTATCACTGGGTTCTACCCCAAACCGTGGGAGTGATTTTTTTCAAAGCAAGTGCTTTGTTACATGATGATATATATTTAAGAAACAGGTGATTTTATAGCTTGATATCTGTGTTAATCCTGTGTTCTGCCTGCTTGACAGGACATTCTATTTATTTACATTTAATGAAACCTAATGGAAGTTTATAAGTTAAGAATGCTTCCCCCACATCTCACAAAATATTAAGTATCACATTTATTTAACCATATATTTGACACACTTTATTGCCATAATACAAAATTATGCTGGCACTATATAGTGAGAATAATGTACTCCTGGTGATTAGCTTTTCCATTTGTGCTAATTAAAAGTTGAAAAGCTTCCCTAATTTCAGTAATCACTAAATCTGAATAATCCTCACTATGCACACCTCAGCCTTTTATTCCTAACTCTTCCAGGTAACAACATCCATGTCCTACACCACAATAGGAGTTTGTTGGGTCACAAATCCATAAACTCAGCTTTACAGCTCACAGGCATTCAGCAGGTAAATCAGTCATGAAAGACTTCATCCCTTTCTCCCTCCTTCCCTTTTTTCCTTCCTTCCCTGGCTTCTCTCTCTCTCTCTCCCTCCCCCACCTCCTTCTCTCTCTTTCCTCCCTCTCCTCCTTCTCCCTCTCTCTTTGTTATTTTGTTTTTGCAGTACTGGGGCATGAACTCATTGCCTTGCACTTACTAGGCACTCTGCCACTTAAGCCATGCCCCCAGCCCTTTTTGCTTTAGTTATTTTTCCAATAGGGTCTCACTTTTCTGCCCAAGTTGGCCTGGACCAAGATTCTTCTAATGTGTGCCACCACTCTCCACTTTTATTGGTTGAAGTGGGATCTCACCTACTTTTTGCCTGGGGTGACTTCCAACTGTGATCCTCATGACAGTCATCTCCTGAGTAGCTGGGATTACAAGTGTGAGCCATTGCACCTGGCTAATTTCTCTAATTTTAATTTTCAATGACGAGATTTTTTGTTGTCTGGAAATTTAATCCAGGGACTCTCTTGCACTAGACAAGTGCTCTAGTTCTGACATACATCCCTGGCATTTTTCCAAGTATTTTTTTAAAATTCTTTACTGCATATATTAATTGTACAGAGAGGTTTTGTTGTGATATTTCCATACGTGCATATAATGTACATTGATCATATTCACCCCCTTATCCTCTCTTATCCTCCTCTCCCCCTGAAAGTGCTCCAGCTGGTGGTGGGCAATGAGCACCTAGAGGTGAGAGAGCTGCAGTTCAAGAACAGAACCTAGCACACAACATAATGCCCTACTGTTTGCCATGAGCAAGGCCTGTGTGGGCATGGTGGCCATCCTCAACCACCTGGGCTTGATAGCCAACAAGCTCCTGACCTTGAACCCCTGTACAGGAGCTGCAGGAGAAGGACTTCCACACCTATGAGGAGGGCCTTGATTGATTCTGGCCCATCATTCTGGCAGCTCACTGCCAGAAGTATGATGCTACTGAAGGGCATCAGGATACAGTGACCTCATGATTATTTTTGCAAGTGCAATGACTGCACTGAGGAGCAGAGGCACATCTCCCACTGGATGACTAATGCCTCCAAGGGACTGACAAGCCCTGTGTACCTGTCCTTGTTCAGGTGGGACATTGTTCTCACCATCCTAGAGCTCAGCAAGGAACTAGCCAACATAAAGAAGGAGTTTTAGGTATGGGCTGCACTCCCCCTAGGGCACTAACCCATATCCCCAGGCTTGGAACCCTTGTTAAGTTGCTCTGGAATCAGTTTTCCCAAGTGGATTTCAAAGCATGTTCAGAGCCAATTTTATTTTTTTTTTTATTTTTTTTTTTTCATTTTTCTTTTATTATTCATATTCAGAGCCAATTTTATGAGCGCACTGCTTCTCTGCTCCAACAAGAATGATGTGATAAATTCACTTTGGGAATGTATATATTCTGGATCATAGAGCTGTAATTATGGTGTTACTGTGTTCTGAGTAAAATTTCTTTTAAAATAAAGACCTTTCCAAATTCTTTGGCCTGGGTTGTAGTTATTTTTTCCTTAGTGTAACACAAAAGTGTATTAGTTTTGTTTGTCGCATTCCCCTGAATGGGTGTGTTGTTCCTGGAGGTGCTGCCTTTCCAGGTCCACACTTGGAGTGGACACCCTTATTCCAAATCCACACAATAGTGTTAGTTTGGAAGGCCCTATTCATTGGCCAAAGCATTTGTATATCCCTTTAGAGTTGAGCCAACTGATCAATATAAAATGTTATTAAAATTAATCCATTAATGTGACAAGTGTCTCTTCTTGAAATCTCCAACTGGATGATCAGAATTATGAGCCACAAATGTCAGGTGTCAGTGGGTGTGTATGTATGAGATGGTATCTGACCATTTGTGTGTGTATGTGAGTGTGAATGTGTGTGTATGTGTAGTATTGTGTGTGAGAGTGTGTATGTGAGTGTGTGTGTCAGTGTGTGGGGTGTGAGTGTATTGTGTGATTGTGACTATATATGAGTGTATGAGTGTAGGTGAGTGAGTGTATGCGTATGAGTGTGTGCAAGTGTATGTGTGTGAGTTTTGTGTGTGAGTGTTCATGTTTGTAAGTTTGTCTTGTCCTTTTTGAACTATTTATAGGTCTTACAAATAATATACTCCTATTGTCTCTTTTGATAGGATTTAAAAACTGTTAAAATAATGTTCAACTTAAAAATAGCTATTTTACCAGATGTTTTTTTAAAAATGTCTATTGTATGTTTTTGACAAGGTAGGTATAAGAACGTGAAATGCTGACTTGCTAGTTTGAGTTAGTGATTTATGAAGCACTGAGGTTAGTCCCACAGGTTTTTAGTAGTTTTAACTGGTTATTTATTTGTACATTCAAATTGTTTTACTACTAAGTTGTCTCATCCTTCTGACATCTACATTTGAAGGTTCTTTTTCAAGCTTTCATAAAAAGATGTCTCTCCTTTATTCCCAACTAGATGTGCATTTTCTAAACACTTTGGAGCCACTGTCAAATGCTGTGAAGAGAAACGAATCCAGTTGTACCATTATCCCTGTGCTGCTGGAGCTGGCACATTACAGGATTTCAGCCTCATTGTCCATTTGTGTAGAAGACATTGACCAAGATCCTGAGAGATATAAGTTTACTACAGATAATAGTTTTAATCTTTTGAGAAGGTGTTTATTTAACAAAGCACATTTAAATTCTCTTAGAGCTATTTTGTTAATATTAAAAGTTAACATTATACAATCCTGGTAGTTCAGGTAACTTCACCACAGGTATTTGTGGGGAAATGTGTTATTAACAATTTCTTTAAAATTAATTCCAGTTATTTCCTCAGAAATTTAACTTTTTTCCAAGTAAAAGTTAAAATTGGCATGGCAGCATGTGCTTGCCATTCCCAGTGAAGAAAGATTGTGTCAAGGACTGCCTGGGCAAAAAAAAAGCAAGAAGATATTTCAAAAAAAAAAAAAAACAGAGAAAAAAGTGCAAGAGGTATAACTGAAGTGACAGAGCACCTGCCTAGCAAGTGCAAAAGCCCTAAATTCAAGCCCCAGTACTGCCAACCCCTCCCACACCAAAACAAAAAGACTTGTACAAAGACATATAGAGTTATCACTGTTTCTAATATACACTGTAAAGCAATTCATTAAAATGGTTAACACTACTGAGTGTCTTTTACCTGAAAAAGTGAAAGACTGCAAAGCTTACAGGAGCATCAAATGCTTCTTAAATTCCTGCGAGATGTGAAGTCTCTGCAGTGCTTCATCTATCTTGGCTGTTTGTAATTTGCAGTCATGTTTTTTTTGTTTCTTTTCCCAGGGTTATTTTATAATTTAATGAAAAATTTTATACTTTTAAGTTTTATGTTATACAGGAAATATCAACTCTTCACTAATTTGTCATTAAACAAAGACCTGCTTTTTCACTACTTGATTTTCTAGTGAAAATGTATATTGTGTGATGTCTTTCTCCCTAGTGAACTGAATTTCCAGTCTTACTGTGAAATTTCCATATTTTATTCAATCATCTTTGTGTCACTTATTGCTTACCCAATTGATTTTCGCTTTTACCTGTGTTTTAGCAATGCTATTCACATTTTTTCTATCTTTTCCACTTTTATTAAAGTCAAATATAGCTACTTTAGGCAAAACCTTCAATAATTTTGTACAGTTAGATTTTATGATCTCACTTTGTGACTTTTTTGTGCTAGTATTTCATCTACAGTCAAAATTATTTGATACTCACAAAAGTAATCCTATGTCTTTACTTACTGTAGAAACTTAAGTTATTGGTGAGACAACCCAAAATTTCATATTATATTGTAGCTTATAAATTATCTGAAGTCAGCATCTTCAATATAACCACTTATACTGTGTATCAGCGACCCTTCCTTTATGTCCACCAAGCTATCTATCCTCAGAAAATATAGGCTAAGAGCTCATAATGCATATAAAAACCCAATATGTATGTTTCTTTTAGAATTGCTTCTAGAACCTATTAACACAATATGCTCTGATGTTCAGCCCCCAACACAATCTCCCAAGCTCCACAATAATCAGACTGCAGTAACTATAGTGGAAGTCAAAGACTTAAGAAAGACTGTAGCCATTGAGAAGGATATCAGGGAGACAAATGCCTGATTGGAATGGATCAAATATTCCATCCTGACTCTAAACAAAAAGGATTATTATGCATGTGTATCAGGGAGACCAGAAACCCATGATGTCCCCTTTCCCCTGGTATGAACCACAAACCCTGATGCATTGGCATATATGGTTTCCCTCTTCCAAGATAGGACAGCCATGTTCAATAGGTCTTGCAGGATCTTGTCACTACTGTTCCCCTTGTTTAGTGAATCTGAAAGACTAAAGCCACTTCAATCAGTCAAAACCCCTCATGCCTACTACACCTCATGCCTTTCTAGGTCAGAGGAGAAATTGGAGTTCTGGGAAATGTATCAGGGTGCAGTGAAGGCTGATCCTTTGAAGAGGTAGCCAGTGAAATGTCTCTAGCTGTTGCCAGGGCACATATCAGGTGGTATTGAGATGGACCTTTATTTTAGATTCTTCCAGTAAAATGGAGTGGGACCTGTACTCTAGTCCAATTAACTTTCCCTTCCACCTCTGACTAAGAGGAAACAAAAATGATATCTTTCTTCCCCTTATGAGTCATTCAACTCTCATAATTATACAGATGCCATTGGGGTCCCATGAGGAGTTCCTGATGATTTCAAAGCAAGAAATCAAATAGCTGCAGGGTTTGAATCAGCACTGTTTTGGTGGTATATGATCAATAAAATGTGGACTGGATTAATTACATCTAGTATAAACAAGAAAGGTTCATGAACTACATTCGAGATGCATTAAAGGGAATGACAGGTCAGTTAGTGAAATGGCATGGGAAAACTGAATGGCTCTGAACATTATTCTAGCAGAGAAAGTTGAGGGGTGTCCTATTGGATGTGAATTTTGTACATACATCCCCAACAATACAGCCACAGATGGAACTGTAACCAAGGATCTCCAGGCTGGAGAGCCCTATTGAATGAACCAACTAAAAGGTCAGGAATAAATAACCACTTTACTAGCTGGTTGGAATAGTGGTTTGAAAAATGGAAGTGGGTAATGGCCTCAATTCTAACATCCCTCATTGTTGTATATGGAGCCCTCACCTTAATTGGGTGCTCTATTAGTCTCTGTATACAAGGATTGAAAATCTGGGTCATAGAAACTGCTCTAGCTAAACAAATTCCTGTGTCACTCCAGCTGTTGTTAAGCACAGCTGAGAAAGAAAGTAAATTTATGTTAAAGGAGTTTGAAGAAAAGAATATGAAGTAAAGAGAGGTAAATTTTGAGAAGATCGTCTTTTCTATCAATGTGCATGTCACCATTTTAATTGCTTGTATTTGTGGCTTCTTTGGATATTTCTGTCCTCTCATGGTTTTGTTTGCTTTCATCTTCTATGTGCATAATTTCTTGTGGAATCCATTATCCTTGTGGCCATATTTTAGTTTCTGTGTATTGTGGAAGACTTTTATTGCTCCATCAATTTTGAATGATAGTTTTGCTGGGTTGAGTATCCTTGGACTGAAATTATATTCTTTTAGTGCCAAAATACCTCTCTCCATTCCCTTCTTGCTTTTAAGGTTTCTGTTGAGAATTCTGCTGTTATTTTGATGGGTTTACATTTATAAGGTATTTGTTTTTTCTCTCTTACACCCTTCAAAATTCTTTCTCTGTTGTCTGTGCTAGTCGATTTAATGATTATATTCCATGGAGATGCTCCATTTTGGTCAAGGCTGTTTGGTGTCCTGGAGGCTTCCTGTACTTGAATGGGCAAAACTACCTTGGGATTTGGGAAATGTTCAGTTATTATTTTATTGAATATATTACATATCCCTTTGGCTTGCACCTATTTTCCTTTGTCAATGCCAATGATTCTCAGGATTGGTTTTTTGATGGAGTCTCTGAGTTCCTACATATTCCTTTCATAGCTTTAGAGTTTTTTATTAAGAGTTTTTTTTTCTTTAATATCTATTTTATCTTGAGCTCTGAGATTCTGTCTTCCACTTGTTCTACTCTGCTGGAGTGGCCTTCCACTGTGTTTTTTGTTTGACTAAAGGGATTTTTTATTTACAGGATTTCCATTTGATTCTTCTTTCTGAGATTTTCCAGATCAACTACTCTTTTATATCTTGTGTTGTCTTCTTTATTTCATATACTTCTTCTTTTATAGTGTCCTTTGTTTTACTTTGGTGTTTGTTGAAGTCCTCCCTGAGTTCATTTAGATGTTTCTGTGTGTTCACAAGTTTTTTATTTGTGGTGTCTTGAAATATCTTGAGTGCATCTTGTACTTTCTGGTTAACCATGTCTCATAGCTTTTCCATGTGTTTCTCAGTGATCTCTTCCATGATTTCCTCTTTGAGAGATTTTAATGGGCACCACTGGGCTCATTAGTGATATTTATCATTATATTCTTTGGGTCAGGAACTGGGTATCCATTTTCTTCTTTTCTCACTAAATCCTCCATTGAATTGATTTTTTGAGTAGTGTAGTTTCCTTCCCTTCTTCTCCTCATAGATATAATTGGTGCTATGAAACTATGGTCTTGATTGACTATTTGGTGGTTTTAATTGCCTGTTTTCTTTCCCCTGATTCGATGTTTGTATTATGACTTGCCTAGTTTTTAGACAGGTTGAAGTGCTATTTCTGTCCCTGGCCTGGAGATGTAGAATAGCAATAACAAATTCACAGGTTCAATGCCAGAGCAGTTGTTTACATATTATATAGAAACCCCCTTAGTGATAGTAATTGTACAAAGTGGGATCTTTTGGGGGGTATTGTTTATTTGGCTACAAGTCGAAACTTGGGTAATTAGTGAAGGTGATGCTAAAAGGGGGAATTGAAAGAGCTATGGGAGCTGCTGGGTGTTATGGCCCTTGTGTCTGTATATGTGTATTTCCACTGTTGTAGTGGAGGATGCTTATATCAGGGATTGCAGTGGGTATGGGGGTATATGGTTAGTATGGTAGTCTAGTCAGTAGGTGGTGAATGTGTAGGAGGGAAAGGAAATGTGGTGACAGGTTGGGGAATGATAGGAGGGGAAGGCAAATATAGTGAAAAGAGTGGATGAGAAGGAGCAAAAAGGGTAGTTGGAGGGTGTCCCGTCCTGCAGGACACATCAGCGTGGGTAGCGAACCTAGAAGGGGAAGAATGAAGGGACAAGAGACATGAAGGAGACAGCAAGACAGGAGTTCTGATCAAGCTGCAAAATTTTATTGTTCACACAGGGGTATTTATGTGCTGAGGGAGTGAGGGGTATGACGAGGTGCAGGCTGGTTGGCTGGTTCTGCTATAGGACTTCTGATAGGGTGCACGTTCGCGCAGGCGGCAAGGTAAACTCCCGGAAGAGAAGCAGGGATGGCGCCATCTTGTGCTGGAGGTGGAGAAGTTGGGACAAACAACCGCAAAATGTTCCAGGGCAAGGTCAAGACAGAATGGCTCACATGGGGAGCCTTGTCTCCGACATTTCCCCCTTATTCTTATAAAAACATGACCAGAATATGTCGGCTTATTGAGAGGGGATGACAGAGGCCCAGTTCCTCAGGGTGGAGATCATTTTTGCTTTGTAAGCAAGCGTCCTTGCTAAGTTCTCAAGAGAATCTCCTCGGCATGTTTTTTGAGGAGGCGGATTTTTTAGGAGCATGCCAACCGCCATGCACCAGGGCATGTCATACAGAGGTCTTGGGTCTGGGGATCCTAGGATCCACCCTCCTGCAGTTTTACCTGCACCCTCGTTTAGAAAAGCCTTTATGATCACTCTCCCTGGGTGCTGCCTCCCCCAAGCAGAGGGGCCCAGTGGAGGAGGGCCCAATGGGCGATGAGTGGTCAAGAATGTTATATAAGAGGGGGTGGCAGAGAGAAAATTTGGAAACCCAGATGGAGCATTTAGCGAGTTTCTATTGAAAGGAAGGTCTCAGGAGCACGGTCTTCCATATCCAGGCGATGATAATGGACCTGTATAGGCTTAGAGGCTAAGGTGTTAATTTGTTCTTTAATGAATTGTATCAGCCTGTTTATAATGCAGGGCCCTATGATCACAATTAAAAGTAGACCTAGCAAGGGGCCTAATAGTGGAAGAAGGTAGGGTAGATTTTTAAGCCCAGTCCAGAGGGGGTTTTCAAATAGCTCCCTTCATCTCTTTTCTAAATCTTCTTGAAGCTGTTTAATTTTGGTGCGTACTATGCCTGATTTATTGGCATAAAAGCAGCATCTTTCCCCTAAGGCCAAGCAGATACCTCCCTGGTTGGCTGTTAGCAGATCTAAGCCTCGCCTGTTCTGAAGGACCACTTCTGCCAGGGAGTCTATTTGGTCCTGTAAATCCTTAATAGTTCCAGATAGAGTTTGTACATCATCTATAAGTTGTTGAGATAGGCGACGGTAAGAGTGTATAGCCGTGCCTAAGCCAGCTGTACCTGTGCCTATAGCTGCTGTTATTCCAAGGCTGGCAAGGAGCGGTAAGGCTTGTATTGCCCATTTATGTCTTTTAATTAAGGTGTCTAAGCTAGGAATGGGCAGAGGTTCATCTCCTGAGACAACAGTAATATCTGGGAGTAATAAGGCAACAACACAGCCACCAGTCCAATTTGCTGGAAGCCTGGGGAAGGCTGAGTTTCCTCCACACAAAAAAACTGTACCATTGGGGGGACAAAGAGCTGGGGTGGGTGAGGAATAATTTAGAACTGACGAGCAATTTCCAAAAGAACTAACCTCAACGTCAATATCATAAGAATTATTTTGCATCCTGCCTTGAAGGCATACTGTAGGTGCATCCATAGGCTGTACTTTAAAGGGAAGTCCAGATTGGCAGGTATCCTGATTATTTACGGTGGAGTTAACAGGTATTGCCATGGGCATTATTGCTACTGTGGTCATGCAAAGCCAGCAATCCTTAGCAAGGGTGGGGTTGGAAGTGTTAAGAAAGGAGAAGGTACTTCCCAAAATATCTAATGTATTGGGATCTAAATCTGGAATCTGAGATTTAGGCAACATTAAGGGGTGATATGTGAGTTCGGGGATTTGGGGTTTTAAAAGCTCAATTATTTGAAGATGTTTGACAGCATCCGTGGGTCCTCCACCGTCAGAGACCCCTGTAGGAGGGCGGGAAGCTGTCTGCATAGCATTTTGCCCAATTTTAACAAGTTTTAAAGTACCATTATCAAAGGGTGCACTTTTGAGAATGTCATTAATCAAGTTCCAATAAGAAAAGGCAGTCACAGGGACCTTTTTGGGGCCAAAAGATTCATAATAGTCTTTTAAACAGTCTCCGACCCGGAGCCATCTCTTACCATCAATGGTTCCTTCGAGAGGAAACCAAGGACATAAATCTCCTATGTAACAAAAAAATGACCTCAAATCTTTTTTCCTAACACGTGCCCCTCGTGTCTTGAGATCCTCCTTGAGGCCTGAAAGAAACAAATCATGTGACGACACTGCTTGTCCCATGGTGGGTCACTCACCATTCGCCGTCCTCACTCTCCTCCTGGATCTGTCTCTCGGTTGCGTTAGCCGAGGCGATCGCGAACTCTGCTTGGGCCCAAGCCTTCCCGGAGGACGGTGTTCTCCCCGCAATCAAAGGAATAGCTACAGCCACGTTGGGCGCCAGATGTCCCGTCCTGCAGGACACATCAGCGTGGGTAGCGAACCTAGAAGGGGAAGAATAAAGGGACAAGAGACACGAAGGAGACAGCAAGACAGGAGTTCTGATCAAGCTGCAAAATTTTATTGTTCACACAGGGGTATTTATGTGCTGAGGGAGTGAGGGGTATGACGAGGTGCAGGCTGGTTGGCTGGTTCTGCTATAGGACTTCTGATAGGGTGCACGTTCGCGCAGGCGGCAAGGTAAACTCCCGGAAGAGAAGCAGGGATGGCGCCATCTTGTGCTGGAGGTGGAGAAGTTGGGACAAACAACCGCAAAATGTTCCAGGGCAAGGTCAAGACAGAATGGCTCACAAAGGGAGCCTTGTCTCCGACAGGAGGGGAGAACAATGGATTGCAGCACAAGAAAATGACAGAAGGTGAAGGGGGTATGAATAGGGAGAAGAAAATTATAATGGAAAAGCTAATACTACAAGAAAAAAAGATACAACAATAACAAAATGTACAGAGTGCTTGGTAAAATTTCTGGACTTATTGCTGTGGCATCCAGTCCTGATATTGGTGCTTGATATTCTGGGCTTTGTGGGGAACAGTTCTGTCCCTCTGGTCAGACAGCTTGGAAGGAGATGGTTTTTTTTCAGCATTCCTTGGTCTTATGTGCTGTCCATTACAAGCAGAAGCTCTGATTTAGTCTCACCAAATGACAAGCTTGTGAGCAGCATTTGGTTTCTTCTGTACACAGGGCAGGTTGCAATTGGGACCTGAGGTTACTCACTGCCAGCTTGTCCAAGATGGTTTTTGTTTTCACAAAGTGGCAGCTGCATTGCCCTACCACTGCAACTCTGTCTGGTCAGTTACTCCCCCAGCAAGGTGGAGCAATTCAATTTTGAGTACCACCCTCAGTCCCACCAGACTAGCTCAGCAATCCACCACTGTCCTGTTTTGGGAGGTTGGCTTATTACCCCAACTCCTTTGTGCCTCAGCTCACCTCTGCTCAGTGATAGTCCAGCTCTTTGGGAAGTTGTTTTGTCACACCACCTGGTTCTTAGCCCTTGTTCCTTGTCTTACCTTAGTTCACTGAGAGCTCATATCCTTGTGCCACCAGCATTCTCAGAGGCAGGATCAGTGTTCCACTACACTTCCACTGTCAGTGTTGGACTACAATTCCCTTTTTATCCTTCAGTTTTGTTTGGGGGGGTTCAATATGCCCAGGGGTTACTCTGTCTTATGTCCTCAGGGGGAGGTTAGGGGAGTCATGTGCAGTGCATGTTGCTCACCTATTTGGGTCTGCAGGTTAGGCAGGCAGCTTTGAAAGCAGATGACGGGGAGAACTGGCATGGCTCTTTTCTCAAGGCAGACACTTATTGGTACTGGGTTCCATCCAACGGGGTGCAAGTGCTTTATATGGGTTACAGGTTCAGGGTGTTGCAGGGTTTGATTCTGATTGATGCTGTATCTTTTACTCATTAAAAGTGAAAAAAAAAGGGAGAAACAGCCAGGGGTCTTTTCCCAGGGAAGACACACCATATTGGCTGTGCCAGGCCAGGATATTCTTGCTATTAGGTGCATTTCCAAGCTGCTTTAAGGGACAGTCCTTGAATATTTTGTGCTCCTAATATATTGGCAGTTGTTACTTTGGCTAGAAACAATCATAATTACCCAAGTGTATCTCCCACATCACACAGAGTTTTCTGGGGTTGTGGAGTTCAGGAATTTTGACTCCCTACCTTACCTGTCATCTTGGATCTCCTCCAGATATGATAATACTTTTATAATTTAAACTAAACATACAGACACAGCACTTAGTGATGTACTTTTCAATTGCATTATGTTAGTGAGTAGCAGCCACACATACAGATGGAACATTTCAGACTTAAAAATGCTATTGAGGAAGTATCTATAACACTTAATGAAATTGAAGCAGCAAAACAAAAAGTCTCCCAAAAAAGAAAAGTGCAAAACCTGACCTAGTCTCAGCTGAAATCTACCAGACCTTCAAAGAAGAACTAATACCAACACTCCTTAAACTTTTCCAGGAAGTAGAAAGGGAAGGGACAATGCCCAACTCATTCTACAAAGCCAATATAATACTCATCCCTAAACCAGAAAAGGATAGATCCAAAAAGGAAAACTGCAGATCAATCTCCGTAATGAACATTGATGCAAAAATCCTCAAAATAATGATAAACTGAATCCAACAGCATATCAGAAAGTTCATTCACCTTGACCAATTTGGCTTCATCCCAGGGATGCAGGGAGATTTCAACATATGTAAAGCGTTGAAGGTAATACAGCACATTAATAGAAGCAAAGATAAAAACTATTTGATCATCTCAATAGATGTAAAAAAAGCCTTTGATAAGATTCAACACTACTTCATGATAAATGCTATAAGAAAACTAGGAATAGAAGGAATGTTCCTCAACATTATAAAGGCTATACATGACAAACATATAGCCAGCATCATACTTAATGAGGACAAACTGAAACCATTCTTCTTAAACTCAGGAATGAGACAAGGATGCCTACTCTCCCCACTTACTCTGGAATTCCTAGCCAGAGCAATAATGCAAGAAATAAAAGGAATACAAATAGGTAAAGAAATAGTCAAAATATCCCCATTTGCAGATAACATGATCCTATCCCTTAACGACCCAAAAAACTGCCCCTCAAAACTCCTAGGCAGCATAAACAGCTTCAGCAAAGTAGCAGGATACAAAATCAACTTAAAAAATCAGTAGGCTTTCTATACACCAATAATGAACAAATTGAGAAAGAATATAGGAAAATGACTCCAATTACAATAGCCTAAAAATCCCCACAATTATGTAGGAGTAAACTTACCAAAGGATGTAAATGATTTCTATAAGGAGAACTACAAACCACTGAAGAAAGAGATCAAGGAAGACTATGGAAAATGGAAAGATCTCCCATGCTTAAGGATTGGCAGAATCAAAATAGTAAAAAAGCAGTCTACATGTTCAATACAATTCCCATCAAAATTCCAATGACATTCATCACAGAGATTGAAAACCTACCCTAAAGTTCATTTGTAAGCACAAAAGAGTACTAAGAACCAAGGCAATACTGAGCAAAAAGAGCAATCCTGGAGGTATCACAATACCCAACTTCAAATTATACTACAGAATCATAGCAATAAAAACAGCATGTTACAGGCACAAAAAAAGATATGAAGACCAGTGGAAAAAAATAGAGGACCCAGAAATGAATCCATACAACTATGCACTTGGTTATCTATTTTTTTGAAAATTCTATTTCTATACCTAAAATGCAATGAATTACGAGTGTAAAATTGGGGAATGGTTTTGGAGTGGGAACCTGTGGGAGGGAGTTATGACAGGAGATAGTGAAGAGGGGACTGAATATGATCAAAGTACTTCATAAGCATGTATGAAAATAGATTGAGGAATTCCATTAAAATTCTTAAAAGTGGGGAGATAAGAAGAGTAATACTTATGGTGAATTTAACTAAAGTACATTATTTCCATGTATGCATGTAAAAATCACAGTAAAACCCCTTTGTACAACAGGTGCATGCTAAAAAAGAGAGAGAGAGTTTATTATTTATATTCTTTTGTGGAAAAATTTTCTCATTTATTTCTTTGTACAATGATGCATGTAGATAGATAGATAGATGGATATAGATATACATCTATATTTTATATCACAATTAAAAAGCACATTCCTCCTTGCTTTTTAAAGTTAAATACACACTTTTCTTTGTATATTTCTTTTTAGATTTTTTCTAGTTCCTAAAATAGGCATCAGATTTCTAAACAGGAAATGTCTCAGCCAGAGGGTCATATATTATGTATTCAGGTAGGTATAAGAAAACTAAGTTAATAAACCGAAAAATTAACTTGAATAAATTAGGAATAAAAATTCAGAATAGAACTGTAGCTTTTTGTCAGCAACATGTGAACCAAAGGCAAAAATCTATTAAGATTAAGGCAGTTTTTCTGTATATATACAGTACAACGTGTTTCCCCCCAAACATTAATTTACCATTCACCTTTATTTAAAATGCATTGCCAAGCTAGAATACAAGCTTCCTAATTAAAAACAAAACAAACACAAACAGATGTCATAGAAAGTTCCTTTTGTTTTAGAGTTTTCCTTATACCCAGGAGCAGTATTTTCGTTTTGCCTTCAGATCCTCAGTGTAAGAAATTACCTAGATAATTACCTAGGTAATTATTACCTAGATAATCATAAGTTAGGTTAAAAAACATGCTGACTGTCAGGGTGATAGCTGGTGTAAGGAATTACTCTCTTCTGCTGGACTCAATTTGAGTGTTGGTAGTTTCTGAGGAGGAAGCTGAGAGCCTTGGTGAAAATTGTAATCTATCTCTGAGACTAAGCCTAATGTAACTGTTTAGGATGTCATCACAAAAGTGAAACAGGTTGGAGAGCTGTTTCAGATGTTCTTGTAACTGAATGTTAGGGAACCATACTTTATAAAGGGGTGTAAGAAAACCAAACACATAGGTATCCAATGTAGAAGGCATATCTTCAAAGAAAAACTGAGATGTTCCCAATCTGTTTCACAAAAGATTTAGGCATTCCTTGGCATCTCTGTATATCTGTGCTTCCACATCTTGGATGTGATAGAGGGGAGGCTCTCCTGTTGTTAGGAGAATCCTATTCAGTGTTCCCCTAGACATCCTTTCAGGAAGGATGGGAAAACTCAAGGGAAAAGGAATTCTTGGAGCAAGCCATGGCTTTGTACCAGTAAGTAATTGTAACCCTCAACCCAGAATGTGTGAAACATAGCAGGGAGAAGCTTCTCCACAAGGAGAACAATGTAAGCCAGTGTATCCAACCCTTGCTTTGCATCACCTCTTGGTCATCAGAAAGCTGTGACTACATGATATGCTTCTTATGTAAGAATAGGAAGGTGCTGTCTATCACATTGAATTTCAAGGGTGCCTGAAACAGTTTGCAGTAAAACATTTTAGACTGAGTATATAATGCAAATGTGCAGAGCAGCTTTCCTTCATGGTCCCACCCCCAAGGACAGAGATGGCAGACACCCAGGCCAGCCCCCTCCTTTTTCTCTCAGTTCCAGATTGTGCTCCAACTTCCTGACATTCAGAGACAATGTCCCTCCAAAGGTCCTGGAGATGCCAAGCTGGGTGAGTTTTTACCTCCACCACCCACGTGAAGAAAATGTGGAGCTAGACAGAGGAGCCATGATGCTTCCAGCAGGCCAATGCTGGGTCACAAGCCAGGCTGTGACTCACTGACAAAAGTGAGCTCAAGGCAGGCACTGACCAGAGTCCCAGCCTGCCATGATACCACAGTGCTGTGGGGAAATGCATGAAATGACTAATTTTTTTTCATATCATATTTTTTTCTTGAATCTTCCATATATATTAAGAAACACAAAGTTGTAACCATTAAAATCAGATTCACTTCTCACCAGAGTTTTGTTATTGCTGTTATTCTCATTAATCTTTGTTTAACGTCTTCCCTGGACTAATTCTTTTAGATCTACATTATTTTCATGTGCAACTGTGATAGTCTCCACTTAGTGACCAGTTAGTGATTGCAAAGGAAATTGAAGACAAACTTGAACCAGTTTGTCTTCTAACCTTTGTTGAGGGTCCTTTGGGCATACTGGTGATTCCCTGGGTGCTCTGGAAATTTACGCCTTTCTTAGCCTTAATTTCCTGCTTGCATAGAGCCTTAAAGCCAATCAAAGCCATGGGTTGGCATGTTTTAAAGTCCCTCTGTGCTGTGCATACAACTCTGGCTATGTGGGACATATTAGATCCTCAGAAATATGTTGCAGCTTCTCAAAGCCTGGTGCAGACAATGCATTTTCTAGTTTTCCCTTTTCATAATTTTGTTTGTTTCTATTTTATTAGGATTTATTTGTTGTACAGGGAAATTCATTTTGACACTTCCAAAAAGCCTTACATTTTAAATTGATTAGGTGGCCCCACCTTCTCCCTCCTCCCAGCACAAGTCTATTCCCACTCCACTTGATGCAAATGCAAGAGTTCTGTTTCATATGTATATGTATATGAAGCTTTTCAACCACATTCCCTCACCTCTCCTTCATCTCCCTCATTCACCACCACCCTCCCACAAGTAACCCCACACACAATGTGCCTATTTTACAGTCCTGGCTTTTTTTTCCCATTAATTTGTATGATCATCTAATAGATTTTTATTACCATTTCATTTTAATTTAGTTTTATAGTTTTTGCATTTACTTACATGTGTATACATTTTTTGATACCCCCACCTCCAGAGAGAACCTATTCTGCCCTCTCATTCCCAATTTTGTAGAATAAAAAGCATAAAGGATAAGAAAAACGTGGTGTTTTTGCTAGTTTGCGATAAACATAGCTATACAGGGAGATTCCTTGGGATGTTTCCAACCACATATATATTACCACCCAAATTGGTTCATCTCCACCAGACCTCTTCACTGCTTCCTATTCCCCTACCCATAGTGGACCCTGCCCATTGATGATTACTACATTCATTTCTATACAATAAGCACATCAACCACATTCAAGTGTTTGGTTTCCTTCCCATTCCGTATCCCTCCAGTGTGCAGTCTCCTCTTAATGTGTGACCCATGTCCAATAATGTTACTGCATTAGTTTTGGGTCTTTAATCTGCATATGAGGGAGTACATGCAATTTTTGTCCTTCTGAGCCTGACAAACTTCACTTAAGATTATACTCTCCAGTTACATCCATTTACCTGTGAATGACAAAATTTCATTCTTTGTGGCTGAATAAAATTCCATTGTGTGTAAGTACCACATTTTCTTAATCCACCAGTACTGGGGCATCTTGGTTGTTTCCATAGCTTGGCTATTGTGAGTAGTACTCCAAACATCATGGGTTTGCAGGTGCCTGTCACATGAGTCACATTGCCACTTTGATTGGCATGAAGTGACTTTCTTTGTCTCATTCGGCCAATGTAAGTTTGAAATCTACCTTGTTTGATACAAATATTGCTACTCCTTGCTGGGTTTGGGGGCCACTGACTTGGTAAATCTTCTTCCAGCCTTTCACCCTAAGCCAGTGTTTATTTCTGTCAATAAGATGGGTCTCATGTAAACAACACATGGTGGGATCTTCCTTCTTAATTCAGTTTACCAAACAGGGTCTTTTGATGGTAGAGTTGAGTCCATTCACATTCAGTGTTAATATTGATAGGTATTTGGTGATTTTGTTGTTTTGTGGTTTAAGGATTTGATTGTGGGCAACCAAGTCACTGCTACTCTCTGATTACTTGTCTTTTCTTCTCCTGCATTTTAATATTTCCAGTCCACTCATGGTTTTCTTTGCTTTCATATTCTGTGTGAAGATTTCCTTGTAGAATCTCCTGTTGTGGTGACTTGGTGGTCATGTATTGTTTTAGTTTTTGTTTACTGTGGAAGATTTTGATTGCTTTGTCAATTTTGAATGATAATATTTCTGGGTAGAGTATCCTTGGGCTGAAGTTATTTTCTTTCAGTGCCAGAAACACCTCACTCCATGCCTTTCTTGCTTTTAAGTTTTCTGTTGAGAAATCAGCTTTTATTTTGATGAATTTACCTTTATATGTTATTTTTTTCTCTCTTACAGCCTTTAATATTCTTTCTGTATTCTTTGTGCTTGTTGTTTTAATGATAATATGCCATGAACAGGTTCTATTTTGGTCAAGTGTGTTTGTGTCCTGGAGGCTTCCTGTACCTGAATGGGCAAATCTCCCTCAAGAATTGGGAAATTTTGTAATATTTTATTGAATATATTATGTATCCCTTTGGCTTGCACCTCTTCTACAATGCCCAAGATTTTCAGATTTGATCTTTTGATGGAGTTGGTGAGTTCTTGCATATTCCTTTCACAGCTCTTGTGTTGTTTGACTAAGGGTTCTTCTGCTTTTTCTTTAATTTCTATTTATCATAGAGCTCTGCTCTTCTGTCTTCCACTTGTTCTAGTCTGCTGGAGTGGCCTTCCTCTGTGTTTTTTGTTTAACTGAAGGGACTTTTTATTTACATGATTTCTGTCTCATTCACTTTTCTGAGGTTTTTCTATATCTTTGTTCAACTCCCCTTTTATATCTTGTGTTGTCTTCTTTATTTCATCTCCCTCTTTTTTGTATTGTCCTTTGTTTCACTTTGGTGTTTATTGAAGTCTTCTCTAAGTTCATTTGTTTGTTTCTGTTTCTTCTCATGTTATTTATTTGTGGTGTCTTGAAATTTCTTGAGTACATCTTATACCTTCTGGTTAACCATGTCTAGTATCTTCTCCATGAATTTCTCAGTAATCTCTTCCATGATTCTTCTTTGAGGGATTTTTTTGTGGGCCTCACTGGGCTCATTAGTGAAATTTATCAGTTTTGTTGTAGTCAGGGGCTTGGTATCCATTTTTTTCATTTCCCACTATATCCTCTATTAAATTCTTTTGTTTTGTTTTAGAGGAGTGTAATTTCCTTCCCTCTTTTTCTCCCTATTGCTCCAGTTGCTGCTGTGCAACTATGTCCTTGATTGGCTAGTTGGTGGTTTTAATTACCTTTATTCTTTCCCTTGATTTAGGTTTTGTATTTTGACTGACTTTGTTGTTAGCTAGGTTGATATGCTGTTTCTGTCCCTTTCCTGGGGTTTTAAATTAGCAATAACAAATTCACAGGTTCAATGCCAGACAAGTTGTTTACATATTATATAGAAAATGTTTTGGTGATAATATCTATAAGCAGTGGGATTTGGGGGGTTGTTATGATTATTAGACTACATATAAAAGTTTGGGTAATTAGTAAAGGTGGCACTAAGCAGGTGGGAAATAAAGGTGGTGGATGGGAGAAGAGATATAGGGTCTGCTGGGTTTTGTAGCCCATGTGTGTGTTGAGGTGTATTTCCACTGTTATACTGGAAGGTGCTCATGAAAGGTATTGCAAGGGGCCAGTGGTATGTATGTTTGGTATAGTAGCCTGGTCAGTGGGTGGTGAGTGTGTAAGAGGGATGGGTAATGTGGTGACAGGTTGGGGAATGATAGTAGTGGGAGGCAAAGATCAGTAGAGAGTTGATGAGAAGGAGAAGAACTAGTAGTTGGGAGGGAGAAGAATGGATTGTAGCACAAGAAAACAGGGAACCTGATGGGGCTAAGAAAGACTAGAGTTAAGAAAATAGTGCTAGTAAAGTTAATAATACAAAAAAAAGAAAAAGAAAGAAAAAAAAAGGTATGCCAACAACATAAATTTCAGTGTGCTTGGTAAAAGTTTTGAAGTTATTCCTTTGGTGTCCAATCATAATATTGGCTCTTGGTATCTTGGGTTTTGTGGGGAATGAGTGAAAATTGTTGAAGGATTTTTTTTTCTTTTTTTCCCCACTTTCCTTTGTCTTATAGGCTGTCCATTATAAGCAGGAACTCTGAAGTGGTCTCACCAGGTGACTGACTTGTGAGCAGTATTTGGCTCCTTCTGACTATAGGGCAGGTTGCAAATGGAGTCTGAGGTAACTCACTTCCAGTTCATGCAAGGTGGTCAGAGCTCTTGTTTTCACCAAGCAGCGACTGCATTGCCCTATAGCTGCAACTCTGGTTGTCTCTTCCTCCAGCAAGGTGTGGCAATTCAATTTTGAGTACCTTCCTCACTCCCACAAGACCAGCTCAGGGATCCACCACTGGCTTTATTTTGGGAGGTTGTCTTGTAGCCTCACCCCCACTCTCAGCCTTTGTGCCTTACCACACCTCTGCTAGCTGCTAGTTCTGCTCTTCTGGGATGTTGGCTCCCATCCCTTCTCTCAGCCTTTCTTACTTTCCCCACATTCATTCTTACCCATTACCACCCACAAATACTTGTTTCCCAGGAAGAACTGATATTTGTGACTACTTCCAGCTCCATATTCTGTTTCACATGGTATATAGCTTTATTTTTATTTTTTTATCATTATGTTGTTGTACTGGATTTACATAGTGACATTTACAAAACTGTTTGCAATATAAAATGGTTAAATTCACCCTTCCATTATTCTCCTTTATTCCTAATCTCCCAATTTTTAGAATACTTTCCATAGGTCTCACTTTTCCATTTTCATAAATGAATACATAATATTTTCACCATATTCAACCTTCCACACACTTTCCTTACATCTGTTCCCCTCCCACTTGTACAAACCCTCAGACAGCACCTGTTTTGCCTCCCTGTCCTCTGGTTTTGGAAGAAGATAGTTGTTTCCTTAAGATACCTATACAGGGAGTTTCATTATGACATTTCCATGTATATATGTATTATAAACTGAATTGTTACATTCCCTCTGCTTTTCTCCTTTCTACCTTAGTACTCTTCTTATAGTGATTTCAACAGGTTAAAAATTCCATATTCATCATTGTATAGAAAGCACATCAATCATATTCACCTTCTCTACTTCCTTATTTTACACTCCCTCTTCTGTTAGTGACCTGCCCCTAGCATGACCTGTTTTTCATTCTTTTCCTTCATTGTTTAGGTGTCTGCTCATTGTACACTGGGGTTTTGCATTGGTATTTATATCTGTACATGCACAGTACTTAAGGCAATGTAAGACCCTCTACTGCACTTCCTCTTCCTTTTCTCCCTATTCTGCATTGTTTTCAGAACAATGGTCAATGTTACTCAGCATTTTTCCTGTATCTTGTTTTTACATAGATGTGATGTACTTCATTATTAATGACCATCTTTCTTAGCTTCTTTTCCTCTTTTCTTTGTCTCTTCTACAAGTCCAAGTTTTGCATACTTTTTCTGTGTATATTTCTATGTATATATATTATTGCTTTTATTTGTATTGATCTTTATTCCACATATGAGAGAAAACAAGTGGACTTTGGCTTTCTGAACCTAACTTCACTTATGATGATGTTCTTCATTTGCAAGCATAAAGCCCTGAGATCAAACTCCAGTACCATTAAAAAAAAATTGAACCTCTCTGGTCCCATGCCTTTACCAACAAATGACAAAATTTTCTTCTTCTGGGGCATATCAACTGTTTCCATAATAGTTGGCTATTGTGAATAATGCTGCAATAAGTATGGGTGTGAAGATGTCTTCATTGTAACCTGACTCATATTCCTTCAGATATATCCCTAGGAGTTGTATTACTGGATCATATGGGAGTTGTATTTTTAGCTTTTTAAACAGCCTCCACACTACTTTCTATAGTGTTTGCACTAATTTACATTCTCATGAGCAGTGTGTTAGGGCTTCATTTTCTCCACATACCCCCACAACATTTGTTATTGTTATAGCCATTCTAGGGGAGTAAACCAGAATCTTAATTTGGGTTTGATTTGTATTTCTTAAGGTCAGAGACATTGAGGATTTCTTCATGTTTTTTTGTCATTAGGACTGCTTCCTTTGAAAAAACTCTTTTCAGTTTATTTGCCCATTTCTTCATTGGATCATTGATTTTTGTGAGGAGTTTACTTTTTTGAGCTCCCTGTACTTTCTGGTTAGTAATCCCTTGTTAGATGTGCACCTGGGAAAATTTTTCTTTGGGACTACTTCTTTCATTGATAACTATTTCTTTTGTTTGCCAGAAGTTTTTAATTTCATGTCCTCACATTTGTCAGTAATTTCTCCTAATTGGTAAACCATTGGAGTTTACTTAATAAGATCTTGCCTATGGCTAGTAGTTCCTTTGTATTCCCTACTCTTCTGCACTAGTTTTAATGTTTCAGGTATTACATTAACATCTTTAATCCATTTTGAGTTGGTATTATATAGGGTGAGAGTCACAGTGTTGTGGCAATATAGTCAGAGGAGAAAGCAAGCAACACTCGGAGGGAGAACTCAGATTTTAATTTTACGCTAGCGGGGCCCAGACGTATACCTGTGTCTGAGCCCCGAACAAAGGATTCACAGGATATTTAAAAGGCAGTGCAGGGTATCAGGTTACAAGGAATGTGCTCTCCCATAAAGTAGGGCTAGTAGTGGGTTAGAGACCTAAAGTTTAGATAAGAACAGCAGGGGAGTCCTGCTTTGGAAAGTTTATTTACAAGTGGAGACAAAGGAAGGCAGGAATGGGTGCTTATCTCTGCATGGTTCCTTTCATCTTGGTCCCAAACTTTGGCATGGCTCTAATGGGCAATTCCTCACAGCTCTGTCCAAGGTTACAGCTTTTAATTGACAGTTTACCATGTTTTACAACCCTGTTTCAAGGCTATCTTCCTCTTCAACAGAACTAGTTTCAGTTTTCTGCAGGCAGATATCCAATTTTCCCAGGAACATTTCTTGGAGAGGCTGTATCTTCTCCATTGTTTGTTTTTAGCAAGAATTTTAGTGCTCAGGACCCCACCCACAGGTCTCTTGGCTTCTTTATACTTCAGGTAAGCCCAAAACCTCAGCCTTCTTGTCAGAATCCTAAGAGTTTGGGGACCCAAGGTGTGCCCAGTCCTACCCACACCCAGCCCCCAAAACTCCCACTAGTGAGACAGATGCTCATTCTGCAGAGTAAAGAAATGCTAAAAAGTATAGCACAAATCAATAGGAAAAATCAACAAAACAAAAACTGTTCCATTGAAAAGATCAATACAATTGATAGACACCTAGCCAGACTAAGTAAGGAAGAAAAGAAAAGAAAAGAGACACAAGAAACATGCTGCCAATATGAGAAATTAAAGAAAGGACCTTACTGCTGAATCTACGGATATTAAGTGAATAAAAAATGTAATAATTAAATAATGAGCTACACTCCAGTCTAAATAGCAGGTTTTAATTTTTTTTCTTTACTTCAGAACTGTCTTCATGTGCAGATATTGTAAAATGTACATACACTGGAGATTTTACGTAGAATAGGATATGCAAATAATATTTAAGGGCAATTAGGAGAACTGGAATTGTTCAGAGAAGTTCTGAGGATCATTCTTCCTTAAATGTTCTTGATTAATTCCCCTTGAGTTCTTCCTTTGTGAACATGTGGAAATTCTCACCAGGATACACCATGGCTAGCTCTATGTTAGTTGCATTCAGGTTCTACTCCATTACCTCTTTGAGGATGAAGACTTCATGACTTCTTTCAGAGTCATAGACTTGAAATCCAGAAGGAAGGAGATGAGCCATTAATTATATATAATGCCTTCTTTCTTCAAACATTTTCCTTTCTCTCTCTTGTGGTAAACTTTCCACAAGGATAAATAGCTTGTTTTTAAGGCTGGAGAAAAGAAAGCCTATGTGATCCTTAACAAGGTAAAAAGGAAGAAATAGAATAAAATATGAGATTAGACATGGAAGAAGACAAGTGCACCACAAATAATGATTTTTAAGTCTTCATTGTACAAACATGAACCTGTAACAAACTGAAATTCTTTTAAAATCAGCAAATGAATTTTAGTAAATAAGAAGAAAGAGCAGGGGCTTGTCTTACTATCCTTTAAGAAATAATTAATTTTGTTAGTAAAAGAAAAGCTCATATCATATGGGAGCAAGAACAAATAAATAGGCCAGTAAAATAAAATGATGTATGGGTGTGTTGAAAACTGACATGTGAAATTCATACCCAATACAAAGGAGAAATGAAAAAATTCTTTCATCAGATTATGAAGAAAAGTGGTTCACTAGAAGTACATAAATGTGTCCCTTCCTTATTGCCAATACATAGGTAGATAGGCAGTAGGTAAGTAATACAGCTAATGGAAGAAATTATAGGTAAATATATAGGTGACTGGTTGGGCAAAGGCTTTCTAGACAAGACCCAAACTAGAAGAAAACATGGTGTTGACACAGAGAAAATATGGAGAAAAATCAATAATGTCTGCTCAGGGTAAGGCATTAGAGATAAGTAGACAAGGGACTGACATAAAAGATGTTTGCAGTATTCAGAACCCACAACTCAGGGATGCTGATGTGATTCTGTGGTAGAAAAATCATCAAACTATTGAAAAAAATGAAGGAATATTTTAAAAAGTTATAATTGAAGTGATAGAATAATTGAAAAAACAGGCATGGAACATGAGTTAGGGTTTAAAAATGACCACTCTCAGAATCCAGAAAACATACTAAAATATTCCCAAAGTCACTGGTAACCAAGCAAATGGAAATTTTTAACAAGAGTTCATATGACCTTATTATGTGACAAAAATTATGAGAATGAATGATGCCAAATTTTCACAAGTAACGGTGCACTGCTGGTGGGAGTTCCATTCTCAAAACTCTCTAAACATGCTCAAAATAATTAAGTATATGTTTGCTCTGTGACTTATGGATCCCATCTAAGAAAAGTGTCTTAATGAGTTCTTAATGGGCTATTAATTGAAAGTGTTCTCTGTGACATTGCTATAGATCATAGAAAGTGAAACCCAGGGAATGAATACATAGAACATGATAGATGGATTAATATGCATCAGATACATACAAATAGTATACTAACCATGTGCAACAATATATTCATATAACTTCTGTTATATAGAGATATTTGTTTTTATTTTTACATAGCTAAATGTTATTTTTATGTATATGTATATATGTATATGTATATATGGTCACCAGAAATTAGTAAAAGAATTAATGAAAGAAAAAGATTCACAATACAAAGACATTTTCCTTGTAATCATTTTTAATTAGAAGAAAGACTTAAGGTCAGAGTGCATATGACTAAGAATATGAAGATACAACTACAATGTACTAAGAACTAAGAAGTAAGATAAGCTCAATTCCACCTCTTCTTGGACCAACAAATGAATAAATAAACAAATATTACAAATGCATAAGTAAAGTAGGAGTAGTTAATTCCTATGCATAAGAATTACATAACTCATTTATTAAAAATATTTTAAGTCTGTGCTGTGAAGTCTAGTACCTTAACAAAGCAAGAAAATTATCTTGTTTAAAAAACAATTTGTCTTCCTAGTACTGTTCATGTAAATATTATCAGAAGTGATGGTGCTCAGGCTCATTTGGAAGGTTTTCAAAAAACTGCAAATTTCTTACTCAGGACCACTGAACAGCAAATAGCTCTATTAAAGACTTTGTTGGATGGATTTTTAATTCAGTTCTAGTTGATGATATTGTATGTGGGTTCTATGAAACAGATAAGGAGAGCACTGACTGACCACCAAGGCTCCTTGCTTTCCTCTGAGTTTTAGTGGGTATTGCTCTGCATTCCAATGAGAAAAATAAATTAAATATTACTCAACTCAAATTTTTCTGAATGAAGTAAAAATATATTTTCTAAAAGTCAACATTCTATAAGCAGCAACAAAATATTTTGCTAAAACAATAATTAGTGCACATAAGTGTGAGATAAGAGTACAAAATTTTTTTTTCAATCCTGAGAATGACTGGAGGAAACTATTTTCCTGCCCTGTTGGGGCTTATTATTGTTGAAGAAAATGTGTGAGTTTCATTGTTTGTCTTGTTTTTATACTTTTTGTAGCATTTCAAGCATCTGGAACAATTGCAAAGCCTATTGTAGTGAACAGTTGGAGAAAATTTACACACAAAGGTCTGGCTTCTCTCCTTAGCAATGAGGTGATAGAGAAGTTACAGGTGAGATAGTGAATTGAAAGATTGAAATGGAAAGAGATATAGAAAGAAAGGATATGATGTCACAACTCTTCAAATAAGGTAGGTATCAAAACCTTTCATGATCAGTTTTCTCATACTGTTCAACCAAAAAGGCCCAGGAAAAGTTCACACTCAATTATCAACCCATAACTACAAACAGAAAACTTAGAAAACTGTCTTAAGCCATTGACCTAGCTAAAATATTATAAAACTCATCAAAGAAAAGTAAGGCTGAACTAAGCTATTTGCTGCTTGTATACCAAAGATTTATCCGATAAATCTATTTTCAGTGGTGAAGAAAGCTGTTGTCCAGACCACTAAAGGAATACAATGCCTATATGTAAATAAGTTAAAAAAATTCACCCAAGGAAAAAGCATAGATAATGAAAAGATAGTTTCCATATCCCTATGAAAGATTCCATCTTCCTCAGAGGGAATATCAGTCCTGAATTATGTGGTGGACCCTGGCGTGGGCAAAAACAGAGGTTTATGTTGTTAAATTTTCCTTAACTTGTTGAGAAAGAAATAATATGCTAAGGGGAATGGAATATTTATGCATCAGAAAAAAAGTAAATTAGATGCTAAATGTATCATGATTTTTTTCCTGTCTAGAGGAAGATAGATGAGTTTCCAAAACTTAATTCTGTAGTTAGGAAACTGCCTCTCACTGCTTAGGAAATGCTGAGTTTTCAATAATTTGTCCCAAACATCAATTCATGCACAGCTCGTATCTAGGAACTACTCTTTAGGCTTGTAAAAGAACAATCTTCCTGGACCTATGATTTAAGAAAAAAAGGATGATCCGAGATCTTCTGTTTGCTCTGTGGTGGGAACATTGAGTTTTGTAGAAGAAAAAAACAAGAGGCAAAACCATGTACCAAAAATGAGAATCAAGCCCCATGCAGAGATGAACAAAGGGATTTTATGTTTCATTGTGTCTGTGGATCACTTCCTAGCAGTCATGCAAATTAATAGAAGCAAAGAAAGCTGACAGTCATAATACCTTAATACTGCCTCCTTCTGCCTTTTCCTTCCTTTTCCCTTCTGCTACCCTCACCCTCTTGCCACAAACTTCCTACCCTGCTAGGGCAGAAGGCTTAGGTCCTAGGAGCAGTCCTATTAAAACATTTCTGCACACTACCTTCCCTTCAGCTACAGTAGTGGTCCATAAACCAAGGTCAGGCTTTGTTCTCATCCTTCATCTGTGAGAGGACCACCGGTTCAACAATAATGGGTACCATGGGGTTTTGGGTTTCTTGCACACACAGAACTTCTTGATAGCTCTCTTTCTCCCCTGTTGATAGCTCTCTTTCTCCCCTGAATTCACTATGACTATTGTAAGTTTTTCCTCATGCAAGACATTTGCTTTGAGCTTTGTCTATACCGCACACTGCCATTTTAAATAATTGTTTCTTTAAAAATTGCTCTATTTTGCGTTCTAATAACACAAAACCATTTCTGCAATGTGTTTGAATAGATGGGATTGTTTTGGAAACTTTTCCTTCTTCTTTTTTAGTTCTTACTTGGCAGTATTGGGGTTTGAACTCATGGCCTTAAGCTTTCTAGGCAGGCGCTCTAATTGCTTGAGCCATGCCCCTAGTCCTTCTGCTGTAGTTGTTTCTCTGAATAGGGTCCCCAGTTTTTCCCAGGTTAACCAGGACTGTGATCTTCCTTATGACTACCATATAGCTGGGATGAGAGGAGCATACCACCACACACCTGGCTTATTGGTTGAGATGAGGCTTGATAAGTTTTTGTCTAGGCTGGCTTTGAACCATAATGCTTTGAATGTCAGCCTTCCAAGTAGATGATATTACAGAAGTGTGGGCTCTGTGCCCTGCCTTATTTTGCCCCTGATGCTTTATTTTAAAAAACTTCAACCCCACAGAAAGTTGCACAAATAGTAAAGTTAACTATTTATCTGGTTAACTAATTGATCTTTCAGCCTGACTTACCCAAGGTTAACATTCCTAAATAATTGAATAAGTTATTTCCTAAGGACTATGTGCATTTGGCTACATAACCATAATATCATTATTATACACACAAAATTGAACACCAGCACATAGTCTTATCGAAAATTCTTTCCAACACTCAATTTTCTTCAAGTAGTCCCAAGATATGCCTTGTACATGTTTAGTTCTTTTCTTATTGTTGTCATTCTATGGGTTTTTTTGATTTTGTAGAAGTAGTGTTTGAACTCTGGTCTTCATGCTTTTGAGTCCAGGTGTCTATTGCTTGAGCCATACCTCCAGCTTAGGTGATGAACTGGGTTTCAGCTTTTGTTTCTGTTCTACTATTCTAGACCTCAAAATTAAGATTCTCCTGCTTCTGTTTCCTGAGCAGTTGGGTTACAGGTGTGTACCACAACACCTGGCCTGAATGTTAACATTCAATGTAACTTTCATCTTTAAAGATATACATGTACATAGCTTTAAAAGTCAGGCCTTTGTATGAGAAGGAAAAGAGAAGATTCACTTTCCTTGTTCCTGAATTCCTTTTCCTCTTGGCACTTGAGTTTACACCTTAACTATACCGTCTGGTTTGTATAGATGTTTTTCTTTTATTTGTTTTTATTTACTGAGGATTGCGCTCAAGACCTAGTGCTTGCTAAACATTTAGAAAGCTGCTACATTTAGGCTCATTGCCTGTGTACAAACACACTCATTATTGCTACATAACCACTCAGGGACAACTACTTATGTAAGCAGTATCTGGATTCACAGGCACAATAGATGTAATAGGTTGACCAGGTGCCATTTTGTCTACAGCTGTTTAAAACTGCTGTGTGAGCAGGCTGGGGAAACAATGTAGGAGATGATGGGGGCTAACTGGCTGGCTGCTATAATGGGTAATAAAGCCTATAAAACTCACTCCTGGCTCATTTGTCCTCCAGTCTGCTGAAATCAGCGAACCCATATGCTCAGAACAGAGCATTTGAATTACCATAGGCAAGTTCTCTACCACTTGAGAAGTGCCCCAGCCCTTTGCTTTTCAGATAGGGTCTCCTAATTTTTGCCTGGGGCAGGCACAGTCTGCAATCCTCCTGTCTCTGCCTTCTGAGTAGCTAGTTTATAATCCTATTTCAAAAAAACATGCATGTTCAGCTACTTCCTGAATTTCTTGTTTGTTCCAGATATTATCTCTGCATTTCTTACTATGAATGAGTGCCAATACTCTTGCACTCCTGCCATCACCACTGTCTCTCCCTATAGTCTTTCAATACAGTTATATAATCATTTAAAAAGCATTTTGAGAATGGAGGGTGTAGCTCAGTGGTAGAGCACAATAACATATTAACATATACATAAATGTACAAAAGATATAATGAACTTTAAAGTACTTGCCACCCATTCCTAATAAACATTAGCCTATGGATATTCCTGCACTATCCACACCCCATCTGAACCTCATCGATTTTCCCTTCCCTTCTGGAGTATTTTGAGGCCAATCCCAAACATCTGCCTGAGAACACACAGTCCTGAACCCACAACAGGATGCCTGCCAAGACTGTGGTCCAAGGCCTTTGGGGGAAGGCTCATCTTTCTCCTGACACAATGCCAGACTTGGAATATCTAAAAGGTGGGGCCCATTACAGAGCCATTCTCATGTGCTAGGTGTCCCCACACCAGTCTTCTCACCATCAGTTCTGCCTCATTGGGGCTCCTGGTGCTCCCACTGGGCCGGCAGAAAATGAGCACAGGATTAATCATCCAAGCCTGGCATGTTGAGATGCAGCAAATCTATCAAAAGCTTGAAGCAAGGCAAGTGTGGAGGCTGACAGAAAGCCTCTGAGTTCTGGTCCAACCAGGTGGAAGAATGGAGAAGGCCCTGAAGACAAATTGAACAGCAACAGAATCAGAGGCCTGGCCTTTCCTTTCCCTGCCTTGCCACAGCTGACATTTGGGGGTTTCCTGGGCCTGCCCCTGCCTATCCAAAAACTAGCACACCTGAGCCAAAGTCCTTTGTTTGACAGAAAAGTAGGTAGGCAGAAACTTTAGGGAACCTCAGTGAAGCTCAAGCTAAAAGGTTTGAACACATCATTCCCGTTCTGGGATTCTCTACACACTGCTCTGTGTCAGCCCCTTTCCCACTGGAAGGTCAACTTCACTAGGACATGTCCTACTAGCTGTCATGCAAATGGTGCCAGTGGTCCTCAAATTGTGGTTCCTGCTTCATCACCTCCATAGCACTGTTTGCGCTAACCACCCAAAACACTCTCCACTTGAGAAGTACAGCTGGTTCTTGAAGCATTCACTACACCCCTGGGAAACAGCTGAGTTCCTTTTGCTAAGCAGTGAGGCTCTCACATCAATTTGGTGGTCTGGAGGGTCAATGGGGTGGGCAGTCTCTCAGGTAAAGGCTGTCTTGTAATGATGGATTCTCATAGGTGCCTACACTGAGGCCTTAGAAAATGCTCTCCCCCTCAGGTGCTCAGAACACCAGCCACAACTCTCTTGGCTTCCTCATAGTTCAGATAAGCCTAAGACCTCTGATCTCTATGCAGATCCACAAGAGTTTGGGGACCCAGGCTGTGCCCAGTCCTACCCAAACCCAGGCCCCAAATATCCCCACTATCCCCACTCTTGAGACAGGTGTCTACCACCTTTACCCAATAGTTGCTCACCTTTTGAGTTTATCTTGTTGGAACCATACTTAGAAGAGTCCATGAAAGTGTCACATCTACTATGCCTTCTATGACACCTAGTGTTATTGAGTGAATTCCTAAGGTAATGAACCCAGAATAACAGTGATTTATTTTCTCTCTTAAAAAATTATACTAAGTGCCTGAAAAATTTGCCATCACACAATAAGGGTCTCAAATATATGTATTTGTGCAAAAAATTAGGCCACCTGGCTCCTTCCCACATATTTCACTGGACCTGGGATTCTTAGTAAACTAAGAGGTTGTTCACACCTGTAATCTCCACACTTTGGAGGCTAAGGGAATTGCATCTCAGGTTCAAGTCCAGCCTGAACCATGTAGCCAGACCCACTTTCTCAAACAACTAAGAAATCAAAGACAGCTCACCCAAGCCTGAGTAACACAATGGAATCCAGAGAAAATCACCAGCATACTCATAGAGATACAAGCATCACTCAGACAAAGGTCTATATGACCATATGTAAATACATTCTCATTCATAACACTGGGTTCCTGTGCAGGTTTTTGGAGAGAGGCTTGACAAGCTGCTTAGGATTTGAAGACCTGGAACATGGAGGTGTGGGTATATCTCCAATGTTGGAAACTAGGGCCTGACAGTAGACAAAGGGCTCCAGAGTATCTCTCAGGACCAGGACTAATCCTGGCTACTGGAGAGGGATTTAGCACAAAAAGCACTTGCTATCATCCTCCTTTTCCCAGATACACAGGTAGAGAACTTCCCACTCTTGTGAACCTCTCCCTTGCACAAGGAATCCTAACAGTGTGTCAAGGGCACTCATGACAACTAACTCACAAACTAGCACAATCCATTCATACCCATCCAAATGAAATTATACACACACAGGCATACAATAGAGGGTGGATTTTTGTGCAGGTGAGGGTGGTCCTATTCCCAGAGCCACATAGAAGCATATACTGCAGGCAGCAGCAGAAAGACCCAGAGACTATGCTGGGACGAGGGATCTGGTCTTGCTGACTGTGGGGCTGAGATTTCCCTCTATGGGTAACCCATGCTGCCTCCAATTCTTTTTGCCCTCACCAAGAGGTGACAACCCTAGGAGAGAATGAGGGTGGGATGTGAAATTCCAATGTCAGACACCTGTCCTGAGTCATAATCTCAGGCTGGTAGATAGGAGTCACAGGTAGACATAGGTAGAATGCACAGTGTTATGACAACTGTATAGGCCTGCCATAAGAGGAGCAACTGAGTGGTGCCTTGGAGACACATACTGACTTTTTCTCCCATGGCAGAGCAACAAGGGCTGGCTTAAGGAGGCCTCCCCAGAGTATCCTTTGTCAAGGTCCTGCCAGCCCTGACATTCACACACTGATTTTCCCCTCTATTCAATTGTAGGCTCCAGAAAATCTTCTTTCTCTTCTTCAGATTAGATTCTATTCAGAATTTTAATTACCAAGAAAATGCTCATGAATCTCAACCTCTTTGAAACAATAATTTTGTAAAAGTTTTGCCTAAAAACTGACATGAGCTTTCATGACCCTGGAGAGAACAGCCACTACCCAGTCCTCTGAGGACAAGTCAGAAGCCACAGAATACAGAGATGGACGTTGATGTGTCATACTGTGCAGATTGTGGTCATCCAGTGGCTCCTAGATGAGATGGTACATGTACCTGCCATTCATCAATCAACTTTTTCTGAGCAGTCAGTGAGGGGCCCTTGAGCTGAGCTTTTCCAAGCAGTGTGTCATCTAGGAGGCTCCCTGTCTAACCAGACCCTCCCACCCCTTAATGATACAGAATAGCTGAGGATACAGTAGGTATGTG
Organism: Castor canadensis; assembly: GCF_047511655.1. Lineage (NCBI taxonomy): Eukaryota > Metazoa > Chordata > Mammalia > Rodentia > Castoridae > Castor > Castor canadensis. Next base: position 81,614,623 of record NC_133392.1, read on the forward strand.
GGGCATCCTTCCTTGATGTAGGTTCACTTTTCACTGCTGTACACCCTACTGAAGGCTAATTGGACTGCATGCCAAACAGGAAACTGTCCAGAATCCATGACTCCCTCTAGTGAAAAATGCAATGCATTGGTTTATAAATTCTGATATCAAGGTCATCCCAGTATGACTCAAAAGTCCTTTCCTCAATCAGGGAGCTGTCCATTTGTCAGTCATGCTCACAGACTCCTGGGCCTAGTGAACACAGAACCCATCTCTTTCACACAAAGCTCTGTGGTCTAAATTCCATGTTATACTCACAAAAGGTGTGGGTCAGCCAACTCTGACCTCAACCAAAGGCCTGAGGCCCTGGTACAGGGGATAAATGTGTGCATAGCTGCATCTCTAGCCCATTCCTGAGTTCACACAGTAACTGGAGGGAGCCCACATCGACAGTCCAAAGGTTGACCTGAAGTTTTGCATTAAGAAAATGGCCCTCTCCAGGGTGTTTCTATAATTGAATGGGAAAATGGCTCTTAGCCAGGCAATGCCAGGTGTGTGAAGAACAAGTTTAAAGGACACTTGCAACCACCCTGCCCTGCACAGCCATTCACAGCATCTGTCAGCATGAAGTGTTATGCTACCAGGTCTGGAGGAAATGCCATGATTTTAGGCATCTAATTTCAAGGAGTAAAGAAAATTATGGTTATTTATGACAAATGATGTTATGCAGTTTGAAAACTAAGAAATTTTTATTTGGTGAAATTACATTGATGTATTATTGAGTCAGTAAATATCATGTGAACAGTAGTAATTTTCATAGGCTTATTTTTTCATAACAAAAACAACAAAAGGAACAACTAAAACAAAATAAGAAAAAAGGAAGTAAAGCTCCTCTTCAATTGGATTATCCTCTCTGACAATCAGAAAGGGCAGGAAGGATCTTCTGATGGGAAAAAATGTCTATGAACTAAAGAATGCCACATCTGAACAGAAGAGGTGAGAACCCATGCCATCCTGGCCTGCACAGTCACTCCCACCACCCATTAGCATGAAGTGCTCTTCATGTTCTTGAGATGTGGCAAGGAGCTGAGTGTCATCATTGATCAATTTCAGCTCCATGTCCTCAGGTATAGGCCTGGCAGAACTTATTGTTTTTCTGGGCATAGGATTTGGCTCAAAACTTTGGGCCTCTTTGTGATATGGCTCAGGCTCTGCATTTGGTTGAAGAGTCAGCAATTGAGCAGTTAAAAGCACTGCAGGAGGAGACAATATTCTCATATGAACACCTTACCTTGATGCTTTCAAAAATCAGAAAATACCAAAGTTGCCAGAGAAGCCAGAACCTGACCCCATAGAAGAAGTCAGCCTAGACTGTGTTCCAAATGCTGTGGAAGTGCAAGCTCCTCATTCCTCCTTGCCTACCTCAAAAAATGGAAGGTCCACAAGGTGGGGCCCAACACATAACACTCATCATGTGCTCGACATTCAAATCCAGGCTTCTCACCTTCATAGTCTGTTTCATTGGGTCCAGAAACTCCCACTGGAACAAGAGATTTTGGGTCAAGTGCTGCTCCTCTGAAGCAGGCATATGGAGGTTCAAGTACACAACCATCAGTGTGAGGCAGGGAAACTCACTAGATTCATAGAAATCCTCCCAATACAAGTTAAGCCATTTGTGAAGGATGTAGGTGAGGACCCTGGAGGCACATAGAAGGGGAACAGATCAGGAAACTGGTCTTCCTTTCCCTGCACTGCCAGAGTGAATTTGTTGGACTTGGCATCCTGTGCCCATCCCTATCTATTCAGAGGACAGAAAGAACAGACCAAAGCATTTGTTTTTGCAGACAGTGGCAGGGAAGGAAAAGAAGAGGGAGATGCTGGGAGCCACCATGGGAGAGTGCCAAAGCTAAATGGTCTGAGCACATCTCCCCTGTTCAGGGAATGTCAAAATACTGCTGTGGGTGTCTCTTGGCCCCCTTGTCTCTGTGATGTCAACTCCACTAAGGCATGTTCACCTGCATGGCTTCCTCTTGGCCCTAGTGTTCCTCAAATATTGTGGTTCCAGCTGTGTCATTTCCCTAAGCAATGTGTGTTGGCTGTCTGCCAATTACACTATTGAATTGACATGCCTAGCCTGACTCTGAGCACTCCAGGAACCTCTTGGGTCAGGTCTCTCTCCAATAGAGAATCCACTAGACTATCCACTAGAGAATCTCTCCAGAGAATCCTCACAGATTCTGTGGAGCCTGTTGGTCAACAGAGTGGGCAAGCCCACAGGGATAGGCAATGATGTAGATGATAGATTCTCAAAGGGGCCTTCACTGAGGCTTTAGAAATGCCTCTCCCTCTCAGATGCATGGGGGCATCCCACCCACAGTTCTCTTGTATATCTTTTAATTCAGATGAAGGTCTAGACCACAGCCCTCTAGTCAGAATTGCAAGTTTTTGGGCCCAGTGTGTGCCTACTCCCACAGAAACCATGCCCTAAAAGTACCCAGTCTTGACACAGGTGCCCACCCTCTTTACCCAACATCAGCTCATTTTTGTCAGGTTGTTCTCTGTTCTATCATCATCATGGAAGTCACAACATGCAGAATCACAGAAGCTGTCAAAAGTACAGATTCTGTGATGAAACATAGCATTACTGAGTGACTTTCCAAAGGGATGGAGCTCAGAACATGAGGGATTTGTCTGCTTTTTTAGTAACATATACTACATTCCTAGAAATTTGCACACATGTACTAGGTACCTCATGTTATATTGTGCAATGAATGAGACCACCTGACTCATTCCCAGATAATTGGGCTGTGTTCTTCAGAACCTGAGAGCTATCAATCTGCTTAAGATAGGTCAGATATTACTCCATAAATTGGGGATTTTCTTTTAAAACTGGGGAGACTGTTAGCTGAGGCCAAGAGTAAGTGAGGCCCAAGGTAGCATGATTCTCCAACGGGGACTGGGGATGCACAGAAGAGCCACAGCCCTGGGTAGCTGCCTATACAGCATCAGGCTCAAGACAAGTGCTTCTATGGCTCATCCCTATAGGCAATGGAAACACCTCATAAGGATGTTGTATTGGGCACACTAGTGTCTACAATAAAACTGGAACAAGAGCAGGACACTTCATTGCCAAATCATAGCCAGGAGTGAGGGACTCCACTTGGTATGGAAACAGTGCTCACCATGTGAAGAGACCATATATATATAATGGCTGAGAAGGCTTGTGTATATGTATACGTGTATGTATATATGTACACATATATGTATATACATATGTGTATTGTATACCATCAAGATAGCTCATGTGAACACAAACCTTCTCAGAAACATTTGTACCACTGGGTATTAAAATAGGTGTTTGAGAGGAGATGGACTCTGTGTCTGTTACTTCAAGAACTTCAAGGACTGTAAAGGGGTAAGAACTTCAACAATGGTCAGAACAGAACCTGGGATTTGACAAGGGCCTCCACCGTGTTTCTCAGGACAAGCACTGAACCTGCATTGTTTGGAGTTAGGTGGTACAAAATGCCCTATCTATCATCTTCCTGGTGCCAGATTTGCTGGTAGAGCACTTGACACTCTGACAAATATCTCCCTTGTTCAAGGACTCCAAAGAGTGTATCAAGGCACTAAGGATGGCTAACTACACAAATCAGGGCCCTCTTTTCATATCCATTCCAACTGAACTATATGAATAGCCAGACAATGGAGGGTTGTAGAGGCGAAAGAGTGTCCTGCTCCCAGAATGATACAGCAGGATGAACCGCAGGCAAGAGCAGAAAGGACTGGAGCTAGAAGTGGGTCCAGACATTGCTCTAGCTTTTTGCAGGTCTCTTTTCCTCTGTGGTGAACCATGCTGCCTCCACTTTCTAAAGTCCTCTCGGAGGAGGTGACAGGCTAGTGAAGAAATGACAGTCTGACTGTATTCCAAAGTCAGGTCACTGACCTCTGTGATATATCAGCCTGCTGAACTTTACCCACTGTTAAAAATAGGAGGATGACATGTGTTATGATAGTGGGTCAGCCTTACAAAGGAGTATCTTCTGAATGGTCTGCAAATGACAGTAAAAATTATCATTCCACTGGGAGGGAAAAAATGATTTCCATAAGCAGGTATCCACAGAATGTCCCTAGTCCATGTCTTCATAGTCATGACACCCACACACCTGCTTCTCAAACTGCCCAAATGTTGTTTCTTCATCAGATAGGATTCTACTGAGAATTTTCATTACCAATCAAATGCCCACATCTTGCCCTCTCTTAGAAACAAAAGATTTTCCAAAGTTTGGACATACAATTTGGGTGAGCTTCTATAGCTCTGGATTGATCAGCCCTCACCAGGTCCTCCTCACCGGGGTGTAAGAGAATAAGACAGGAAGACAAAGCAGAAGCCGCAGACGGAGATGGGGATTTACTTGTCACACCATGCTGATAGTGATACACTCAGTTCTGGATTCGATGGTGTATGTGCCTTGCCTGCCATTCAGCTCTCAGCTTCTGAGACGGTTGTGAGCAGCAATTGATCTTTATTACTCCATGGAGTTTGTCACCAAGGTGACATGTCCCCATGTCCCCATGCCCTTTCCCAGCCCCTCCCATCCAGGCATGATGCAGAGAAACTGAGTTGACAGTATGTGGGTGGGATATGGCTTCCTGGACTCAGATTACATTATCATGGCTTTCCTCTCCCTAGTCACTAAATTGACTTAGTTTGACACAGGGCTTAAAGTCAAGGAAGCTGTTTAGAAACTGTGGGTATTTTTAGTGACACCCACTAAATATATATAATATATTTATATATTTATATATATATAATTTCTGACCCCAAGGTTTTTCCATTATGACTCCTGCTTCTCCTTTCCTGACTCAGAGTGCTGTCCACCTTGAGGTCATGCTCATTGATGCCTGGGCCTGGAGAACCCAGCACCCTGCTCTACCCTTTCACACAAACCTCTAGACTTTACCCTCTTATCTAATTGACAAATTGAGTGGGGCCAGTCAATTAACACCTAACCCAAAGTCCTGAGGTCCTGATGCAGGAGACAAATGTATGCCTAGTTGCCCCTCTGTGCAATCTCTGAGTGCATACAGCCTGTTGCAGTGGACTATCTCCACTGTTCAAATGTAGAATGCAGGTCTTGGGTTAAAGATTGTTTCTTTTCATGGTGCTCCTTGTTATTAAAATGACAAGAGAATGCCAGTTATGGACGGAGGAGGTCTGAAAGACACCTGCAAACACTGTCCTACACAGCCACTCACATCATCCATTACCATGAAGTGCTCCTCCACCAGGTCTTGAGATATGGCAAAGAGCTTAGTGTCCTCATTGATCCACTGCACATCCATGTCTTCCAGCATAGGTCTGAGAGAATTAATTGGTCCTGTCATAGGATTTGGCTCAAGTCCTTGGGCCTCTGAAGAAGTTGGCTCAGGTTCTGCATTTGGTCGGGGATCCATCACTGGACCTGTTAGTGTAGCTGCAAAAGGAGACAAGACCACCTTGGCCTGATGCTTTTGAACATAAAAGATAACCCCAGGCTGCCTGAGGAGCCAGAGCTCTGACCCCACAGCAGGAAACCTTACTTGACTGTAGTCCCAATGCTGTTGGGATGTGGGATCCTTGTTCCACTTTGCCCAACTCCAGGAATAGCACAAGTTGGGGCCTACATAGACAACTCCTCATGTGTTAAAGATTCATGTCACATGCCTCACCTTCATATACTGCCCCACTGGGCATGGGTATTCCCAGTAAACCAGGAAAAGGTGGGCCTTGCACTCCTCCTGCATTCCAGGCATTTGTAGCTGCATGTATGTGGTTATCAGTGTGAGGTAGGGAAACTTGGCAGAGTTGTCAAAATTCTCCCAGCACTGGTAGAGCCATCTGCCAAGGATATAGCTGATATCCGTGGATGCAGAGAAAAGGGCAGCATAATGAGAGAAATCACCTTGACATTCTTTGTCCTTTCCCACTGGACTGGGAAGTGCTAGGAACCTGTGCCTGCTACTGTGTTATCCAAAGTACAAGAAAACACAGACTAAATGTTTTGTCTGTCCAGGCAGTGGTGGGAAAGGCACAGGGGGAAGAGGTGCAGAAAGCCTGCATGGGGGGTGGGGAGGTCCAAGTTAAATGGCTTGAGTCATCTTCCCTGATCAGGGATTCTTCACATACTGCCCTGTGTGTGCCTCAGCCCCCTTGCCTCTGTGATGTCAATTCCACTAGGGCATGTCCTCTTCCTTGGCTTCTCTATGGGGCTAGTTTCCCTCACATTGTGGTTCTAGCTGGTTCATCTCCCTAAACAATGTGTGTCAGCTCTCTGAGAGAACACTATTCCATTGCTGTGCAAGTTTCCCTCAGAGCACAAACAGTGCAGCTGGGGAACAGCTTACTCACCACTAGTGAGGAGGCCACCTTCACAGATTCTCTGGGGCCTGATGGGCAACAGGGTGGGCAAGCCCCACAGGGATAGGCTGTGTCTTGGATGATGGACTCTCAAAGGGGCCCTTCACTGAGGCCCAAGCAGCCACTCTAACTCAGGTGCTCAGGACCCCACCCACAGCTCTCTTGGAATCCTTTCAATTCAGGTGCCCCAACCCCAACCTCAGACTTCTATTTGGAATCATGAGTTTAGGGCACTCATGGTGTGCCTAGTGCTATGCAAACCCAGCCCCTAAATGTCCCCAGTCAAGACTGGTGCACATCCTCTTTACCCAATAGCTAGTCACTTTTTCAGTTTGTTCTCTGGTCTTTTTTCTTTATTGGAGTCATACCTAATGGAGTCAATGAGGCGGACACTTCTACTGTACCTGAGATGACCTAGTGTTACGTGTAACTTCCCATGTGAACAGAGCCTAGGAAATCATTGATTTGCCTGCTGTTTTACTGAAATACAGTATGTGCCTAGAATCCTGACCCAAAACAGTAAAGCCTCATGTTATATTTCAGAAATCAATGAAGCCACCTCGGTCTTTCCCAGGTAGCTTGCTGGGCCTGTTTTTCTGCATCTCCAAGAGCTCCCTGGTATATAATAGGTCAGAGATTACTCCATAGAATAGAGAACTTCCTTTAAAAATGGGGAGGTGCTTTGCCAGGGCCAAGGGTAAGTGAAGACTAAGGCAGAATGATTTTCTTGGAGAAACTGGGCACACAGAAGATCCAAAGCACTTGTTAGCTGACTACACATCAGACACAAGACAAGAGCTTCTGTGGCTCACCCTCAGGATCCTGGAAACACCTCCTAAGAGGGTTCTTCTGAACCCACCAGTCTCATCAATCAAATGGGGAAAAGAGCAGGATGGTGCCTTGGCAAGTCACAGCCAAGAGTTACGGATTCCTCTGGGTACTGAAGCACTGCTCACCATGTATAAGAACATCCAGCACATGCTCAGTGGTAGTGAAACATCCATAATTCCCCAGGATAGTGTAAGCAAAAATGGTGTCTCCACAGAGCAGGGCAGACCAAATTTCATCCATTAAATACCCCAGGGTGTCTGCTTCAGTAATTTCATTGTGATAGGACTCTTCTTGGAGAGACACTGGTGGAATTTCTATCTAAGTTGGGACAAATGACCAGAAATTCAAACACTAAATCAGTATCAAACAGCAAAATGTCTGCCTTAGAGTGCACTGACAAAATACCCAAAGATATTCCACAAACATACACACACATTGATAGGGATCTGTTGATTTAGGTTGGGGATCAGATTCTACTGGTTGTCCCTTGCCATCTGTGAGTCACATTTGGTATTACTGGCAAAATTTGAGAGGCATCATGGGTTTGTGGAGAACCAGAGTCTCAACATTTGGATTAGGCCTCCTTTTGGGTGTTCTTGGGTACTGAGCATCTGCAGTTTCGAAGACAACAACTGAATCCCCTTCTCCCTGGAGGTTCTTCAGAGCAATGAGTTTGCTGAGGTTGCTCAGGGATATAGGTGTCTGGTCCCCCTGGGTTCTACAATGCTATTGGTTCTGAGTGGCGTAAGAAGTTTATTCTCTGAAGTTTTACTCTACTGAGTGTCTGTCTTTAGACCAAATAACCCCAAGGTCTATTGTTATGCTGCCCCACCTGCCTGCCCAGTCCATGTGGAAAACCCAACATGGTAACACCCACACACTTTGCCACATTTGCCATGAGCAGATCTAGCCAGCCAATTTTACAATTTTGAGGGGACAGAGCTAGGTTTACACCTGGACCCTCATTTAAGCAGGTGTATGACTATGGCCAGGTATTGCATATTTCCTGTCCTTGTCACTGTCCCCATGTGTTTACTATAGATGATCCTGGTGTCAGCTACCAAGAAAGTCCTTGCTTTTATATATTCCCGAGTGGCTGTATTCTCTGTGACTCTTAGGGACATGTGGAACCACGTAGCTATTGCACAATCACAGAGAAGGAACAATAGGAGTAAGTTGAAAGACAAAGAATATAATGCAGACCAGGTTGTGGTGATTCCCACCTGTAATTTCCATACTTTGGAGGCTAATGGAAGTGAATGTTGTCTTCAAGGACAGTCAGGGCCACACACCCAGAATGTCATTCATTCAACTACAAAAATAGCACATGACTCAAATCAAGCCTGAGTTCCACAATGGAGTTGAGATAAAATGATAAGGGCCTGTATCTATCTATCTATCTATCTATGATCTATAGATCTACCTATCTATCTGTGTGTATGTATACTTAATATAATATGTATGTATATATTGTCAAACTACCTCAATTGAACATGAACATTCACACATTCATATCGCTGGCTATGGATGGAGGTGTTTGGAAAGGAGATGGGCTCTGTGCTTGTTACTTGAAGATCTTCAAGGACTAGGGAGTGGTGAGACCTTCACTGATGATCAGACCTGGGCCTGAGATTGGACCAGGGTCTCCAAGAATGTTGTTCAGGACTAGCACTGAACCTGCATTGTCGGGAGTTAGGTAGCACAAAGTGCACTTTCTATCATTCTCCTTGTGCCAGATTCACTGGTAGGGCACTTGACACTCTGACAAATCTCTTGCTTGTTCAAGGACATCTCAGAGTGTATCAAGTCATTCAAGATGGCTAACTCCACAAAACAGGGTCCTCTTTTCATTTCCATTCCAACTAAACTATACCCACAGCCAGCAATGGAGGGTGCACTTTTGTACAGGGGAAGGAATGTCCTGTTCACAGCAGAAAGAATGGCAGGAAATTGCAGAAAGGCCTTGAGATAGAATTGTGACCAGGCAGTGACCTTTCTGATTGCATGTCTGTTTTCACTCTGTGGGAGAGCCATGTTGCCTCCACTTCCTCATATCGTCTCAGAGGAGGTGAGAGGCCAGTGAAAGAATGATTATCTGACCCTGGATTCCAAAGTCAGGACCCTGTCCTCTGTGATAATACCACTCTGCTGGACTTTACCCACAGGTAAATATAGGTAGAATGACATATGTTATGATACCAGGTCAGCCTGATAGAGGAGAATCTACTGAGTTAGTCCCAAATGAAACATATTGCTTATAATACAGTAGGAGAGAAAAATCAGTTTGTATCACCAAGTATCCACAGAATGTCCCTAGTCCAGGTCTTGCCAGTTGTGACACCAACATACCTGCTTCTCACTCTGCCCAATTGTCAGCTCATCAGATAGGATTGTATTGAGAATTTTTGTAGCCAATGAAATGCCCACATTTGGCCCTTTCTTAGAAACAATGGATTTTTCAAAGTTTTCAGCTAAAATCTCATTGAGCTTTGGTGCCCCCAGAGAGATCAACCCTCACAGTGTCAGTCCTCATCACTGAGGTATAAGAGGGTGAGATAGGCGGACAAAGCAGAAGCCACAGAAGACAGAGAGGGGGATTGACCTGTCACACCATGCTGATTGTGATCCAGTCAGTCCTGTATTTTATGGTGTGTTTTTGGAATTCAGCTCTCACTTCCTCTGAGCAGGCTGTGAGGGGCAATTTGTATTTACTAATGTGAGGCGGTTTGCCACCATAGAGGGTCCCTGTTCTGCCCATCATCTTCCTTGATCACAGATTCAGAGATGCTGAGTTGACACCATCTGTGTGGGATATGGCTTCCAGTATATGGGTGTCACTGTCATTGCTGCCTTCCTCCTGAAAGCTAAACTGACCATGTGTCAAAGAGAGTTCAAGGTCAAGCATGCTGTTGAGGAACTCTGGGGCCCTCTGGTGCACCTGGCCCTATAAATTCTGATCTCAAGATTTTCCCACTATGACTCTAAATCATCCTTTCCTGCTCAGGGTGGTGTCCAGCTCTTGGTCAGGCTCACAGACTCCTAGTCTGGTGAATTGAGCAACCCTAACTTTTAACACAAACCTCTAGAGTATAACCTCCAGGTTCTGCTCAAAAAGCACTCACCTAAATGCACATAGACAAAAGAAGTCCTTTCTGCTCTACCTCTTTCTCCACCCTGATTCTATTACTGCATAGGGCCAAATTTCAGGCACTGGGGGTGTTAAATGAGGTCTCGTTAAGAAAATGGCCATATTCATGCCAATCCAAGAGTCTGAATGAGGAAAGTGGCTCTAAGCCATGGAATACCAGGTCTGGACAGAAGATGTCAGAAGGACATCTGCTACCACCCTGCCTTGCAGAGACACTCACAGATTCCATCAGGAATAAGTGGTAATACACCAAGTCATGAGGGGAAGCCAACATAGAAGGGCCCTCACTGATCAGGTCAAGTTCAGTGTCCAAGAATGAAGGCCTTGAAGGAGCTCCAAATGGAACAGAATTATATTCTGGGGTCTCCACAGGAGGCAGCCCCACCTCTGGTGCCCCTGAGAAATTTGACTTAGGCTCTGGACTTGGTTGTAATGCCAAAACTGGTGCTGTAGATAGATCTGCAAGAGGAGATAAGAACCTCAATGACCACCTTGTCCTGAAGCTTTGGAAATTCAGAGATTGTCACTCTCAGCTTCCTTGAGAAGTCAGAACCCTGAAGCCACAGCAGGACATCCTCCTAGACTGTGGTCCAATCCCTGTAGCTCATCCTTCCTCCTGCTCCAGTGTCAGACTGGGAATGTATACAAGTTGGGGCTGTGCACACATCCCTCCTCATGTTCTCTCTGTCCCCTGTCCCCAGGCTCTTCACTTTTAGTTTCCATCTTACTGGGCTCCATGTCCCCCCACTGGTCCAGCAGAAGGAACACTCAGACCTTCACTTCTGAGCCTGGCATATAAATCACCAAGTAATTCAGTAGTAACTTTAAGCACAGAAAATGTGGTGGTACACAGAAATCCTCAAAGAAGTGGTCCAGCCAGGTGCCAAGGATTGATGACAAGGCCATGGAGGCAGATGGAAGGGCAATAAAATCACAGGCCAGGCCTTACCTTTCCCTTCCCTGCAACAGTAGATTAACAGGTGCATAGATCCTGTGCCTGCCCCTGTTTATCCAGAGTACTGCACACGCTAGACCATGACAATTGTCTGTCCAGGCCATGGCAGGCAGGGTAAAAAAAAGGCATTAGCTGCAGGGATGCTGTACTGGAAGGAGCCCAAGCTAAGTGGTTTTACTACTTCTTCCTTGCCCAGGGACTCTCCACACACAGCTCCATTTGTCTCTGGGGACCCTTCCCTTTGGAATGTCAACTCCAGTAGGGCATGTACTACTGCCTGGCATCCACCGGGCTCTGGGGACCCTCAGATTCTAGTTCTGGCTGCCTCAATACCCTGAGGACCATGTGCATGGCCTATCTGCCCATAACTCTTTTCTCCTGATTGATAAAGCTTGCTATTGAGCATGCATTGGGTCCCTGGGTATCAGCTAAACTCCCACTACTGAGGAATGAGGACATCAAACCTTTTCTGTGGCCCTGAGGAGAACATGTTGGGCAAGCCCTACAGGGATGGGCTGTGTTTTGGATGGTGGATTAACACAGGGTCCTGCTATGAGATCCGAACAGCTCATCTAGCAATCAAGTGCTCAGAATGTCACTCACAGCTCTTTTGGCTTCCTTGTAGTGAGGTGAATCCCTAGACCTAAGCCCTGCAGCTGGAATCACAAGAGTTTTGAAGCCTAGGGTGTGTCCTTTCCTAACTAAACCCAGCCCCTAAATGTCCCCACTCTTTAGACAAGTGCCCACCCACTTGACCCAACATCTGATCTGCTTACATTTTCAGTTCTTCCTCTGGCCTTTCACCTTGGTTGGAGTCAAACCTAGAGGAGTCCATGTGCTATGTGCCTGGAAACACAATCCCATGCAGGAGGTGATTCGTGTATATTTGTGCAAGGAATGAGGTCATCTAGCACCTTGATATAAACCTCACTGTGTCTAGGTTCCTGGAATGGTCCCTATCTGCTACAGGAAATAGGAAACTTCCTTACAAAAATACAGAGAGTTCTGTGGTGAGGACAATGGTAAGTGAAGACCAAGTCAGAGAGATTCTCCAAGGAGGGTTGGGGACACTCAGTGTTGTCAACAGAACTGAATGGCCAACTCCATAGGATCAGGCCTGGGAGAGGCATTTCTAGGTCTCATTCTTGGTCCTTATGAAGGGGTTCTACTGAGCACCCCAGTCTCCACAATTAAACCAGGACAAGAGCAAGGCAGAGCATTGCCAAGTCACAGGTAGGAGTTGGGTTGTCCTCTGGATATTGAAGTAGTGCTTACCAAGTAAAAAGCACATCCAGCACCTGCTCAGTGGTAGTGAAGCATCTATAGCTGCCTGGAGAATTGTGGTTCAAAATGATTAACTATTAAGCCAAAGCACTTACTCTTCACAACATGCTTTTAGAGCTGACAAAAGGCAAGAGAAGTCCTCATTAGTATAGTGCTGAGAAATCATGAAAAAATAAAAAGTAAAGAACAGGGTCCAGGCTTAGTGGTTCATGCCTGTAGAAATCCCAGCTACTTGGGAAACAGAGATTAGAAAATCATGATTTTAGTACAATTCAGGCAATAAGTCAGCAAGACCTGGTCTAGAGGTATGGCTCAAGTGTTGGACTGCCGATGCATGTACAATGTCCTGAGATCAAATCCAATGCCACCAAACAAAGTCCAAAATGTTGCAAGACCCCCATCTTCATCAATAAGTTAGGCATGGTGGTACGTGACTGTAATCTTTCTGCATGAGGTCGCACAGTGAGGAGGGTTGAGGTCTGAGACCCACTACTCAAGATTGTCAACTGAGTGCTGGTGGCTCATGTTTGCAATCCTAGCTACACATAAAGCAGAGATCAGGGGATCATGATTCAATGCCAGCCTGAGCAAATAGTGTATAAGACCTTATCTCAAAAGAACTCAACACACACAGAAAAAAGAGTTGCTCAAGTGGTAGAGCACCTGCCTTGCAAATATGAGGCTCTGAGTTCAAACCCCAGTACCACCAGTGAATAGATAGATTAAAAGTTTCACACATGGCTACCCTTAATGTTTTTTTGTTTGGTGGGACTGGGTTTGAACTCAGGGACTTTTTCTTGCTAGGCAGGCACTGTACTGCTCAAGTTGCTCTACAAACCCAATCTGGCTGTACTTTCTGAATCCCATCTTTTCCTTTCAAATCATTTCATGTCTCTAAATTCCATCACTTGAATTACATAAGTAACTGAAAATACCCCTGCAGTGAGCTGCCGAAAACCCACTGAGCTCTCTCTCCCTCTCCTAAGTGTTCTTTCAGTAGAAAAATCAGAAAGCAATTCCAAAAATGATTTCTGCTAAAGAATGTTGTTCTTGTCCAAACAAAGTTCCTCACATTCATATGCAACAGTAAATTACCTTCTTCTCACCTCTCAGGACACCTTAGATCCTTGGCAATAAAACTTAGTCATTACGACCAGATCAATTCCTTCTGGCAAAAGCTTCAGCTACTGATCAATCATTGACCATAGGCAAGGACAGTTGTAGTGCAGTACAGTGACACAGCTTTCTTGTGAGTGATGAATTGTAAGATTTATAAATTAATGCTGGGTGTATAGGTCACACCTGTAATGCCAGCAAGTGGGCAGCTGAAACAGGAGGCCAGCCTGGGCTGTGATGCACAACTTGTCTCAAAAGAATAAAAATAAAGTGATGACATGGCTCAAGTGGTAGAGCATTGCCTAGCATGCATGAGGCCCTGGGGCGTGTTAAAATCACAAATACCACATCACTCTTACTAGACTAGGAAGGTACTCAAGGACACTGTTTTGTTCATTAATATTTACCTTAGGTGACTTTTAAGAGATTGGGGGCTGAACTGCAGCTCAAGAGTTGGAGCACCTCTCTAGCTGCCACAAGGCCTGAATTCACACCCTAGTGACACACAAGAAAAGTTCTGAGCAAATATGATTTTCAAAAGATGCCTCATTGCACAAGTACACCATAACAGTGAACTTGCAGAATCTTAATTCAACATTATGCTAACCAAGTTCCTGTGCATAACAAGGTGAGCATCAAAAGTACTTCCAGATTAAAATAATGCTCACCCTTTCTGGTCATCTCAGAGGTCAGCAGTCCTTGTCTTCCTGCAGAATTTCTCATATTGAAGCCATTCAGCACATGTAGAAATGACATGTAGAAATGATTTTAAATGTCCAAGGTGGCTTCTCAGGTCTGAAAGGTCCATCCCACAGAATCTGATTTGTGTATTTCCTGAAATGATTTTCTAAAAAAGCAAATATCAGAAAAAGTTATTCCAACTGCTAATAATCATTTCACCTAATACCCAAATTTTCTCAAAACATTCTCATTTTGCTCCTCATGATCTCTTCACATTGACCTAAGGATTTCCTCAAAGCCAATGTGACTACTAACACCACAATTTCAAGTTTCCACAAAAAATACCCAAATATGCTGCTGTATTTGTACACCTGGGTGACATAGCAACAAACCTCTTCTCAAAACAGCATCTAGAGGAGACTTGAACAGCCATGGCTGCAGAGCAGGATGCAGGGACAGGAGCATAGCAGGAGCTGTGCACAGGCAGCTTTAAATATGTCTGACCTGCAAGGAGGTGAACTACATCAAGAAGTTAATCTCACCTGTAAAGTTCATGTCCAGATCCCAAATGCTGTGGTTAGGGGGATGACCTAACATTACAAGCATGTGGTGATATGTTTTTCACATTTTCAAATAATTCATCCAGTGGAGTACATTAATTTAACTTGATCTTTGGTCACAGAAAGTATTACTGGAAATAATTTACATCAAAGTATTTTGTGAAATGAAAGAATATGGAATATAGAATATTGCTGCTGGAGTTACCAGATTTAGGTTATTTTAAGAAGGTATATTGTTTATATACAAACACTATGAATGTGTATCCATCCATACATATTGATGTGTGTCCAATGAGTGGATTAAGAAAATGTGGTATTTATACAAAATGAAATTTTACTTAGCCACAAAGAAGAATGAAATTTTGTCATACTGAAATAATAGATGGAAGTGATGAACATTATCTTAAGCAAAGTTAGCCAGGCTCAGAAGGCCAAAAAATCACACATTCTCCCTCATATGTGGATTCTATATCTAAAACAAATGCAGTAATATTATTGGACATGGGTCACACACTAAGGGGAGAACAAGCACAGGAGGAATAGAAAAAGGAAGGGAAACAAAATCCCCTAATGTGGTTGTTGTGCTGTCTGTATAAGGGCAAATAAAGTAATCTTAAACTGGCAGAGGCCAGTATGGGAAGGGGACCAGGGAGTAGTGAAGTGGTCTGGCAGAGATGAACAAATGTGGGATGCAATACAAAAGTGCATGGAAACAAAGCTAGGAATCTCTCTGTATAGCTATCTTTATCTCAAACTAGTGAAAATACTATGTCTTTCTTATTATCTCCTATATTTTCTCTTTAACAAAATCAGAGACCAAGAAGGCAGAACAGGTTCTGACAGAAAGGGGGGGAGCAGGAGGTGTTGGGAGGAGGGGGAGCTGAATGAGAAAATGTATACACATGTAAGTAAATGTAAAACTGATAAAATAAAAGAAAGAAAAAAACCAAATTGTGGGGAAAGTCACTCTAGATGAATGTGTCCCAGATGTACTTCATAGTGTTAGCAGTGGGTGGTCTCAGAAGTCCCTGGTTGAGATCTTAAGTGTTTGGCATCCTGAACAAAGAACTGGATGGAGACAAACAGATTGCAAAGCAGCAGCAAAGCTTTATTAAAAGTGAAGGCAGAAAGTACACTCCATGAAAGGGAGATGTAGTGGGCTTGAAGCAAGGTGGATCAAGAGCAGTACCTGGAGCTCAAGAGCCGTATATTTTGATTAAGGTGGGAATTTGTATGCTTATATGTGAGGTGAGAAAAATGGGGAGAATTTGGGTAGTACTTAGGAGTAGCTTTAGGTAAATGGTAGAATTGATTGATAGGTTTATTGTGCATGTGAATTCACTCATTATAATAGTATGCATGAGTCGCAGTCCATATCCATTAGGTTGTAATTAGTTGGTCTGGGACAAATAGGTTACTTTGCAACAAGAATTTTCCTTTATGTGCATGACCTTGTTGGGCTAAACCCTTGTAGTCATCATTCTTTTCACTCTAGATGCTTCAGTTAGTTGTTATTTTTATCACAAAAGGGGGCATTTTTGAGGCATTTTGTGGGGAGCTAGACCACCTGTTACCTACCAGGCAATCTTCAATGAAGCCACCTGTTCCCAATGTGCTGGTTTGTGTACTCTCCCTGAATTTCCTGCTTCAGCAGCAACATACTTTTACTTTATCCAACACCAAATGATTGCTATTCCTTATAGGAGAACTGCTTATGCTCAATCTTGTATTGTGGTACTAACACCCCAATTTTCTTTTTGGGTGTCCAGGAAAATAAAATTCAAATTCAAACTTAGCTACATGATTATGTATAATAAACATGTGAAACACCTATAACCTATTTTAATTTCATTATAACTCTGGAATTTTAATGTTTGAAAGATGGCAGATAAATGCCAGTGAATACTATACTGTATTTTGTTAAACTCAAACTTTCCCATCTATGGTTGACTTGATGGTTTTGTTATCCTTTTGTCTTTTCCTATTCATGTTTAAATATATATGTACCAACATAATATTTGTAACTCTAGTGTACAGACACAATTTGTATTAAAAATTAAAATCGGACACATTCTTCTCATTTGACACACAGTAATAAACATGCATTCAGTACTTCTTGAGTACCTTCTTTTTACTGTTATCTTTCTAGTCATACATCTCTGTGATTTAGGAATTAAAGATTTAAAATTTACATAGAATCAAAGAATGAAGAGTTAGGACTCTAAAACTTTTTAAAATCATCATTCAAAATGACAGCATAATATTTCATCAACAGGATCTGCTCCAATGTACTTAACCATTGCCTTCTTCAGCTGCTCTCAATGCTTTCTTTACCCTTTTCTTTTCTTTTTTGGTGCTGAGATTGAATCCAGACCTTGTTCATGTTGAGCACACACTACTACACATCCCCAGTATCCTTACCAATATTTTCTGTGTAATAGCTCCTAATTTAGCCCTCGTGTACAAATTCTTTCTCTTGGTCACTGTTCCAAAGGACTTCTTGTCCTTGTCCCATGAGTTAACATGTTTTCTCAGCCCTTGGAAACCAGGTTCCAATACAAAGATATGCTATTGTTGGGCAGCAGTGGCTTATGCCTGGAATCCTAGCTACTCAGAGACCAGGAGGAATGTGGCTTGGAGCCAGCCCTGGACAAATAGTTCATGAGACCTTAGGTTGAAAAACCCCATCACAAATAATTGGCTGGTAGAGTGTCTCAAGCAATAAGAGTGTTGACTATCTACCTAGAAAGTTAGATGCTCTGAGTTCAAACCATGGTGCTGCCAAAAAAATCACATAAACCCTAATTTATACCTTATATGTAATACATCAAAACTTATACTGGTTGTACCCCATCATTCTCACAGGACTTTGTGTTTTATGCACTGTGGGCCATCTCTAATTCTAAATTAAGATTACACTAATTTTGCCTTGCAAAATTGTAGAAATAAAGGTGTCTGTTAGCTGGGTAGTGTTTAATCTTTGTGTTCTTTACTCATATCTTACTATAGCCACTACAAATTCAATTCCAATAGTCAATTCCTGGATATGTGAGGAAATTGGATGTGTGTGGAGGGTGGTTGGAAATCCATTGTCCCTAAATGGTCTCTGCAAGTATCCAAGGATACTCACAATGATGTAGTAGTTTGGAGGCTTTGATCATACAATCGAAGATCCATTTCAGTTTGCAAAAAAAAAAGTTTCCTGGGCTGCCTATCACCAGTGTAAATCCTACACTACAGCAATCACTGTTCTTTTCCAGGACTAACATCCGTCAATGTAGATATTCTGATGCTGAAAATATCAACTCATGTTTTCACATCATCAGTAACGTGTCCCAGCCTTGTTGATGACTGACCTCTGGTAGGATCCCCAAGAACAGCACTTTTTTCCCCCACAGCAAAAACCAAATTCATTCAGCAGACATTTAAATTAAGAAACACTATTAATCCAGACCTCCATAGTTTCAGACACTCATTTGTGAAGTGTGTGGTCAGCAGCTACACCTGGAAGATTAACAAACTTTAAAAAATTGGTTTAGCTACATTAAAGCTGGGGAAGAGGGACACCTTACTAAAGGATTAAGTTTCACAATGGTAAAGCCAATGGTTTCTCCTTCTGGAGAGTCAGATTTTAAAAAAAGTTTCAATCACTCACAAAGAGCTGGCTTCTCAATGAAACTGCAGAGGTCAGGTCCGCTGATGGCTCCAGAGTCCATAACAGAGCAGAAGAGCCTGAGGTTTTCAGCCAATCCCACACACACCATAAATAAGGAAAGCCGGTTGGGAGGACAGGAGATAATTTATGACTGCTTCTGAGAAAGCTGGTGGCACAGCCCAGAGTGGCCATGGAATTCTGGAAAGAATAAAGCATGAAAAGTAAATAATTCTCCCCATGTGCCCTGCTCTGCCTGAGTGTCCTAGAGAGACTTCATGTGGTGGCAAAGCTGTCAGGGCACCTTCTTGGAGCAAGAAAAAGAAAAGGACACCTGAAGTGAGTTAGCTCCCCCAGGAACCCAAATCCTCTCACTTACACCCAACCTGACCTTGAACCACAGAAGGTAGATTTTTACATTCTTCTTCACCCCAGGATTTCTTTGCACAGCAATTGTAGCACCATTTCAGTAAGGTTGTCCCCTAGAAAATAATGAGGAAATGTTGCTTATTATTAATTTTTGAGTATTATTAGAAAGCCTCACCATTCCTGCCCCTCAGCACCCAATCTTTAGACAATTCAAGCACACAACATCCACAAGAGCTAAGTCAGGTACAGATCCATGCAAGTAGCTGTCAGGATGTAGACAGCAGCTTCTGCTGAGGATTGATGGGAACAGAACAATGTTGTGGTCTGAGAAGTGAGGTTCTCTTCCTCCTCCAGAGGCCTGAGTCAGAGCAAGACACCTGAGTCAGAGCAAGACACCTGAGGTCTGAGCAGTGAGGTTCTCTTCCTCCTCCAGAGGCCTGAGTCAGAGCAAGACCGGTGGAGTGACTGGTCTGGTCCACTGCAGATGCCCTCACCCCTCCAGAGGTGGTCATGGGGTTCATGGTTGCACCTTGACACCACCTCCTAGGAGCCTCCCAAAGGCCTCTTGATGAGGTTTCCAGAGAGCACTGGCTGGTGCAGAAGGCCAGGTGGGTCCTAGTCAGCAGAGTGTTCCCATTTGGATCCACTGTCCCTGGGCTACGTCACCCTTGGTTCATCCTTGTCTACAGGGTCAGGCAGGGTGCTGGGGCCTGTGGAGAGCTCTTTATGGAAATGGTTTGGAGGACTCTGGACAGGGCTGGCTCAGGCCTTGACAGAGAGGTGTGTGTGTCCACGTGTGTGTTGTGTCATGTCTGTGTGTTGTGTATGTGTGTTTATGTGTGTTGTGTGTGTATGTGTGTGTTTTCTGTATTGTGTATGTGTTTTTTTTTGTGTGTTGTGTGTGTGTCTGTGTGTGCTGTGTGTCATGTCTGTGTGCTGTGTGTGTTTTGTGTGTGTTTGTATGTTGTGTGTGTTCTGTGTGTGTTCTCTGTGTGTTGTGTACATGTGTTATCCCTGGTAGGACCATGGGGAGATGAGGGGACTACAGCCTGGGAGGTCAGGCTGTCCTGTCCTGTGCAAGCTCAGCCTGTGGATCCACCCGTTCTGAGCAGTCCAGTGTCATGGACTGCTCCAGCAGAAGTAAGCTGTTCCCCTACTCCTCTTCCCCTCTTCCCTCCCTTCCTCACTCTCCTCCCCCTTTACCCCTTCGTCCTCTCACCCCCTCCTCCTTCCCTTCCAGCACAGCATTCCTCCCCTCCACAACCCCCCAGCACCCGGGGCTATGCTGCCTACAGGCTTGGTGGGCAGTGGCCAAGGCTGAGGCCAAGGCTGGACCATGTCCACTCTTGAAACTGGGTTCCCCGTCTAAAGACATGGTGGAGTCAGGAGGGGACAACCACTCTGGGTCCTCTGCAGACCTGGGCTGCAAGGCTCTCACTGGCATGTCAAAAGCCTGGCCGCCCAAGACACCCGGGAGGAACCTACAGCCCAGGATTGCTGTCCTCGGGCTGACCCCACCTCCTGACCCCATACCCCACCAGCTGTGCACGGCCTGCCATGACATGGGGGTGTCCCCCCAAGACGGAGCAGCCCAGCCCAGCCGGTGTAGTGCTCCCATGGGGTGGACTGGACGGCAGCAGCTTGCTCCTAGCTCCCTGCTGCAGCTGCCACTGCCTGCCCCCGAGAGTGGCCCGGACAATGTAGCCCGCATCTGCTATGGCCCGGACAATGTAGCCCGCATCTTCGCGGTCCCGCGCTTGGTATCTGCCCAAAGCCGGTATCTCAGCCTCTCACCCAGACCCTCACAGCACTCCGAGGCCCAGGCCCCACCCCGCCCCACTAAACAAGCTGTTGCCATTGGTCTTGCCTCCTGAGTGACTGGGCAAAGTGCGGTGTGACTTCTGAACCACCCAGTTAGCAGTTTGCTGACTCTTAGCCTGTGGGGCCAAAAAAAAACCCGGAAAATGTCTGGAGGCATGGGTCATGTAACAAGTGCCTGCTTAGCAGTGGGAGCCCCAAAGTCAAGCCTCAATATTGCAACAAAAAAAATTAATAATAAATGCAGTATTAACTGATATTTTTGTAGGTTAACTAATGTTCTTTAATTGATGCTCCTTACAGTGATAAAGAAATTTGATTTAACATACAGTTATAAAGTAGTGTTTTTCAAGTACAGATTAATTTAAACATAATAGTTGCGAGTACAGTATTCACAAGTCACTAGACCCTCTGTAATTAGATTATAATTTTTGTGTTTTGATTTAAATAAATAGTCCCTATTAAACGTTAACCATACAGATAGAGATTCTTAAAATTATTGACTATTTTTGTATGCTATAAGCTGTTATTAGAAATGTACACTAGTACGTTTACCTGAGGAAATATTAACTTGTTTTTATGAACAAGGGAAGGAGTTAGGCACCAGTGGCTCACGCCTGTAATCCTAGCTACTCAGGAGACAGAGATCAGGAAGATTGGGGTTCAAAGCCAGCCAGGGCAAATAGTTCAGGAAACCATATCTGAAAAACCCTATACAAAAAAGGTCTGAGGTAATGGCTCAAGTGGTAATCTGCCTAGCAAGCTTGAGATCCTGAGTTTAAACCCCAGTGTTGACTAAAAAAAAGTTGCCTTGTTTAAAATAGTGTCTGCTATTTAAACATTTCTAAATTTTATGTGGTCTAAATAAAAAGTTTTCCCTTGATGGCAAACACACAGATAAAAATTCTGTAATAAATGTTTTAAATGACATGAAAGGGGTGGTTTGTACATTTGGTTTCTGTACACTCAAAAAAGTCCTAAATTTTATACCATGAAAGGAGAGCACTTCCAAGAGGAAGCACTCCATCACACATTATCCACAAGCAGAGACTGTGATGAAGCAGTTTTCCAAGCTATGGGCAGGGAAGGTTAAGGGATCATCAAGGAATGGTGAAGCATGCAGACACTTGCAGTATGCAGACATGGTCCCAATATAGGCCTGAAGGGAGGACAGATGAAGTGGGGTCATCTGAACCCTCGGAGGAGTTTCCTGGGGACCTAGGATAACTGTCCCAAAGATCTGTCCTTCATTCCTTCCATTTCCAGCTAAGCCAATAGATGCAGGTCACTTAGATGGCCTGGGAGTTACAGACCAGAGGAACCAGCCTCCTGGGAGCAGAGCAGAGAAAATAAGGTACAGAACTAATGGGGAGAATTACCAGGACATTGGACTGAATTCATTCAAGTTTTATGGCCTTCACCCACATCCAGTCATGTAGTAAATATCTACTGCACTTCTGCATTGTTTTCAGCACTGTTCTAAGTGTTTGGCAGAAAGCAATGGAAAAACTACTTTAGGAGAGTGGCAGCCCACCGAGCTTACACTCTAATAAGGGGAAGTCAGACAATAGATCCCAATAAGCACAGATTGGGATGGTTAATCCTGGTTGAAAATGTAACTGAATTGAAGGATGCCTAGAAAATTGTAACACCCATCTGGTATGTCTGTGAGAGTGTTTCCATAGACAGGTATGTGAACAAACTGAGGGCAAAACCAGCCCTGAATGTGTGCAACACTGGCCAATTGGAGGGAGGCCTGGATGGAACAAAAAGTAGAAATGGGGAAACTCACCTGTGGGCACAAGCTCAAGTTTTCTTAAGGGTGTATGTGTTTCCCCACCTCCATTTTCTGTGGACCTCAGACTCCAGCTTTTTCAGCTTTGAACATGAACTCACCAGTGACTCTTCAGGGAGCTTCCAGTCCTTTAGGTTTGGACTGGGGCTGCATCTTTAGGCCCTTTTGTTCTGAGGCTTCTAGCTTCATGGACTGGGCTGCTACTTGTTTCCCAGTCTCTTCCATCTGCAGGCAACCATGAAGGGACTCTCCAGCCTCTGGTCACATAAGGCAATTTAATAAATCCCCTCTTATAATTGTGTATATATTCTATTGGTCCTGTTTCTGTAGAGAACTCTGACTGATACACAGATAGCAAAACATGCTCTGTAGACAGTTACAATAGAGTGGCCAGTCAATGAGGGTATAAGAAGAGGAAACAGGTAAGCTGACCTCTGAAGGTGAAGAACCCTGGGAATATAAGAAAGAATATTTGGGCATTATGAACAGATAGTTTGAAAGCCATCAGGGGAAATGTAGTAAATCGGTGGGTGGGCAGGATCTCTGCAGGTTCTGTAGTGCAGTGTGAAAACACCAGGCAGTATTTTTATTTCTTTGGGATGTGATGAGAGATATGTCTGCACAGATTTTATGGCTTGGAAAGAATAGAATTGGAGGGGCCAGGATCCTGGTGAGGGTCCCTACAGTGTCTACCTGAGAGTACAGGAGCTGGGTAAGGACATGGAAAGGAAAAAACATATTGTGGCTGTGTTTGCAAGGTTGCAGGGGACAGACAGATATAAAAATGGGAGGAATAAATTGACAGTGGTGAAAATGTAACGACTCCAAAAGGGAAAAAATTTTTTTGGTGGCACTGGGATCTCAGACTTGCTAGACAGACTTTCTAGCACTTAAGACACTTCACCAACCCTGTTTTATGTCTGTCTTCTTCTTTTTTTTTTCCAATACTGGGGTTTGAACACAAGCCTACACCTTGAGCCAGTTCATCAGTCATCTTTTGTATTGGGTTTTTTTGAGATAGGTCCTCACCAGCTATTTTCCCAGGCTGGCTTTGAACTGTGATCCTCCTGATCACTGCCTCCTGAGTAGCTATGATTATAGGCCTGAGTCACCAGCACTAAGCTGTTACAGTTTTTGTTTTGAAGGGCTTGGGTTGGAACCCAGGTCCATGCACATGCTAGGAAAGAACCTACCATTAAGCTACACACCTGTCCTTTTATTGAAGTCTTAATCTGCATTTCCTCAATGGATAATGGTGTTAAACATGTTTTCAGATGCATACTCCTTCTCTGTGAACCTTCTTCAGGGAAATGGCTCCTCATACCTTTTGCTTGTGTTCTAATTAGAGTGCTTTTTTTACTCTTGAGTTTTGAGAGGACTTTATATATTCATGTAGTAGTTCTTTATTGATCATATGACTTGCATATATGTTCTCCCTCTCCTAACATACAGTCTTGGTTTTAAGTATGACAAAATCCAATTGCTTTTATTTTTCCCTATAGGAAATTTTGGTTTTGGTATCAAGTCTTAAGCACTCTAGGGCTGGGGAGTAGTTCAGTCCTAGACCACTTGCTTGTTAAGCATGTGCAATGTCCTTGGTTTTATCTGCAATACATAAAAACAAAAACTATATCTAGCTAGCCCCAGATTATGAAGATATTTTCTTAATGGTGAAAGAAGACTTTTCAGAAATTTTTATTTGTTTCTTTTGGGTTTTGTTTGTTTCTTTTGTTTTGCAGTACTAGGATTAAACACAGTACTTGGTCTGGAAGGAAAGGGAGTAGGGCTACAGTGAGTAGAAGGATGAGGCACCAGTAGGTTCCTTTGTCTTTATCTTCAGTGGTCACATGTTCAACATACATATGTAACAGGGGCTTAAAAGCTGGTTTTGCTGAGGAGCACTGACTCCTTACTGGCTGGGGCCAATGAATAAACTAAAGGCAGAAATAGTTAGATGATCCCAAAGCATCTCTTCCATAAAAATGGGAGGAATAAATTGACAGTGGTGAAAATGTAACTGGACTCCAAAAGGGAAAAAATTTGTTTTGGTGGCACTGGGATCTCAGACTTGCTAGACAGACTTTCTAGCACTTAAGACACTTCACCAGCCCTGTTTTCTGTTGAGTTCTTTTGAGAACTATTTACCTGGGGTGGCTTCAAACTGTGATCCTCCTGATCACTGCCTCCTGAGTAGTTAGGATTACAGACATGAGCAACCATTGCCCAGCTCAAGGGAAAGTCAGAACATTGAGAGGGTGACTCTCCCTGTCCTCCTATTTGTCTGATGAATAATGAACCTTATACCCTTTTTGTTGAAACCCTGGTCACCTTATTTTTAAGTTGACATTGAGGCCAGGGAACAAGCTTTCTGACAACACATCCATTTATTCACTACATTCATCCCTATCTACATACTTCTGTACATGGGTGCTCAACTCTGATTCCCCGATGGGCCCCTTTACCTCCACCTAGATTCTCTGGCTACCACTTCCAGCAGGTCATAGCTACTCTACAAACTTTCAGTCCTGTCCAGTTCAACAAGGCAAAGATACTTTTCAAAATAAATAAAATATAAATACTGCCACCTTCTTGTGGGCCACAAGACAGTACTCTTCCTCCACTCTAGTCTCTGGTTTCCTACAGAATCCCAGCTGGGACTACAAACTGGAATTCTCCAGCTTCAGTCTGAGAAAAGGAAAGGAGAACAACTGCCCAGGTTGTCTAAACACAGTTAATCTGATTTTTATAGTAGTGTTCTCATCTTCAGCTCACACTTTCTCCTTTAGAGCCCTGGTTCTGGGGCTATCTTCAGTGAAGTGACTCCAAAATTAGTCCCACTACACAGTACTCTGACACCCCTTTGTGTTCAGCCCCAAGAAAATGGGACAAAGAGAGGTTAGTGGCATCCTTTTTCTGGCCTATTGCAGGGAAGAGTGTCTTCTCTTACTAGAAGATACTGGCTCACTGTCAATAACCCTAGCAACAGCTGCTCTTCCTAAGGATCAGCTCTGCAGAGAATGGCCTCACTCCTCTGTGTGTGGTCTCCAAATTTCCAGAATATTTGCAGAAGCAGGTCTGCTGTCAGCACATATAACTAAGCAAGGGGCATCTCTCATGTACTGTTCCTGATGATGAACAACACAGCCAATTCTCATTTTCCCATCTCTCTCTCTCTCTCTCTCTCTCTCTCTCTCTCTCTCTCTCCTTCCTTCTTCTCCTACTCACTATTCTCAATTTATGAGCATTATGCCCTTGTGATCAAATATTCCTGCAATCCATAGAATACAGAGGAAAACACCAGAGCCCTCTCAACCCCATCTATCTCTCACCAGGGGTAATCACAGTTAACAAGTATATTTGCTTCTGATTTTTGTCCATACATCCATCTCTCTATATCTGTATGTATGTGTACATATAAGTTCTCTTTTCTTTATTTAAGTTGACTTGTATTGTATGCATTGTTCCTATTCTTGCTCCTTTACCTAGTGGAGGTGGAGGTCTTTCCAGGCCAGTACATATAAACCTACCTCATTCACTCTATGAAGTATAGTGCATCTGTCTTAATTTATGTCAGGACTTTTGTGTAAATGGATAGTCAGGTTGGTAATAGCCATCATGATTAATATTGGTTGAGTTATATGTCAACTTGGCTAAGTTATATTCTCCATTTTTTTAAAATCTAAACTGGTATACACAAAGGAATAGATGTTGCTGGTAAGATATTTGTTAGAAATGATGAACACTCAGTGACTGCTAAAAAGTTAACCTGGAGTCTCATCCTGGAAGTGACCCAACTACAACACAAATGTGGCAACACAGGTCAGGGCCTTGGAAGGAACCTAATTAGGAAACTGATGACAATGACATCAAGGGATGAAGTAAGTGTACCCACTTCATGGAATGGATAAAAAGCATAAAAGCATTTGTATCCCATACAAATGTCCACCAAAGTGTGTCCATCACATTGTGATGGATTTTAACAATCAAGTAGATGTGATGATCATTTGTGGGAATACCAGTCAGTCTCTTTACCAGAACCATAGGCTCATGAACAAAGTGGCCATGGTGGCAGGGATGGCTCAGCAGGATGGACTTTCTCTCACCAAGGTCAACATGCCTATACTCACTGTTTGAGCGTCCAAATTGACAAGATGAGGGAATAGCATTGAACCCTTGATAAAGCACCATTCCTTAGGCTGATCTGACAGCCACTTGGTGGCAAGTTGACCATGAAGGGGCAGTGATAGTGATTAGTTTTTACTAAAATAGACACTTCCTCTGCATACAAATTTGCCTTCCCTACAGATACTGCTTCTGCCCAATCTATCATCTGGGGACTTACACAGAGCCTTATCTATCCTCTAGACATACCTTCTGGTTGAGGACCTCCCTTCCCTCCTAATGAATGTGGCAGTGGCCCATGCTCATGGATTCACCATCTTACATACTCCTCACCATCTCTTTTTTTGAACTAGTTTTTATTTTTTTACTGTCATCTTATTTATTTGTTTTAAATTTATTTTATCACTTTTAAATTTACTTACATGTGTATACTTTATTTGGGCCATGACCCCCCACCCCACTTCTCACCATCTTCAATACTGGAATGGTCTTTTGAAAATTTAGAGATAGCTGGGCACCAGTGGCTCATGCCTGTAATCCTAGCTACTCAGGAGGCAGAGATCATGAGGATAGCATTTCAAAGTATGCCTAGACTCAAGGGAGTAAATGGAAACTCTACCACTTGCTATTACCCTTGGTGATCCATGGGCAAAATGTGTGCTTCTTATTCACTTAGCCTTGTGCTCTGCTGGTCTAGAGGTCTTAAAGTGTTTTGTTTGTTAGTTTTAATGCTGTTCTTTTTTTTGGCCATATTAGAGATTAAACTTCAGATCTCTACAACTTGAGCCAGGTTCTGGGTTCTTTTTTGCTTTCATTTGTTTCTCAGAGAAGGTCTCATGCTTTTGGTCTGGCCAGATGTTATCTTCTGCCTCCTGCATAGCTGGGACCACAGGCATGTGCCACCTACTTGCAGCTTGTTGTTTTTGAACTGGAGTTTGGACTTCTTGCTTGCTAGGCGGGTTCTCTACTTCAAGCCTTTTTTGCTCTGGTTATTTTTTAATATGATCATACATTTTTCCTCAGGCCAGCCTGAACCAACATCCTTCTCTTTGAAGGTTCCTGCCATCCCTGGGGTGACAGGCACATGCTACCATTCATTGAGGTAAGAACTTTCAAACTTTTTTGTTCAGACTGTCCTGGGACTGTAATTCTCTTAATCTCAACCACTCAAGTAGCTAGGCTTACAGGTGTAAGTCACTAGCACCTGGCTTCCAGCTTGTGATTGAGAAAAATTCTCACCAACTATTGCCCAGGCAGACCTCAAATCACAATCCTCCTATTTCTACCTCCTAAAGCTGCCCCCAAAGGTCTTACTTTATGTGTTTTTGGTGCTACTGGAGGTTGAATTCAGGTCTTGCACTTGCTTGGCAGGTATTCTACTATGTGAGACACACCAGTTCTTTATGTTTAGTTAGGTATTTGTTAGTTAGTTAGTTTGCTTTTATTTTTGACTGGTGGTACCACAATTTGAACCTGATTGGTGCTGTGGCACTTTCTAGGCAGGTGCTCTACCACTTGAGCCAAGCCTCCAGCTTGAACTCATGGATTACACCTTGAGCCAATCCACCAAACTTTTTTTGTGATGGTTTTTTTCACAATAGCATCTCAAGAATTATTTGTCTGGTCTGGCTTTGAACTGTGATTTTCCTGATCTCTGTCTTCTGAGTAGCTAGAATTATAGATGTGAGCCACTTGTGCCAGGCTCCATCCTTCTTTAGTTAGTATTTGAGATAGCTTCTCACTTTTTCCTTTTTGCCCAGGTCAGCCTGGAGCTCTGTCCTCCTATTTGTGTTTCCCTATGTAGCTGGAGAGGGATAGATGCATGCCACTGTGGTCAGCCATTGGTTGAAATGGGGTCTTAGTGAATTAATCTCTTGGGAGCTACACTACTTCTTTTAGGAAAACCATGGCTCAATCATGACAGTAGCAGAGAGGCTAACGTTGTGGTTTCAGAACATTATGAATTATGAAAGCATGAGGTATGGCATGCTGCAGATCTCTGCAAGGTCTATAGGTGATGCTGGCAAGCCAGAGACACAGTGGCTGGGAAAGAAAGAAAAGATGAAAGGCGGGGGAAAGGGGAGAGAAAGGCAAAAGGAGAAGAAAAAGAGAAACACTTAAAAGCAAAAAAAATTTCATTCATTCATGAATGTTCATCAGCACTATGTAACAGGCTCTGGTACCTTCTGGCGATAAGAAGAACAAGGTGGACAATGACCTTCACAGTGGATCACTGTCTCATGTCTGCAATCCCAGCTACCTGGGTGATTGCGGAGTGGCTAAAGAATAAGAATACCTGACTAGCAAGCATGAGGCCATGACTTTGAACCTCAGCGCCATCAGAAAACAAACAAATAAACAAAAAATCAAACAAACTCAGACATAGCTACTTGGGAGGCAGAGATCAGGAAGACCATGACTTGATCCCAACCTAGGCAAATAGTTCTTGAGACTCCCCCATCTACAAAATAACCAGAGCAAATAGACTAAAGATGTGGCTCAAGCAGTAAAGCACCTGCTTTTCAAGTGCAAAGCCCTAAATTAAAACCCCAGAAATGCCAAAAACAAACAAACAAACAAAAAAGACAGCTAATTTTGTTTTTATAATTTCAAGTGCTCCAAAAAATGAAGTATACAGCATACTGATATCCAAAGTCAGAGGTCAGGGCTCTCAAATGGGGCTGGGACATTTGATGAACTACTAACAAATGTGCTCTGTCTATGCAAGGAATCTGAGGCTTTTGCTCTTGCTGGTGAACTTGAGTTCTGTATAAGAAGACCCATCTGTATTCCCAGGTCATTCTGTCCAGACATTGAGAGAAGCATGTAAAAGTGGGCACAGCCTGGTTGCCTCCAGCCTCAACCAGGAGCTTTGGAGAACTTTGATCAGCTGTTGGGAGGTCAGTGTGAGACTGTGGTTAGAGACAATGGCTAGCAAAAAAGCCAAAGAAAACTGGACAGTCACAGTTGGGTGAGATTCATCTCTGGAGCAATCAAATAGAAATATAGCTGGATGAATGTTAGGTTGTGCCAGATGGTTTTCTGGGGGCCTTGGACTAGCCTAGTTCTTTCCCATTTCTCATTTGTAGTTGTCAAAATATAGCCTTGAAATCTTCTGGGAATATAATATCCTGAGATAGGGAGGGACTGGCATTAAACCCAGGCTCTGATCTAGTCCCTCTAGAGGAGATGTCTTTGGATGCTTTGTCTCAGGGTGTCATGCCCCAGAGGAGTGGGGTTGGGTATAAATCCCAGGGAAGGTTGCTTTCCAGACTCCCTCAGCTGCCAAGCAGGTGGGCAGTGCACAGCTGAGACTCCATCTGTCCTGGGAATTTTTCTGAGATTCTGGGACATGATGAATTCTAGGATTCTGATATTATAAAGCTTCAGAAGGCAAGTAGTTTACTGGCTGAAAAAATAAGAGAGGTTCCCAAACTTTCCTGGTTTGTAGTGTCTTTACTGTCTCAGCACATGTAAGCCAAAAGACGTTAAGAAGTTAGGTGCAACCAGGAGCAGGTGGCCCACACCTATACACCTAGCTTCTTTGGAGACTAAGATGGAGAAGCCAGGGATTTGAGGTCAGACCCAACAAACAGTTTGAGAGACCTCATCTCTAAAATAACCAGAGCAAAATGGACTGGAGGTGTGGCTCAAGTGGCAAGCCCTGAGTTCAAACCCCTAGCATTGCAAGGCCCTGAGTTCCATATCTACCACCACCAGGAAAATCCACCCAACCAAACAATCCCCCCTAAGGAAACCTGACACTTTTCTAAACTGATATAAATATTTTGCATTTTCCTAATGTGATATACAATGGCGGAACTGGGTAATGGATAAAGGAGTGCGACTCACTGTAATTTCTCTTCAATTTTTTATGCATGTTTAAATTTTTCATGATAAAATGTTGGAATTTTATTTGAGCTCTGTATATAAGATCTGTGTTGTGCTGTGTTAATGATATCTAAGAGAGAGAGAGAGACAGAAAGAAAACTTGGACCTAGTTAGAGGGTGGGCAAAAAAGTTGTAAAAGGAAAAGGGATCGCAGGTATGGTTGTCCTGAGTAGGAAATGTGCTTTTATGTGCTCTGTGCCTGGGTATTAGGAATAGGACTAATGTTGGTGCAAGCAGCTGTGGAGGACAGCACTGACTTCTTCAACAAAGCCCTAGTATGGTCTCCCTCTCCGTACTGAGAAGCTGAGTCCCCAACCCTCCCAGAGCTACAGTGCAAGCAGAAGACTTGAATTAAGGACTCACCTGACTTCAACCTCTGCATCCTCTATGGCGCCTCTCCACCCACCCCCTCAGTGTAGCACCAATCCTGTGTGCTCTACTCCGTGCCCACCTACCTCTCTCGCCCCACTCTGCTTTAAGAAAATTGGCCTTTTGATCCTTATAAATATGAATGACTAATATTTCCTCAATCTCACCAAATGGAAAAGATAAATATTTTTATATCAATGACATATTTTGCTTGGTGACATGCTACATCACTGTTTGTTTTTGTGTATCAACAATATGTCTGCCTTCACTTTTAAATTTCAAAGTTCACTTATTCCCTAACATTGAAGTGCATATTTCAAATTATAGGCACAGACTATTTTTCTTCTGTGGATTTTTGGATTTTTATACATATATCAGATATAGCTCTGGACAAACATCCCAGTAGAAGCACTTCTGTGACTGCACTGTTTTTAGGTTTTCATTTACAATTAGCTTCACTGTTGCAAGAAATAGCCCAAATCTCAGAACATCACACTAAGTATTTGCTTGTGTTACTGGAGGGACGTGGGTGCTGGAGTATGTGGACTGTGCATAGCTAAGCTGACTTCTGATAAGCTCCAAATAATCTTATGCTGATCTAATGTCAAAGATAAGAAGGGGAAATGTAAGAATATGTCTGGAGGGTGGGTACCAGTGGGAAGGAGGAGGACATAATGAGAGGGGTTCAGAGGGTGAATATGATGGGAATATTCTGTACACATGTATGTAAGTAAAAAAAGTTGAAACTGTTCCAAGAATGGGAAGGGGGGGATAAAGGAGAAAGATGGAGGGGGCTAATTAAACTATGAAATATTGTAAGAAATTTTGTTAATGTTACAATGGATGCCCAGTACAATAATAACAAAAATAATGTATAAAAAAGATTATCTCATACATCTATATGATTAGAAGATTTGTTGAAAATATGCAATGCATTCAGGATGGCAGGTAGACCCAAATTTTATCTAATTACAAATGATAGCATGATCTGAGTCTATATGGGTTTTATATTCATTGAAAAACTAAGCAGCACCACAATAAAATCCTTCAGAATCCTAATAATAATATAGGATGGAGGGAGTTAAATTGAGGAAATGAATCTGGAAGAGGAAAAATTACTAATGTCATCAGACTAACATATCCTTAGTCAATTAGTATTCACTTGCTCTTTCTTGTCTTTTTTTTTCTGTATTCTGATTTAAACTACTTACTAGTTCCAGCCTATGTTAACTTTCAGGTACTATTTACAAATTAAGTATTATTATTTCTGCAATTTTTATTTACCACAGACAATGGTGTCCTCAAAGACCTTAAGTGATTCTGAAATGATATGTGTGTACTTTAAGAGTATGTATTCAGGGACTTCTCTATGTGTTGGTTCAACTGAATAATTTGTTAGACATACTCAAATTAATTTATGAATATTTTGTTTTACTAAGTAGTTACATTGAAGAACTAGCATTCTTTGGATAATCTCACAATTCAGTACGAAATTTAAAATTAGCAAAAAGGACTTAGTAGTTTAAATAGACATTCCACTTAATATTGAAAGATGATCTGATGGAACAGTGTTGTTTCTCAGTATCCTCTGTCTAGTGCCCTCAGCAAAACTTCCCCCAAGACGCATCTAGTTACATGTAATCAGCTTCAAAGTCACAACCTCAGAGTTTAATTTTTTTAATATACATCAGAATATCTCAGGACATACATCCTCTCCTACTGCTTCACCTAATTATCTGAGCAAACAATCTTGATGTCTTAGATGGGCTACTTCATAATGATTTTGTAACTAAGATCCTACCTTGATTGGAGGAAGCCAAAAAACAAAATGAAGCAAAACAAAAAACAAACAACAAATAATCAGTAGTAAACTGAAAGAATATTCTTTACATACACAACACGGATTTATGCTTGTGACTGAATATTGTTGAGGAAATTATTTGCCTTTGTGTTTAGAATTTTACTTATAAAGATCTTAATATTTGTGTAAGACTGGCTGTTTCAGAAAGGGATAAGGGATTAAATATCCACAGAATTTTACACTATGTAACTTGTGATTCCTTAATAAAAAGTACTTTTAAAAAGTACTTAATAAAAAGTACTTTTACTGTAATTCTTACAGACTTTTAAAAGTCTGTAAGAATTCACCAATCTTTGAAGTTACCAGGATTATTAACTATTCACGGAAAAACAGCACTTGACCTCACTTTGCATATGTCACTTTTGTTTCACTTTTTTTATCACTTAAATGTCAATTTAAAATTAAGATGTTATATTAAATAAATATTTATACTGATTCTTAGAGGACTTAGTAACACAATGATTTTGAAATATATTATAAATTTTTATAGACTATATTAATTTTACTGTTTTGAAACATTAGAACTAATTCCTCCTACCTGACCATATTTTTGGACTCATTATCTAACCTGTCTCTATCTTCTCATCCTGCCTTTCCTAGTCTATAGTAGACACTGTTCTACTCTTTTTCCATGAGTTTGACTTTTTTGTAGTACTGGTGATTTAGGGTCTCACACTTGGTAAGCAACACTTTACCACTAGAGCACTCCCCTATCACATATGAGTTTAACACTTTAAACTTCTGTATTAGTGAGAACATTCACTATTCACCTTTCTGTGCCTGGTGTGGGTCATTTAATATCATTTCCTACAGTTCTATCCCCATTGCCAATAGTAATAAGATTTCATTTTTCTTATGGTTGAAAAAATTATATATATATATATAATATATATAAATGTGATATAATATATATATATCACATTTTCCTTATCTTCTTATCCATTGATAGACACATTGG
Source organism: Castor canadensis (assembly GCF_047511655.1). Taxonomy (NCBI): domain Eukaryota; kingdom Metazoa; phylum Chordata; class Mammalia; order Rodentia; family Castoridae; genus Castor; species Castor canadensis. Next base: position 81,648,412 of record NC_133392.1, read on the forward strand.
TTGATTCCTTGTATTGGCTTTTATGAACAGTGCTTCAATTACTATGCTATTGCACATATCTTTTTAACATACTGAATTTCATGGGATTGCTGAATTTTATGGTAGTACTATTGGTAGATTTTTTTAAAAAACCACATACCTTTTTCCTATAGTGGTTGTATTAATTTATACTCTGGTAAATAGTGCATGTTAATTTCATTTCCTCCAGATCCTCAACAAAACTTTATAGTTTTGATTTTGATAGTAGATATTCTAACGTGGTAAGACAATATATCTTTGTAGTTTTATGTTGTTTTTCCCTGATGATTAAGGGATGTTAAACATATTTTCAAATACTTGTTGGTCATATGTATGGTTTCTCCTGGTATAGGTCTATTTACATGATTTGCCTATTTCTAATTGAAATTTTCCTAAATTTTTTTCTTTTTGTTATTTTTGGCTGTCTATTTGGTTGATTATATATTCTGAATGTTAGCCCTTTGATGGATGAATCAATTGCAAATAACTTGTCCCATTTTGTATGGAGTGTCTTAAGTGTTGTGTTCCTTACTGTGCAGATGCTTATTAGGCATAATCTTATTTGCCCCTTTTTGTTTTTGCTGCCTGTGCTTTGGGGTTTTATGTAAAATCATTACCCACATCAATGTATTGAAATGTTTCCCCTATGTTTACTTTAAGTAGTTTTATGGCTTCAGTTCTCACATTTCAGTATTTGACCCATTTTGTGTTGATATTTTGTATTTTGGGAAAAGAAGGAATCTGGTTTTATTCTCTCATCTATGTATATCCAGCTTTTCCATCAGAGTTTATTGAAGAGATGGATCCTTCCCAAGTGTGTTTTCTTGATGGCCTTTTGAAAATTAGTTGTATTGTTCCGACTAATTTCTGGGTTCTTCCTAAACCTTGCTGTCTCTCACTTGAGCTCTTTTTTCAGCACATAGATTTTTAATATTTATTTTTTCATAATAAACTTTCAAATCCAGATTGAGCTTTATTACTTTTTTCATTTTATTTATTTTTTCCTTTATTGTGCTGGGTGAGGTACATTGTAGCATTTACAAAGTTTCTTACAATTTATCAAATATATCATAATTGAACTTACTACTTTTCATATCTTTCATTTGTCAATAAACTCTGTGGGAGGAAAAAATACATGTAGATGTATTACAATTGCTATTTCTATTCTTTCATGCCATTTGAACTCTCAATTGCATCACAAGGAGTAAATAACTTTTATATATATTTTTTGGAATACCTCATCATGGTACTTCATCTTTTGATTTCATTTTGTTCTCCCTAGCTTCTCTACTTCAATGACTTTGTTAACTCCATCTCTCCTTGTTTCCTAAAACAATGACTCAAGCTATTTCTTCACCCTCTTCTATTGTTCTTCTCCACTGTAAGTATGGGTTCCTGCCTTAATTTTCAATCATTCTTTTGAAAATGACATGCTCAGTCATACTTTAAGGGTTTTGTAGTGTATTTTCTCTAACTGGTTAACATGTTCCCCTTCTCTTTGAATGTGCACCTCTTTTTTGTCTTGTAGGATTTTGCTTAAATTCTATCATCTCATTATGGCATTTTCTCCCCACCTGCAATTAGAGTAGAAACTTAAATTATTTACTGCTGTATATTCTTATGATGATATTTGCATATTTTTACAACAGTCTGGTTTGATGCTTTACTCATTTTCTTTCTCTTTGTGGTCCACCTTATTACAGTAGAAGTACTAGACAACCAGTGCTTTCTAGAAGCAGGGATCTTTTCTATTATACTTTTTTTAAAATCTGGAGTGTAAAGGGAATCTTGGTGCATTTCACCTTTCCTGTACATTTGTGTGGAATGAATTAAAGAATAAAGAAACAATGAATAAAAAATATATTTTCCATTTTAGTTGAACTATCAATATTATTTCTACTCTTTCACTATGTCATTAATTTCTTCAGGAAAAATAACTAACGTTTTTGTAAAGTTATGGGTTTAGAGCACAGTTCAAGTGTTCAGGAATAACTATTTAAGAATTACTATTGAACTAAATTTAAATTATGTCTTTTGAATTCTCATTTCAATATAGAGTAGAACTAAATATCTGTTTCTCTCTCCCTTCAAGTTTCCATGTTGTCTTTAAGTTGTAGGCAATTTTATGCAAGGCAATGGAAAGGTACTCTATTTTCTTTTACTATTCGATTCTCTATTCATAGCCTATCCATTCTAACACCTGCTGGGAAATCTCTGTTTATATCTTAATAAATGTCATGAGTGCAAACACTGACCTGGCATGTAAACCATGGAGTGGATGCTTAAAGAATTGACTATAGATACTTGCAAGTGATACTGTTTTGAAATTTTTCTAAGGAATTCAGAAAATACTCAGATACAGATTAAATCCCAAATAATTAGTATAGGCAATATCAGTACTCTTCATTTTGATCTATTAGTTTATTGTTGAAGCACTAGCTGCCCAGCACATCAGTCTGTTCTCTTATAGTGAATCAGTGTCACTGTAGTCACTTTCTTTAATCAGTTAGACTAATTGTTCTTTTCATTGCTAAATGATAAATATTTTTTAAAAAGTTCATGTGGTTTATGGACAGCATATATAATATGTTTGCATATTCTCCTCAAAAAGAAAATTTCACTTCATTTAATTCATATTCAATTCAATACACATATAATTTTATTATTATTACTGGATTGCCTCTGATAATTATCTTCATAGTTTTATGACCATGGAGAATGGCTATTTATTTGCTTGCTTTATCTGTGTTTATGGTCTGACTTACCCCTGCAAAAGTACCACAAGAATCGGGAGCTTTTCTATTTTGTTCACCAACTTTTACACAGAATATGAGACAGGCTGCTAATTAACTCACATGAATTAGAAAATCTGTATACTCAAAGTGTTCATAGACAAATTGCATTAAATGTTACTTTTTCTGAAGTGTTTTACATGCATTGAGATATCCAGAAAAATTCAAAAGTAGGTACTTGCAAATATATATATATATATTTTTTTGCCATACTGGGACTTGAACTCAGGGTCTATAACTTAAGCCACACCACCAGCCCTTTGTAATGTTGGTTGGGTTTTTTTGAGATAAGTCTCATGCGCTAATTGTCCTGGGCTCACATGATACCATGATCCTCCTGATCTCTGCTACCTGAGTCGATAGGATTACAAGTGTGAGCCACTGATGCCTGACATGGAGAGAATAAATATTTTTGCAATAATGAACATAAAACTACTAATTTACTTCTAGCTTATGGCTAGCAAAAATACAACTTTAGAGAAGTATCTGTGTGTAAACAGTGTGAGATAACAAATAACCTAAACTTTTTCACTAATGTACTAGCTTAATATATTGTTTTAATTAAAAACAAAATAAGAGATTAGAAATGTAATACTATCAGAGATTCCAAGATGGCAACTAGAGGGAGGAAGCAGAAATTGTGCTTTCTAAAGCAAAATCTTGGAGAGGCACTGGAGAAACACTTTGCAGGAAAAACCACCAAGAAGAGGCAAAACTACAACTCCTCCTCACTCCAGCCATGCGTAGCATCTCCACTCCACATTAAATGGGGAAACCAGGAGGCCTTCTGCCCCTCCAGACTCCAGCTACTACTGGCTGAAGAGTAGCAGACCACCAGATATGCTAAGTGGCATGTGGTATTCCTACAAGCAACCCTGGGCCAGAATAGCCTGCTGGACAGACTGACCCCCACCCAGGGTAAAAAGAGAGAAAAAACCATACAAAATAATAAACGACAACAACAAAAGACACATAGCAAAGAGGGCAGGGCGCCCTGAGCACTGAAGAGGGGGGAGGGGTTATTCCTCACAGAACTGTAAATAAAGAAGCTGGCTAGAGAAGGCATGAGTGGCAGCCTTTGCCCAGCAACCTTGGAGTGGGAAATCCTGTACAAGTGGTGGTATGAGGAAAGTTCTACTGGAGAGGGGGGAAGGGACACTTCCCATGTGAACTGTAAATAAACAAGCTGGCCAGAGAAGGAGGGTGTAGCATCACCTCCCCCAGTGTGCTTGGAGAGGGGAAACCTTGTAACAGTGGTGGTTGTGCCCAGGAGAACTCTAAATAAGCCAAGCCTGTGGGGCTAGATGAGTGTTAAGCTCACTCCTAAGTTCTGCAATCAATAAAGCCTCCAGCAACAGCTGACTGACAGCAGCCTGAGATAGACATTCACACATCTGTCTCCAGACCCCTTTTCTTTGTTTTTTCTCTTCCTTTGCTGAGACAATGACTAAACTAGAACTGCAGGCTGAAGGTCTAACTGAAAGTGTATTGCATTTGAACTTGGGATATATTGTTTTGTTTTATTTTTTTTTGTTTTGTTTTTGGGTTTTTTTTTCCCCTTTGATGAAACAATGACTAAACTTCTTCTGAGACACCATCTCCAGGATTGGAGGCTGAGGGACTAACACCAAAATTATTAAGACTGAAACTCTTGCATTTGAACTTGGGTATTTTTTTTCCTCTCTCTGTCTCTCTAATGCCTGTTTAGCTTACTGTTGATTAGTACACTATCTCTCCTTGTTTATTTCTTTGGCACTGTTTTTTTTTTGTGTGGTTGTTTGTTAGTTTTTTTTAGTTGTTTGTTTGTTTTTCCCTTTATCTTTACCTTCTTTGCTTTCTCTCTCCTCTCATCCTCCCATTCTAGATATCACAATTGTTATTATTACAAGCTAGAAAATAATTAATTGCACACAGTACAGGGACAGTAACAATAACAAGGGCAATGATGGGAAGATGGAAAAAATAGAGAAACAGTTTCCCCCCAGTAAAAAATTAGTATAGGAACCAGAGGGAAATGAAGAACACAGAAACTCAGATCCAGATTCCAAAAAAAGAAGATAAACTATGCCAAAGAACCCAATGAAGCCCACAAGAACACTCTGAAAGAAGAAATCCTGAAAGTAATCAATGAGAACTTTATAGAGATGATACCATATATGGTCAACCAAAATGTACAGGAAACACTCAAGAAATTCCTAGAAAACAAATACAGAGAATTTGAGAATGCACAAGAAGAAATAAAAGAAACTATAGAAGCACTGTATAAACAACAAAGTGAAACACAGAACATGATAAATAAAGAAAAAAATGACCTCAGGATGAAAATAGACAATATTAATGAGGAAGTGACACAGGATATGGAAAATCTCGAAAAAAGAATGAAACAGAAATGCAAAACAAAATGGAAGGCCAATCCAGCAGAATAGAACAACCAGAAGACAGAATCTCAGAACTCAAAGATGAAATGATCATTAAAAGAAAAACTGAAGAATTATTTGTTAAACAACTCAAGACCTATGAAAAGAAAATGCAAGAACGTACTGACTCTATTAAAAGACCAAACCTGAGAATCATGGGCATTGAAGAAGAAGAGGGGCAAGCAAAAGGAATACATCATATACTCAACAAAATAATTACAGAAAAATTCCCAAATCTAGAGAAATCTATGCCTATACAGGTGAAAGAGGCCTCCAGAATACCAAACAGACCAGACCAAAATAGAACCACCCCACAGCATATCAATAAAACAACAAGTACAGAGACTTGAGAAAGAATATTGAAGGCTGTAAGAGAGAAAAAACAAATAACATACAAAGGTAAACCCATCAAAATCACAGAAGACTTCACAACAGAAACATTAAAAGCAAGAATAGCTTGGGGTGAGATCTTCTGGGAACTGAATGAAAATAACTTCAAACCTAGGATACTCTACCCAGCAAAACTATCATCCAAAATAGATGGAACAATAAAAGTCTTCCATGATAAGCAGAAACTAAAACAACATATAACCACAAAGCCACCAATACAAAAGATTCTTCAAGGGATTCTGTACACAGAAAGTGAAACCCAACATAACCATGGAAGGGCAGGCAGTACCAAACTACAGGAAAAGAAATAGCAAGAAAGTAGAGAGTAACGTCAACTTAGGTGCACACAATCAAACCTTCAAACACTAAGACAACTAAATGACAGGAATCACTACATACCTATCAGTACTAACTCTTAATGTTAATGGACTTAATTCCCCCATCAAAAGGCACTGTTTGATGAACTGGATTAAAAAGGAAGACCCAACAATTTGTTGCTTACAGGAGATCCATCTCACTGATAGAAATAAGCATAGGCTTAGGATGAAAGGCTGGTAGAAGATTTACCAAGTCAATGGCACCCCAAAACAGGCAGAAGTAGTAATACTTATCTCTATCAAAGTAGATTTCAAACCTACATTGATCAAACAAGATAAAGAAGGACATTCCATACTAAAAAAAGGGGAAAAAGACCAAAAGGAAATAACAACTACCAACCTATATGCACCCAATGTCAATGCACCCAATTTCATCAAACATACCCTGAAGGACCTGAAAGCAAATATTAACTCTAACATCGTAGTCGTGGGAGACTTTAACACCCCATTATCATCAATAGATAGGGCATCCAAACAAAAAATTAATAAAGAAATCCTAGATATAAAGTATACCATAGAGCAAATGGACCTATTTGATGTCTACAGAACATTTCATATAACTTCTACACAATATACATTCTTCTCAGAAGCCCAAGGAACCTTCTCTAAAATAGATCATATCCTAGAGCACAAATCAAGCCTCAGCAAATATAAGACACTATACCATGCATTCTACCTGATCACAATGCAATAAAACTAGAACTCAAAAAAAAATAAAGACAAAAACCATGCAAACAGATGGAAACTGAATAACTCATTGCATAATGAACAATGGGTCATTGATGAAATAAAAGAGGAAATTTTCAAGTTCCTGGAAGTCAATGAAAATGAAAACACAACCTACTGGAAACTACGGGACAAAGCAAAGGCAGTCCTGAGAGGAAAGTTTATAGCCATGAGTGCATATATTAAAAAGACTGAAAGAGCTCAAATCAATGACCTAAAGACGTATCTCAAACTCCTAGAAAAACAAAAACAAGCAAATCCCAAAACAAATAGAAGGAGAGAAATAATAAAAAAAAGAGCTGAAATCAATGAATTAGAAACAACAAAAAAAACTGCACAAAGAATTAATGGAACAAAAAGTTGGTTCCTTGAAAAAATAAACAAGATTGATAGACCCCTGGTAAATCTGACTAAATAGGGAGAGAAAAAACCCAAATGAGTAAAATCAGGAATGCAAAAGGGGAGATAACAACAAACACCATGGAAATCCAGGAAATCATCAGAGACTACATTGTGAACCTATATTCAAATTAAATTGAAATCTTAAAGAAATGGACAGATTTCTAGATACTTATGATCATCCAAAACTGAACCAAGAGGACATTAATCACATGAATAGATCTGTAACACAAAATGAAATTGAAGCTGCAATCAAGAGTCTCCCTAAAAAGAAAAGTCCAGGACCTGATGGATTCTCTGCTGAACTCTATCAGACATTTAAAGAAGAATTAATACCAACCCTCCATAAACTGTTTCATGAAATAGAAAGGGAAGGAAAACTGCCAAACACATTTTATGAAGCCAGTATTACACATATCCCAAAACCAGGCAAAAACACCTCCAAAAAGGAGAACTATAGGCCAATCTCCTTAATGAACATTGATGCAAAAATACTCAATAAAATAATAGCAAAACGAATTCAACCACACATCAAAAAAGGTCATTCACCATGACCAAGTAGCCTTCATCCCAAGAATGCAGGGGTGGTTCAACATTCCAAAATCAATAAATGTAATAAACCATATTAACAGAAGCAAAGACAAATACCATTTGATTATCTCAATAGATGCAGGAAAAGCCTTTGATAAGATGCAACACCATTTCATGGTAAAAGTTGTAAGAAAACTAGGAATAGAAGGAAAGTATCTCAAAATTATAAAAGCTATATATGACAAACCTACAGCCAGCATTATACTTAACAGTGAAAAAATGAAACCATTTCCTCTAAAATTAGGAATGAGACAAGGATGTCCACTACCTCCACTCCTGTTCAACATGGTACTGGAATTCCTAGCAAGAGAAATTAGGAAAGAAGAAGAAATAAAAGGAGTACAACTAGGTAAAGAAACTGTCAAAATATCCGTATTTGCAGATGATATGATCCTATACTTTAAAGACCCAAAAAACTCTACTAAAAAGCTCCTAGACACCACCATCAGCTATAGCAAGGTAGCAGGATATAAAATCAACATAGAAAAAGTATTAGCATTTCTATACACTAATAATTAACAAACTGAGAAAGGATATATGAAAACAATTCCATTTACAATAGCCTCAAAAAAATCAAATAACTAAGTGTAAATTTAACAAAGGAAGTGAATGACCTCTATAAGGAGAACTATAAACTTCAGAAAAAGAGATTGAGAAAGACTATAGAAAATGGAGAGAACTCCCATGATCATGGATTGGTAGAATCAACACAGTAAAAATGTCTATATTCCCAAAAGTAATCTACATGTTTAATGCAATTCTCATCAAAATCCCAATGACAGTCATCAAAGAGATTGAAAAATCTACCTTTAACTTTATATGGAAATACAAGAGGCCAAGAATAACCAAGGCAACACTCAGTAAAAAGAACAATGTTGGAGGTATCACAATACCTGACTTCAAACTATATTTTACAAAGCAATAGCAATAAAAACAGCATGGTACTGGCACAAAAACAGACAAGAAGACCAGTGGAACAGAATAGAGGACCCAGATATGAAGTCACACAACTATAACCAACTTATCTTTGACAAAGGCACTAAAAAATACGATGGAGAAAAGACAGCTTCTTCAACAAAAACTGCTGGGAAAACTGGTTAACAGTCTGCAAAAACCTGAAACTAGATCCATGTTTATCACACTATAACAAGATTAACTCAAAGTGGATCAAGGATCTTAATATCAGATGCCAAACTCTAAAGATGATACAGGAAAGAGTAGAAAATAATTTGGAACTAATAGGTATAGGCAAGAACTTTCTCAATGGAACCCCAGCATCTCAGCAACTAAGAGATAGAATAGATAAATGGGACTTCATAAAACAAAAAAGCTTCTGCTCCACAAAAGAAATGGTATCTAAACTGAAGAGACCACCCACAGAGTGGGAGAAAATATTTGCCAGTTACCATTAGACAGAGGACTGATAAGCAGAATATATAAGGAACTCAAAAAAGTAAATTCTCCCCAAATTAATGAACCAATAAAGGAATGGGCAAGTGAACTAAACAGAAGTTTCTCAAAAGGAGAAATTCAAGTGGCAAAAGAACACATGAAAAATGCTCATCATCTCTAGCAATAATGGAAATACAAATTAAAACAACACTAAGATTCTACCTCACCCCTGTTAGAATAGCCATCATTAGCAACACAACTAGCAACAGTTGTTAGCCAGGATGCAGGGAAAAAGGAACCCTCTTACACTGCTGGTGGGAATGTAAACTAGTACCACCACTCTGGAAAAAATTTGGAGGCATATTTAAAATATAAACATAGATCTACCATATGATAAAATAATACCACTCTTGGGGATATACCCAAATAATGTCATTCAGGTTACTCCAGAGGCACCTGCACACCCATGTTTATTGCAGCACTATTCACAATAGCTAAGTTATGGATACAGCCAAGATGCCCCACCACCGACGAATGTATTAAGCAAATGTGGTATCTATAGACAATGGAATTTTATGCAGCCATGAAGAAGAATGAAATGTTATCATTCGCAGGTAAATGGATGGAACTGGAGAACATCATTCTGAGTGAGGATAGCCTGGCCCAAAAGACCAAAAATTGTATGTTCTCCCTCATATGTGGACATTAGATTAAGGGCAAACACAACAAGGGGATTGGATTTAGATCACATGATAAAGTGAGAGCACACAAGGGTGGTATGAAGATAGGTAAGCCACCCAAAAATCTAGATAACATTTGGTCCCTCAATGCAAAGAAACTAATGCAGATACTTTACTACTACTAAGGCCAATAGGAGAAGGGGACCAGGAAGTAGTGAAAAGATTAGTTCAAGAATTAATTTAGTAGGTAACACCCATGTACTGGAAAGCAATGTGAGTCAACTCCCTGTATAGATATCCTTATCTCACTTAGCAAAAACCCTCGATCCTTCCTATTATTGCTTATACTCTCTCTTCAACAAAATTAGAGATGAGGGCAAAATAGTTATTGCCTGGTAGCAAGGGGTTGGGGGTGGTAAGGGAGTGGGCTGGGAAAGGGGGCAGGAATGACCCAAACATTGTATGCACATATGAATATAATAAAATAAAACAAATACAATAAAATAAAGACAAAATAAGAATTTAAGCAAAGTAAATTAAGGAGCCATACATGGGGATGCATACTGTAATCCTTGCATGGATGCAGGAGTCCAAGGCCAACCTCGGCTATAGACAGAACCTGTCTCACTCCCTTCCCTCCCCAAAAAGAAATTAATAATGCTTTTCTATAATAATTACTATCTAGAATTTTACTTAAAAATAATTTTTTCTTAAGTATATTTATTTAAGAAGCAAATAAATTGGGTGGTTAAATGAACTCATAGTACTTTCTGCTGGACATGGAAAGACAATTTTAATGTACTTCATAAATATTCATCTGTGGAAGTCAATGTGATCCAAAATTAACAGTAGGTAGAAAGAGAGAAGACTTTGCCAGACCAGACATGGCAATACTGAAGGAGCTTTTCCCAGAAATAAACATACCATTCCTGATGAAGAAGTAACTCAATATTAAATATGCTAGAAATATAGGGGAAATTTAGAAGAGTTATTTGTCATTGTTGGCCATAGGACCAAAGTAAAACAATATGCTAGGATTCCCAAAGGAATGTGAAAAGCAAAATGAGTACAGATGTGCACATAATTTAATTTTCAAAATTAGATATTAAATAATCTCATAGTATTGGGCACTGTGTACTGTGATATGTCAATGAATAATAACAAAAGTCATGCCTCATGAGGTATTTTATTCTTCAAATAAACATGATGAAGTTATTAAAAACATTATAAAGAATAAAATAGAAAGTGAAAAATTGGAAAATTAAAAGCACATATTATAGGAAAAAGATTTTCAAAAGGAAAGAAAAGCTAGGGAGAATTAGGAATGCCAACATCTGTGACACATTCTCCATTCCCATTTGGCCTCTTGGCCTGTTTAGATGGATGAGGAATAAATTGAATCACCTCACTGTCCAAAGTGAGTTTGTAGAATTAGAAGTGTAAAATAATCCTAGCTACTTGGGAAACTGAGATCAGGAGGATTACAATTGAGGTTATCACCAGCAAAATTTAGCAAGACTCCGTCTCAATCAACAACTGAGCACCGTGGCACACCAACAACTGAGCACCGTGGCACACACCTGTCACCCCAATCTCCACAGGTGTCTCAAATTGTGAGGATTACACATTCTTTCCAACCTGGGAATAAGGATGGTCATGACACCCTATCTCAGTGGAGAAAAGTTGAGCATGGTGGGATGTGCCTGCAATCCCAGATATGGTGAGAAACATAAATAGAAGGATTGCAGTACAGGATGGCCCTATTAAAAGGCGAGATCCTATATCCAGAGTATCTAACAAGTGTGAAGACCTGAGTTCAAATACCACTGCTGCCTCCCAAAAGAGTACAAAATAATTTGTAGTAAGAAACAACAGAACAATTGTATCAATCAAAAGAACATCAAGGAGGTAAGGAACATTCAAAGATTAATGTAACCTATGTATTAAGTGAAATGTTTATTCTGGGTCAGAATAGTTGTAACCAAGGAATTAGAGACATAGAATAGATTCTAGACGTGTGCACTTATATTGATCTGACAGAAAGTCCTATCAATGAAATTGAAATCATGAAAAATCTGCAGTTATTGAAAATGGCAAGGTCAAAATTCTTACCAAAAATGTTTTTGTCATAAAATTAAGGCAACCAGCAATTCTTCTGAAATAAAAGATAATAAATATGGGTAAGATCCTCATCATTGTAAAGTTACCCATTTTTTATTGTTTATTTGGGATGAGGATTGAACTCATTTCTAATGATATGTAAGAGTGCAAGTTGGTTATCTAGCTGTTTATTTATAATTTGACATCATTCTCTAAGATAACTTCAACATAGTCAGCACATCTGTCAAGTAAGCAACACCTACTCAGTTTCATAGACAAGGAGAAGAAGGTACAAATAAATGAAGCAATTTGGCAGTTGCTGGAAATGAGAGGAAATAGACTTACATTTCTGCCTGTAAATCGAGTATTGTTTGACAAACACCTTCCTTATAAAACAGAGTTGGTCACATCTCTACTGTACTGTGACAAGTTGAACTAATACAGGGAATGTTAAATTTCAATATCCAATTAATTATTTCCTTCAGACAGCAATGTAAGCTATAGTTTACATTATTTTATTTGTGAATGCATGATTTATGTAATTTACAGAGAAATTATGGAAAGTACACAAAAGTATTATGATGCTAAGAACTTTGAGATCTATATAAGTTCATCATTTTTCTTTTTCTCTCTTTACTATTTTCTTTCACGACTCACAAATATGATGAAATTGGCCTTAAGTAACCAGTTATATGTATTTTTAATCTCACAGCATACAAGCACAAAGAATGTTGATGTTTGCTTCTCTAAGATAAATAAAAAATCTAACTTCATTTAATCCCATAACATGCCAGGTACATAACAAATAATTTTGCAGTTTCTTTAAGGATAAAGCTGGATAGTTTACTGAGATAGATAAGTGTAAAGTGAGAAGGTGTAGCCCCCAGAGTTGAGGAGGGATCCCAAGAGTGGGTGCGTCTCATTTTGCAATTTTAATGTAGTGAAGTACTTGTGTCAAACTTTCTTCTTGGCATGGATTAAACAGAGATAAAACTCTTTTTATTTCCCAGCATATGGTGAGTTTGAATTTATAGGGTTTAAGGTCAATATTATAAATATCCATTTAAAGAAAACTTAATTTTTTACATTGTAACACATGATATAAAACCATACAAAAAACTAAGCTAACAAAATATTTTGATTCAACAATGCTTTCAAGCAATATGGAATTCACTTTTCTTATTACAGACCAAAAATACCTGTGGAGGAGGTGAATACAACTATGACACATTGCAAGAAACATAGAAACTCTAAGGAGAGGCCCTACCTAGGGTGCCAGCTGGCAGAGTATCTCAAGTGGTAGAGTGCCTGCCTAGCAAAGACAGGGCCTGAGTTTCAACCCTCAGTCCAGCTGGAAAAATAAATAACATAAAAAATAAATGGGGGATTCCAAGATGGAGGCTAGAGGGAGGAAGCAGAAAGCGAGCCTCCTATAGTGAAATCTTGGAGAGACACTGGAGACTCACTTTGCAGGCATAATCACTGAGAAGAGGCATAACTTTTACCCCTTCACACCTCCAACTGGCACAGAGAATCTCCACTTCACATTAAACTGAGAAACCAGGAGGGCCCCCAGGCCTCCAGTCACCGGTGCCCAGACAGCTTGGGAAGACGCGGACCAGGTGAGCTTCTCGGTATGTGATACTCCCACAGACAAGCCTGGGCCAGAGCAGCATAGACCCCTGGACAGACCAACCTCCACCTGGGGAAAAAAAGAGAAACTGAGTAATAAGAAATAAGAGCAATAAAGACACGTGGGAAAGAGGGTGGGGTGCACTGAGCACCAAAGATTGGGGGAAGGGAATCCTTCCCAGAACTGTAAATAAACAAGCAAGTCTGGCCGGAGAGCCTCTGGTGGGAGCAGGGGCGGGATGCGTGCCCAGCAACCAGGAGCCAGAAAGCTTGTGAGAGTGGTGGAGGGAGGAAAACTCCACAGGAAAGGAGGGAAGACCCACTTTCCACGTGAACTGTAAACAAACATGGCAGCTGGCAGGAGCAGCAGCACCACCCTGTAATCAGGAGCAGGAAATCTTGTGAAAGTGGTGGTGGGAGGAAAACTGCACAGGAGAGGGGGAAAGACCCACCTCCCACAAGAACTGTAAATAAACACACAGGCCTGACAATGTGGGTGCAGTGTCACTTTTCCTAGTGTGCTTGGAAAGGGGAAAGCTTGCAGCAGAGGCTCATGCACAGGAGAAACTTGAGCAAACAAAGCCTGCAGGGCCAGGTGAGTGCTAAGCTCACCCCGAGATCTGCATAAATAACGCCTCCAGCAACAGCAGGCTGACAGCAGTGGGCAGGCAAGCCACAGCTGCAGATACCATTCTCAGAACTGTCTCCAGACTCTTTTTTTTCTTTGTCTCTCTACCTTTGATGAGAGAGCAACCAAATTACACCTGCAAGCTGGAAAACTTACTGAAACTGTATTGCATTTGAACTTGGGACACTAGGTGGGTTTTTTTTTTTTGTGCGTGTGTGTGTAGTTTTGTTCTACTTTATGCATCCCCTTTGATGAGACAACTACAGAACAACATGTGAGGCACCATCCCCAGGATTGGAGACTGAGACAGACACCCAAATTATTAAGACTGAAACTTCATTGCATTTGAACTTGGAGGTTTTTTTGTTTTTTGGATTTTTAAAAATTTTCTAGTTTTTAATTTTATTTTAATACATTTTTATTTATAGATTTTTCTTTCATTTCCTTATTTTTTATTTTTATTCTTTTTTTTCATTTTTGATTTTCAATCCTCTCTATGTCTCGCTAATGTCTGTTCAGCTTACTGTCGATTAGTACTCTAAAGCTCCCTGTTTATACTTTTGAAAACTTCTTGTCTGATACCTTGTTCTGTTTTCTCCTTCCAGTCTGTGTATTCGTTTTTCCTATTTCTTTAACTTCCTGCATTCCATCTCAGCTCACTCTTCCATTCTAAATATTACCATTGTTATTATTACAAGCTAGAAAATACTTAATTGCACACAATACAGGGACAGTAACAACACCAAAGACAATGGCAGGAAGACAGAAAAACAGGGAAACCAGTTTCCCCACAGCAAAAAATTAGTACAGGAACCAGAGGGGAATGAAGAGAACAGAAACTCAGATCCAGACTCCAACAAAATGAAGATAAACTATGCCAAAGGACCCAATGAAGCCCACAAGAATAATTTAAAAGAAGACATACTACAAGTACTCAATGAGAATTTTATAGAGATGATACTGGATAGGGTCAACCAAAATGTATAGGAGACACTCAAGAAATTCCAAGACAACAAAAATAGAGAATTTGAAAAAGCAAAAGAAGAAATAAAGGAAACCATAGAAGCACTGTATAAACACCAAAGTGAAAGAGAGAACACAATGAATAAATGGAAAAATGAACTCAGGACAAAAATAGACAACATTAAAGAGGAAACCACCCAGGATATGCTAAACCACAGAAAAAAGAATGAAACAGAACTGCAAAACAAAATGGAAGGCCAATCCAGCAGAATAGAACAAACAGAAGACAGAATCTCAGAACTTGAAGATGAAATGGTAATTAAAGGAAAAACTGAAGAACTATTAATTAAACAACTCAAGACCTGTGAAAAGAAATTGTAAGAACTCACCAAGTCCATCAAAAGACCAAACTTGAGAATCATGGGCATTGAAGAAGGAGAAGTGGTGCAAGCAAAGGGAATGTGTAATATGTTCAACAAAATAATAACAGAACATTTCCCAAATCTAGAGAAAGATATTCCCATACAGATGCAAGAGGCCTCCAGGACACCAAACAGACCAGATCAAAATAGAACTACTCCACGACATATCATCATTAAAACAACAAGTTCAGAAACTAGGGAAATAATATTGAAGGCTGTAAGAGAGAACAAACAAGTAACATACAAAGGTAAACCCATCAAAATCACAGCAGACTTCTCAACAGAAACATTAAAAGCAAGAAGAGTGTGGGGTGAGAACTTCCGGGCACTGAATGAAAATAACTTCAACCCCAGGATACTCTACCCAGCAAAACTATCATTCAAAATAGATGGAGCAATAAAAGTCTTCCATGATAAGCAGAACCTAAAACAATATGTGACCACAAAGCCACCACTACAAAGGATTCTTCAAGGGATTCTGTACACAGAAAGTGACACTCAACTTAACCATGAAAAGACAGGCAGCACCAAACCACAGGAAAAGAAAAAGCAAGACAGTAGAGAGTAACCTCAATTTAGGTACACACAATCAAACCTTCAAACAACTAAGACAACTAAATGACAGGAATCACCACATACCTATCAGTACTAACGCTTAATGTTAATGGACTTAATTCACCCATCAAAAGGCACCGCTTGACAAAATGGATTAAAAAGGAAGATCCAACAATTTTTTGCTTACAGGAGACCCACCTCACTGACAGAAATAAGTATAGGCTAAGAATGAAAGGCTGGAAGATTTACCAAGCCAATGGCCCCCAAAACAGGCAGCAGTAGTAATATTTATCTCTGACAAAGTAGACTTCAAACCTACATTGATCAAATGAGATAAAGAAGAACATTCTGTACTAATAAAAGGGGAAATA
Organism: Castor canadensis; assembly: GCF_047511655.1. Taxonomy (NCBI): domain Eukaryota; kingdom Metazoa; phylum Chordata; class Mammalia; order Rodentia; family Castoridae; genus Castor; species Castor canadensis. The sequence continues at coordinate 81,664,865 of NC_133392.1, forward strand.
GACCAAAAGGAAATAATAATTATCAACTGTATGCACCCAATGTCAATGCACCCAATTTCATCAAACATACCCTGCAAGACCTAAAAGCATATATAAACGCCAACACAGTGGTTGCGGGAGACTTTAACATCCCATTATCATCAATAGATAGGTCATCCAAACAAAAAATCAATAAAGAAATCCTGGATCTAAAATATGCAATAGATCAAATGGAATTAGTTGATGTCTACAGAACATTTCATTCAACTTCTACACAATATACATTCTTCTCAGCAGACCATGGAACCTTCTCCAAAATAGATCATATCCTAGGGCACAAAGCAAGCCTCAGCAAATATAAGAAAATAGAAATTATACCGTGCATACTATCTGATCACAATGCAGTAAAAGTAGAACTCAACAACAAAAATAAAGACAAAAAACATGCAAACAGCTGGAAAATAATTAACTCATTACTTAATGAAAAATGATCAATGATGAAATAAAAGAGGAAATTTAAAAGTTCCTGGAAGTCAATGAAAATGAAATCACAACCTACCGGAACCTATGGGACACAGATAAGGCAGTCCTGAGAGGAAAGTTTATAGCCATGAGTGCATATATTAAAGACTGAAAGATTCCAAATCAATGACCTAATGATACATCTCAAACTCCTAGAAAAACAAGAACAAGCAAATCCTAAAACAAATAGGAGAGAAATAATAAAAATAAGAGCTGAAATCAACGAAATAGAAACCAAAAAAACCATATGAACAATTAATGAAACAAAAAGTTGGTTCTCTGAAAAAATAAACAAGATCGATAGACCCCTGGCAACCTGAATAAAATGAGGAGAGAAAAAACCCAAATTAGTAGAATCAGGAATGCAAAAGGGGAGATAACAACAAACACCATGGAAGTTCAGGAAATCATCAGAGACTTCTTTGAGAACCTATATTCAAATAAATTTGAAAATCTTAAAGAAATGGACAGATTTCTAGATACATATGACCATCCAAACCTGAACCAAGAGGAAATTAATCACCTGAATAGATCTATAACACAAAATGAAATTGAAGCAGCAATCAAGAGTCTCCCCAAAAAGAAAAGTCCAGGACCTGATGGATTCTCTGCTGAATTCTATCAGACCTTTAAAGAAGAACTGATACCAACCCTCCTTAAACTGTTCCATGAAATAGAAAGGGAAGGAAAACTGCCAAACACATTTTATGAAGCCAGTATTACACTTATCCCAAAACCAGGCAAAGACACCTGTAAAAAGGAGAACTATAGGCCAATCACCTTAATGAACATTGACGCAAAAATCCTCAACAAAATAATGGCAAAGTGAACTCAACAACACATCAAAAAGATTATTCACCACGACCAAGTAGGCTTCATCCCAGGGATGCAGGGGTGGTTCAACATACAAAAATCAATAAACGTAATAAACCACATTAACAGAAGCAAAGACAAAAACCACTTGATCATCTCAATAGATGCAGAAAAAGCCTTTGATAAGATGCAACACCATTTCATGATAAAAGCTCTAAGAAAACTAGGAATAGAAGGAAAGTACCTCAACATTATAAAAACTATATTTGACAAACCTACAGCCAGCATTATACTTAAACGGAGAAAAACTGAAACCATTCCCTCTAAAATCAGGAACCAGACAAGGATGCCCACTATCTCCACTCCTATTCAACATAGTACTGGAATTCCTAGCCAGAGCAATTAGGCAAGAAGAAGGAATAAAAGGAATACAAATAGGTAAAGAAACTGTCAAAATATCCCTATTTGCAGATGACATGATCCTATACCTTAAAGACCCGAAAAACTCTACTCAGAAGCTTCTAGACATCATCAATAGCTATAGCAAGGTAGCAGGATATAAAATCAACATAGAAAAATCATTAGCATTTCTATACACTAACAATGAGCAAACGGAAAAAGAATGTATGAAAACAATTCCATTTACAATAGCCTCAAACAAAATCAAATACCTAGGTGTAAACCTAACAAAAGATGTGAAAGACCTCTACAAGGAAAACTATACACTTCTGAAGAAAGAGATTGAGGAAGACTACAGAAAGTGGAGAGATCTCCCATGCTCATGGATTGGTAGAATCAACATAGTAAAAATGTCGATACTCCCAAAAGTAATCTACATGTTTAATGCAATTCCCATCAAAATTCCAATGACATTCATTAAAGAGATTGAAAAATCTACTGTGAAATTTATATGGAAACACAAGAGGCCACGAATAGCCAAGGCAATACTCAGTCAAAAGAACAATGCAGGAGGTATCACAATACCTGACTTCAAACTATATTACAAAGCAATAACAATAAAAACAGCATGGTACTGGCACAAAAACAGACATGAAGACCAGTGGAACAGAATAGAGGATCCAGATATGAAGCCACACAACTATAACCAACTTGTCTTTAACAAAGGAGCTAAAAATGTACGATGGAGAAATAGCAGCCTCTTCAACAAAAACTGCTGGGAGAACTGGTTAGCAGTCTGCAAAAAACTGAAACTAGATCCATGTATATCACCCCATACCAAGATTAACTCAAAATTGATCAAGGATCTTAATATCAGACCCCAAACTCTTAAGTTGATACATTAAAGAGTAGGAAATACTCTGGAGTTAGTAGGTAAAGGTAAGACCTTTCTCAACGAAACCGCAGCAGCACAGCAACTAAGAGATAGTGTAGATAAATGGGACCTCATAAAGCTAAAAAGCCTCTGTTCATCAAAAGAAATGGTCTCTACACTGAAGAGAACACTCACAGAGTGGGAGAAAATATTTGCCAGCTATACATGATACAAAGGACTGATAACCAGAATATATAGGGAACTTAAAAAACTAAATTCTCCCAAAACTAATGCACCAATAAAAAAATGGGCAAGTGAACTAAACAGAACTTTCTCAAAAGAAGAAATTCAAATGGCCAAAAAACACATGAAAAAATGTTCACCATCTCTAGCAATAAAGGAAATGCAAATTAAAACCACGCTAAGATTCCACCTCACCCCTGTTAGAATAGCCATCATTTAGCAACACCACCAACAACAGGTGTTGGCAAGGATTCGGGGAAAAAGGAACCCTCTTACACTGTTGGTGGGAATGTAAACTAGTACAACCACTCTTGAAAAAAATTTGGAGGCTACTTAAAAAGCTAGATATTGATCTACCATTTGATCCAGCAATACCACTCTTGGGGATATACCCAAAAGACTGTGACACAGGTTACTCCAGAGGCCCCTGCACACCCATGTTTATTGTGGCACTATTCACAATAGTCAAGTTATGGAAACAGCCAAGATGCCCCACCACTGATGAATGGATTAAGAAAATGTGGTATCTATACACAATGGAATTTTATGCAGCCATGAAGAAAAACGAAATGTTATCATTCGCTGGTAAATGGATGGAATTGGAGAACATCATTCTGAGTGAGGTTAGCCTAGCCCAAAACACCAAAAATCGTATGTTCTCCCTCATATGTGGACATTAGATCAAGGGCAAACACAACAATGGGATTGGATTTTGAGCACATGATAAAAGCTTTAGCACACAAGGGAGGGGTGAGGATAGGTAAGACACCTAAAACATTAGCTAGCATTTGTTGCCCTTAACGCAGAGAAACTAAAGCAGATACCTTAAAAGCAACTGAGGCCAATAGGTAAAGGGGAGCAGGAGCTAGAGAAGAGGTGAGATCAAAAAGAATTAACCTAGAAGGTAACACACACACATTGGAAATCAATGTGAGTCAATGCTCTGTATAGCTATCCTTATCTCAACCAGCAAAAACCCTTGTTCCTTCCTATTATTGCTTATACTCTCTCTACAACAAAATTAGAAATAAGGGCAAAATAGTTTCTGCTGGGTATTGAGGCGGTGGGGGGAGAGGGAGGGGGTGGAGTGGGTGGTAAGGGAGGGGGTGGGGGCAGGGGGGAGAAATGAACCAAGCCTTGTATGCACATATGAACAATAAAAGAAAAATATATATATATATCATTGAAGTGCTTATTTTGGATTCCAATGACATATAGAAGGGCTCTGAGGAGACTGTTCCAGGAAGGTGGCATCTAAGAATGTTTTGACATAAAATGATATGTGTTTATTCAATCATCCTATTGTCAAAGGTGAAGATAGAAGAAGAAAAACTTTTGAGGTTTGGGGAAGAGTGGCAGTTTTACTGAATGACTGTTAATTTACCAATTTTAATATGATATCATGTAGTAAGTGAGAATATGTGATTGGGAATGCAATGGTAAAATATTATCTCTAAGAAACAGAATAATGAGGTCAGAAATGAAGTTTTGAAGACTGTCTATCATTTTTGATGTGAGAAAGATGCATCACTGTCACTGGGTGGAGAACACAATTATATTGCATGTTGTCACATAAAACTAGAAAAATGAAATATTATAAATAATAGAAAGTGAGCATTAATTAGTAAGAATTCATTAGTTTTCTTAGCTAATGAGGAAATTTTATTTTATATTTTCAGGTTATTTAAAAATAGATGCCTTTTGTTTCACCTCTTGTAATACAAAAAGCTTCGGAAACAATATTCTTATCACTACAAGAAGAAAAACAGCAGACAATGCTGCAAATACCTGACTTCTTTTCCCTGAAAAATACTGCTTCCATTGAAATAATGAAAAGAGCAAGAAAAAGAGTGCACATCAATGGCATTTCTTGGCCTATCAGGGAATTGAGGGTTTACAGCATACCAATAACCTAAAATCTGGGAAAGACAGAGCCGCAGCTGGTATCTGCTTACCTAGAGCAGAAGCCACTGAGCCTTCAATGTTTTGAGAACACTTTAGTGATGATTTTGTGGAGGCTAATGAGGACTAATGTGAGAGTGAGAAATTCCTGGGAGCTATGATCTGGTGGGGATAGGGTCTTACTCTTTCATGGACATTACTTTCTGGAATACACCATGTTATCATTCTGAATTGCAAAGAAAGATCACTTCATGTCTCTAGAAGGGGGGATGAAAGTGACTGGTTAGGAACAGAACCAGAATGTTCTTACCAAATGAGTACTTGCTGGAGGAAGGCTTGGTCAGAGCTATATCTCACTTAGTCGGCAGGAGATTATCAATGTCAGCCCTTCTAAACTTCTTTTCAAACAGAGACGGAATGGTTGTTACCAAGGTCTTCGGCTGTGTAGAGTGGGGAGATGCTTGCAAATGGGTACACAATTTCAGTTTAATATACATTAAGTTCTGAAGCTATAATGGACAATGTGGTAATTACTGTTAACAACCCCCTTCTGTACTTAAAATTTGCTAAGAGAGTAGACTTTAAACTATTTTCATCACACACACACACAGAAGAAGAAGGAAAATAAGCTTTAAGGGGATGCTTACAGCTTGATTGGGATAATCATTTTACAGTGTAGAAGTATACCAAGTCATCATATTATATATCTTAAATGTATACAGCTTTGTTTGTTAAAATGTCTTAGAGGATATGGAGGAGAAGATATTATATATAAGTACAAGAAAGGTTGAAACAAAGTGATGGACTTCCATTAACATAACAATCAATAGTACTGAGCCCAAGATGCGCTGTGCCATCAACTTTGAAATCTGTTATTGCTGTCATGTCAACTGGACCATGAGTGCCAGGTACATTTTTTATGAAGAATTGTACGTCAAGCATTGTAACAATAAATTTTATTTTTATTGCTAGTTAAACCCAGGTCTTAGGTAATGCATATACATTTATAGCAGCTATGATACAGATTTTAGTGACTTATGCATTCCAATACACTGTTAGAAGAATAAACTATCTTATTTATTTTTGCTGAAATATATAAAGGCTGTTTTACTGAATCTTTTGCATGTTTCATATTTGCATATTATGTGGTTTAACTATGCTATAAGTAAATATGCAAACACTCATGCTTTAATATGTTTTTTCTAAAACTTGTCTACGTTAATCAAAGAAAACATGCCAGTGTTCTTGGAGACCTACATGAGATTTGCACATGAATGTTAAGTGCCCAGCACAATATATGATGTTCATTATTTGCCTTTTCAATCTCCTAACATCAATCCTTAACTTTCTGATTCGATTCTGTGTATTCCTAAGAGAAAAATATGTTAGCATGATAATGTCCATTTGGCCTCACATGTAGAATGATCACTGACACATGTGGTTTAAGAGGCCATCTCTATTATGAAAGTGAAAAACTTATTTACTTTAGACTTTACCTCTTTCATTAAATACTTATTACATGCATTACACATTGGTTTTTGTACAATACTGAGCAGATACTATGGTGGTAAACAATACATAGGAATCTCCTGTTTCAATACATATTATATTCATTTGGGGAAATGAGAAAATAAATTTGAAGATTCTTGATTTCAACCTTGGACAAGGTGTGATGGAGGTCTTTATCAGACATCTCAGTGAAAAGAGCAAACAGATGACTTGATATAAATGAATCTAATCCTATTTTCCTAGTCCATTATCCCTAAGGTGGAATACAGCTAAAGTTAAACTTAACTAGTTGACTGAATCTCTTCAAAATCTGATTCCCTTTACTTGCAATCTTTAAGACTACCACCCTTCTTGATTCTGTCAAATGAGAATCAAGCATGGGTATCATTTCCAGGTCATGTACTTCCTCCAGGCTCTAACTCCAATTACTTATCCACTCCTGACAGAGGGAGAAAACAGAAAGGTGCCCAACAAAAGCAAAGTCAACATTGCATAAAAAAACCTACACTAAGAGACATCTTCAGGAGAAACCTGTTCACTATGAAAGTCACCCCATAAAAGTAGCAGAGATTACTCATCCGGCATATGAGCAAATTTCAAGATAACTGCATACAGATTATGAAAACAAGATAATATGCCTCCAAAACACATGAAAACTAACTTCTTTAGATATTATTTTCTGCTCTCCCTGCCTAATTCATCCATAACCTGGAATGTTTTGATAGATGGCAAACTGATCTCTCTTGTTACATTATGAGGACTTCAAAAGGGTCTTCCTCCAGTACAGATTTAGGCAGACAACAAGCCTTTATGAAATGTGAATAATCTCAAAACAACCTCTGTTAACTGGATTAAAATCCCTTGCACAGTGTTACTCCTAGCTTTATTTCTATCCACATCTCCCACACCTTTTTATCTAGAATTTCATGCTTCAGCCATTATAATAATTTTAATTCCCTGTTACTGAATGTTATATAAATTCTCATAAGCTGCTTTCTTTGCCTTGAATAACCTTTTTATAGTGTCCATTTTCTCCCTCATCTCAAGAATTACTCCATCATTTATTTCATTCCTTTTGTTTAGTGATCATATTATCAGTTGTGAATATACTATCTTTATAATATGTATGTTTCAATTTCCTTCAAGTAATTGTGACTAATGGTTTTGTTAAAATGTATAATATAAATAAGGGAAAGGCAGCTCTTATGCATATTCCATAATGTGATCCATAGCATGTTCTTATGAAAAATAATAAGGCATTTATTTTTGTCTTTACAGAAACTGGATCAGCCACATTCCATGATTTTCCACTCTCTTGTAGTCTGGCAGACTCAGATTTATTCTGTAAGTCTCTTTTTATAAATCTTCTCACTTACATTTTGTGCCTTACTTCCTACAACTTTCCTCACATAATGATAAAAGAAAAATGATTGGAAGATATAAAACAATCACCAAATAAATAGGAGAAATTCAAGAGCAACACTGCATAGTTACTGGGAAAATTTTATTAACATGGTAAAATATAGGCACAACTTATTCAATTTGTGGCAACAGAGATTTAAAGAATGCTCCTTACATGATGCAGCAAAATAAATACTTGCTTTGGCAAGTATTTGCCTTAACTTAAAATGGGAATGATGCAATGGATTCATTAAGGGAAGGAGAACAATAAATGATTTTCTCCCTACTACAGATGCTTGCATATTACAAGAAGATCTATAAGAGAGAATAAGAGCTATAAGCACTCACAAGTTATGTGGAGTTATGAATAATATGGCTCTGGGAATCCTCACTGAGTTAAAATATTGGAATCTGTATTACAAAATGTAAGTGCATTGATTTAAAAATGTTTAACTCAACCTTGGCTTCTACAAGAGATATTGAAGTACATGTTAAATTACCATGTTACAAGGCTTTGAAAATAATCAGCATAAAATTCATCGGCATTAATATCCTAATATCAGAAGCAACACACATTAAATTCAAGTTTGTTGAATGTTTTGGAAATTATGACCTGAAAAGTTTATGTTTTTTTTAATAAATAAATCTTGGGAGAACAAATAAGAGTAGCTGGAACACAAACAGAATCTTAAAAATTTGTAGAGTAAAGAAAACTAACATTGAAACCAAGAGAAGGGAAAATTAGGGTAAAGATAAAGAGTAAGTCATTGCTAAATTGACATGGACTATATGGTTATTCACTATCCTCTCACTAATCAGATAAAAACTATCATTGAATGTGCTTGCAGGCTGAAATGTGTTTTGAAATACTGAAGGGCATGCTCATTATTTCAGGAATTAGCAGTAGGATAATGGAAAATCGTGTGAAATGAGAATCGGTCAGGAGAATTTCCTTAGAATTTGGGAGTGGGGTTTGCCATGGAAGATGTAGCAGGGCAAGAATGAGTCATGGGAAAAGAATAATGCCTAATTGGACACTCTGCATAAACAACTTTATTTTACTTACTCTGATAATTTGGTTTTATTCTTTTTGGAATTCTTAGTGATTAAAACTTCAGTGATTTTCCAAAAGGAGCTTAGAAACATCCCCATATCTTTAAATGTCCCTCTATAATTTATCATTCAACCTAAAGCCTCAGTAAAATATTGTTTAATTCTTCCAATAATATTTGCAGTATGTTTTTGTGTCTGAGACCTTGAGCTAGGGGTGTGTGCCCATGTGTGTGTTTGTGGGTGTCTCTCTCTCTCTCTCTCTCTCTCTCTCTCTCTCTCTGTGTGTGTGTGTGTGTGTGTGTGTGTTGAAGAGAAAAGAGATATTACACATTCTGCCACAGAATTTTGAAATGAATAACAGAGACATTTACTAATCAAATAATCACAGAGATATATAAACTTGTAACTTCAGATTTACTGTGAAGTAAATATATATCGTATATTGAAGTCAAATTTTAGGAAAATCCAAACTCATCAGGATGGCTGTTGGAATGCTTTGTTGAGAATGTGACATTTGAGGCTATATTCAGCGGGTAGATGAGTATGAATTAGATAAAAAAAATGCAGATACAGGACAAAACTCCTGGTAAAGGGAAGTGTATCTGTCTAATGGGAAGACAGAAATAACACAGAATATTGAACAAAGGTTAATATAAAGAATTCTTGACTATAATTGGGCTAGTGAGTGATTTGTTAGTAAGAAGTAAATAAAACTTAAACAATTTGTGAATGGAAATTAAAATTGGCAGACAATATCCTGGTAGCACAGGTGGCCACCCAAATAATGTCCCACTTCTCTACAAGTGCAAGAGAGAGGACTTGTCAGAGAAGACACAGCTTTTGTTGGAGGGCAGAAAGGTAACTGACATGCCCCAGTGGGATTGTGCTAAAATTTTTTTCCCCAGAGTATCAAGGAAAGTTGTTCCCTAGAATGTGTTTCTTAGGAAGAATTTCTCTACAAAACAAGCATCAGAGGTAATCTGTTGGCCCTGAGCTGTTCATTTCTACAAACTGTAGGAACATTGTACTAGGGAAGCCATGTCTACTGCAGTGCCTGGCACTGGAGAAGACATCCATGCTGCTGAGGCTGGTCCTATCTACAGCACCCTGCCAGGAGGAGTGTGTCAGACCACAAAGAAAAGGTCTTTCTTTCTGCAAAGTCTTTTATTATCCTCTACTGATAAAACTTACAAGTATGCCAGATGGCTAAGGAAAAATTGTGCCTACCTTCAATCCTGACATGGACAGTGATGTATAGATTTGGTTTTGACAGACAATAAATTAATAACTGTCCAAGGAACTAACTGTGTAGAAGGAGGTTCTAGGCTGGTAAAACAAAATAGATTTGAGGAAATCACTCAAGAATTAGTAGAACTTTTTGAGGGAGATGTGGTTGTGGATGCAGTGTAGCTTTGTTCTGTTCACCCCTCCTCCTGACCCACCACTGTTCGCTCCCATCAAGGAACAAGTTTGGACAGGAAGCTGCACTTTAGCCATGGCTTTTAAAGATACTGGAAAAACCCCTGTGGAGCCAGAGGTGGCAATTCACTAAATTCAAATCACCCTCACCAGCCGCAATGTGAAGTTTCTGGAGAAGGTGGGTGCTGACTTGATCAGAGGTGCCAAGGAAAAGAACCTCATAGTGAAAGGACCAGTCCACATGCTGACCAAGACTTTGAGAGTCACTAGAAGAGAAACACCTTGTGGTGAAGGTTCTAAGACATGGGATAGGTTCCAGATGAGAATCCACAGCAACTCATTGACTTGCACAGCCCTTCTGAGATTGTTAAACAGATTACTTCCATCAGTACTGAGCCAGGAGTGGAGGTTGAAGTCACCACTTCAGATGCCTAAGTCAACTATTTTACTAAACTTAATAAACTGACTTATAAATTGTTTTTTAAAAAAGGGTTAGTAGAAGTTATTCTCCTCATGCATTTGCTTTGAATATAATTTAATGTTTCTATAATATAGAAAGGTGTTCACATATTGAAACAGAAATAATCAAGATTCAGAATACTGGGTATATGGACTGGGTTGTATGACTACCTAACAAATCTCTCTGAACTTCTGACCCTTTATAAAATTAAGTATCTGAAGTTAATACTATCTGAGGCTCCTCTGTAGTTATTATAATATCTGATAATGAAAACAAGAACTTGAATGAGCATCACTAATATGCATACAGTTTTAAGAAAAAATATCCTCAATATTCAAAACTTACAGATAGTTCTACTCTAGCATATATGGTTTATTAAATAGCACTGACATAAATAGTCACAAATATCTGCTAATATATTTTCAATAATATTTACTACAACCCTCAATATGCTGTAAGTATTTCCCTACTGTCTTTGAACAAGGAGTGCCGTCTTGGAGGTTTCCACAGCCCTCTCAGCAGGTCCTAGAGACAGAAATCTCCCCATAGACAAGGCTGATGATACCCTCACCAATGCACACCAGGTAACATAGTGTGACAAGTATTTTAAGTGACTGTTAATGAATGCAAAGCAATAAGTTAAGATAAGAAGGACCCAAAGCTGCAGATAGTATATTAAAATATTCAACTCAACATAAAAAGGATAATTTAACCCAAAGTATAATCTCAAAATAGCTTCAGTTAAGTCAGAGGAGTATTTGTTATAGTATGAAAGGGAAATTCATTATGTTCCTTTGATGTCATGATTTTCAAACAATGGCATCTTCCAATATTGGGTAATATGGAGATGACAATTAGCATTAAAAATATTGTCAGTTTGTAAACTTACCTTAATGATATTTTTAATACATCTAATTAACAAGGGGATGATGAGTTTTAACTATAGTTTAATGTTGTTTTCCTGAAATACTGCTTCACATGCATACATGATAGGGATGGAGAAATTTAGTTAAATTTAAAGATAATCCCTTATGCAAGTCATGAATTTTTTTAAAAAGCCTTGTTCAATACAGCTCTTTTCAATCCCAGATTTTTTTCCCTCACACCTCGTTTTTTTGTGTGTGTTTTCAAATGACCTAGGAAGATGGTGCCAACCCACCAAAGTAAGCACCATTTCCCATGAATTTCTGGATCAGAAAGTAGAGTTTGGTCAGCATACCAAAAATCATTTTCAATAGATTTTATGTCTAGATTTGCTACATAAAAGATGTGAATCCTTGTGTGTTTGTTGTATGTTTTAGGGAGAAAAAAGTGAAAGGAGAATTTTCTGTATAGCAGTACTGGTGTTTAATGCCAACTGTTTTCCAGGTTGCCTCTTGCATTGTCCATTTAATTAACTTAAAGTTGTCCTTCCCTTTATTGCTTTGGTAAATGCAGGTGCAGCTATAGTTCACTTCTTTGGTGTGACTGACAAATGTTTTCTTAGGGACATGTTAGATTTTCAAAGTCTTCATTCCATTAAATTCTATGGAGAAGATATATCTAGAATAAACAGAACATAAATGAGGAGAGGAGTTTTAGCAAACAGAGCATCACTCACTGATTACCAATACCGCAGAAGAGCTCTAACTAAAGGGAAGCTACCAAAGATCATCACGGCATCAACCACCAAAGTCAGAAGTTCATGCATTTCCACCTGATGCACCTGTCAGAGTTTCAAAGGAAAACACCACAGTCAAGGATTAGATGTAAGAATAATTTTATTCAAATATAGAACAAAGAAAGCAATGCCATTTCCACCACTATGCATAGGTCCCCTACAGCTTGTGTTCCTATTTCCATTGTAATCTTGGGGGTTGGTACCAGTGGGAAGGGGGAGGATATACGGAAATGGTGTAGGAGGATGAATATGGTACAAATATCGAATAAACAGCTTTAGCAATGTAGCAGGATACAGAAATCAAGTTACAAAAATCAGTAGCCTTTCTATATGCCAATGATGAAAAAATTGAGAAAGAATATAGGAAAGCAATTTCATTTACAATAGCCTCCAAAAAAATCAAATACCTAGGAATAAACTTAAAGATAAAATGACCTCTACAAGGAGGACTACAAACCACTAAAGAAAGAGATCTAAGAAATATACAAAAGATGGAAAGATCTCCCATGCTCATGAACAGGCAATCAACATATTAAAAATGGCTCGAATACCAAAATAAATGGAGAAATACATACACATATGGATGCATAAATAAATGCATGAATGGATTTATTCACATATATATGTATTTATTGATAGTTCTATGTATGTATTTACTTTTTCCTTCATTTATGTATTAATTTGTGCATTCTTTCATTCGTTTATGTTATGTGTTTAGATATTCAAGTATTTATAAAGCCATTAATTTATGTATTTTCTCATTTGCATATTTGTGCATTTATTGATGTGTGTATATACTTATTTTTATTATTTGGTTATGTGTGTGTGAGTGAGTGTGTGAGTGTGTATGTCTCTGTGTGAGAGAGTGTGTATATGTGTGAGTGTGTGCATGTGTGTGAGTGTATGTGTGTTAGTGTGCATGTGTGTTAGAGTATGTGGGTTTATGTGTGTGAGTATATATTTGTGTAAGTGTGTGAATTCTGCGTATGTTTGAGGGTGTGTGTGTGTGAGTATATATGTGTGGGGATGATTTTGTGTGTGTGAAAGTGGGTGTGTATGTGTGTGACTTGGTGTATGTTTGTGAGAGGGTGTGGGAGTGTATGTGTGTGAGTATATATATGTGTGTGAGTATATGTGTGTGTGTATCTGTGTGTGTGTGATTCTATTTGTGTATGTATGTATGTGTGTGAGTTTGTGTATGTCTGTGTGTTAGGTGTATGTGTGTGCATGTTTGTGTGTGGGGTGTCTGTGTGACAGAGTGTGTGTGTGATTGTGTGTGTGTGTTGTGCACTTTCCAGTTTTTGCCCGTGAATTATAGGCAGGGCAATGCCCCTGATCTCTGTCCTGATTCTCTAGCTAAACAGATATGAGCCTGTGGAGTCCAGCTGGAATAAGAAAACCTGCTTTCAGGTGTACTCAGAACTCAAACTCAAGACCTTTCACTTCTAGGCCAGTGCACTATGGAATTAGCTATCTCACTAGCTGCTTCCTACTGGAGGTTTGGCCCCTCTATATTCCTTTTATCCCCAAGACATGCCAGGGAGAAGAAACCAGGGATGAAGCAAGCTGGCCAATGCAATTCCTAATTTTTTGAAGATTCTGGGCCATCAAAAAATAGAAATACATAGATGAATCAATAAATACATAAGTTACTACATAATGAATAAATAAATAAGTGAATACAGAAATAAACACCTACATCCATCACTAACGGCTAAGGCTAGAACTGCACTGGACAGCTTGCTTCATCCCCTCCTTTCTTTTCATTAGAGGGCCTGCACCTGCTCCTGAGGCTGAACCAGAACTCCATGTGTCCTGAGCACCACCTGCTGGTCCTGAGCATCCCCCAAGGGAAGTTTTGGTTAGGGCTCACTCACAATGATGTCCCTGTAATGTATCTTCAACAGTAATACACGGCTGTATACTCATCTCTCTAGCTGCTTATTTGCAGATACAGCATGTTCTTGTCATCTCTGGAAATGGTGAAAACATACATTATATTCTGTGATGTGACAATTAGTTTTGTTTCTAATGCATGCAACCTAATCCAGCCCCTACCCTGGAGCCTGTCGAGCCCACTTCTTGAGGTAATTGCTGAAGATAAATCCAGATGCTGCACAGGAAAGACTCAGGGCCCCTCAGGCTGCACCAAGCCTCCCCGACTTCAACAGCTGTACCTCACATTGGACACTTGCAATGACAGAGAATCCTGGTCAGGAAACTGTCACACACACTGTTACTCTCACTCATGTCTACACACATAAACTTAGTATCCCTTTTCTACACAAATAACCTTTTAAATAGTCACAAGAAAACCCAGCTCAGCCCCAAGTCCAGGTAGAGTGGTCTGCATTCAGTGTTGATTGCTGAATGGGATCAGCTGGGAGTCTAGAGCAGGCTTCTTTCCCTCAAGTGCAGGGTCAGGGTTGGGCTGGTTTTATGAGCAGAGGGAGAATCTATTTGCAGGTCCTCCTGCTATATATCAGTCTCAGGGTAGAGTTCTCAAAGAGGTCAAACCAGAGCAGATGTGAGAGTGCTGGGACAGTTTGACATTAATGATAGCATAGAAAAAATATGATAAACCTGCCACCTGTGCTGATGTTCAACTCTAATTCTAGTTAATAGCATAGTAAGATATTTGGCTCAATTTTGAGGCCATCTTGGGATACACTGTCAAAAAATATGATTTCTCATCATGTTTTTCTGCCTTGTTGGGTATTTTGCATATCTCAATAGGTATCAATCCTTCATTGTATTTATTTCTTTTTTTTTCATTTTTTTTTCATTTTTCTTTTATTATTCATATGTGCATAAAAGGCTTTGTTCATTTCTCCCTCCTGCCCCACCCCCTCCCTTACCACCCACTCCACCCCCTCCCGCTCCCCCCCTCAATACCCAGCAGAAACTATTTTGCCCTTATTTCTAATTTTGTTGTAGAGAGAGTATAAGCACTAATAGGAAGGAACAAGAGGTTTTGCTGGTTGAGATAAGGATAGCTATACAGGGCATTGACTCACATTGATTTCCTGTGAGTGTGTGTTACCTTCTAGGTTAATTCTTTTTGATCTAACCTTTTCTCTAGTACCTGGTCCCCTTTTCCTATTGGCCTCAGTTGTTTTTAAGGTATCTGCTTTAGTTTCTCTGCGTTAAGGGCAACAAATGCTAGCTAGTTTTTTAGGTGTCTTACCTATCCTCACCCCTCCCTTGTGTGCTCTCACTTTTATCAGGTGCTCATAGTCCAATCCCCTTGTTGTGTTTGCCCTTGATCTAATGTCCACATATGAGGGAGAACATATGATTTTTGGTCTTTTGGGCCAGGCTAACCTCACTCAGAATGATGTTCTCCAATTCCATCCATTTACCAGCGAATGATAACATTTCGTTCTTCTTCATGGCTGCATAAAATTCCATTGTGTATAGATACCACATTTTCTTAATCCATTCGTCAGTGCTGGGACATCTTGGCTGTTTCCATAATTTGGCTATTGTGAATAGTGCCACAATAAACATGGATGTGCAGGTACCTCTGGAGTAACAGTCTTTTGGGTATATCCCCAAGAGTGGTATTGCTGGATCAAATGGTAGATCGATGTCCAGCTTTTTAAGTAGCCTCCAAATTTTTTTCCAGAGTGGTTGTACTAGTCTACATTCCCACCAACAGTGTAAGAGGGTTCCTTTTTCCCCGAATCCTTGCCAACACCTGTTGTTGGTGGTGTTGCTGATGATGGCTATTTTAACAGGGGTGAGGTGGAATCTTAGTGTGGTTTTAATTTGCATTTCCTTTATTGCTAGAGATGGTGAGCATTTTTTCATGTGTTTTCTGGCCATTTGAATTTCTTCTTTTGAGAAAGTTCTGTTTAGTTCACATGCCCATTTCTTTATTGGTTCATTAGTTTTGGGAGAATTTAGTTTTTTAAGTTCCCTGTATATTCTGGTTATCAGTCCTTTGTCTGATGTATAATTGGCAAATATTTTCTCCCACTCTGTGGGTGTTCTCTTCAGTTTAGAGACCATTTCTTTTGATGAACAGAAGCTTTTTAGTTTTATGAGGTCCCATTTATCTATGCTATCTCTTAGTTGCTGTGCTGCTGGGGTTTCATTGAGAAAGTTCTTACCTATACCTACTAACTCCAGAGTATTTCCTACTCTTTCTTGTATCAACTTAAGAGTTTGGGGTCTGATATTAAGATCCTTGATCCATTTTGAGTTAATCTTGGTATAGGGTGATATACATGGATCTAGTTTCAGTTTTTTGCAGACTGCTAACCAGTTTTCCCAGCAGTTTTTGTTGAAGAGGCTGCTATTTCTCCATCGTATATTTTTAGCTCCTTTGTCAAAGATAAGTTGCTCATAGTTGTGTGGCTTCATATCTGGATCCTCTATTCTGTTCCACTGGTCTTCATGTCTGTTTTTGTGCCAGTACCATGCTGTTTTTATTGTTATTGCTTTGTAATATAGTTTGAAGTCAGGTATTGTGATACCTCCTGCATTGTTCTTTTGACTGAGTATTGCCTTGGCTATTCGTGGCCTCTTGTGTTTCCATATAAATTTCACAGTAGATTTTTCAATCTCTTTAATGAATGTCATTGGAATTTTGATGGGAATTGCATTAAACATGTAGATTACTTTTGGGAGTATCGACATTTTTACTATGTTGATTCTACCAATCCATGAGCATGGGAGATCTCTCCACTTTCTGTAGTCTTCCTCAATCTCTTTCTTCAGAAGTGTATAGTTTTCCTTGTAGAGGTCTTTCACATCTTTTGTTAGGTTTACACCTAGGTATTTGATTTTGTTTGAGGCTATTGTAAATGGAATTGTTTTCATACATTCTTTTTCCGTTTGCTCATTGTTAGTGTATAGAAATGCTAATGATTTTTCTATGTTGATTTTATATCCTGCTACCTTGCTATAGCTATTGATGATGTCTAGAAGCTTCTGAGTAGAGTTTTTTGGGTCTTTTTGGTATAGGATCATGTCGTCTGCAAATAGGGATATTTTGACAGTTTCTTTACCTATTTGTATTCCTTTTATTCCTTCTTCTTGCCTAATTGCTCTGGCTAGGAATTCCAGTACTATGTTGAATAGGAGTGGAGATAGTGGGCATCCTTGTCTGGTTCCTGATTTTAGAGGGAATGGTTTTAATTTTTCTCTGTTAAGTATAATGCTGGCTGTAGGTTTGTCATATATAGCTTTTATAATGTTGAGGAACTTTCCTTCTATTCCTAGTTTTCTTAGAGCTTTTATCATGAAATGATGTTGGATCTTATCAAAGGCTTTTTCTGCATCTAGTGAGATGATCAAGTGGTTTTTGTCTTTGCTTCTGTTGATGTGGTTTATTACATTTATTGATTTCCGTATGTTGAACCACCCCTGCATCCCTGGGATGAAGCCTACCTGGTCATGGTGAATAATCTTTTTGATGTGTTGCTGAATTCGATTTGCCATTATTTTGGTGAGGATTTTTGCATCAATGTTCATTAAGGAGATTGGTCTATAGTTCTCCTTTTTACAGGTGTCTTTGCCTGGTTTTGGGATAAGTGTAATACTGGCTTCATAAAATGTGTTTGGCAGTTTTCCTTCCCTTTCTATTTCATGGAACAGTTTAAGGAGGGTTGGTATCAGTTCTTCTTTAAAGGTCTGATAGAATTCAGCAGAGAATCCATCAGGTCCTGGACTTTTCTTTTTGGGGAGACTCTTGATTGCTGCTTCAATTTCATTTTGTGTTATAGGTCTATTCAGGTGATTAATTTCCTCTTGGTTCAGTTTTGGATGATCATATGTATATAGAAATCTGGCCATTTCTTTTCGATTTTCAAATTTATTTGAATATAGGTTCTCAAAGTAGTCTCTAATGATTTCCTGGACTTCCATGGTGTTTGTTGTTATCTCCCCTTTTGCATTCCTAATTCTACTAATTTGGGTTTTTTCTCTCCTCATTTAAGTCAGGTTTGCCAGGGGTCTATCGATCTTGTTTATTTTTTCAAAGAACCAACTTTTTGTTTCATTAATTCTTTGTATGGTTTTTTTGGTTTCTATTTCGTTGATTTCAGCTCTTATTTTTATTATTTCTCTCCTTCTATTTGTTTTGGGATTTGCTTGTTCTTGTTTTTCTAGGAGCTTGAGATGTATCATTAGGTCATTGATTTTGGATCTTTCAATCTTTTTAATATATGCACTCATGGCTATAAACTTTCCTCTCAAGACTGCCTTAGCTGTGTCCCATAGGTTCCGGTAGGTTGTGTTTTAATTTTCATTGACTTCTAGGAGCTTTTTAATTTCCTCTTTTATTGCATCGATGATCCATTCTTCCTTAAGTAATGAGTTATTTAGTTTCCAGCTGTTTGCATGTTTTTTGTCTTTACTTTTGTTGTTGAGTTCTACTTTTACTGCATTGTGGTCAGATAGTATGCATGGTATTATTTCTATTTTCTTATATTTGCTGAGGCTTGCTTTGTGCCCTAGGATATGATCTATTTTGGAGAAGGTTCCATGGGCTGCTGAGAAGAAGGTATATTGTGTAGAGGTTGGATGAAATGTTCTGTAGACATCTACTAGGTCCACTTGATCTATTGCATATTTTAGATCTTGGATTTCTTTATTGAATTTTTGTTTGGATGACCTATCTATTGATGATAATGGAGTGTTACAGTCTCCCACAACCACTGTGTTGGCGTTTACATATGCTTTTAGGTCTTTCAGTGTATGTTAGATGAAATTGGGTGCGTTGACATTGGGTGCATACAGGTTGATGATTATTATTTCCTTTTGGTCTATTTCCCCTTTTATTAGTATGGAATGTCCTTCTTTATCTCGTTTGATCAATGTAGGTTTGAAGTCTACTTTGTCAGAGATAAGTATTGCTACTACTGCCTGTTTTCAGGGGCCATTGGCTTGGTAAATCTTCTTCCAGCCTTTCATCCTAAGCCTGTGCTTATTTCCGTCATTGAGATGAGTCTCCTGTAAGCAACAAATTGTTGGATCTTCCTTTTTAATCCATTTTGTCAAACGGTGTCTTTTGATGGGTGAATTAAGTCCATTAACATTGAGCGTTAGTACTGATAGGTATGTGGTGATTCCTGCCATTTAGTTATCTTAGTTGTTTGAAGGTTTGATTGTGTGTACCTAACTTGATGTTATTCTCTACTGTCTTGCTTTTTCTTATCCTGTGGTTTGGTGCTGCCTGCCTTTTCATGGTTAAGTTGGGTGTCACTTTCTGTGTACAGGATCCCTTGCAGAATCTTTTGTAATGGTGGCTTTGTGGTCACATACTGTTTTAGTTTCTGCTTATCATGGAAGACTTTTATTGCTCCGTCTATTTTGAATGATAGCTTTGCTGGGTAGAGTATCCTGGGGTTGAAGTTATTTTCATTCAGTGCCCGGAAGATCTCACCCCACGCTCTTCTGGCTTTTAATGTTTCTGTTGAGAAGTCTGCTGTGATTTTGATGGGGTTACCTTTGTATGTTACTTGTTTTTTCTCTCTTACAGCCTTCAATATTCTTTCCTTAGTTTCTGAACTTGTTTTAATGATGATATGTCGTGGAGTAGTTCTATTTTGATCTGGTCTGTTTGGTGTCCTGGAGGCCTCTTGCATCTGTATGGGAATATCTTTCTCTAGATTTGGGAAATTTTCTGTTATTATTTTGTTGAATATATTACGCATTTCCTTCGCTTGCACCTGTTCTCCTTCTTCGATGCCCATGATTCTCAAGTTTGGTCTTTTGATGGAGTCAGTGAGTTCTTGCATTTTCTTTTCACAGGTCTTGAGTTGTTTAATTAATAGTTCTTCGGTTTTTCCTTTAATTACCATTTCATCTTCAAGTTCTGAGATTCTGTCTTCTGTTTGTTCTATTCTGCTGGATTGGCCTTCCATTTTGTTTTGCAGTTCTGTTTCATTCTTTTTTCTGAGGTTTTCCATATCCTGGCAGTTTTCTTCTTTAATGTTGTCTATTTTTGTCCTGAGTTCATTTATCTGTTTATTCATTGGGTTCTCTCTTTCACTTTGGTGTTTATGCAGTGCTTCTATGGTTTCCTTTATTTCTTCTTTTGCTTTTTCAAATTCTCTATTTTTATTGTCTTGGAATTTCTTCAGTGTCTCCTGTACATTTTGGTTGACCCTATCCAGTATCATCTCTATAAAATTCTCATTGAGTACTTGTAGTATGTCTTCTTTTAAATTATTCTTGTGGGCTTCATTGGGCACTTTGGCATAGTTTATCTTCTTGGAGTCTGGATCTGAGTTTCTGTTCTCTTCATTCCCCTCTGGTTCCTGTACTAATTTTTTGCTGTGGGGAAACTGGTTTCCCTGTTTTTTCTGTCTTCCCATCATTGTCCTTGCTGTTGTTACTGTCTCTGTACTGTGTGCAATTAAGTATTTTCTATCTTGTAATAATAACAATGGTAATATTTAGAATGGAAGGGTGAGCTGAGATGGAAAGCAAGAAGTTAAAAAAAAGAGGAAAACAAATATACAGACAGGATTGAGAAAGCAGAATAAGATATCAGACAAGAGAGTTTCAAAGGTATAAACAGGGAGTGTTAGTGTACTAATTGACAGTAAGCTGAACAGACATTAGAGAGACAGAGAGAGGATTGAAAATCAAAGATAAAAAAAATAAGTAAATGAAAATAATATCTATATATAAAAATGAATTAAAATAAAATAGAAAATAGAAAATTAAAAAAAAAACAAAAAAGCTTTCAAGTTTATATGCAATGCAGTTTCAGTCTTAATAATTTGGGTGTCCGTTTCAATCTCCAGTCCTGGGTTTGGTGCCTCAGATGTTGTTCTGTAGTTGTCTCATCAAAGGGGATGCATATAGTAGAACAAAACTACACACACACACACACACACACACACACACACACACACACACACAAAAGCCCCACCAAGTGTCCCAAGTTCAAATGCAATACAGTTTCAGTAAGTTTTTCGGCTTACAGGTGTAATTCAGTTGTTCTCTCATCAAAGGTAGGGAGAAAAAGAAAAAAAAGTGTCTGGAGACAGTTCTGAGTGTGGTTCTGCAACTGTGGCTTGCCTGCCTGCTGCTCTCTGCCTGTAGCTGGCTGCGTTATTTATGCAGATCTCTGGGGTGAGGTAGCACTCACCTGGTCCCACAGGCTTTGTTTGCTCAGAGTTCTCCTGTGCGGGAGCCTCTGCTACAGGCTTTCCCCTTTCCAAGCAGTGGGAAAGGTGACACTGCCCCTGCATTGTCAGGCCTGTGTGTTTATTTACAGTTCATGTGGGAGGTGGGTCTTCCCCCTCTCCTCTAAAGTTTTCCTCCCACTGCCACTTTCACAAGCTTTCCTGCTCCTGCTTACTGGGCGGTGCTGCTGCTCCTGCCGGCTGCCATGTTTATTTACAGTTCACGTGGGAAGTGGGTCTTCCCTGCTCTCCTGTGGAGTTTAATTTAATTGTAAATAATCTATCTACATAGCTGGAAGAAATCATTCTAAGCCTTACTTATTTTCTTTTAGCTTTTCATTTTTCAGCTTTAGAAGTTATGGTTTGGATTGCAAATTATTTTAATATTTCCTTAAAAATGTACATATTACATTTCTGATATATGTATTAAAAGCTGTAGAACAATGGGGTTGGATTAAGGAGTGAGGGAGAGTAATAGATGGTGTTGAACTGAGCAAAGTAAAGTATAAACAAAGCAGAATACACTGAGAACACCTTTGAAAATATATTTATAAACTAATAATAAATTATAGGATGCAAAATAGATACAGAATGTTGGAAGAAGTATTTGTGGGATAGGGAATGGTTAAGGAGGAGATTAAAGTGAGAGAATATGGTTGATGGACTTCATACATTTTTAAGAAGGAGAACAAGAAAACCACTTGCAATTGCTTCAAGTGGGGCAGGAAGGGGTCCAGGTGGAGAGAACATGGGGAAATCTATGCAATGTAAAATGTAAGCACACTTGGAACTGTCACAATGAATCCCCCATGTACAACAAATATATCCTAATTTTAAACAGCAGACAAACAGCGATATAAATAACTCTATATGCTGAGGGGGAAGTGAAATTATCATATGCATGTACAGTTATTTTATGTAAAGAAAAATCTAGGGCTAGGAACATAGTAGATGCCCTTCCTAGCAAGCACAAGGCCCTGAGATCCAACCCCAGTACCATCAAAAACAAGAAAGAAAGCAAATATACATTAATTTATGTGTTTTGTGTTTATCATTGATCCACTTTTAACTTGTTTATATTTTTCTATTTTTCTTTCTTCTTACTGAATACATACTAATAAAGATTAGAAGTAGATTCATATCACTTCAAATGGTTAGAAATGTTAAGAAACCAGTGTCACATTTTTCCATTTGAGAGAGTATGAGATACAAAGTTGTTGGATTAAAATGATTGGATTAGGTAGCATGTGCAATCATGTGACTGCTGTGAGGCCTAAAAACACCACAGAGAGACAACTTTGCTCACTTGCCTTTTCACTAGAATTCTGGATGGATATTGAAATAATGTTTTCTTTTGTTTAGGTGCTCTGATGGCACTTCAGACCTCTTCTTTATTAGGTAAGTAATCTAACCTCACTACCATGGTGGGGTTTTTTTTGTGTGTGTCTTTTTTCTGTTTTTATCAGGATTTTTGTTGTATTTTTTTTTATTCATTTATTCACATGTGCATACATTGTTTGGGACACTTCTGCCCCCTAACCCGCCCTCTCCCTCTCCCTCCCACCCTCCCCCCTTCCAGGAAGAACGTGTTCTGCCTTAACTCTAATTTTATTGAAGAGGAAACATAGCAATAATAAGAAAGACAAAGCGTTTTTGCAAGTTAAGATAAGGATAGCTATACAGGGACATTCCTAGCATTGCTTCCATGTACAAATGTGTTACAACCCAAGTTGATTCATCTCTCACTGGCATTTTCACTAGTTCCTGATCCCCTCCTTATATTGACCTCTGTTGCTTTAAAGTTTCTACATTAGTTCCTCTGGAGTGCAGACATCAAACGCTTTCATGTTTTGGGTTTTCTACTTATCCCCATACCTCCCATATGTGCTCTCCCCTTGTCATGTGACTGAAGTCCAACAACGTTGCTGTATTTGCCCTAGATCTAAAGTCTGCATATGAGGGAGAACATACAATTTTTGGTCTTCTGAGCCTGGCTAACATCGATCAGAATGAAGTTCTCCAGTTCCATCCATTTACCTGCAAATGATAAGATTTCATTCCTCTTCATGGATGAGTAAAATTCTTTTGTGTATAAACATCACATTTTCTTGATCCATTCATTAGTACTGGGGCATTTTGGTTGTTTCCATAACTTGGCTATTATGAATACTGCTGCAATAAACATGGGTGTGCAGGTGCTTCTGGGGTAACCTGTGTTACATTTCTTTGGGTATATCTCCTAGAGTGGGGTTCCTGGGTCATTTGGCAGATCTATGTTTAGATTTTTAAGAAGCCTCCAAATTTTTTTCTGAAGTGGCTGCATTAGCTTGCATTCCCACCAGCAGTGTAGGAAGGTCCTTTTTTCCCCACATCCTCGCAAATACCTGTTTTTGATTATGGCTATTCTAACAGAGGTGAAGTGGAATTTCAGTGTGGTTTTGATTTGCATTTACTTTATGGCTACAGATGGTGAGCATTTTTGTATGTGTTTTTTGGACAGTTGTATTTCTTCTTTTGAGAAAGTTCTGTTCAGTTGCCCATTTCTTAATTGGTTCATTGATTTTGGGAGAGTTTAGTTTCTTAACTTTCCTGTATATTCTGGTTATCAGTCCTTTGTCTGATGTATAGCTGGCAAATATTTTCTCCCACTCTGTGGGTGGTCTCTTCAGTTTAGAGACTATTTCTTTTGTTGTGCAGAAGCCCAACAAACATAGTTTTATGAAGTCCCATTTGTCCATCCTTTCTCTTAGTTGCTGAGATGCTGGGGTTCTATTGAGGAAGTCCTTGCCTATACCTATTACTTCCAAAGTGTTTCTTGGTCTTTCCTGTACCAACTTCAGAGTTTCTGGTCTGATATTAAGGTTCTTGATCAATTTTGAGTTGACACTAGTACAGGGTGATAAACATGGATCTAGTTTCAATATTTTGCAGACTAATAACCACTTTTCCCAACAACATTTGTTGAAGAGGCTGTCTTTTCTCCTCATATATTTTTAGCGCCTTTGTCAAAAATAAGGGGTATAGTTGTATGGATTCATATCCGGGTCCTCTGTCCTGTTCAACTGGTCTTTATGTCTGTTTTTGTGCCAGTACCATGCTGTTTTTATTGCTATTGTTTTGTAATATAGTTTGAATTCAGGTATTGTGATACCTTCAGCATTGTTCTTTTTGCTGAGTATTGCATTAGCTATTAGTGGTCTCATGTGTTTCCAAATGAATTTCCTGGTAGATTTTTCAATCTCTTTCATGAATGTCATTGAGATTATGATGGGAATTGCATTAAACATGTACATTGCTTTTTCTATGTTGATACTACTAGTCCACGAGCATGGGAGATCTCTCCACCTTTTGTAGTCTTCAGGGGTTTGTAGTTCTCCTTCTGGAGGTCAATCACATCCTTTGTTAAGTTTACTTCTAGGAATTTGTACTACTTTGCAATGCTCACTCAGAGGAAACTCTGCGTGTGGCACTGGGAACTGCAAATGACCATATAATTTTCCTTGAATATCACAAAGATTAGCTTATAAGTGGGAAGCAGAGGTGGATAGGGTTCAGTAAAAACCAGAAGTTGGTATAATGGTTGAGATAGATGCTAAGCTGTTGGATCTGAAAAAACAAAAAATGAGTCATAGATGCAGGGAATTCAGATGCTGAATCTGGTGTTGCAGCAAATGTTTTAATTAATTCCTAAAGGGACAGACAGTTCTCAAAGTAGAAATACAACTGGCAATAAATACATAAAGAAATGTTCAATGTCCTTAGCTGTAAAGAAAATGCAAATGAAAGCAACATTGTGATACAATTTCTCTTCAGTCATAATATCTATCGCAAAAAAAGAGAAAGAAATACAAGTGGTGTTAATTTTGCATAGCAAAGGGATCCCTTTGAAACTCTTGGCAGGGATATAATTTAGTGCACCCACTAAGGAAACCAGTGTGAAGTGTCCCAGAAAGAAAGAAACAAACAAACAAATACAAGACATCAACAAAGAAAAAACCTATCTCACAACTGTGTTAAATTACATGTTGGCATGTTCCTGTAAGAATGTAAGTCAGCCATAAGAGAGATTGCTGTTCACCCATGTTTATTGCGGCAATGTTCACAATACCCAATTAAGGAATTTTCCTAATGTGGCAATTGCAGATGAATGGATAAAGATAAGATATATTTACACCACAGTATCATTCAGTTATAAAGAATAATGATCATCTCACTTGTAGGAAAATGAATGGAAGGAGATATAAGGCTTAACAAAATAAGCCAGTGTTAGAAAGAAGTGTGCCACAAGTTCGATGACATATGTAAACACTAGATATAGTGAAAGAATGGACACAGACATGAAGGACTATTGGGAGCAACTGGAAATAGGGGCATGAAAGAGATGGTGATGTGAGGAGTGTAACAATGCAGACTGTGGTAAGCTTGGACAAAAAGTCAAAATGAATCCCATTTGAAAGATATAAATTTTTAAATATCAAATTGGAGTGTAGAGAATGAAAAGGGCAGTAATCCAAATGTGGTTTTCAGCTACAAGTCTCCCACACAGAATGAAATTAGTTGTAAATCGAGTGCTAGCAAGTGAAGATTAAGTAGAGGTATTAGAGCAAAGAAAAATATACTAAGAAATAACAACAGAACATGCAAAAAATGTGGCACACCATCAAAGTCCTAACTGAGAAATTGTGGGCATAGAGGAAGGAGAAGAGATAGCATTTAAAGGCAAGGATAATACATTCAATAAAAGAACAACAAGAAACTTTCCCAATCTTGTGATAGAGAGGGACATCCAGACAAGGAAGCTTTTAGACCACCAAACAGGCAAGGTCAGAAAAAGAATCAGTCCAAGACATATTATATTTAAAACACAAAATACACAGAATTGTAAGAAAGAAGACATAAGTCAATTATAAAGGCAAACCCACATGAATTAGAACAGATTTCTCAAAAGAAACTCTAAAATCAATGAGGGTAGGGAATATTTACCTAGATTAATGTGTCTAACAGAGCTACCCTTCAGAAAGATGAAAGAAAAACTTACCAAGATTAAAAAAAACTAAAGAAATTTATGAAAAGTAAATGAACACAACAGGAGATACTTAATGGAATGGTAAAAACTGGAAGATCAATATAGACAAGCAAGGATAATACAATGAAAATAAATCCCCTTACCAGAGTAGAGCAGCAAATGAGGACAAGCAAAGAAGCAAGTATCTATCATAAAACAAGAAATAGACAGGAGATACAATATACCACTTTATAATAACAATGAATTTTAATGGTCTACATTCTCTAATGAAAGACTGTGAACAGCAAGTTAGATTAACATGCTCAACCCAATTATCTATTGCTTACAACAAATGCACATCACTGACAAAGACAAATGTATGTTTAGTTTGAAAGGATGAGAAAGGAACTTCCAAACATATGGATCCTGTAATCAGGCAGGAGAAGTTATAGTCATCCCTAATTAAAACAGACTTCAAAACAGGGTTAGTCAAATGAGATAAAGAAGTCCACTTCATACTGATGAAGGGCAAAGGTCATCAAGATGAGATAATAATTGATAGCATAAAACAACAAACACAAACAAAAAAAAAGCAAAAAAAAAAAACAACAAACAAAGCATACTGAATTTTATTAAACAAATACTAAGGATTAAAAGCATAGATGGAGCTTCAAACAATGACGGGGGAAGAATTTAAGACTTGACTCTCACCAATAGAACATCCAGACAAAAAAAATAAAAGAAAAACAGCAAACAAACTTGAGAATAAATTGATGCTATAGATCAAACATTTTTTACAGACTTCTACAGAATATTGTATCCACCAGTTCCACAATGCATATTATCATCATCATTCCATAGAACATTTTCCAAAAGAATATTTTAGTACATAAAGCAAGTCTTAAACATTAAAATAGAGAAATTTAAGTGTCCCCTGTATTCTGTCAGAAAATAATTGCAAATGTAGAAAGCAATAGCAAATGAAACTACAGTAAGTATTCACACAATTGGAGGTCTAACAATATATTGTTGAATGGCCAGTGCATCAGCAAATAAAGTGGAAGGGGAAATCAATAATTTCTTAGAATGTAATGAAAAGAAACACAACTTACAATAACCTTTTGCATACAACAGAGGCAGTTCTAAGAGGAAAGTGTACCTATGAGCATCAACATGAAAAAAAAAATCAGGGAGATCTAAAATAAGTAATGTAATGGTGGGCAAAAAACTCTTACAAAAACAAGAGTAAGCCAAACACCAAATTAGTAGGTAGAAAGATGGAGTAACAAGTAGGATATAAAATGATGAAAAGGAAAATAAAAATAGAAAGTACAGAGAATGATTGCAACAAAAACTTGGTTCATTGAAAAAAGAACAAAATGATAATCAGCTGAAATAACCAGGAGGAGAGGGAAGACTCAAGTTTATAAGATTAGAGATAAAGAGATATCAAAATAAACACAAGTGAAATACAGGGGATAATTATGTAATGCTTTAAATACTTATATTGTACTAAGATTAAAAGTCAAGAAGAGTGGATAAATTTTAGGATGCATTTAATCTGCCACAATGGAACCTGGAGGATATAAATACATTAAGTGGATTGATAAAAAGCAGTAAGTTTGAAGCTGTAATAAAAAGTCTCCAAAAAAAGAACCCAGGCTGGGATAAATTCCCTGCTGAATTCTATCAGATATTTAAAGAAAAACTAACACAATGATCTTCAAACTACTCCATAACATAGAAATGGAATGAAAGCTACCAAAAATAGTAAAGATATCATATACCATTATCAAGGTGTTACATTCTAAGGATTCAAGGATCGTTCAGGGCAAATCAATTAATGTAACACACCACTAAAACAGAAACAAGAAGAAAATTACTTGGTTATTCAAATAGATGCCAAAAAGTCTTTGACAAAATTCAAAATACTTTCATGATAAGAGCTCTTGGAGAATTCAGAATAGAAAGAATATATATCAATAAATAAAGTCTATATTTGACAAACATAATCAAAATCATATTAATGGGAAAATGGAAATCATTTCCTCTGAAGACAGGAACATGATAAAGTTGTTCTTCTCCCCACAATTATTCAATATTATGTCTGAATTCCTGGCCAGATCAATAAAGAAATAAAAAGAAAGGATTGAAATTGGCAAGGGATTCAAATAGGAAGAATAATTCAAAATGTCTCTAGTTAAAGGTGTTATGATGCTATGCTAAAAAGATCCTGAAAATTCCTAGATCAGATAAATATTTTCACCAATTTATCAGGATATAATATAAGCATACAAAATTTAGTAGCATTTCATATATTAACAAAAAAATAAAACTTGAAATAAACTCACCAAGGAGGTGTTGGACCTCTCCAACTTAAACTGTAATGCCTTAGAGAAAGAAATTGAAGAAGGCATCAAAAGATGGAAAGACCTCTCATTTACATGGATTGGCAGAATTTTAAAATTGTGAAAATGGCTATTCTACCAAGAGCAAGCTACATATTCAATGCAATCCCCATCAAAATCCCAGTGTCATTCTTCAGAGATACAGATAAATCAATCCTAAAATTCACATGGCAACATAGAAGACACCAAATATAAAAATAATCCTGAGGGAAAAGAATAATACTGGAGACATCACCATACCAGAATTAAAATTGTATTAGAGTCCTATTAAAAAACTTTATGGTACTAACATAAGAAGAGACTTGAAGAAAATTTGAACAGAAGACTCATCATTAACTATAAGCTACAGCCATATTATTTCTGACAAAGATGCTAAACACATGCATTGGAGAAAAGACACCTAAACAACAAATGGTGCTGGGAAAGCTGTCCAGCTGCATGTAGAAGACTGAAACTAGACCTTTATCTCTCATGCTTTACAAAAATCAACTGAAAATAGATCAAAGATCTTACATCAATCAAACATCAATGTAAGATCTGAAACTTTGATACTGATATAGGATATGTAGTGAAATCACTTAATGATATTGGCACATGAAAATAATTATTAAATACAAATTCATTGCCCTGGATATAACGGTAATATTTTATATTTGGGCTGTATTAAAGGAACAATATTCAGAATGAAGACAGAACCCCTAGAGTAGTAGGAGATTATTTTGCATTTATTGATTACATGAAGGAATAATGTATAGAATACATAAAGAACACAAAAATTTTAATACCAATGGCACAGCTAAATGTAACTGGGAAATGAATTGGACAGTTCTCAGAAGAACAAATGGCCAATACTTACAGGAAGAAAATTTAACAACCTTAACAAAAATTAAATGCAAATCAAAACTGTACTGAGTTTCTACCTGATACCAGTCAGAATAGCAGTCATCAAAAATAAACAACAAAAACATTCCTGTGAGGATTGGGTCAAAAGGAAGCCCATGCACTGTTGGTGGCAGTGTTAATTACTGCATTCATTGAGTAAATCAATATGAAGGTTCATCACAATTAGAGCTACCTGATGACCCTAAAATACCACTGTTGATCAAATATCTGAAGGACTGTAAACCAACATACAAGAGGGACAGAACAGCACACCCATATTTATAGCAACACTCTTCACAAGAGCCTAGGTCTGGAAATCAGCCTGTCATCCAACAATCAATGAATAGGTAAAGAAATATGATTTATATCTGCAACAGAGCACAATTCAGCCAAAAGAGAATTAAATTATGTTCTTTGCAGGGAAATGGGTTGAACTGGAGATTATCATATTGAGGGAAATAAACCAAACATACTATCACATGGTTTTACTCATACACAGATTCTAAATCTAAAATAAGAACAATCATAACGATAATAACAGCAATAATAATTGGATATTAGTGTAAAAAATGAAACTGTCTAAGGGTTTTTTAATTTTATTTTATTATTCATATGTGCATACAAGGCTTGGGTCATTTCTCCCCCTGTCTAAGGGTTGAATCAGGGAAAGATGCTATAAAAGGAATGAGTACTTGGGGGATTATAATAGAGGGCATGATCTTTTTCAGAATACACTGTTGCATCTATGAATTTATCAAGATGATATCCCTTTGTACCAATAATGTATGCTACTGAAAAATTGCAAAAAACAGAAATGAGGAATGGGGTTGGGGCCTGAGAAAAAGCCTTGTGGGGATTCACTTGGGTCCTCCACTTGGGATGCTGGAGGAATCTGGAAGAAAATACAGGTGTGGTGACTCCAGGAGCTCTCTGCTCCTGTCTAGTCCACACCTGTCCTCCAGAATTAGAAAAAATAGAAATACAGACTTAACAGACTGTTGTCTGGGAGTTGTAGGCAATGATTTTCAAGATAGTATTTTTTGGTTGTAACAGAGGAATATAATTCACTCAGTGGTCATGTGGTCTCTTA
This sequence comes from Castor canadensis, assembly GCF_047511655.1. NCBI lineage: Eukaryota > Metazoa > Chordata > Mammalia > Rodentia > Castoridae > Castor > Castor canadensis. Next base: position 81,695,630 of record NC_133392.1, read on the forward strand.
GTAGTATTGGGTTTCTCTTCTAAGAACAAATATCTTATGAGCACTCATGGCTGAACCTGGAAGTGTAAGGAAGGACACAGCTGGTCAAATGTTTGAAAGTCTGAGAATACAGGAATCTACCGAGACCACTGGAAATCAGAAAATGCAGCAGTTGAGGAGCTGCCTGTCTTTCAGGTTATGGAATGTTCTAGAAGGGCTTCCCCACTCTGGATGGATGCATGAGATTCACCACTGATGTCACTCCAGGAAGAGGAACTCTCATTCCTTAAACACAAGACAAGTCAGTGATGGAGCAGCTCCCAGTGTAGGTGCAGAGAAGGATGGAGAAGGAGGTACCCTTGGCTTTCCATGATGTGCTGGAATGTCATGTCCAGAGTCGCCTCTGTGTGTGTGTGTGTGTCTGTGTGTGTTTGTGTGTGTATGTGTGTGTGTGTGTGTGTGTGTGTGCATGTCTGTGTGTGTGAACATCATCTCAGGTCTGCATTCAGCAAACTGTGCAGGGAGTGAAATGTGTGGACATATTTCTTTCTACTTTTCTCACACTTAATTCATGGAAAACCATAACTAGTGTGTGACATTTCAAAGTATAGAAAATAATTTACAATTTGAAAGAAGATTCTATACCAAAAAAGGAAAAAGGAGTAATTACAATAAACTTATTCAATAAAATGAGAAATCTTTTTAGGAAATAAACAATGGATATTGTGAAACTGCTGTGTTTTTTCATAGTTATATATTCTATGAAATTACACTGATATCAACATTGAAATCCATGTGGGGGGTCCTGAGAGACAGAGACTGAGAGAAAGAGACTCAGAGAGGTAATGTCACATTCTATTTAACTGAGTCCTCATTTATGAATTCCATAGTGGAAATTCATGTACCAGGCTTTCACAACCACCTTGGAAGAAGAGAACACATCAATGCACCTGGCTGCTACCCTGAGGAAAGCCCAACTTCCCCTCTGTCCTTCCTTCCCTGAGCACCATGATCTACATGGTGCTGGGGTCAGCCTCACGACCAGATCTCCAGGAGTAGCCCAGCAAGAGAGATCTACAGATGTTGTAGAAAGAATATGAAGGAATTGATTATCAAGTCACCAACAAGAATTGCAGTTCTCTGAGGCTATCTCTGCTCCCAGTGCCAAAACTGACAAATTCATACATAGATGATCATAGGGCTCATGGCATTGATGACTGTACATTTCAGACACTGAATTCATAAAAGTATTCAGTCTGCAATCAGGTGTATATCTAATGAAATTCCCATTCAGAGATATAGAAAAATAAATATAACATTACTTAGCAAAATATCTTTTTTGTTTAGAACTTGGTACTTCATATGTTAGATACATTAGAAGAGCTTCAGGGTCTTTGAGGATAACTGATGTTAAATTAAGATATGAAAGACCAGAGCCTCTTTCTCTGCACCAGCTCCTCCTCCTTCCCTGTGTATCAGTGTATTTCCAGAGCTCCTGCTAGTCATGGTAACCCTTTGCTGCTTTCTAGAGCATATTCAGTTCTGGAGCACCTTCTCCTGGTCTTAGCCACCAGCACAGGGAAGTTTTATGTGTGGGCTCACACTGAAGTGCCCTTACTATGTGTCTTGAACTGTAATACATGGCTATGTCCTTGGGTTGGAAGCTACTCATTTACAGATACACCATGTTCTTTTTGTTGCCAATAGATATGGTGAACCTGCCCTTCACTGATTCTGCATAGTTTAACATATTAACAGTACTATTAATGCATGAGACCCATTCAAGCAATTTTCATGGAGCCTGGCATGCCAAGTGCATCCAGTAGACACTATCCACAGGCTGCATAGCATAGTGTCAGGGTACCCTCCAAGCTTCACCCAGCCACCCTCAGACACCATCAGCTGCACCTCACAAGGAGCACCTGCAAACACAGAGAATCTTGATCAGGAAAATGTCACACATACCCACTGTTCCTCTAAGTTCCACTCCCACACTCAGTATCTCATGTTCTCCATAATTCACCTTTTAAAATAGCAACAAGGAAAATCCAGTTTAGTTCCAACTCCATGATGAGTGGTCTCAGTGCTGATCACTAACTGGGATCAGCTGGGAATCCAGGGCTGGGCTCCTCTCTCAGAGCTGTAGGGGCAGTACTGGCCTGGTTTTTTGAACAGAGGGAGACTCTATCTGCACATCTTCCTGCTAAATAGCAAATTCTCTGTGAAAGTCTCAGAGAGGGTAGCATCCAGATCAAATGTGCAATCCCTGTATCACTTTTTTCACAAAGATTGTATTGAATTAATATCTCATTAAAAACTTTGCCTTGATAATGCTTTACAAAACCTCATCTTATTTCTTTTGGCACAACAAAGTCAATGGACTCAGACATTTTATGTATTACTGTGTATCTCTTCATCACTTGGTTTTTTTGTGACTTGGATTTGAACTCCGACTATCATGCTTGTAGCCAGACACTGCACCTCTTGAACCACCCCCACTTCCCACTTTTTTTAGTTAATTTTGTGATAGATCCTTGTTTTATGCCTGGGCTATCCTGGACTGAGAATGTCCTAGCTATGTTTCCCTATAGCTAGGACATCAGGTAGCCTTGCTGACTTGCTTGGTGATTGAACCCATATCCTCTGAAATATACCTGCCACTGTAGGCACTAGGACTAATCCTTTCTTAATTGTGACAAGGTGAAATGATGGAAATTGACAAAGGTACTCCAGAGTGGAAAAAGCTGGTAACATGTGTGCATTAGTAACACTATATACAACATTAATCAGGTCAATCCAAGGAAAAGATTCAGAATTCACTGATTGGTACATAGTCAATGGGAAGAGAGGGCATGGAGATCCATCTAAAATGGAGGGGAATCAAATGGGGAATTATGTGTTTATAAGCCTGACTTACCATTGACACTATGGAGTAAACACCATTGAAACAAAGGCTTTACCAACAAATATTATGGAGGAACTGAGCCTGGCCTCAAGGAAAGAACATTTCTAAAGCTTTTAGACAGGAGAGGTCTCCAGAAACTCTATACATGGTGATGACAGGGAGGAGATGGGAGTGAGAAAGCACTGCTTCAGAAAGAGAAATCATACATCACACTGCAACTGCTCCTGGGACTGAATCTGTTCTCAGTACATCCTGGGCATCCCCTGTTGTTCCTGAGTGCTGTCCTCATGTTATATCTGCTCACCATCACTTTGTCTCTTGCACAGTAACACCTGTGACTGATGATTGTTTATAAATCCTGGCTTTTGACTGTATCTCTGAGGATGCTGGTTTAGATTTAAAAGCTGGGTTACAACGTGTGCTTGCATCACTTCATATGGCAACAACCTATGCCGGGATATTTCCTGGAGGATCCAGGACCCAGGGAGTAACCAAAGCTGGTTAAAAGAATCCATAGTCAGTGCAGGTGAGGGACAGGGTCTGGAAGGACTTCACCAGGCCAGGTTCTGCTTCCTCTTGCTGTACATGTACAGAACACCTGGGGACAATTTGTATAACCACTATTCAAACACACCAGAACCCCCAAGCCCAGGTCCCGACCCTGACACTCCTGAATTATTCATAGTATGGAGCTACTACCAGGCAGAGGAGCAGCCCCAGGATCTCCATGCACTGTGAAGGCTCCTGTGAGAAGAGATGCGACCCATGGCCCAGACCTGGGCTTTCAGCCTGAACCTGAGGGCTGCTTTGCCTGGGGAAGTTCCTTGAGTGTACAAGTGGGAAATTTTGGGCAAGGCCTCCCTCTCTTTCTCCCAGAGAGTGTTTCACCTTCCACTATTTGTGGCAACTGGGAAGACACAACTCAGGGTCTTTTTTGCCTCCTGTTCTGTTTTCTTCCTTACAGACAAAAAGGAATTTGAGTGGTGCAGAGTATAAAGCACTAAAAGGCACAGTTCCTCTGGGAATGTGCTAAGGTATCCACATTAATACAGACAGAGAAATCAGGATGTAACATCATTCATGCATTTTCTCATTTCTCTAAATTTCCATTGGGATTCAGGATGGTAGAGGGGTGGGCATGTGTACACTTTTTTGTTTTTGTTTGCTTTTATGACATACTGAAGTTTGAACTTAGTGCTTCACACTTGCAAGTCAGGCATTTTACCCTTTTTGTTCAGGTATTTTTGGAGAGAAGGACTTGCTTTATGCTCCACTGTCCTGGACCTTGATTCTCCATTTTAAACTTCTTATTGTTGCTGGGATGACAGGCACTGTCAACATGAACAGCCATTTTCTGTTGACTTTGGATCTTGCTCACATTGTTCCCTGACTGACTTGGAATCAGAATCCTTTTCATCTCAGCTGCACAGTAATCCAGATGTAAATGTTGCTCTTGTTGGTCATGTTGGATTTTAAACAGATGGCCAAATATTCTTCTCATATTGATAACAATTTTGGCCTTATCTGTGAATATTTTTGAACTGAGTTTTACCCTCACATCTAGCAGATCTTTTGTAAATGCTACAAAGTACAACAATAAAAAAATTTAAAAAGTGGCTTTGTAGTGAAACATAGATTATTGAATCATAATATCCCTAGATTAACTGGCAGAGCCTGACAGAAAAGCAGCTCTCAAACTCCCTCTGTATCTGCTCACAGGCTGAACCTGAACTCTATGCTACTGAACACTCCAGCTGGGCCTCTGTGCCCCCTGCAGGTCCTGATCACCCTTGCAGTGAGGTTTATGCCTGGGCTCTTACTGAGGCCCCCCTGCTGTATCTTTTACACAGTAACACATGGCTGTGTTCTCATCTCTCAGGCTGTTCATGTGCAGTCACAGTTGATATTTGGGATATTTTCAGGATATGGTGAATCTGCCCTTGACAGCGTCTGCATAGTTTGTACTCTCAACATCAGGGTTAATAGTTCCAACCTCTCCAACCCTCCCCTTGAAGCTGGCACAACCAGTGCATCCTGTGATCACTGAAGGTGAATCAGGCTGCAGAGGAGTCTCAGGATCCCAACAGGCTTCACAAACCATCCCCCAGTCTTCACCAGCTGCACCTCAAATGGGACACCTGCAAATACAGGGAGTTCTGGTCAGGAAAAGGCACATATACCCCTGGTCCTCTCACTCATGTCCACTCACACACTCAGTGTCTCATGTGCTGAATAAATCACCTTTAAAAGTAGCACAAGGAAAATCCAGTTCAAATCCAACTCCATGGTGAGAGGTCTGTGTTCAGTGCTGATCACTGAATGGGATCAGCTGGGAATCCAGGGCTGGGCTCCTGTCCCAGAGCTGCAGGATCAGGGTTTGTCTAGTTTTCATGATCAGAGGGATGTCCTATTTGCATATCCTCCTGCTACATAGTAAGCTCTAGTTAGAAGTCATAGAGAGGTTAGTGTCCAGAGTAGATGTGAATGTCCTGCAGAGTCTGTAGCACTTTAGAGATGCATCCACAGTCTCAAAAGCATGGGGTGGTGATGCACTGTGTCCAAGATATCACTTTGGTAAGATTGAGCCCAGAGTGATGTCCTGTGATTCTCATTCTGGGACCTAGTTCTCCTGTGATCCAGCCTTAGGACAGAGCTTCACCTGCCTACTTTGGCTGGCACAACCCACTTTTTAGAATGAGGACATAGCCTTTATTGCTTCATTCCAGGGCTTGTCTCAGGAATGTGTAAAGGACCTATGGTGCAGTTGCATCACTAAAGTCTTTGCTGTGTCCACTTTCTACTTGTGCATCTGTCTTTATTTGCAATAGTTTTAATGATGAATTGACACAATAAATTTACCTATTTTACCATTTACACAGCATACACCTCACCACCATGAAAAAATTGCGGAACCTGGAACCATGAGAACCTGATTCTCTCAGTCATCAAAACTATATGATGGTGGAGAAAGGAATAAAATTCCTCTTACAAGGTATTGTGGACTAAAGTTCTCTTGAGAGTAAGGAAAATAGTCTTTAAGTAGCCATTAATAGGAGACACAAACAGTATCATAGATGCCACAGCATCCTCACAGCAGATTTTAGTTTTGATTTACTGATTATATTTCTTCCTAGAACAATGTATTGTAAAACACTGAAGTTCAAGCCTTCTCTAGATAATTGTCAAAATCTTCGTTCATAAACTTCTTTTCTACTGGTCTCTCATTCCTGGGAATGAAGTCAAGAGCAATTAAGAGTGTCTCCAAGGAATGACTTGAGGGAGAGACTTGTATCTAAAAAGAAAGGCAGGTACTATTGGTCAGTGGAAGAATGAGGCCAAATGAATTTTGGAGATGGGCAAAGTTGTCTCTCCCATCACAGGCTTAAGGTGCTAGGATCCTCTAGGCAAAAAACCTTGAGTGAGAAGCCCAGAAGGCCCCTGGATCCTTAGCCTTCATTGTCCAGCTCTAATGCCAGTCTCTGCTTTCTGTTTATGGATCAGCACTTGTCTGCTCTCAAGATAATATGAAAGCCAGTGCATGTGAAGCTTGACCCACTGCTCTGTAAGAGGGAAGTGGTCAACATTTGCAGAATCCACATGGTTCTAATTCTGCAAGGACAACAAGTGGAAGAACTATAGAGGTATGTTCCTTCACCAAGACTACAATGGATACCATGAATAGCCCTGGTGTTTAGACAGAGGTTTGTCATAATGAGGAGCCAACACTAAGACTCAGCATCTTGTGGAGCCATGGGAACAAGAACTTTCCCAAGTCTGGAGAAAAATGCAAGTCTGTCAGTGTGCATAGCCTGCCTGGAAGAGCAGCAGGTGTGGGACTCCAACGTGTTTGAGCTCAGCATGGGCTGGCTCCAGAAAAGCCAAAGAGCTGGGATGCCTGAGCCCTTGGGCCACATCCCTGCCCAGTGTACTTGAGAGCTGGAGTCAGTGGGTATCATATTCAATTCTATGTTTTCATGTTGCTCATACAGTCTAATCTTGCACTTTCTTGAACCAGCTACCCCAATTTCTCTCTCTCATTTCCCATGTTAGGAGAGGGAATTCATACCTGATGTAACTGCCAACTTTGTAAGTAGTTATTTTACATAATTTTCTGTGTCAATGGCTTGAGGAAACTTGCCTCAAGATGAATTGTAACTTGAATTTAGCCCATATATGACTTAGAAATCCATAGTTTGGATTTTTTTAATTCTAGTTTTTCTTTATTCAGATATATTCATTATACAGGGGGGATTCATAGTGACTATTCTGATTAGCCTTATATTTTACATAATTTACATTGCCCCAATCATTTCTCCTTCATCCCAACCCCTGCCCCAATTCCCCAATTGAAACAATTGCAAGAGGTTTTTTTAGTTCTCCTTCATATTGTTATATGAAGTCTATCAACCATATATCATCAAGTTAATCTCCTTCATTCATCCACCACCCTACCAATAGCACCTACCCCCCCACGCCAGGTACACATACTATGCTTAATTTGCAGTCCTCGTTTTCATACTTAATATTTGAGTTGAAGTTCAAAAGAATGTATATATGTATGCACACTGTAGGTGTGCTTTAATTTGGCCTGTTCAATACCTTTGAATACTCTCCTTTACACATTTACCCCCACCCTCATTTTTCAGCAGCTTTCATTACATATCCTTATTCCTCTACCTTCACATCTTATGCTTTATAATATTACTGATGTTCTATTATTTTCTTTTTCTATCTCTCTTTCCCCAAATTCCACTGTTACAAAAATGTGCTACAACTGAGTTTGTATATGATCATGTTTATTTTGTATACATATTGATCTTTGGATCTATCTTCTGTGTATGAGAGAAAACATGCATCTTTTGTGTTTCTTATCTTGGCTAAATTCACATAGCATGATGAGTTCCAACTGCATCTATTTACTTTCATATCCCATGTCAGCATTCCTTGTGGCGGAGTAATACTCCAGTGTTTATATATACAAAATGTTGCATGATCCATTCATCAGTTGTAGGTCATCAGGTTTGTTTCCAGAGCTTGGCTATTGCAAATAGTGCTGCAATGAACACGAGTGTACAGATATCTTTGCTATATCCTGTTTTATGCTTTTTTGGTAATGTGCCCAGGAGCTGTATCACAGCATTTTATGACAGTTCTATCTCTAGTTTTTTGAGGAATCTGCATACTGTTTTCTGTAGTGGTTGTGCTAGTTTGCATTCCCACTGCAGTGTAAAAGCATTCCTGTTTCTCCACATCCTTGCCAGCATTTGTTTTTGATAGTTCATGGCCATTCTAACTTGGGTGAGAGGAAATGTAAGTGTTGGTTTGACTTTCATCTCTTCTATAACCAAGGAACTTGAACACTTCTTCATGTATTTGCTTGTCATTTGTACCTCTTCCTTTGAGAATTCCTTGTGTAATTCATGTGCCCATTTCTTCATTTGGGTGTTGGTTCTTTGGGGGCTGAGTTTTTTGAGTTCCCTGTAGATTCTGGATATTAATCCCTTGTTGTATGAGTATCTGGCAAAGATTTTTCTTGTATTCTGTAGGCTGTCACTTGGGTCTGGTGACTGTTTTCCTTGATGTGCAGAAATTTGTCAGTTTGATGCAGTCCCATTTGTTCATTTTTTCTCTTACATGCTGAGCCTATTGAGTTCTTTTGAGGAAGTTGTTCCCTACACCTATCTGTTCCAGTGTATGTTCTGCTGCTTCTTGGAGTTGTTTCAAAATTTCAGGCCTTAGATCTGCTTTAAGTTCATTTTGGTACAGGGTGAAAGACAGGGATATAGTCTCACTCTTCTGCGTGTGGATATCAGTTTTCCCAGCAGCATTTGTTGAAGAGCTGTCTTATCTCCATCATGTGTTTTGTGTTCCTTTGCTATAGATGGGTGGGTTTATGTCTGCATGGTCAATTGTGATCCATTTGTATTCCTATCAGTTTTTGTGCCCAATACCATGCCGATTTTATCGTTATGGGTCTGTAGTATGGTATGAAGTCAGGTACTGTGATGTCTCCATCACTGGACTTTTTTCTCAGTATTGCTTTGGCTATTTGAGGTCTTTTGTGTTTCCATATGGATTTCATGATTGAATTTTCTATGTCTCTGCAAAAAGTCATTAAAATTTTTATAGTGATTCCACTGAACATGTAGATTGCTTTTTGTAGTATGACCTTTTCCAAAATGTTGATTTTACCAATCCACAAGCGTAGAAGGTCTTTCCATCTTTTGATGTCCTGTTCATTTTCTTTCTTCAGAGGTTTATTGCTTTTATTAAATAGGTCTTTGATTTCTTTTATTAAATTTATTCTTAGGTACTGTATTTTTTGTGAATCTATGGTAAATGAGGTTTTTTTCTCTGATTTCTATATCGGTCTGTGGATTTTTAGTATATAGAAAAGCTGTTGTATGTTAATTTTGTATTCTGCTACTTTGCCGAAAGAGTTTATGACTTCTATTAGATTTTTTTGGTACAGTTTTTGGGGTCTCTTAGGAAGAGGATCACATCATCTGCAAATAGGGATAGTTTTTCTTCTTCCTTCCCTATTTGGATCCATTTTATTTCTTCCTCATGAGTTATTGAACTGGCTAGGGATTTCAAAACTATATTGAATAGGAGTGGAGAAAGCAGACTGCCCTGAGGTGTTCTTCACTTTAAGGAGAACGGTTTCACTTGCTCTCCATTTAGTATGATGTTGGCTCTAGTTTTGTCACATATAGCCTTTATTATGTTGAGGACCCTTCCTTCTACTCTTAGATTCTTCAGAGTTTTATCATGAAAGGATGTTAGATTTTTATTATTATTTTTGTTTTATTTTAGGGTTGGAGTTAGGGCTAGGACCATGGCTACAGATATGATTAGTGTTAGGATTAGGGATAAGACTAGGGCTAGGACTAGGATTAGTGTTAGGGTTAGGTTTAGGGCTAGGGCTATGTTTAGGGTTAAGGTTACAATTAGGATTACATTGAGGATTTGGGAAGGATTAGGGCAAAGGTTATGGTTAGGGTTTCTGTTTGAGTTAGGGTTAGGGCTAGGGCTATGGCTAGGGTTAGGTATGGGGTTGGGGTTAAGGTTATGTTTAGGACTAGGGTAGGGTTAATGTAAGGGTTGGGGTTAGGGATATGTTTAGGGTTGGGTAGGTTTAATGTAAGGGTTAGGGTTTGTGTTATGATTAGGTTATGACTTGGGCTAGGTCTAGGGCTGGGGGTATGTTTACAGTTAGAGTTAGGGTTAAGGTATTGGTTATATTTAGGAAATGGGAGGGTAATGATAAGGGTTAAAGTTAGGGTTTGGGTTAAGGTCATGGTTAGGATTGGGGTTGGTCTAGGGCTAGGGCTAAGTTTAGTTAGGTTAGGGTAGAGCTGAGGCTAGAGTTAGGAATAGGGCTAGGGCTAGAGGTATGGGTAGATTTATTGCTATGGTTAGGATTAGAGTTATGTTTAGGTTTAGATTAGATTAGTGTTATCTTTAGGGTTAAGGTAATGATTACAGATAGGATTTTGGTTATGGTTAGCTTAGGGTTAAGCTTAGGGTTAGGGATTGGCCTAGGGATATGGCTTGGGCTAAGACTAAGGCTTCCATTAGAGTTAGAGTGAGGGCTATATCTATAGCTAAAGCTAAGTCTAGGACTAGGGATGGGATAGGCTTTGCACTTTGGCTATGGCTATTGGTAGGATTAAGTTTAGAGTTATGTCTACAGTGAATGTAGGGTTAGGGTGTGGGTTAGAGTTAGGGTTTGGGTTAGGGTTAGGGCCAGGGCTTGGGCTCTGACTAGGTTTAGTGTTAGGGTGGGGTTAGGGGTTGGGTTTGAGTTAGTACTACTGCAGGAAAAGACAAATGGAACATGACCTCACTCACATTGCAAGTGAAAAAATATGAATCACATAGAATAAGGGAGTGGAGCAGTTCTCACTGCAGCTGGGAAAGGGGCAGAGAGAACAGGGAATGAGGGGATGATTGTGTAATAACAGAGCAAGCAGGAATGTGTTCTTGTTTTTTGAAGAATCATAGAGTAACTGTAGCATGTAGAAAGATATTGTGTAATTCAAAATAACATGAGCAGAATAATTTGTAGGCTTCCTAGCAAAGACATATGAAAATGTTTGAGTATATAGATGTGACACCTATCTGGATTTTACTACCACACATCATATATGTGCATCTAATTATTATGCTCTTTCTCATAGTTATTATATGTGAATTAAAACCTTGGAAACACAATGGCAGATCTACCTAAGTGTCTGATATAGGTGTCACCATTCCAAGAAATATAATAGGAATCATCATTCATACGAAGGCTCAACACAGTAAATACAATGCATTTTATGCAGGTAACAAAAATGTATCCATGCTTTATCTTAAGAAATTGTCACCATAAGAATGGTATCAAAATTAGAGATAAGGGAAAAATAGTTTTTGCCTGGTAGTGAGGGGGTAGGGGTAGAGAAGGAGGGGGCGAGAGGGGAAGGGTGGGGCACAGAGAAGCGTGGATAAATGGCCCAAACATTGTATGCACATATGAATAAAAGAAAAAATACAAAAAAAGAATGGGACCAAGACAGAAAGTGGAAAATTTGAGGGAATGAGCCAATTCCGGTTATAACACATACATACATGGCAATGTCACAATGAAAATCCCTGTACAGCTTATCTTATTAAAAACAATTTTAAAAAACTGGAGAATAGGCAGGTAAGCTAGGTCCTGTTTGGGGGATTGAAACAGTCAGAGGGGAAGATTTAGGGAAGGTGTGTTGGAGGGTTAATATGGTAGAAATATTATGTACTCATGTATGAAAATGGAGATATAAGATCTGTTGAAACTATTCCAGGAATGGGGGTAAGAGGATAAAGGAGGATGATGGAGGGGGTGAATTAAACTATGATATATTAACTTGGGTAAATGTCACAATTTACCCCAGAACAACAATAATAAAAGAAATAAAAAAGAAGAACCAGGAAAAACCAAATTTATATAATTACATGTAGAAGTCTAAACTGAAGTATTGGGGAAGAATCTCAGTTTTACAGAAGTGACACTGTTGTGTTCACTAAAAACAATAAATTCTACAATGTGTCAGTATTAATAAGGTATTTGAAAGCTTATCAGACTAACACAACAAAGGAGAGAATTTCATTTATTATAATGAGAAAAAAGATAAATTGGAATGAAAGTCAACATAATTTGCATAAGTTTCTAATATTTAAAATATGTAGAGGCAATGAAAATTTGCTTCTTTCTTTTTTTTGGCAAAGGTGCCACATTCTCTCCATGCTCAAGTTCCCACTCTCCCCATGCCAAGAAACAACTGCACAAGGACTGGGCGCCTTTACCCTAATGTCCTCCCCTATATGTGTGTGAAAGAGAGAGACAGACAGAGAGAATGTGTTTTTATGTGATGTTGTATAAACATATGTAGAAGAATGTGTAAGAATGTGTGACAGTGTTTGTGTGAGTGTGTATAAGGTGTGCATGAGAAGGTGTGTGTATAAATGTGTGTATGAGTGTGAGTAGGTGGTATCTGCAAAATGGCGTGTTTGAATATGTGTGTGAGTGAATGTATATGAGTGTGTTTCTGTGTGAGAGCATTGTGTGTGTGTGAATGTGTATGTGAGAGAGAGAAAGAGAGAATGTGCTTGTGTGTGAGGTTGTATGAATATATGTAGGAGGGAGTATGAGTGAGAATGTGTGAGACTATGCATGTGTGAGTGAATGTGTGTGAGTGTGACTAGTGCCTAGCTGTGTATGTGTAAGATGTGTATATCTGAATGGTTGTGTGTCTAATGGTGCATAAATATGAGTTTATGTGTGTAAGACTATGTGTTTGTGAGTATGTGTATGAAGGTGTGTGTTTGAGTGTTTGTGTAACACAGTTCACATAGATCACAATTCTGAAATATACACATCTATGGTTTTTCATCAATTTTAGGTTTTATTTCAGAGTTTCTTAGCCTAGCCCTATTCATGTCTGGGATCATGCAATTCCTTGTTGCTGTCCTCTGTGGAATGTTTGACAGCATCAATGTTCTCCAAAAAACTAGATGAAAATACTGATATGTATTCATAATCATGATAAAGAAACTGCTCCTTCTCTTGGGGTAAAGTCTGTTCTCTGTCTGTGCCTATTGCTCCCTGCATGTCATGAACATACCCTGCTGGTCCTGAGTGCCCCTTAAAGCAGGTTTGTGTCTGGGCTCACAAAGAAGGCCCCTCATTGTGTTCAGCACAGTAATACATGGCTGTGTCCTCTGTGGTCACAGAGCTCAGATGCAGGGAGAACTGGTTCTTTGATGTGTCTCTGGAGATGGAGATGCGGCTCTTGAGGGATAGGCTCTAGTAAGTGTAACCGTCATATTCTATTTGCCCCAACAATTCCAGGCACTTCCTTGGGGGCTAGAGGAACCAAGTCCAGTAGTAACCACTGTTAATGGAGTAATCTGAGACAGCACAGGTGAGGGAAGGGTCTTGGAAGGGTTTATCAGGCTAGGTTCTGGCTCCTGCAGCTGCACCTGGGAGAGAACATTTGGGGACAGAATAAAACAGTAAGTCATGAGCTCAAACATAACATCGCTATGTCATCCTTCACAATAACTGAGACACTCACATCTGGGAGCTGCCAGCTGGAAAACAAAAGACCCGTGTTTGTTCCATGTTCTAATGGATAATGTCTGTGACTCCAAGAGAATATATCCTTGTTTAGCAGAGCCTGAATTTAAGTAAATGTGCAGTTTCATTTGATGATGTAATTGGGTATTTGCATGTCGGATGCATCCTGCATGTGAGTACATAAGAGGGATAGCCAAATCCCTGTCATCTGGCTCCCATGGGAGGAGGCTGCTGGCTGATCTCTCAGGGAGGCTACCCCTTTCCTGTCAGCTTCATCATCCCCAGGGCCTTGATTTGCCAGGAAATAAATGTGCTGAAGATGCTGATCCTGGATAGATGTGTGCACTCATCACACCTATATTCAGTCACACAGAGACACTCACACACACCTCCATGCAGACACTTCTGAATTCATAGATTTGTAGAACTTATTCAATTTGAAAACAGTTTCATCTGTAAACCTCTTGTCTGTCTTTCTAACAAACTCTGAAATGTCAAAGAAATAATAATTCTTTTCCTATTGTGTTAGTCATAAAATAACCTATATAACATTGTACCACATCCCCCATCTTAATATAAAATCCTATGAAACAAAGCCCATAACATGTGACTCTCCCTTAAGAAGCCCTCATTCCCTTGCAAGGGTTTACTGTCCTTTGTGATGAAACTGCCCTGTACTTTCTCATTTTGTGTAATCTCTGATTTCTTTGCCAGTGACAGGAACCTGGGAACTTTCTGTGAAAGTCTCTCTGCTCCCTCTCTCTCTCTGTGATTTTCTAGCCTTCAGCACTGGCAAGAAGTGTCAGACCCCCAAATGCACAGGAACCACAGAGAAAACAGACAGATGAGCTTGCATCATGTTACCGCCTTTCTTCACCATACAGGGAGGGATTACAATGTGAAGACCACCCACAGATTGTGAGGAAATTATTGAAAAACATTCTCTCCATTAGGACTTTCTGGCCAAATATATCAAGAACTCCCAACAATTTAACAGCAAGGAAACAAAATTAAATAAATTAAAAATCTATTTAACAGAGTTAAATGGATATTTCACATTCACATGAGTAATTCACATATGAACAATCTTCAAATTCTCTAACCATGAGGGAATTGCAAATTAAAATGACAGTGATATTTCAAGATACATTACATCCATGTTTGTGAATTAGAATGAAACTCACTGAGGCTGGGTAGGGTGTACAGGGTAAAAAAGAGTAATAGAGGGGTTAATCTCATTAAAATACAAGATATTCACAGATGAAATGAGCACATGTCCAAGGGATAGAAAGCAATCTTGTCAAAGTCATGTCTGCAAACACATATACAATAACAGCACAGTTATTTATAGGAGCCAAGTATGGAAGTTAACATAAGTGTTCTTGAAACAAGGAATGGATAATGATAATGTGGTGCTTTTGCAAAACAGGATATTTTCAGTCTAAAATGAAGGAAATACTGTCACCTTTGACAATGTGGATGAACCAGATGGTATAATCTTACATGGAATAATCTGAACACAGAAAGACAAGACTGCATGGTCTTACTTACATATGAATATAAAAAGGTGGAATATAAAAATGTGAATATAAAAAGGTAGAAAAAGAGTGTGAAATGGTGATTTGCAGAGGCAGTGGTGGGTTAGGAAAGGGAGATACTAGGATCAAGATGCGGTGTTTCATTTTGACAGAGACACACATTTCAAAAACCTATTGCATAGTGCTGATACAGTTTAGAAATGATATAGTGTATATTTGAAATTAGGTAACACAAAATATATTTGGTATTCTATTCATAAACTTGATAATGTAGTTAATGTGAAGAACATGTTAATTAGCCTAAAATATCATTAAACAATGTATGACAATATGAACACATTTTTATCTTACCTCATAAATATATATATATTGTTCAGCAAGTAAGCATTTCATTAACTTAGACAAAGCTGTGATGAGAAAATTCAGTGCTAACCTTGATTTCCCCTATTTGTGATTGTAATTCAAGATGAGGCATAAATGCAGTTGCCTGCTTTGGAGGCCAGAAATCATGTGTGTGCATGAAATTTAAGCACAATAGTGTGTGAATCACCTACACAGAGTGACCATGGAAGGATGGACACATGAGATGGACCTTAGGAAATATGTGGGCATAGTATATTGATGGCCTAATTTACATTGGACCTCCTATTGTATCTGGAGATGACAGAAAAGGGGGAGGAAGGGAGCAGAGCACTGGTCCATGGTCCTCGTGGTCTGAGGACAGATTTCATTTGAATTCACTTGTTCAAAGATAAGTCATATGATGGAGGAAAGTTCTTTGGTATACATAAGACAGAGAGAGTAGGAAGCATGCAGGGCTCCAGGAATCTCATTCTCATTTTCCCTCTATCAAGCTCAATTCTGAATGTGGAAGCTGAATGACCCATCTAATGACACAGTTCCCAGAGCTTCTTTCAGAGCCTCACCCAGAACATGGTCCAGCAGTGATGACAATGATTTATATTTCCAAGCTTGATCTCCTACCTCCCTCATGGGCAACCTTGGAGTTGTATTCCCTGCTTACCTGGAGTCCTCCTTATCCATCCAGGAGAAAATAATAGATATGGTGAAACCCTGACCATCAAACAACCACAGTGTGCAAGTGGACCAGGATGCTCAACAACCCAGGAAGTCCAGGCACCTGAGGGGCAGAAGTTTGTAGGTCTTATAATGCCCACCTGAGACAGATGTACTCCTGTCTGAAAAAATTGGACAGGTAGAATTACTATTTTTTGAGCTGCTCTGGTGTTGAGGGAACATCTTTCCTGATTACATTTAATACCTGTCACCCACAGAATTGGACTACACTTCCTGGCTGTCTTAGCAGAATTATTCATTTACATTTCTAGGAGATTGAAGTACAAATTGGTTTACATTGTCACCCAGGCATCTTTATGGAATTTTGAGGGACACATTTCTGTCTAAACTATTAATTGAGGAATGATGAGACCTCTTGTGTTATTTTTTACATCAAGGAGAAAAAGAAGGTCATCTGGGATTAGGTGAAGAAAATCTTCTAGTGACAGTTCCCAAGGAATCCTTAAATAGAAAAAAATTACATCCTCCTTTATTGGTAATGTGAGAGAACAGATGGCAAAACAGGGAAAGAAACATCTCTGGTGGTATATGAGATGTTGGAGAGGATAGAAAACCACTGAGTCTAACAGGGATTCCTTGACTGTTCCTGACAGCCCTCCTTCTGGACTGAAATCCAGAGCTGGGTGAGACTTGATTGCCTTCTGCAGGACATGCATCCTGTCCCCTGCAGTGAGATTTGTGTCAGGGCTCCCACGAAAGTTCTCTCATTGTATATCTCACACAGTAATGCATGGCTTTTACATCCATAGTCACAGAGCTCAACTTCAGGGAGAACTGGTTCTTATACATGTCTCTGGAGATGGAGATGAAGCTCTTGAGGGATGTGCTGTAGTCAGTGCTTCCAGAAGGACATATGTGCCCATCCACTCTAGCTCCTTTGCTAAGTGCTGCCAGGTCAGTCCAACAGTAATCATTTGTCATATAGACAACACAGGTGAGGACAGGGTCTCTGAATGCTTGACCAGGTTTGGTGCTGACTTCTGCAGCTGCAGTTGTGACAGGAGACCTGGACACAAAGACCATCATAATCAGTCACACACCAGAAAGCCCATGTCCAGGTCTGTCTCCAGAGAACCCTGAGACACTCACAGTATGAGGCTGCCACCATGGAGAGGAGAATCCTCAGGACTCCTCTGAGGAGAAGACCTGGGCTTCTCATTCAGGACTGGGCTTTCAACTTGATCCTTTTTATTTGTTTTCTCTTAGAATTCATTCAGGTGTTTACACAGGTCATTTTTAATTTCATTGGTCATTCTCATATATATTCTTTTGAATTTTCTCTAGGATTTAATACATTTTATCTTCATTTGAGATAATACTTAGGAGTTGTTACTTTTGGGGGGAGGTATGTTGACTTTTTTTCATATTTTGTGTCTCTCTGTTGAGATTTGCACATCTGAAAGCAATGTCTTGGTTGGGAGTTTTAGTCACATTTAGTCTTCCAGGTCAAGTGTTCTTCATGATCTGGCAGGATTTTGTAATGGAGAGTTGATGTCATGTTCCTCAACACTAGTATGGATCTGTAGCTCAGTAGCAAATATTCACCCACTTTCTCAGTGTCCTGGAGCATATGCCCAGCATCATAGAGATGCAAGAAAATTAGCTGTAGTTTTTAGTGTTCAGTTTGCTGTTGCATGTTTGGTTAGGTCAGTGTAGGTCAAGGTCAGTTGTCCATTTCTGTGCTGCTGACACTTTAAAAGCTTCTTTTCTTTTTGAACCCAGACCACTCTATGTGCAAGGAGGTGTGCAGCCTGTAGACCAGGCAGGCTCTCACTGATCTATGGGCCCCATAGATTCCAAGACTAGAAATGTTCACAGAAAGGTTTGGGTAGTTGAGGTCCAAAACAGCTTGAGTTCTGCAGATCTGCAACAAAACTGAATGACTCAGTGTTTTACCTGCTGGTCTAAGAGTTTCAGATTCAATACAGCAGTCCATTGCATTTGGGTGGGAGGAGGAATGGAAATATATGGTTCACAGAACTTGCACTTGGAGCTTTGTTCATCCTAGCTGTAAACACCCACAGTTGCAGGCAGCATCTAGAACCCAGTCTCAGTGCCTTCAAACTCCACTCAACAATTTTCCAATAATTGTGAGATAGAGGGCAGAGGATATCTTGTCCTGTTTTCAGAGCTCTTGGTGCACCTGACAGCAAACACCTGCAATTGTCAGACATCTCCTGGAAGCCAATCTCCCTGCAGGCCACAGTTGGGTGCTCTATTTCACAGTGATCCCTAGATGGTGGGAATTGTTACTTGCCAAGGCTGGTGTCATCACCAACTACCTCACCCTTCACTGCTGGAACTCCTTGCTATTTAAATATCTCACTTGGCAAATGTCAGAATTTTTCACTCTCCATAGCACCTCTCATGGCCATGTCACATGCAGACACTGAAACAAGGGGTTCCAGGAATCCCTGAGCAGGAATATGTTTTTCTAGTTCCCAAGTTCCTAGTGTAGCTCAGTGTAGAACATTTCAGCTGTCTGTCAGTTAAGAGATTTCAAGGACTAGCCTGTCATCAAGGAGAAGTCTTTGTCACGCTAAATTCCAACACTTGATTAATGTTGAGGGATATGAGAGCTGTTCCACCGCCAGATATGCTACAATGTCACCAAAGTCACTTGTGACTTGTGATCCTTGTGAAGGTGGCTTTGTTTCTCTCCCCTTCTTATGGGGTGAACTGTGCCTTTACCTTATGCTGATTTCCTAATTTGATTGTGGCATTTTTGTTTCCCATTTTTCCTGCTGTTCTGTCCACCTTTCAAGTTTCCTAATGTTCTTTCACGCTTTCTTCTTTGTTATCCTGAATCTTATCACAGTCAGAGAATTTCAAATCTGCTATCTTTCCCCGCATGTAGTGTAGCTGTTTTTGAAAACTGTATTGAAGTTTCCTTCAAAATTAAAAACAGATCAATCATATGATCCTGCAATGCCATTTGTAAGTAAAAATACAAAAAACGTGTGGTCTGTGCATGAAAGAAACACCTAAAATCACTTGCTTATTCAGGTATTATTCATAATCTACCAGGTACTACCAGTGGATAGATAGACCAAAACTGTGTAATGTGTAGACAATGAAACATTATTTAGTCAAAAAATAATGGCACTTTTGTAATGATTATATAATTAAAGGAATAGATCGTAGCTGAAATATGCCATGTTGACAAAGAGAAATACCACTTGATCTCACTGGTGCACAGAAGATAATATTGGATCTCATTGAAAGAGAGAGAGGGACAGTGGTCACTAGAGACTGGAAAACTTGGAGGCAGGGGTGAAGTGAGGTGAATGGTTACCAAATACAGTTAGGAGGAAACAGTTCCAGTGATCTATGGTACAGTGAGGAAACATAGTTTAAAACATTATTTTGCATACTTCAAAATAACAGGAGAGGAGTGTAAGCATTCCTCAAATCAAAAATAAATGATAGATGCTTAATTGATGGATGTTACTTTTCACATTTTATCTTTATACTTTCTGAGTATCAAATATTATACTCTATGTGTTGGATATTATGTGTTAATGTTTAAAATACCTAATGAAAATGTAGATACAAGATATGATGAGTATTTATGGGATTTGTGTTCAAAATCTACAGCAAAAATAAAATAAATAGTAATAGGGAATAGTATTTGTCTAGTAAAAGTGAGGGTTTGTGTTCCACATTTAGCACTACAAAAACTTCAAAATTAAATTAATTTTAATTAAATTTACAAACTTGTGTGTCTGTTAGAGATATTTCCACATTCTAAGGAATGTTTGTTATCTAAGTCCAGTTATTTTAAAAATGTGACCTAATACTACAGAATGCTATTTATTCAGGTAATGTAAAATATCTTCAAAATTCAAATTTTAAAAGTCTAATTTATATGAGAATGTGATTATATCATAATCACTAAAAGTCCTTAAGCAAATAAATCTGTCTGCAAATGAGTAATGATGCATATTATGGCAAACAATTCAAAGTATCCATTGATGATCAAGAATGAGATTAACAGGTCTGCCAGCACAAATTCTGAAGTGATTTTCAGTGATGGAGGGGAATCAAAAATAATCTTGCAAGGAAACACTTATTCATCTATATTGTCACTGTTTACCAATAATAATTCATTATAAGATCTAAAAATTTCAATAAGGTTTTTGAAACTTGGATACATAAATGGAAGGACAAAGTATTGTTATATATAACAGGAACACAGACAGAAATTAAAGTTAAAAGAAAGATGTTGCCATTTATAATTATAACATCACTTATTATTAGTGAGACCCAATCTCAAAGCTGGACATGGTGTTGTGTGCCAGTGGTCTCAGCTCCATTGGAGTTGTAGGTAGGAGGATCACAATGCAAAACCCAAACCCCAGCAGAGAGAAGTGAGGAGAAATAGTTTCCAAACACCATGAGGAGGAAATAATTCTAGTATTCATAGTGGGCTCTCTATGATTACAATAGGTTTCATATTTCACAATAAGGGAAGAACTGTATGTAGGTTTCCAGTAAAAACAACTGATAAATGTTTGAAGATATGTGCTACATTTCTACTTTTAGTGTTACACATTCTGTGCATGCATAAAATAATGTACACTACCTGTTAAATATTTTGTGTCAATTTTTAAAATTAAATGATGATGCTGCGGGGTTAGCTCACTGGCACAGCACATGAAAAAATGAATAGCACTGTGACATAGTGCTTGCCTAACATAAGTGAGACTTTCTTAAAAAAACTATAGTACTAATAAATTTTTAAATAATGTAAATTAATGAATTTACTTAAATTTCAGGCTTGTGAAACTACATAGATATTCCCACGTTTTAAGTAATATGTTAATGTTATCACTATTATGTTTAAAATATAACCGAGTACTCTTAATTCAGGCATTGTAAAATATATTCAGTGTTCAAACTCGAAAAGTCTAATTTCATTAAGAAAAGAAGTTTATTATAATCACAGAAGCCTCCTGAAGTATTAAAATAAAAATATTTTCAAATGAATTCTGTCACACTTATGACATGTGATTCAGGCAACCATTGATCATCATGAATGAGAGTAACATCTGCTGGCACAAATTCTGAAAAGATTTTCAACTAGGCAAAGGAAAAAATAGTCTAGAAAGAAAACCTTCAACCTGGCATTTGTGGCTTATGCCTATAATCCTAGCCACTCAGGAGGATTGCAGTTGGATGCCAGCCTGGGCAAATAGTTTAGGAGACCATATCTTGAAAAATCCCTTCACAAAAAAGATCGTGGACTGGCTCAATATGTACATACCAAAATCAAGCCCCCAAAACACACAAAAAAGAAAGAATACACTTAATGTTTGTTTGTTTTATCACTATTTACAAATAATGAAGTATTACAGGACCTACAGTGATTAATAATTATTTGAAAACCAGGCAGATAAAACAAGGGGCAAAATGTTGGTATTTGTACTAGGAGGACAAAGAGGAAATAAACATAAAAGTAAAATGTTAGCACTTATAATGATGATATCACATTTCAACAAACAAGGCAGGAATGGTGGCATGCTCCAGTTTTGTAACCTCCACTGGAAGAGTGAGGAGGATGATCACAGTGCAAGACTCACAGATAGCAATGAGAGGAGACTGTATCTGAAAAAACACATATCTAAAGAAAGAGGATCTGGATGTGTGGATGAAGGGGCAGAACAACTGAAAAGGAAGCAAATGTCTCTGAGTTAAAAAAACACTACCACCAAAAAATAAAAGAGATAGAGACAGATTAATGTTTTCTGAGACAGGAGAGATCTCCATGGTATTGTCTGGTAGATGACTGGGTAGGAGCCAGTTCTTCAAGAAGAAAAGTTCATCTGTGAGTCTGTACCTGCCATTGGGACTAATGCTTTGCTACTGTGTGTTAAGTGTCCCATGCTGGTCCTGAGTGCCCCTGCATGGAGGTTTGTGTCAGGAATTACACTGAAGTCCCTCACTGTGTTTTTTGCACAGAAACATACAACTGTGTCCTCTGTAGTCACAGAGTTCAGCAGCAGGAAGTACTGGTTCTTGGATATGTCTCTGGAGATCAACCTGTGGATCTTGAGGGACAAGCTGTACTAAGTGCTTAGATCATAACATATCTCTCCTCCACACCAGCCTTTCTCTTGGGGTTGCGAGATCCACCCCCAACAGTAAACACTGGTTGTGATGGACAATCCAGAGAGCACAGGTAAGGGGCAGGGTCTATAAGAGCTTCAGCAGGCCAGGTCATGACTCCAGCAGCTGTATCTGAAGACAACACCTGGTGATAAGAGGAATCATCTGTTATTCATCTGTAATAACAACTTACCCATAGCCCCACATTTGATATTGCAAATACTCATATTGGAGAGCTGTAACCAGGCACAGGAGAAGACCCAAAATGTCTCATCTTCTAGATCAGCCCTGCTCTCCCCAGAGACCTTAGCCCTTTGTGAGAAGAGTACTGTGAACTCCCACAGTCTGAGAGGGAGATTTAATCAAGAGACTGAATAATAATTTGCATGTGGGGAGTCCTCTTCTTGTACATGTAGCAAGACTGAAGCCAACTGGCCTCTGGTTCTGCCGTGCCCAGTAAGGTGTCTCTGTCCCAAAGTCAAGTGGTGTTTAAATTTGTGATAGGAGGGTATCTGGTTTCAGAGTGATGATGAAAGCTGGAACACGATGATGCCACCTTTCTAGAACAGAGCTTCTGTCCTCAATGCCCCTTCACCTTTCTTGTCTCCAACCCAACTCCCCTGTCTACTCAGGCTCTGCCTCTGTTCCCCATCTGATTCCACCAAACTCTTTATTTTTGTTTCTATGTTCTCTGTAATGTTATTGGGTCACAGGTGCCTTGGGAGATTGTTGGATCATCACAATCACTCCTCTTACATGAGGTAAAGGACTCAATAGTGCTCTGAGAAATCCTGTGACCAAAGGCACACATATGACAGTATCATACAGACTGGGTAAAATACTGTGTTTGACTCAGGCATGGTGACACACTGCTATAATTCCAGGTGCTCAGGAGCCAGTCAGGAAAATCACAATTTTATGCCTGCATGGGCTAAAGTATTGAAAATGGATTTCAAAAATTAAATGATGATGTTTGGTCATCACCACCCATACTAGAGAAACCTAGTGGTGTGGTGTCCACACATTGTCACTTTCTGTGACTGCAGGAGCCATTGGTGGACATCAGGATGCAAAGAAAGCTGGACTTGAAGTAGAGGCCAGAAAGTACTCTTTGGAGAGGATCCAAAATGGTGACTGGGATATAGACACAGACTGCATAAGCTCCAGGAATCAGGGACCTTGCTGAGATGCAGGAGACATACTTGGCTGAGGTAAAGCACCAGGGAGAACTGAAACTTGGCCACCCTGAACTCCTAGCTTGTGGAAGGCTTCCCCACATCACGATACATTGAAAGAATAGGTGGGCTGCCACCCGCCTACTGGTCCTTCAGGTCTCCGCAGTCCTGCCAAATCACTGCCTGTTGGCCTACCAGGGCCCCACCCACAGGTCAGCCAGGCCACCACCTGCCAGCCCACCAGGCTGATGCTCCACAGGTATTTAGGCCACTACCCTCCTGGAGGGCTCTAGCACCACCACACTCCAGCTCCAAACCTGCCTAGGAGACACAGACAAACAGGACAGGATGCTAATGGAGTAACACCAGAACTACTAAGACTGAAATACTACTGTTCCTGAACCAGGGATTTTTTTTCTTCTTTTTCTTTTTGCTTTTCTTTAAGTGTTTATCTTGCTCACTGTTTGATTATCCATCATCTCTCCCTGCTGATTTTGTTAATTTTACTGTTGTAAGTTAGCTAATACTGAATTACACATAGAACAAAGACAGAAACAGTAGCAAGTGGAATGGTGGGAAGATGAAAAAGTGATGGAAACCATTCTCTCCCCAAAATAAATATGCACAAAATTCAGAGGGAAATGAAGAAAACAGATAGCTAGATCCAGACTCCAACAAAACAAAGATAAACTATACCAAGGAACCCAAAGAGGCCCACAAGAACAATCTGAAAGAAGAAATTCTGCAAGTAATCAATGAAAATTTCATAGAGATATTCCTAGACATGGTCAACTAAAATATGGAGGAGGCACTTAAGAAACTCCAAGACAACAAAATAAAGAATATGAGAAAACACAAAAACAAATAAATGTAATCTTAGGATCCCTAAATATACATCAAAGTGAAACAGAAAACACAATAAATAGACAGATAAATGAATTAAGGGTGAAAATTGACAATAAAAAAGAAGTGACACATGATATGGAAAACTTCAGAAAAAAGAATGAAACAGAAATACGAAATAAAATGGAAGTCCACTCCAGTAGACTAGAATAAGCAGAAGACAGAATCTCAGAACTTGAATGAAATGGTAAATAAAGGAAAAACTGAAGAATTATTAGTCAGACAACTCAAGTCCTGAGAAAGGAATATATAAGAAAACACAGACCCCATCAAAAGACCAAACCTGAGAATCATGGGCATTGAAGAAGGCGAACAGGTACAAGCAAAGGAATTAGTAATATATTCAACAAAATAATAACAGAACTTTTCTTGAATCTAGAGAAAATTGTGCCCATTCGATGCAGGAAGCCTCCAGGACACCAAGCAGACTTGACCAAAATAGAACTACCCCACAACATATTATCATTAAAGCAACAAGCACAGAGAATAGAGAAAGAATATTGAAGGTTGTAAGAGAGAAAAAAACAATTAAGGAATAAAGGTAAAACCATCAAAATCACAGCAGATTTCTCAATAGAAACCTTAAAAGTGAGAAGAGCGTGGAGTGAGGTCTTCCAGGTACTGAATGAAAATAACTTAAACACTAGTATACTCTACCCAACAAAACTATCATCCAAAATAGATGGAATAATAAAAGTCTTCCATGATAACCAGAAACTAACACAATATATGACCACAAAGCCATCACTACAAAAGATTCTTCAAGGAATCTGCTCACAGAACATGAAAGCAAAAAAACCCATGAAAGGGCACATAGTATCAAACAACAGGAGAAGAAAAGGCATGAAAGAAGAGTAACATTGATTCAGTTGCACACAATCAAATCATTAAAATCAAAGACAACTAAAGGACAGGAATCACCAAATACATATCAATACTAACAGTGAATATTAATGGAATTAATTCCCTCATCAAAAGACACCACTCGGCAAACTGGATCAAAAAGGAAGAGCCAACAATCTGCTGCCTTCAGGAGACCCATAGCATTGACAGAAAGAAGCAATGGCTGAGGGTAAAGGATGGAAGAAGATTTATCAAGACAATGGCCCCTGAAAACAGGCAGGGATAGCAATACGTATCTCGGACAAATTAGACCTCAAACTTATATTGATCAAATGAGATAAAGAAGGACACTCCATACAAATAAAAGGGGAAATATGCCAGAAGGAAACAACAATTGTCAACCTATATGCACCCAATGTAAATGCACCCAATTTCATCAAACATGCTCTGAGGGTCCTAAAAACATATATACACTCCAACACAGTGGTAGTGGGAGACTTTAATACCCCCCCATCGCCACTAGATAGATCATCCAAACAAAAAATGAATAAAGAAATTCTAAACCTAATTCACACCATACATCAAATGGACCTAGCTAATGTCGATAGAATATTTCAACCAAGTTCTGCACAATATTCATTCTCCTCAGCAGCCTGTGGAGCCTTCTCCAAAACTGATCATATCTTAGGCCAAAAAGCAAGCTTCAACATACATAACAAAATGGAAATGATCCTGTGCATTCTATCTGACCACAATGCATTACAATTAGAAATCAACAACAACAGTAAAACCAGGCCACAAAGTATGAGAATTTATTAGAAAGAGTAAAGAAATTAATATACTATGACACTACGAGTATTACACAGACACATACACAAACCCAAAATCTGTCTATATTCAATGCATGTGGAATGTTACCCCACAAGAGCTGAAATTCCAGCATTACCCTACTGTGCGGACACTTTCATGACTTCAAAAAGCATCAAACTTAGAAAAACATGTGAAGTGACATCATTTCCACAAATGTTCTTGGAAAGAAGACACACTACCACCTTTATGCCTATGAGGAAGGAAACCCTAATCCACTGGAGTCTATGCCTGAAGTGATCACTGGAATTGAAATCATTTCTAGCAAGCCAGTCATGCACATGGACTGTGCACCAGACATACAGTAGGCATATTCAATGAATGCTGAATATTTCCTCCTCAGACAATAGGTTATGGTTGATTTTCAGAAAAGCAACATTGAGCCAAACCCGAAATTAGTGACTTCCAGGAAACACTGATGACTTGCACTATTTGGAATAGAGTTCCTAACATACACTGATACAGGAAATAGTTTACAACCACCCACACCCCAAATACACAGAAACACACCCACAGCATTGATATGTCCCATGAATTCTAAGTATTCTTGTGTAAGTGAATTTCTGGGCTTCCACCTAAGTAAAGTACCTGTCAGCACCACCAAAACATCAGAATACCAGGAAACACTGGGGAATCAGGATAATTTCTTCAAACATTTGTTGCCATGGTATACTGTACCATGCAGGCCAGAGAAGAAGTAATTTCAGATCAACAGGTGCCTGGGACTCTATGAAACCTCCTTCCTCCCTTGCCAGTCTGCTAGCAGCACACTATGAGATCGGGTGTTCAGGGTGAGGCCCTGAAATCAAGGCCACCTGTGTATCACATTGAGATCCAGGGCAGCCTGTTCTTCTTGGCAAGATCCAGGCCCAAAGTGCAAAAAGGCCTGTGGATACTCCAAACTGTGGTACATGGTAGCATAGGCTAGACACTTCAAGGCATTTTCAGGTCTACCACATTTATGCCAATGAACAAGTAAAGCCTAATCCACCAGAGTCTGTGCATGAAGTGATCACTTGAATTGAAATCATTTCAAGCAAGTCAATGATGCAAATTTACACACATATCATGACACTGGGACATACACTGGGCATATTAAATTAACGCTGAATATTTCCTCCTCAGACAATTTATTACACTTGACCTACAGAATAGCAACATTGAGCAAAATCCAAAATTACTGACTTCCAGGAAGCATTCCTCACTTGTGTTATTTGGAACAGAGTATATAACAGACACTGATCCAGGAAATATTTTAAAACCACCCATGTACCCCTACACACAAATGCACCACAGTGTGGCTGTGTTCAATGAATATTAACTACTTTGGAGTAAGTAAACTTCTGGGCTTTCATCTAAGAAAAGTACCTTACAGCCATACCAATACTTAATGAATGGCAGGAAACACTGGTGAGTGAGGCTTATTTCTTCAAACCTTGGTTGCCCATGCTTTAATGTACCCTGAAGGCCAGAGAAGAAGTGATGTCAGATCAACAGGTGCCTGTACCTCCATGTAAACTTATCCCTCCCTTGCCAGTCTGCTAGTACCACACCCTGAGATCAGGTAGTCAGGGTGAGAAGCAGAAATCAAGGCAGCCTGTGTATCACAGTGAGGTCCAGGGTGGCCTGTTCTGCTCAGTGGGATCCAGGCCCAAATGGCACAAAGGCCTGTGGACACTAAAAACTGTGGGGCATGGTAGCTTCAGCTAGCCATGAAGAATGGAATCCCCCAATCCTGATATGCTCAGGTCACCCATGTGCTCCAGCTCAACCTGCCCCATTTCCCTAGGTCTCACTTAACTGAGAAGTCTTCCACACAAGACAAGGGCACCATCCTCCAGCTTCTTCCTGCTTGGCTGGATGGGCTGCCATAGCAACAAGAAAAGCAGGAGCTGCCTCAGGACTCTCCAAGTTCCAGGTAATGCCCACTGTGACATCACAACCAAATCTTTCCTGGTTGGTCAGACTA
The DNA here is from genome assembly GCF_047511655.1 of Castor canadensis. Classification (NCBI taxonomy): domain Eukaryota; kingdom Metazoa; phylum Chordata; class Mammalia; order Rodentia; family Castoridae; genus Castor; species Castor canadensis. The sequence continues at coordinate 81,723,615 of NC_133392.1, forward strand.
CTTAAACTCTCCCTCTAAGGCACCTCCCCCTCCAGTCTCCAGCCACTTGTGTGCCAGTTTCCTGACAAGATCTTCAAATCTGAGGATTGCTTTTCTCCTCCATGTTCCCTTGTCAGCTCATTCAAGGTTGAACTGGAATGATATTTCTGTCCTGTTCTAAAGATCTCTCAATCTGGAACCCACAGTGTGGAGGACAGGAAGAGTTTTCATGGTGACTACAAAAACACTTCAAGCCTTTTGCAGTTCCATCAGCCAGGAAAATTCTATTTTCATTGGATGAGGCAACTTCCCTCTTAGAACCACATCTCCCATAATGTGGGAGGTTATTCTATTATGTGGACACAAAATATACAACACTGGGAGAAATGTTTGTTATTCCAGGCTTCTGTGTTCCTAACTTCAACAAACAATGCCAACGCACACACTGGCTGGCAAGAGCCTCAAAGCAACCATGTTAATTCACTTAATGTTCATGAAGAAATTAATTCACTTTGATCTGATAAATGCACCGGCACACACAGGGTATAGTCAATGAAAACTTAGTATTCCCTAGTCAGTGAAATTGTTACCACCTGTCCAGTGAATGACAACTTATAGAAACACCAGAAACTAAGGAATACCATGAAACACTCTGGAGGAACATTCATTTCTGCAAAGGTTCTCTGAGGGACAAAAGAGTAAACCTTTCATTTGTGGAACTGAAGACATAAATTCAGAGCAACACAAGGCTCTTCCTCAAGTGACTTTGGGAATTACCTAATTTCTACAAATCAGTGATGGGAAATTGAACAACAAACATCACACACACACACACACACACACGCACACACAAGGTGATGATATCTTAACTGTTATCTAGTAAATGAATTCCTTACCTTCTATCTACTGACTAAAAATGTTGAGCAACACCAGAAGTTATTGAACACCAGAACACCCTGGGGCATTCCAGCTATTTCCACAGTGTTAATGACAGATTTTGATTCAATGAGTCTTCCGCATGTCTAAGCAATTGATATACTCAATGAGTGTGAAATAGATTGTAGTATGAGAGTTTATTAGAAAGAGAAAGGAAATTAATAATACACAATGACACTATGAAGATTATGCATGCACACACACACACACACACACACACACACACAAACACACACACAGAGGGACCCTGATTATATTCAAAGCATGTGGAAGGTTACCTGCAGTAGCTGAAATCTGGGTGTTAACTTAATGAGGGGACAGTTTCAGTACTTAAACAAGGATCAAACTTAGAAAAACATGTGAAGTGACACCAATTCCACCAAAGTTCTTGGAAGGAAGACATGCTACCAAGTTTATGCCAATAAACAAGTAAAGCCTAATCCACCAGAGTCTGTGCCTGAAGCTATCACTTGAATTGAAACCATTTCTAACAAGTCAAAAATGCACATTGACACATATATCATGATACCCATACATAAACATGGTATATTCAATGAATGCTGAATATTTCCTTCTCGGACAATAGATTACGGGTGATCTTTGGAAAAGCAACTTTGAGCCAAACCCGAAATAAGTGACTTCAAGGAAGCATTGCTGACTTGCATTATTTTGAACAGAATAGCTAACAGACAATGATACAGGAAATAGTTTACAACCACCCACGTGCTCACACACACACACAAACACACCCACAGCATGACTATGTTCCATGAATATTAAGTATTCTGGTGTAAGTGAATTTCTGGGCTTTCATCTAAGTAAAGTACCTTTCAGCAGCACCCAAAATTCATGAATTTCAGGAAACACTGGTGAATCAGGGTAATTTCTTCAAACACTCGTCGCCATGGTGGAATGTACCCTGCAGGCCAGAGAAGTGATGTCAGATAAACAGGTGCCAGGGCCTCCGTGTATACCCCTTACTCCCTTGTCAGTCTGCTAGCAGTACACCATGAGATCGGGTGTTCAAGGTGAGCTGCTGAAATCAAAGCTGACTGTGAACCACAGTGAGATTCACAGTGGCCTGTTCTGCTTGGTGAGATCCAGGACCAAAGGGAACAAAGGCTTGTGGACACTCCAAACTGTGGTGCATGGTAGCTTAGGCTAGCAGGGAAAGAAGGGAATACCCCAAACCTGATGGACTAAAGTCACCCATGTGCTCCTGGTCTACCTGCCCTGTTTCCCTATGCCCCACTTTACTGAGAAGTCTTTCACACAAGACATGGGCACCACCCTCCTGGTCCTTGCTGCTTGGCTGGCCAGGCTGCCATAGAAATGGGCAAGGCAGGAGCTGCCTCAGGACACTCCAAGTTCCAGGGGAGGTGAGCTTACTGACATCACAACCAAGTCTTTCCTGATTGGTCAGACTGTGTAAGCACTCCATCTAGGGCCCCTCCCCCTCCTGGCTCCAGCCACCCCATGGCAGTTTCCTGGCAAGATCTTCTGGTCTGAGCATTTCCTTTTTTCTCCAGGTTCCCTCCTCAGCTTGCTCAAGGTTCATGTGGGATGACATTTCTGTCCTGTTCCAAAGAACTCCCAATCTGGAACCCGCATTTTGGAGGACAGGAAGTGTTTCTGGTGGTGAGTACAAAGACACCTCAAGGCCTTTGCAGGTCCCTCAGCCAGGAAAATTCCCTTTACATTGGGTGAAGCAATTTCCCTTCCAGAACTACATCTCCCATCATGTGGGAGGATGTTCCCTTATGTGATGAGAAATATAGCACACTGGGAAATGGGGTTTTTGTTTCCAAGCTCTGTGTCCCTAACTTCATCAAAATATGCAAACACATACACTGGCTGGCAAAAGCCTCAAAGGGATCACACGAATTCAGTTCATGTCAACATTGAAATTAATTTACTTTGACCTGAGAAATACACCAGCATACACAGGGTGTACTCAAGGAAGGCTTAGTATTCCCTAGTCAGTGAAATTGTTATCATCTCTCCAGTGAATGGCAGCTTTCAGGAAAACCAGAAACTATGCAATATCATGAAGCACTCGGGAAGGACATTCATTTCTGCAAAGATTCTCTCAGGGACAAAACAGTACACCTTTCATTCATGGAACTGAACACATAAAGTCAGAGCAACTCAAGGCTGTTCCTCAAAGTGACTTCTGGAATTAATCTAATTTCTACAAACCAGTGATGGCAAATTGAACAACAAATATCACAAACACATACACACACACTCACACACATGCTCACACACACTCATAAGGTGATAATACCCTAACTGTTACCTAGTAAATGAATTTCTTAACTTCTATCTACTGAATAGCAAAGTTGAACAAGACCAGAAGTCACTGAACACCAGGACAACCTGGAGCACTCCATCCATTCCCACAGTGTTAAAGAGACGTTTTGATTCAAGGAGTATTACGCATGCCTAAACAGTGGATACACTCAATGCATGTGAAATAGTGTGTAGTATGAGAATTTATTAGAAAGAGCAAAGAAATTAATACATTATGACACTGGGAGTATTACACACACACAAACATGAAACCTGCCTCTTCTTTTTTTTTTTTAATTTCTACTATTTTTTATTTTTTTCCTTTTCCATTTACTTTATTATGTGTGACAAAGACCAAGAGCCTCCAAACCCCCACCAGAATCCTGTAACACCAAGAGATCCCTCCCCTCCCTACCTCTTTCCATCACTGTGTACCATTAGAGGAGGAAAAAAAAAACAGAAAAAAATAAAAATAAAAATAAAAAGGAGCAGGAGTTGGGGTGACCACAGCAAGTCCTTCAATAGGTGATCTAGTAGATGAGGTATGATTCTCTGAGCTGGTGACAGTCAACACATGATGGAGGAGCTCATGGGGACCTGGATGACCCTCGCTTTTGTGTGCATGCTGTGGACAATGACCAGGTCATCCATCCTAACTCCCACTCACCACTGGAAACACAGGAGAAACATGAGCCTGAGGATGGTGCCGGCCTTACACCCCATCATGTGCACCTGGCCCCTGGTGGTGGGCAGCAGCCAGTGCTGGCTGTTGGCCAGGCCCAGCAGCATGGAGTCTTCTTGGGGGATGTGGGACAAGCTCATGATCTAAGACTCGAATGTGTACTCCAGGGGCTCCTGGCCTGTCTGTAGGTCTCAGCACTGCAGACCGGTGTCCAGACCTCCCATCCACATGCTGTGGTCTTCACCACAGTGCTCTTGGTCCCATTCAGGTGGCTGAAGAGATCTCTGACCATGCTGAAATCCTGTAGGCCCCACATGCTGTCTGTTGTAAAGCTGGCCAAGGCCAAGGTCTTGTCCATCTTGGTTGCCAGAACCTGGCAAGAGAAACCCTTACAGGGCAACTCATCCTTCACATTCAGGAGGGCACCACCAGGTCCCACAAGCTTACACAGGCCAGGTTGTGGCTGCCTGGGAAAAGGGTGCTGTTGTCTGAGGACAGCAGGCTGGTATGCAGCTAGGCCTCACAGGTATGTATGCATTGCTGAAAGTGGCTTTCAGTCACCTGGCCAACCATGTTCCACACCTTGATGCCACCCTTGCTGCAGGTAAAAGTGGGGCCCATGAGGCTGCTCGTGGCCATGGCTAGCAAGGGCTCCCTGTATTTCAGTATGCCTGTCTTTTGTAGTTCATGTGGGACAGTGAGCCTCTCGGACTGCCAGAAGAAGGTGTCCGCTTTCTTCCATGTGTCTCTGAAGTCTACAAAGTCCTTGGGGTCCCAGGTAGGAACCTTAAAAATGGGTGGGCATTACCAGCTGGCTCCTGGGGATCCTGGGGCTGAGTGCTGTCTTCTTGGGAATCCTCAAACCTGGTGGTCTCGGCCAGGATGGGAGTTAGGGTGTCATAGTCACCATCTTCCGTAATGACTCTCTTTCTGAATCACACAGTCTTGGGTCCTTCCAGGCCCAGTGCCTACTCTGTCATTTTATGCTTTTTCTCTTCTTGATTCTGGACACCAGCAACCTGCCTCTTTTCAATGCACGTGGAAAGTTACCCCACAAGAGCTGAAATCGTGGCTTTACCCTACTGTGCGGATAATTTCATGACTTCAGATACATCAAACTTAGAAAAAATGTGAAGTGACATCATTTCCACAAATGTTCTTGGAAAGAAGACATATGAAAAGCTTTATGCCAATGAAGAAGTACACCCTAATCCACCAAAGTCTGTGCCTGACTATCACTGGAATTGAGGTCTTTTCTAGCAAGCCAATGATGCACATTGACACATGTATCATGATACCTGGACATACAATGGGTACATTCAATGAATGCTGAATATTTCCTCCTCAGACAATAGACTACAGGTCATCTTCATAATATCAACGTTGAGCCAAACCTGAAATTTTTGGAATCCAGGAAGCACTGCTGACTTGCATTATTTGAAACAGGATACCTAATAGACACTGAAACAGGAAATAGTTCACAAGCACCCACGAGCTCACACACACACACAAACTCACCCACAGCATGGATATGTCCCATGAATATTAAGTATTCTGGTGTAAGTGATTTTCTGGGCTTTCATCCAAGGAAAGTACCTTTCAGCAGCACCAAAACTTCATGAATACCCAGAAACACTGGTGAATCAGGGTAATTTCTTCAAACATTCATCTCCATGCTGGAATGTACCCTGCAGCTCAGACAAGAAGAAATGTCAGATCAACAGGTCCCCAGGCCTCTGTGTAACCTTCTTCCTCCCTTGCCAGTCCGCTGGCAGCACACCATATAATCGGGGTTCAGGATGAGCCCCTGAAATCAAGGCCGCCTGTGTACCACAGTGAGATCCAGGGCGGCCTGTTCTTGGTGAAATCCAGGCCCAAAGGGCACAAAAGCCTGTGGACACTCCAAATCATGGCATATGGTAGGTTAGTCTAGCAGGGGAAGTATGGAATCCCCCAAGCCTGATGTGCTAAGGTCACCCATGTGTTCCTGCTCTACTTGCCCCATTTTGCTATGCCCCATTTAACTGAGAAGTCTTCCACACAAGACAGGGGCACCTTCCTCCAGGTCCTTGCTGCTTGGCTGGCTGGGCTGCTGTAGCAACAGGCCAGGCAGTAGCCACTTCAGGACACTCCAAGCTCCAGGGGCGGTGAGCCCACTGTGACATCACATCCAAGTCTTTCCTGATTGGTTGGACAGCATAAGCACTCCCTCTAGGGCCCCACCCCCTCCCGGATCCAGCCACCCCTGTGGCAGTTTCCTGGCAAGATCTTCTGATCTGAGGATTGCATTTTTCCTCCAGGTACCCTCATCAGCTTGCTCAAGGTTCAAGTAGGATGACATTTCTGTCCTGTTCCAAAGAACTCTCAATCTGGAACCCACATTTTGGAGGACAGGAAGTGTTTCTGGTGGTGAGTACAAAGACACCTCGTTTTGGCAGGTCCAAAAGCCAGGAAAACTCCCTTTACAGTGGATGAGGCAATTTCCCTTCCAGAACTACATCTTCCATCATGTGGGAGGATATTCCCTTATGTGATGTGAAATACAGCACACTGGGAACCAGGGGGTTTTGTTTCCAGGCTCTGTGTCCCTAACTTCATCAAAACATGCAAACGCACACACTGGCTAGCAAGAGCCTCAAAGTGACTACAAGAATTCACTTCATATCGACAAAGAAATGAATTCACTTTGATCCGAGAAATACACCAGCACACACAGGGTGTACTCAAGGAAGGCTTAGTATTCCCTAGTCAGTGAAATTGTAACCATCCCTCTAGTGTATGGCAGCTTTCAGGAAAACCAGAAACTATGCAATATCATGAAGCACTTGGGTAGGACATTCATTTCTGCAAAGATTCTGTCAGGGACAAAACAGTACACCTTTCATTCATGGAACTGAACACATAAAGTCAGAGTGACTCAAGGCTGTTCCTCAAAGTGACTTCAAGAATTAACCTAATTTCTACAAACCAGTGATGGCAAATTAAACAACAAATATCACACACTCACACCCACACCTCCCCCCCCCCACACAGACACACACTCATTAGGTGATGATACTCTAATTGCTACTTAGTAAATGAATTTCTTATTTTCTATCTACTGAATAGCCAAGGTGAACAGGACCAGAAGACACTGAACACCAGGACACCTTGGAGCAATCCAACCATTCACACAGTGTTAAAGAGAGTTTTTGATTCATGGTGTCTTACACGTGCTTAAACAGTGGATGCACTCAATGAGTGTGAAATAGTGTGTACTATGAGAATTTATTAGAAAGAGCAAAGAAATTAATATACTATGACACTGGGAGTATTACACACACACACACAAACAAGAAACCTGCCTCTATTCAATGCATGTGGAAAATTACCCTGAAAGAGCTGAAATCCTGGCATTACCCTATGAAGCAGATATTTTCATGATTTCAGAAACATCAAACTTAGGAAAACATGTGAAGTGACATCATTTCCACAAATGTTCTTGGAAAGAAGACATATGAAAAGCTTTATGCCAATGAAGAAGTAAATCCTAATCCACCAAAGTCTGTGCCTGAAGCCATCACTGGAATTGACATCATTTCTAGCAAGCCAATGATGCACATTGACACATGTATCTAGATACTCGCACATACAATGGGCATATTCAATGAAAGCTGAATATTTCCTCCTCAGAAAAGAGATTACGGTTGATATTCATAATAGCAATGTTGAGCCAAACCCGAAATTGGTGACTTCCAGGAAGCATTGCTGACTTTCATTATTTGGAACAGGATACCTAACAGACACTGAAACAGGAAATAGTTTACAAGCACCCATGCGCTCACACACACACACAAACTCACCCACAGTGTGGCTATGTCCCATGAATATTAAGTATTCTGGTGTAAGTGAATTTCTGGGTTTTCAACCAGGTAAAGTACCTTTCAGCAGCACCCAAACTTCATGATTACCAGGAACACTGGTGAATCAGGGTTATTTCTTCATACATTGGTCACCATGGTGGAATGTACACTACAGGCCAGAGAAGTGATGTCAGATAAACAGGTGCCTGGGCCTCCATGTAACCCTCTTCCTCCCATGCAAGTCCACTAGCAGCACACCATGAGATTGGGTGTTCAGGATGAGCCCCTGAAATCAAGGCCACCTGTGTACCACAGTGATATCCAGGGCTGCCTATTCTGCTCTGTGAGATCCAGGCCCAAAGAGCTCAAAGGAGTGTGGACACTCCAAACCGTGGGGTATGGTAGCTTAGGCTAGCAGGTGAAGAACGGAATCCCCCAAGCCTGATGTGCTAAGGTCACCCATGTGCTCCTATGCCCCACTTAACTGAAAAGTCTTCCACACAAGACAGGGGCACCTTCCTCCAGGTTCTTGCTGCTTGGTTGTTGGCTGGGCTGCCATAGCAACAGACCAGGCAGGAGCTGCCTCAGGACACTCCAAGTTCCAGGGGCGGTGAGTCCACTGTGACATCACAACCAAGGCTTTCCATATTGGTCGGACTGCATAAGCTTTCCTTCTTAGGCCCTGCCCCCTTCCAGCTCCAGCCACTCCTGTGGCTGTTTCCTGAGAAGATATTCCAATCTGAGGATTGCTTTTCTCTTTCAGGTTCCCTTTCAGCTTGCTGAAGGTTCAAGTGGGATGACATTTCTGTCCCGTTCAAAGAACTCCCAATGTGGAACCCACATTTTGAGGGTATGAAGTGTTTCTGGTGGTGAGTACAAAGACACTTCAAGGTCTTTGCAGTTCCATCAGCCAGGAAAATTCCCTTTACATTGGATGAACTACATCTCACATCATGTGGTATGATGTTCCCTTATGTGTAGCACCTGCTTTGAGAAAAACACTCCCCTTGTTTCCGGTACAGCCCAGTGCTAAAATGCTTGCCTAGCTTTCTTGGAGCTGTGGATTTAATCCCCAGCACCACATACACAGATTTAATAAGCTGTTTATAACCACAGACCAAAAGAGGTTTCAAAATGAAGCATTAGTACAATCAGCTACAATACACACAGATGTCCACAATAATAACTACAGTCTGGATGCTGTTTACTTAGGTTGTTGGACTAAAGACCAGAATTTTCACTTATTGTTAGATTCAATGGCATGTTTTCTGCATTGTGCTCATCTGCCATCTCTAGTAAGCCTTAGGTTTATTATCCTAAATTGGCTCATTATCAAGCAAGGCAAAAGGTAATACTGGGTTATCCATGTTGTAGATCTGTGTTTAAAATCACACACACTGGGTAGCATCAGGTGATCTTTTTGGCATACAAATAGTGATCTCTTCTCTCTTACTCCATTGAAAGTGTGGTCAACAGATTAAGAGACATGGAGAGGAAGGACTCAAAAGTCCTCAAAATGTCTCAGGATGGAAATTCCTCATTCAAAAGTATGGCTCTGGGGCTGGAGTAGTGGCTCACGTGGTAGAACACCTGCCTAGCACAAAAGGCCATGAGTGCAAACCTAGTACTGCCAAAAAAAAAGTGTATGGCTCTGAGTTCTGAGTGTGTAGGTCAGCGATAGAGCATCTGAATAACATGTGAAGAAGACCCTAGATTCAACCCCTAGCACTGCAAAAAAACAAAAAACTAAACAGAAAAATTTATCTCAGGGCTATGGGTGTATCTCAGAGTTAAACACTTGCTTAGCATGTGTGAGGCCCTAGTTTGCCCCCAAGAAAACCAACAAGCAAACCAAACCTCAAGTAATTCAATGGCATTTGGGGCAATTTTATAGGACTTCAGTTTTCAGTGCTGGGGATTGAACCCTGGAAGCATGTGTTTTGCCACTGAGCTATAACCCCAGTTCCAAACGGCTGCTTTTTAAACTAATCTAACTGCTATAAATTCATAAGAGGTAGGGAAAGGAAGATTGTAGCTTCAATAAAGCCAAAAAGTCATAATACTCAGTCACTCAGTCAAAATCCTCCTAAAGCCTTCCTTTAAAAATCTGGATTTGGGCTTATGTAGTAGGGTGCTTCTCTGGCAATTACAAGGCCCTGAGTTCAAACCCCAGTCCATGAAAAAATAAACAAACAAAAAACAAAAGGAAGAAAAAAGCATAGAGATTTAGGCTTTTTGCATTGCCTTTTGTGGTGTTTCCTCCTTACTGCAATACTTGAACATGGTAGAGATTCAACTCTCCACTCTGAGTAGACTGGAGCCACATGACCTCAGGTGGCCCAAACTGATAATAAAGTCATGAAAATTATATGGCCTATGGCAGGTTTTTTTGGTGGTACTGCAGTGTGAACTCACAGCCTTGCACTTTTCACTTGCTAGTCAACTGCTCTATCACTTGAGCCAGTCCACCAGTTCATTTTTATTGCTTATTTTTGAGATAGGGTCTTACTTTATGCCTAAGATGACATAGACCATAATGTTCCTATTTGTGCTTCCCTGCATAGCTAAGATGACAGGTACACATCTCCACTCCAAGCTGTTAATAAGATGGGGTCTTATGGGCTTTTTTGACCAGGTTGGCCTAGAACCTTGATCCTTCTGATCTCTAGCTACGCAGGTGGCCTGAGTCTCTGAGCCTGGCTGGGTAATTCTTACTGAATTTGTCATCCCTGGGACAGTCTTCCTTTCTGAGACTATGCAAGTCTCATCATTTTGTTAGGCTTATGTAAAATAAATAGATAAGATTCTATCATCAACAAAAAGGAAGTGCTTGATGGTTATCCTCTATTCAAAAATGTTTACCTCCACTGAGCTATTTATGTATGTATTTTAGTTTTGGTGCTGAGTATTGAAGCCAGGGCTCTACAATGCTAAGCCTGTGCTCTCCCACTGAGCTGCACCTCAGCCTCCAATGAGCTTTTTAAAGACTAATAGTCATACATAAATCACTAACAGCTGACATTCCCTATCCCAAACCCCCACACTCATTCAGGTATAGATTGATGGGCACATTCATCAAATTCACAGACCTTAAAAGACACAGAAGCCTCTGAAGACAGAAGACAACCCTACAAAAGCACTGCATCCTATTAGAGCAAGCTGCCCATTTTCACATGGTGTCTACTTATGGAGAAAATGGCTGGCCTCTGGAATTGTAAAAGACACCTGAAGTTAACAGCAGGACCTGGGCCTTGAGCTCACCTGGACCAAAATATCATGGTTCACCTTGTTGAGCCTGGTCTCCTTGGAAATCAAAAAAACTTACAAGCCTTCCACAGGCTCCAGAGGCTTCCTGAGTGCAGATTCACTTTATTTGAGGACTGTGCTCTGAAATAGTGAGAATTGACTTTAGATGAAATCATTTTATATTTCATTAGATATTGAGATTACATTAGTAATTCTATAAAACATTCTCAGCTAGCCATGGTGCACACATCTGTAATTCTAGCACTCAGGAGGCTGTTGCAGGAGGATCACGAGTTTGAGGTCAGTCTGAGTTACATCGTGAGACCCTGTCTAAAAAAAAAAGATAATTAAGATAGAGCCTCTCTGGTGCCACATCTTACTTTCTTTGTTTATAAGTTTAAAGCACAGTATTTCACCTTCTATTTGCCTTTTTTTTTCTTCCTTCAAACAGTATTTCTTGACCTTTCATGGTGGGCACTTTGGCCCATTTAATTCTTTGTCTAGTGCAGTTTGGGGTGTTTTGCATCATCCTTAACTTCTACACCCAGAAAATGCCAGTAGTGCTGTTCACCAAGTGGTGTCAACAGAAAATGTCTGCTTAACTAAGAAGTGAAAATAGACTAGGATCATCTACCACAGAAAAATGACAGCTATAGACATTTCACATTAGTATAACTTCCATTTTAACTGTCCTTTTATACTCTGTTAAGTCTCTCACTTACTAACAGTTGTGGCACAGAATGTTAGATGCTAGTCACAAACCTGACTTCTTCTGGGCCCATAAATGAACTATATTTTCCAGTCTTTCTCACAGAAGTTATGGCCTGTGTCTATGTTCTAACCAATGAGTAAAATTGTCACTTTCACATGAGCTCCTAAAACCTCTAAAACTTGACTCTCTCCATGTTCCTTCTACATTCTTGGAAGGCTTGGGTTGGAAATGACAGAACCACCTGGTGTAAGAGAGTCTGGCTCCCAGAACTGCTAATTGGAGGTGCAGCACTTGAATAGACATACCCTTCTTGAATGTGAAAATAAAAAGAAGTATCCTCTACCATGTTTATACTACTGAGACTGTGGGGTTCAGCTAACATGGCAGCTACTGCTCTTCCTCACCTGCCCTCTACTTTCTACTTGTGTTCTCACAGTGAATGCTCCTTTATTTTTACCCTTTATTATTCATCTGTTTTTTTTTTTTTTGGTACTGTGGTTTGAACTTAGGGCCTCATTCTTACTAGACAGGCACTCTACCACTTCAGTTACTGCACCATTCCTGTTTTGTGTTGGATATTTTTGAACTATGATCTCACAAACTATTTGCCTGGGGCTGGCTTTGAACCTTGATCTTTCTGATCTCTGCCTTCTGAGTCCTGGGATTATAAGCATGAAGTGCCTGGCTACCTTGCTATTCTTGTAACTATTTTTTCTGTTATGCTTGTCTGGTTTATGGCTAGTGCTTACCTTTTTAAAGCTTTCATGACTGTGTAGAAAAAACAAACCCAGACTCAAACTCAGTTTCTCTTATTATACAACACAGATCCCTTCTGACACCTGATATGTGGGAGTTTCTCTCCACACACAAACAAGCAAGCAAGCAAGCAATTCTGCAGCGACAGGTATGTCCTCTAATATAGTGCCATCTTGACACTATCTACCTGGTGCTAGCATCAGATTCCACAGGTTGAGGGCTCAGTCCCCAAGACTGATCCCCCTGTCCAACTCAATTCAGATGTCAGTCATAAGAACCAGGATGTTTACTCTGTGGTGTGTGTGGCTATGCATTGGGCTTCCCACAACCCCATTTTGGTTTCCATGAATGTAACTGACTCACAGAATTCAAGGAAACACATTTAATAATTTATTATAAAGAGTATCATGAAGGATACAGATGAAGAAATACATCAGGCAGATAAAGGAGAAACTGGTACAGAGCTTCCATGGCCTTTCTGGGTGTGTGATCTCCAATAACATCCATGTGGTCAGGTGTCTGGACTTTCCAGATGCTGTTCTTTTGGATTTTTATGGATACTTCATTGCACATATATTGACAACATGTAGAAATGTGATTGGACATAGTCTCATCAAATGCCTGATGGATGAGTGGGGAACCCACCAAGACCTGTCTACTCAGATGCCCGAGCCTCTCTATGTGGCCTGCCTTCCTCAGGACATCAGAAGTGGGGGTTTCATAACACCTGACTAGCAAAGCACAAGGCCCTGACTTCAAACCCGAGTACTACCAAAAAAGAAAAATGGACAGCATGAATTTTAAATTATAATTGTGTAATATAATTTTAGTGCCTTATTTTTCAAGTAAGATAGTTCTAAGACCAATCTCAAATTTCATGTTTTATGGGGCGAGGCCTTTAGAAAAATTTTATGAGAAACTAATATTTTCTACTTGGAAATATAAAACTTTAATACTATAAAAGTGTATACCATGTAATTATATAGATATTATATGTAAATGTATACTTATTTATATAAATTTATCTATGCATTATATAGAGCTGTATATGACTACTCATATCTACTATGTAAATACAAATTAGATTTAACAGAGTTTAAAAGATTTGGCTACACCTTCCTAATCATGAGCATGTATTGGGTTTCAAACTCACCTGTTTCCCTTGTGATTTCATATCTTTATTATGGCAATGTCTGAGTTATTATTGATGTGAAACTCACAGTTTATATTTAAAGTGTTAAATGATAAACAGAGCTTGCACATGGGAGACTGTTATAGCACATGATATAGTGTGACAAAATCAGGCTCACATCTGTACTCTTTCAGTTTCCTGTACTTGGGGTTTGTGGGGTGCACACAAGCTCCTGTTTATGCTAGCTCATGCTCAGTTTTAATAAGTTAGGTCACTTTCTTTAAAAACATTAGCAAAAGGATCATGACAATCTATTCACAAACAGCCCAGACCTATCTCTCCTGAGCCCCTCTCCTTTCTTTCTAGCTCACGCCTACAACCTTTCCTTGTACATTCTCCACACAGAATATGTGACTGTCTTCCACATATGGATGGATCCCCAATTGCCTTCACATTAGACCTGACCTCTCTCTAGCCCCATCATATCCTTTGGTTCCCACCAATTACCTACTGGCTCCTAGGTTTGAGCCAGAGGCAGGGACCTACACTTAATCTGCCAGTTTTCCTAAAAATCTTACACCAATTTGACTTACTATGCTAAGTGGATATGGTGCATGTTAGTTCTGATGACCTCATACCTCCTCACAAACATAGTAGCACTGACATAACCCAACAGCAGATGTGAGGAACAGAGCTCTATGCTCCAAATACCTCTGACAATAGCTGCACCAGCACAGGTAATCATCCAAACTGTCTGCATAGATTTACCTATAAAATAAGAAGACTGGTCTAAATGATATATAAGGTCAGTTTGGGTTCTAATATGTTATTAATATTTTAGGTCACTGTTGCTCAACTGGGCAGTTCTCAAATTCCTGACCCACAGAAAATGTGTGAAATAATTTTTTGTTTACCATGTTAAATGTTGGAGAAATCTGTTACACAGCTATAGGTAACTAATAGATGGTAGATGGCAGGCTCATATGCTAACTACTGGTGGCATCCAAGGCTGTTACACAAACCTCAGGGGCTTGCACTGGGAGCCCAGGGGCATCTTGATACCTGCTGTACAAGAAAGCATCTATGGCTCTGCAAAAATCCTACCAGTGCATTTGGTGGGGTGTTGCTCAAAAATTCTTAAATGATACATAATGTGCTAAGGGAGCTGGAGCTCATGAACTCGTCCTCAAATCATGACTTCAAAAAGCATGAAACATAGAAAAACATGCAAAGAGACATCATTTCCACCAATGTTCTTGGAAAGAAGACACACTACCACCTTTACGCCAAAGAGGAAGGAAACCCTAATCCACCAGACTCTATGGCTAAAGCAATCACTGGAATTGAAATCATTTCTAGCAAGCCAATGACACACATGGACACATGTATCAGGACACCCATACATACACTGGGCATATTCAATGAACGCTGAATATTTCCTCCTCAGACAATATGTTATGATTGATCTTCAGAATAGCAACCTTGAGCCAAACCCGCACTAAGTGACTTCCAGAAAGCATTGCTGACTTGCATTATGTGCAACAGAGTACCTAACAGACACTGATAAAGGAAATAGTTTACAACCACTTACATGCCCACACACACACAAACACAGCCACAGCATGGCTATGTACCATGAATATTACGTATGCTGGTGTAAGTGAATTTCTGGGCTTTCATCTAAGTAAAATACCTTTCAGCAGCATCCAAAGTTCATGAATACCAGGAAACACTGGTGAACCAGAGTAATTTCTTCAGACATTCATTGCCATGGTGTAATGTACTCTGCTGGCCAGAGAGGAAGTGATATTAGAGCAACAGGTGCCTGGGCCTCTGTGTAACCTCCTTCCTCCCTTGCCAGTCCACTAGCAGCACACCATGAGATCGGGTGTTCAGGGTGAGCCCCTGAAATCAAGGCAGCCTGTGTACCACAGTGAGATCAAGGGCAGCCTGTTTTACTCAGTGAGATCCAGGCCCCAAAAGGGCACAAAGGCCTGTGGACACTCCAAACCATGGGGCATGGTAGCTTAGGTTAGCTGGTGAAGAATGGAATCCCCCAATCCTGAGTGCTAAGGTCACCCCTGTACCCCTGCTGTTCCTGCCTCATTTCCCTAGTCACCACTTAACTGACAAGTCTTCCACACAAGACAGGGGCACCTTCCTCCAGCTTCTTCCTTCTTGGCTGGCTGGGCTGCCATAAAAACAGGCAGGCAGGAGTTGACTCAGGACACTCCAAGTTCCAGGGGTGGTGAGCCCACTGTGACATCACAACCAAATCTTTCCTGATTGGTCAGACTGCATAAGAATCCCCTCTACAGCCACGCCCCTCCCTGATCCAGCCACTACTGTGGAAGTTTCCTGGCAAGATCTGATCTGAGGATTGCTTTTCTCCTCTATGTTCCCTCATCAGCTTGTTCAAGGATCAAGTGGGATGACATTTCTGTCCTGTTCCAAAGAACTCCCAATCTGGATCCCACATTTTGCAGGACAGGAAGTGTTTCTGGTGGTGAATACAAAAACACCTCAAGGTCTTTGCAGTTCCATCAGCCAGAACAACTCCCTTTACATTGGATGAGGCAATTTCCCTCCCAGAACTACATCTCCCATCATGAGGGAGGATATTCCCTTATGTGAGGAAAAATATAGCACATTGGGAACCAGGACATTGTGTTTTCAGGCTTCATCAAAACACAAAAATGCACACGCTGGCTGGCAAGAGCCTCAAAGTGACCACAAGAATTCACTTCATATCTACAAGGAAGTTAATTCACTTTGATCTGAGAAATACACTGGCAAACACAGGGTGTAGTCAAGGAATGCTTAGTATTCCCTGGTCAGTGAAATTGTTACCATCTCTCCAGTGAACAGCTGCTTTCAGAAACACCAGAAACTATGGAATACCATGAAGCACTTGGGAAGGACATTCATTTCTGCAAAGATTCTCTCAGGGACAAAACAGTACACCTTTCATTCATGGAACTGAACACATAAAGTCAGAGCAACTCAAGGCTGTTCCTCAAAGTGACTTAGGGAACTAACCTATCTTCTACCAATCTGTGACAGCAAATTGAACAAGAAATATCACACACACACACACACACACACACACACACACAGTGATGATATCCTAATTGTTATGTCATAAGTGAATTTCTTAACTTCTATCTATTGAATAGGCACATTGAATAAGACCAGAAGTCACTGAATACCAGCATACCCTGGTGCATCCCATCCATTCCCACAGTGTTAAAGAGAGATTTTGATTCAAGGAGTCTTATGCATGCCTAAAGAGTGGATATGCTGAATGAGTGTGAAATAGTGTGTAGTATGAGAATTTGTTAGAAAGATCAAAGAAATTAATACACTATGACACTATGAGTATTATACACACACACACACACACACACACACACACACACACACATGCTGGTGTTATCTGTGGGGGATCAGAGTTGTTGAGGTGACCTACCATTGCTTGCCCTGGCCTGCTCTCTGTCCTCTTTGAGGTCCTTTGGTAAAATTTCCAGAAGCATCTTGGTTGAGGGTTGACCCAATATCACTTGATATTGTTTACCCCTCCACTCTGGGACCTCTTGCAGCCTGAACCTCCACAGAGTTGATGATAGCAAGAGAGTGTTCTTTTATCTACAGGGTCTCCAGAGAAATGATCTGGCTGCAGTTGGTTTGGAATGTGGGCATCTGGTCATCAGGGTTCAACATTCTATGGTCCATCATCCAGAAAGTGAGGGCCTCTCTGGTGGTACTAGCAACTGAAAATCTTCCTCAGACAATCCCTCCCCAAGGTCTAGTAGGATATTGCACCCCCACTCCACAGTCTAAGTCATAGGATATGTTGACATAGTCTGACTCACACAGCCCACCACAGTATCCCTTACAGGTCTGGGTACAGTCACTATTCCAATATTGAGGACAAAGAGGTGGGGTCAGAGATGGCCCCTACATTAACTAAACCAGATATGTGACTCTCAGCAGAGCATTAGGGATCTCAGGACCTTCCCAGTCTTCGTGATTGCTCCCTGGGGGATCATCCTAGCATCCAATTCCCAGGAAGTGATCAGTTTTTCATGGTGTCTATACCTGTATTTCCTGCGACACTTTCAGGCAGTTGATTCATGTAGGTAATGCACTAAATGAGTGTTGGGAAATTTAGAAGAAGGGAAGCATTAAGAATGGAATATAGATTGGATGTGGTGTAGCACAACTATAATTTCAAAGCTAGGCAGGATGAGCCTTGGAGTACCAAAGTTCATATCCAAGCTGGGCTAGATAGCCATACACAGACTCTAAACAATACCAGAGAACCCCAAGTTAACATAGACTTGAGTTCCATGGTTTTATCTAGAGAAAATCAAAAGTGTGTACACAGAGACGAATACATACAGACACACAGTGGCTTATATGAACACAAATTCATGTGCACACAGAGATGCATACACATATGCAAACAGATGGAGTTATGTACAAATGCTGTCACAGAAGTTCATGTGCACATGTGTTATTATACCCACACATAAATGCACAATGAGGCAAAAATACAAGCACACACATTCATCCTAATGCCAGGGCCTCCCTAAGGTGACTACAACTTCTGTTTTCCCTTTCAAAGAGCTACCCAGTTGCTAGTCATACACTTAGCCTCCTTTCCTGCAATTCCAACAACCATCACTAACCTGTCTACACAGTACCTTGGTTTGGATCCTCTTTGTCCCACTCATAAAAAGAGTGTTGGCAGCCATCTCATGGACTCACCCTTGATTCTGAGATCCTGCCACAGGTGACAAATGAGGTCATCGATGTCTTTATCCTAGGCACCAAAGAAAGGCAGAAGCTGGTGACATGGCTGCAGTGGGGCTCATATGTTCAAGACCCCTGTGCCTCTTCTGTGCTTCTAGGGACAGGGACAGCACTTACTGAAAACTGTTTCTGGAGACCAATCCTCTGAGGAGCCAGCACCTTCAGGGAAAGGAAGCAGTGAGTGAACCCTGCGGTGACTGTGGTCATCCATTGAGCACTGGATTAATTGTACATGTTTGTGTAAAAAACATGCACATGACAAAGATGTGCCACAGGTTTGTAACTGGTCAATCCCCATCTCTGTCCACAGTGTAATTCAAACAGAAGTGCTGCTCAAAAAGGTGGTGCCCTACTACTGCCTGGACACCATCTGGTCTCAGTGGGAAATGAAGTGCAAGAACTACCTAGCACCTACCATCCACACCACCATCAATCTGTTTGGGACCATCGTTTCCTCTGTCATCACCACCTACCTGGGCGACCAGAGCATGAAGGACTCAGATCAAACCTGGGTGGTGGAACACTGGATTGAGGTGGCCAGGGTATCCTGCAAGAGGCCTAGTCAAGAAGTCTACCACAATAAGATCTGCACAATCCCTCATGAGTCTCTAAAAGAATAAAAATCTCTCAGGTTGCTGGTATCTAGGACTCATTTCAGGGCAATTTCTCACACTTGGCTCTCAAAGTCAGATTTATACTTAATATTCAAATCAACTTTATTCAATAATCTAGGGCTTACCTTAGTGCTGAACATGACAACACATACAAGGAAACCAATTAAGGGGAGGTCATGATACATGGTGTATTATTTACAATTTAAAAAATAAACACTACATCCCTATCATTCCTTTGAGATACATATTTGCTAAATGCATGGATGTTATTTTACTTTACCTGCTAATCTTTGATGAAGTATCACCCAGGGTAGTTAGTTGTGCATTTCTCTTCAGGTGACCCTAAATCAGCACTATTATATTAAAAACAAAAACACTTTGTTAACAACATGAACTTTTTTCTGAACACACAAGACATTTTCATTGGAAAATAACTAGAAAACAAAGAAATGCAAGCAACAAAAGAAACCCCAACATGTTCCTGATTTCACATTCTATTTTTAACACCTTGTGTACTTCTGCTTCATTTTCAATATAAATATATACATTTTAAAATGCAATCTGGGTGGGATGGTTCAAGTCACAGAGTGCCTGCCTAGCAAATGCAAGGCCCTAAGTTCAAACCCCAGTCCTGCAAAACTACAAAACAAAACCACAATTTAGACATCCCTATGAGTATAATTGGATATCTTTTTCCTACTGATCATTACATTCTTTTAGAATATCACTTGACTGCTGTACCACACATTCCATAGATCTATAATTTATTTATAGTCCCCCACTGCACTGTAGGTGAACAAGTAGCACAGAATTAAGCAGGAGGACTTTCTCCTTATTTTTGCTCCCACACAAGTGCTTTGCTCCAGCAGCCATCTCAGGGCTCTTTCATGGCAGATGGACCATAAGTCCCACTTGGATATTCATTTTTGTGTGGTTCTGGATTGCACTCAGTGCCTCATGAATGCTTGGCAAGCACTCTACTACTGAGCTACATCCCTAACCCTTTCATCTATACACTCCTAAATGTTTCACATTTTTAAAGTTTCCAAAGTAATCGTTTCTCCCTGAAAAATTAACTTGAGAATTTTAAAAGCTCTAATGCAGTGGCACATGCTTATAATCCCAGTTATTGTGGATGAATAGATGGAAGGTTTGTGTTTTGCGGTCAGCCCAAGCAAAAGTTAGTGGGACTCTATATCTAAAAACAAGTCAGGCATTGTGGATCAATCCTATAATCCCAAATACTTGGGATCATCTCCATCTGAGGCCAGTCCAGGCTGAAAGAAAGAGGAGAGAGAGGGAGAGAGAGAGAGAGAGAGAGAGAGAGAGAGAGAGAGAGAGAGAGAGAGAATAAGTGTAAGATCCTATGTCAAAAACAACGTAAAAGCAAAAGGACCAGTCGTGTGGCTCAAGTGAGGTGGTAGCATGCTTGCCTAGTTAGCACATGGCCCTGAGTATCAACCACAAAATAAGAACAAAATGACAAGACAAAAGCTGTAATGGTTCTTATACTGTCTTGTTCTAAATTCTCATGCATAATTATTCTTATGCCTTTCATATGGATGTCTTCCCTTTATGTCTTTGAATGACACTAGCATTAACAGTTAAAATCAGCATAAGCAACTCAGAAGCATCTATTAAAATTTAAATGTATATAAGTTCAATATTCAGAAACTCCATTTTTTGCCAAAAACCTGGGGGAAACACTTGAGCATCTACAAGAGACATCCTCCATGATCATCTGCAATCATGAAAAGCTGAAAACAGTCATCAGTGGGATAGGACCAACTTCACTGTGGTACAGCCATTTTCAGAAGTCATAACAACAGTCATGACAAAGGAAGGGAAAGTCTACATGACCATAGAGGATGTGTTAAAGAGAAAATAAATATATTTTACTAGCTTAAAGTACACACATGCAAATGCACTGAATTCTTTTTCTATGAGGTCTAGGGTTAAAGAGAGTCAGACTTGAGAGGGGATTCAGCTGTACTTGCAATGTGTGAATTTGCTAATGACACATTACTTGATAATTTCAAATAAATGAACTGAATATATAAAATGGTTAACAATATAAAGAAATAGCGATTAAATCCATACAGGTCAAAAATTACCTGTGCAAAAAATTCTCTTTTGCTAGTTGAATTTGTAGTATTCCACCCTTCCATTTCATTTAAAAATATTAAATAAAAATATTAGAAAATATTTTTGCAGCACACACGTTTTCTAAATATTTAGTAGCTGTAATCACAGCTACTAAGAAAGGGACAGCAAGAATTACTGTGGCTTATTGCTCAAGCAGGAAATCACGTTGCTTTGGAGAAGGATGATGACTTTGGAGGACTTGCAGACAGACCAGTGAGGTGGAATCCTCAAGGGTTTAGCTCCTGGGTTCCTGGAGATGTGGCCATGGTGCAAGGCTTGGGCCAGCTGAGGGTCCACGCTCTCCTCCTCCTGCATGCGCGATACTGGGCGCTGGGGGTGAGCAGGCCCCCAGTCCTGGAGTCTCAAGCTGCTACCAGCATCCTGGGCTCCCGATAGGGGCATAAAGTGCACTAGAGAACCGAATGAGTACACTCAACTTTGTTCACTCCAAAGCAACTGCAGCATGTCTGCTGGCAGGGTGCAGGCAGGGGGCGCCCTGGAGCAGCGCTTATGCCAGAAGCTCCAGAAGAGCGGGGGTCTCAGCATGGACTCCATGCCCATTGTCAGGACTTGGTAGTGCTGTGTAGCTCCACCGCCACACAGCGCTCGCCCCAAAAGCCGGTGCTGACTGAGAAGGTGGGGAAGGTGGTCAGCGTTGGGCGGCGGTCTTCCGAAGCGGGGCTTGGCAGCATTAGATCCCTCCTCCTATCGGAGGCGCGTCCTCCTGGCCGGGGCTTTGAGGGAGGGGGGGCGGCAGGACATTGAGTCAGGTCGCGGGGGTCACGGGAGAGGTGCATTGGCTGCGGGCAGCTGCTGTTAGGCATGCGGTGTGGCGGGTTGGGGGGGCGGGGTCAGTGGATGGCGGGTTGGGCGGCGGGGGTCAGGCATGCGGTGCGTTGGGTTTAGGGCTGTGGGGGTCAGTGGATGGTGCTTGGGATTGCTGAGGTTAGCGGGCGATGCTTCGGGAGGCGGGGAGTCAGGCGTGCGGTGCGTCAGGCTGCCAGCGGCGGGGATCAGTGGGCGGTGCGTCTGGCAGCGGTGGTCAGGCTGTGGTGTGTCCAGTTGCGGGGTCAGGCGTGTGGTGCGTTGGGTTGTGGGCGGCGGGGGTCAGTCGTGCAGTGAGTGGGGTCACAGGGTCGGGGTAGCTGTGGTCAGGCCCCAGGCCCTGGAGGAAGCACAGCATGGATGACGTTGCAGCATTACACTCAGAGAGCTGGTGTTCCTGGTGCAGAGGAAGCTGCAGAGCTCCGCCTTGAAGCTTATGAACTCTGTGCTACTGGGCAGGAACAGGTGAAAGGCGTCGCCCCAGGCCTTGGTGCCCTTGGCGGGTGACATGGGGACAGTGAGGCACATGTTCTTCTCCTGAAGCTGCTGCCTCTTTCCACTGAGCTGGTCTGAGGCTCCATGTGCCCTGGCTTGGCTCCCAGTGCACTGCTGTCCTGGAGAGCAGCTCTGCAACCAGGGCTACTGTGGGCGCCTCTAGATGATGTTTTGAGACCAGGTTTGTCGCTGTGTTGCCCAGGGCTACAAATACAGTACTGTGATTTGGGTGGTTTTGATTGAAAGTCGAAATTGTGGTGTAAGTCACATTGGTTTTCAGAAAATTCTTAGGTTGAATGTGAAGAGATCATGAGGAACAAAATGAGAATGTTTTCAGAAAAATTGTTTATTATCTTAAATAATTGTTAGTAGTTGGAATAACTGTTTCTAATACTTGCTTTTTTAAGGACTCATTTCAGAAAATCTGCAGATAATATTCTGTGGGATGGATTCTTCTGAAGAACTGAGAAGTCAGCGTGGACATTTAAAACCAGAACTGTCATTTCTAAGTATGCTGACTGCCTTCAATGCGAGAAATTCCTTCAGGAAGACAAGGACTACCGAGCTCTGAGAGGACAGAGAAGGGTGAGCATTATTTCAGTCTAGAAGAAGTTTTGAAGCTCACCTTATTATGCACAGGAACTAGGTTGTCAAATGTTGATTTAGGATTCTGCAAGTTCACTGTCATGGTGTACTTGTAAACAAAGGCATCTTTTGCACATCACATTTGCTCAATACTTTTTTTATGGCACGAGGGTGTGAATTCGGACTTTTCGTCTGCTAGGGAGGCTCTCTAACTCTGAAGCCACATTCCAGCTTCAACACTTTTAAAAGTTGCCTAAGGTTAATATTAACAACACAGTGTCCTTAAGAACCTTTCTAGTCAAGTAAGTGATATGGGATTTTTGTTTTTTAACACACCTTTATTTATTCTTTTAAGTATTGGGAATTGAATCTAGGGCTTCATGCATGCTAGGCAAGTGGTCTACTTCAGCCACACAACCAGCTTATTTTTGGTTTTTTGAGACATGATCTTGCTATGTAGCCCAGGCTGGCCTCCTACCTCAGCTGCCCAATTATAGTGCTGACATTATAGGTATGCACCATTAAATCAGGTTTTAATTAATAAATCTTGCAATTTGTTGCTCACTCACATGAAAGCTGCCTCACTGTAATGCACTACTTCTAACTATCATTGCCTACAGTCAATAAATGTTCAGCCACTGAAGCTTTTACCAGAAGGAAGATATCTGGTCTTAAAGAGTAAGTTTTATTGCCAAAGATCTATGGTGCTCTGACAGATAAGAGGAAGCTAATTTAACCTTGCAACTGGATAGCTGAATATAAGGAACTTTGGTTGGACAAGAATTACAATCTTTGAGCAGAAATCATTTTTGGAAGTGGTTTCTGGTTTTTCTACTGAAATAACTCTTAGGAGAGGGAGAGACAGCTCAGAGGGTCTTAGGCAGCTCGCTGCAGGGGTATTTTGAATTATTTATAGAAATGGAGTGATGGAATTTAGAGAGCTTAATTACTTGAAAGGAAGAGATGGGTACTGAAAGGACAGAGAGTATATGCTTGTGGAGTTGCTAAAGCAGTTAGAGTGTCTGACTACCATGCATGAGGCCCTGAGTTCAAATTTCATTACCACTGCAAAAAGAAATAGAGTAAGGCTAGCCAGATGTAAAACTTCAGGGTCTTAAAAAAACTCCTGTAGCTAGAAAGGAGATTTTAGACAAAGATAGTAAAAGAGATGAAATACTTTTCTTGTCTCTGAATAATTTGTACTTATTTTAGCAAACTTGGAAAAGAATAAAAATTATAATAAAGAATATATATACACACTCACATACATTTTCCCCTCTGCTCTGAGGCTTAAACCCAGGACCTTTGCACATACTGGTCCATTGCTTTACAACTGAGCTACATCTCTGACCCAAGAAGTAATATTTTAAAGCCATCCATCAAAGTACTTGTGGGAGTGATTAGTGATATAATTTGGCAAGAGGAATGGTAGTGGAAGATAAGCATTTTTGAACAGTAAACGAATACAGTCTGATGCAAGTACACAAGTGGAATCTATATGTGAATAAACAATGTGATTATACAGTGATTTGTATTACTGCTTTTCAGATTTTCTTTTCTTTTTTCACAAAAAAGAGCCTGCACTTTAAAAATACTTAGATGATATTACAAAAAGCAGAACAGCTGATGAGCTTCACAGCATAAAAATGCCTGAGAACCCTGACATTGAAGATTATATTTACATGGGTTATGCTTTGTTACAAAACAGAAACAAAGATTGACAGGTAAAAGTGACTGTTCCTGAAGGCCAAGTGATACAGCATTGTTCAAAATGGTATTTATAATTCTTTTTTTTGACAGCTTTTTGATATACTGAGTAAATTGACAGCCTAAAAGCTTGATCTGGATTTGAGGTCATCACATGTTTACTTACTCAACAAATTTGTACTGTGTCTGCCTGAGTCACTGGGTCAGGTGCTCTTGGAAAAACAAGAAGTCATGTCTTTGAATTGACATAATTGTGCTGTTACTGTTCCTCTGGATTATTAATGAATATATTAGAAGCCAGTCAATCAATTAGTGGTATTTGAAGAATGTATCATTTGAGGCAGTTATGTTTTTATTTCTCCAAACATTGTTAGAATTCTTTTGGAATTTCCTTTACTGCAAATGATGATCGTTTTGAATATCCTCAGTTTTGTTTCCTTATGAGGTGGTTTACAAAATAATGAATTTGAAGTTCAAAATTAAGTGTGCCTGCAAGTATTAAGAATGTAAGAATAGTTTTTCATTTAATTTTTTTTTCCAGTGCTGGGAATTGAACCCAGTTTCTTGACTATGCTAGGCAAACAATGCATTCTCGGATTCTGTTCTTACCTTTTTTAAAACATTTGATAATAGTGGGGATTGAAGTCAGGGTCTCTTACTTGCTTGGTAGGTGCTCTACCACTTGAGCCACACTCCTTTTCCTTTTTTCTTTTAGTTATTTTTCAGATATGGTCTTTTGAATTTTTTACCCAGGGTGGGCCCTTAGACCTTGGTGCTCCTCCCTATGCCACATCACACAGATGGGATTATTTTTGGGATGGTGGGACTGGGGACACAGATAAGAATACAGGCACAGAATAACATGCTTAGCTTACTGGTTGAGATGGGATCTTGCTAACTTTTGGGATTTTATTTTTTGGTAATGGAGTTTGGATCTCAGGGCCTCGTAATTGTTAGGCAGGCAGTCTACCATTTGAGCCATATCACCAGGCCCCAGGTCTCACTAACTTTTTGCCTTCACTGGGTTAGAACTGTGATCCTCCTGATTTCTGCCTACCAAGTAGCTGGTATTGCTACAAGCATGAACCACTCTGCCCATCCTCTGTTCTTAACTTTTTTTTTCATGATTTCTCAGCACTGTACTAATGAGGATTGTTCTTAACCATTTTATGAGTTCTAAAATTTTGTTGTGAAGCATGAATATGTGGGCTTCATATTTGATTATATTGAAGGATTAATCTGGTGTTCATTAATTTTCTTAAAAATATACTCAAGGCTTAAATTCTTTTTCTAAATTTCCTTAAGACTATCGATTTTTGTAGCCTTTTTGCTTTTGGTGGGACTGTTGGGACTGGTCAGACTGGTGTTTTAACTCAGGGCTTTTCACTTGCAAAGCAGTTGCTCTACCCCTTTAGCAACACCTTCAGTCCAAGTCTATAGATCTTTAGGATAAAGAAGTACAGTGAACCCCTAAAAGAATAAACAGAGCAAAACCATCCAAAACCAATCACTATACTGTTTAGGAATAGACACATATGTGATAAAAACCAATAGTAATATATTGAAATTTGGGCTGTTTGCCTGTGTATACCTGCATTTCTCTCTACTCAGCAGGTAGAAACAGGAGGATCACAGTTCAAAGCCAGCTCTGGCAAATAATTTCCACAACCCTATATTGAAAATATTCAATGCACAATGGGTCTGGTGGAGTGGTACTTGTTTTTCTTTTTTTAAAATATTTTTTCTTGAGTACTGTTGTACAGGGTATATGTTGTTACATTTACAAAAGTCTTTTACAATATATCATAGTTAAATTCATCCTTTTCATCATTCTCCTTTATTTCCTCTCTCCCTATTCCTGGAATACAGGAGTACATAATATTTCCATCTTATTCACACTCACAACCCTTTACTTATAATCCTCCCTGCTCCCACTGTAACTAACCCCCAGATAGGAACAGTTTTACTTTCTTGTTTTGTGTTTTTTGTTGGTTTATTTCTTTGCTTTAGGTGGGACTGAATCTTTTCTCTTTTTTTGAAAAAAAAAAGATATTTTTTGGTTAAGATAGCTCTATAGGGAGTTTCACCATCACATTTCCATGTACATATGTATTATAACCCAAATTGTTTGATCCCTTCCTTTTGTCCTTTCTACTTTATTCCCCTTCTATATTCATTATTGTATAGAAAATACACCAACCATATTCATATTCTTAACTTCATTCTTTAAATGTTCTCTCTCCCATTAGTGACTTCCCCTTAGTTTGAATTGTTTTTCATAATATTCTTTGTATTTTCATTGGGCCTATATTCTATATCTGAGAGAAAACATGCAGTGTTTGGCTTTTAGAACCTGGCTGATTTCACTTGATATAATCTCCAGTTCCATCCACTTCCCTGCAAAGGATAAAATCTCATTCTTTCTTTTTTTTTTGGATGAATAAAATTTCATTGGAAATTCTTGTTTTTCTAATTTACAGATATAAAGAAAATTGTACAGTGACAGAGATTGTCAGGAAATTACCACATGGTTACTTTTAAACTTGAATTTCAGATTCTATAAATTCAGATGAGTTAAGGAGCATGTTGTGATAAGAGATCTTTCTTCTATGAGATAAACAATTCTTATGCCCCAGCCTGTAGCAGTGACTGAGTTGAGGATGAGTTCATGAGCCCTGGTTCCTTAGAATGTATGTATCATTTAAGAATTTTTTTGTCAGCACCCCACCAAATGCACTGGTAGAATTTTTGCAGAGGCCATAGATGCTTTATTGCAGGGCAGGTATCAAGATGCTCCTGAGCTCTCAGTGCAAGCCCCTGAGGTTGTGGAGCAGTCTTGGATGCCACCAGTAGTTAGCAGATGTGCCTGTCATCTTCCATCTATTAGTTACCTATATCTGTGTAACAGATTTCTCCAACATTTAGCAAAGTAAACAAGAAAAAAATAATTCACTCATTTTCTTTGGGTCAGGAATTTGAGAATTGCCCAGTTGAGCAAAAGTGACCTAAAATGTTAATAGACTGTTAGGACCCAAACTGACCTTATATGTCATTTAGACCAACCTTCTTATTTTATAGGGAAATCTATGCAGAGAGGTTGAATGATTACCTGTGTTGGTGCAGAAGTTGTCAGAGGTGTTCAGAGCATAGAGCTCTGTTCTTCACTTCTGCTGTTAGGTGAGCTCAGTGCTATAATATTTGTGAGGAGGTACAAGGTCCTCAGAACTAACATTCATAGTAAGTCACATGGGTGTTAGTATGTAAGAAAACTGGCCAATTAAGTATGGTTCTATAATTTCTCTCTCTGAAGCTCAGTGAAATGAACACAATGATTAAAAAAACTTTTTTACATTACTGAGTTTAAAAAAGTTATTGTAAGGGTATACATTGTGACATTTACAAAAGAATGGAATTGGAGGGGCCAGGATCCTGGAGAGGGTCCCTACAGGGTCTACCTGAGAGTACAGGAGCCGGGTAAGGACATGGAAAGGAAAAGACATATTGTGGTTATGATTGAAAGGTTGCAGACAGCAGACAGGAATAAAGATGATTCTTTTTCTTCTTCTCTTTTTGGCAGTACTTGTGTTTGAACTCAAGTATACACCTTGAGCCCCTTCATCACTCCTTTTTTGTATTGGGTTTTTTTGAGATAGGTTCTCACCAGCTGTTTGCCCAGGCTGGCTTTGAACCGTGATCCTCCTGATCACTGCCTCCTGAGTAGCTATGATTACAGGCCTGAGTTACCAGCACTCAGCTGTTTTTCTTTTTGTTTTGAAGGTCTGGGGTTGGAGCACAGGGCCTTGCACATGCTAGACAAGAACCTACCATTGAGCTGTACACCTGCCCTTTGATTGAGGTCTTTTTTTTATTTTTTATTTTTTTTCCTTTTTTTTATTATTCATATCTGCATACAAGGCTTGGGTCATTTCTCCCCCCTGCCCCACCCCCTCCCTTACCACCCACTCCGCCCCCACCCCTCAATACCCAGCAGAAACTATTTTGCCCTTATTTGTAATTTTGTTGAAGAGAGAGTATAAGCAATAATAGGAAGGAACAAGGGTTTTTGCTGGTTGAGATAAGGATAGCTACACAGGGCATTGACTCACATTGATTTCCTGTGTGTGTGTGTTACCTTCTAGGTTAATTCCTTTTGATCTACCCTTTTCTCTAGTTCCTGGTCCCCTTTTCCTATTGGCCTCAGTTGCTTTTAAGGTATCTGCTTTAGTTTCTCTGCATTAAGAGCAACAAATGCTACCTAGTTTATTAGGTGTCTTACCTATCCTCACCCCTCCCTTGTGTGCTCTCGCTTTTATCATGTGCTCAAAGTCCAATCCCATTTTTGTGTTTGCCCTTGATCTAATGTCCACATATGAGGGAGAACATACGATTTTTGGTCTTTTGGGCCAGGCTAACCTCACTCAGAAAGATGTCCTCCAATTCCATCCACTTACCAGCGAATGATAACATTTCATTCTTCTTCATGGCTGCATAAAATTCCATTGTGTATAGATACCACATTTTCAGTGCTGGGGCATCTTGGCTGTTTGCATAACTTGGCTATTGTGAATAGTGCCACAATAAACATGGGTGTGCAGGTGCCTCTGGAGTAACCTGTGTCACGGTCTTTTGGGTATATCCCCAAGAGTGGTATTGCTGGATCAAATGGTAGATCAATGTTTAGCTTTTTAAGTAGCCTCCAAATTTTTTTCCAGAGTGGTTGTACTAGTTTACATTCCCACCAACAGTGTATGAGGGTTCCTTTTTCCCCACATCCTTGCCAACACCTGTCTTTGGTGGTGTTGCTGATGATGGCTATTCTAAAAGGGGTGAGGAGGAATCTTAGGGTGGTTTTAATTTGCATTTCCTTTATTGCTAGAGATGGTGAGCATTTTTTCATGTGGTTTTTGGCCATTTGAATTTCTTCTTTTCAGAAAGTTCTGTTTAGTTCACTTGCCCATTTCTTTATTGGTTCATTAGTTTTGGGAGAATTTAGTTTTTTAAGTTCCCTATATATTCTGGCTATCAGTCCTTTGTCTGATGTATAGTTGGCAAATATTTTCTCCCACTCTGTGGGTATTCTCTTCAGTGTAGAGACTATTTCTTTTGATGAACAGAAGCTTTTTAGCTTTATGAGGTCCCATTTATCTATGATATCTCTTAGTTGCTGTGCTGCTGGGGTTTCATTGAGAAAGTGCTTACCTATACCTACTAACTCCAGAGTATTTCCTACTCTTTCCTGTATCAACTTAAGAGTTTGGGGTCTGATATTAAGATCCTTGATCGATTTTGAGTTAATCTTGGTATAGGGTGATATACATGGATCTAGTTTCAGTTTTTTGCATACTGCTAACCAGTTTTCCCAGCTTTTGTTGAAGAGGCTGCTATTTCTCCATCATATATTTTTAGCTCTTTTGTCAAAGACAA
Organism: Castor canadensis; assembly: GCF_047511655.1. NCBI lineage: Eukaryota > Metazoa > Chordata > Mammalia > Rodentia > Castoridae > Castor > Castor canadensis. Next base: position 81,753,802 of record NC_133392.1, read on the forward strand.
GTTGATTATATTTGTGTGGCTTCATATCTGCGTCCTCTGTTCTGTTCCACTGTTCTTCATGTCTGTTTTTGTGCCAGTACCATGCTGTTTTTATTGTTATTGCTTTGTAATATAGTTTGAAGTCAGGTATTGTGATACCTCCTGCATTGTTCTTTTGACTGAGTATTGCCATGGCTATTCATGGCCTCTTGGGTTTCCATATAAATTTAACAGTATATTTTTCAATCTCTTTAATGAATGTCCTTGGAATTTTGAAGGGAATTGCATTAAACATGAAGATTACTTTTGGGAGTATCGACATTTTTACTATGTTGATTCTACCAATCCATGAGCATGGGAGATCTCTCCACTTTTTACAGTTTTCCTTAATCTCTTTCTTCAGAAGTGTATAGTTTTCCTTGTAGAGGTCTTTCACATCTTTTGTTAGGTTTACACCTAGGTATTTGATTTTGTTTGAGGCTATTGTAAATGGAATTGTTCTCATACATTCTTTTTCAGTTTGCTCATTGTTAGTGTATAGAAATGCTAATGATTTTTCTATGTTGATTTTATATCCTGCTACCTTGCTATAGGTATTGATTATGTTTAGAAGCTTCTGATAGAGTTTTTTTGGTCTTTAAGGTATAGGATCATGTCGTCTGCAAATAGGGATATTTTGACAGTTTCTTTACCTATTTGTATTCCTTTTATTCCTTCTTCTTGCCTAATTGCTCAGGCTAGGAATTCCAGTACTATGTTGAATAGGAGTGGAGATAGTGGGCATCCTTGTCTGGTTCCTGATTTTAGAGGGAATGATTTCAGTTTTTCTCTGTTAAGTATAATGCTGGCTGTAGGTTTGTCATATATAGCTTTTATAATGTTGAGGTACTTTCCTTCTATTCCTAGTTTTCTTAGATCTTTTATCATGAAATGATGTTGGATCTTTTCAAAGGCTTTTTCTGCATCTAGTGAGATGATCAAGTGGTTTTTGTCTTTGCTTCTGTTAATGTGGTTTATTACATTTATTGATTTTCGTATGTTGAACCACCCCTGCATACCTGGGATGAAGCCTACTTGGTCTTGGTGAATAATCTTTTTGATGTGTTGTTGAATCGGTTTGCCATTATTTTGTTGAGGATTTTTGCGTCAATGTTCATTAAGGAGATTGGCCTCTAGTTCTCCTTTTTGGAGGTGTCTTTGCCTGGTTTTGGGATAAGTGTAATACTGGCTTCATAAAATGTGTTTGGCAGTTTTCCTTCCCTTTCTATTTCATGGAACAGTTTAAGGAGGGTTGGTATCAGTTCTTCTTTAAAGGTCTGATAGAATTCAGCAGAGAATCCATCAGGTCCTGGACTTTTCTTTTTGGGGAGACTCTTGATTGCTGCTTTAATTTCATTTTGTGTTATAGGTCTATTCAGGTGATTAATTTCCTCTTGGTTCAGTTTTGGATGATCTTATGTATCTAGAAATCTGTCCATTTCTTTAAAATTTTCAAATTTATTTGAATATAGGTTCTCAAAGTAGTCTCTGATGATTTCCTGAACTTCCATGGCGTTTGTTGTTATCTCCCCTTTTGCATTCCTAATTCTACTAATTTGGGTTTTTTCTCTCCTCATTTTAGTCAGGTTTGCCAGGGGTCTATCGATCTTGTTTATTTTTTCAGAGAACCAACTTTTTGTTTCATTAATTGTTCGTATGGTTTTTTTGGTTTCTATTTCATTGATTTCAGCTTTTATTTTTATTATTTCTCTCCTATTTTAGGATTTGCTTGTTCTTGTTTTCCTAGTAGTTTGAGGTGTATCATTAGATCATTGATTTTGGATCTTTCAGTCTTTTTAATATATGCACTCATGGCTATAAACTTTCCTCTCAGGACTGCCTTAGCTGTGTCCCATAGGTTCCGGTAGGTTGTGAATTCATTTTCATTGACTTCCAGGAACTTTTAAATTTCCTCTTTTATTTCATCAATGATCCATTGTTCATTAAGTAATGAGTTATTTAGTTTCCAGCTGTTTGCATGGTTTTTGTCTTTACTTTTGTTGTTGAGTTCTACTTTTAGTGAATTGTGATCAGATAGTATGCACAGTCTAATTTCTATTTTCTTATATTTGCTGAGGCTTGCTTTGTGCCCTAGGATATGATCTATTTTGGAGAAGGTTCCATGGTCTGCTGAGATGAATGTATATTGTGTAGTGGTTGGATGAAATGTTCTGTAGACTTTAACTAGGTCCATTTGATCTATTGCGTATTTTATATCTTGAATTTCTTTATTGATTTTTTGTTTGGATGACCTATCTATTGATGATAATGGAGTGTTAAAGTCTCCCATAACCACTGTGTTGGTGTTTATATATGCTTTTAGGTCTTTCAGGGTATGTTTGATGAAATTGTGTGCGTTGACATTGGGTGCATACAGATTGATGATTATTATTTCCTTTTGGTCTATTTCCCTTTTTATTAGTATGGAATGTCCTTCTTTATCTCATTTGATCAATGTAGGTTTGAAGTCTACTTTGTCAGAGATAAGTATTGCTACTCCTGCCTGTTTTCGGGGACCATTGGCTTGATAAATCTTCTTCCAGCCTTCATCCTAAGCCTATCCTTATTTCCGTCGCTGAGATGGGCCTCCTGTAAGCAACAAATTGTTGGATCTTCCTTTTTAATCCATTTCATGAAACGGTGTCTTTTGATGGGTGAATTAAGTCCATTAACATTAAGCATTAGTACTGATAGGTATGTGGTGATTCCTGTCATTTGGTTGTCTTAGTTGTTTGAAGGCTTGATTGTGTGTACCTAAGTTGTGGTTACTCTCTACTGTCTTGCTTTTTCTTTTCCTGTGGTTTGGTGCTGCCTGTCTTTTCATGGTTAAGTTGGGTTTCACTTCCTGTGTTCAGAATCCCTTGAAGAATCTTTTGTAGTGGTGGCTTTGTGGTCACATATTGTTTTAGTTTCTGCTTATCATGGAAGACTTTTATTGCTCCATCTATTTTGAATGATACTTTTGCTGGGTAGAGTATCCTGGGGTTAAAGTTATTTTCATTCAGTGCCTGGAAGATCTCACCCCACGCTCTTCTGGCTTTTAATGTTTCTGTTGAGAAGTCTGCTGTGGTTTTGATGGGTTTACCTTTGTATGTTACTTGTTCTTTCTCTTGCAGCCTTCAATATTCTTTCCTTAGTTTCTGAACTTGTTGTTTTAATGATAATATGTCATGTAGTAGTTCTATTTTGATCTGGTCTGTTTAGTGTCCTGGAGGCCTCTTGCATCTGAATGGGAATATCTCTCTCTAGATTTGGGAAATTTTCCGTTATTATTTTGTTGAATAGATTACACATTCCCTTCACTTGCACCTCTTCTCCTTCTTCGATGCCCATGATTCTCAAGTTTGGTCTTTTGATGGAGTCAGTGAGTTCTTGCATTTTCTTTTCACAGTTCTTGAGTTGTTTAATTAATAGTTCTTCAGTTTTTCCTTTAATTACCATTTCATCTTCAAGTTCTGAGATTCTGTCTTCTGTTTGTTCTATTCTGCTGTATTGGCCTTCTGTTTTGTTTTGCAGTTCTGTTTGTTATTTTTTCTGAGATTTTCCATATCCTTGCTGTTTTCCTCTTTAATGTTGTCTATTTTTGTCCTGAGTTCATTTATCCGTTTATTCATCGTGTTCTCTCTTTCACTGTGGTGTTTATACAGTGCTTCTATGGTTTCCTTTATTTCTTCTTTTGCTTTTTCAAATTTTCTATTTTTGTTGTCTTGGAATTTCTTGAGTGTCTCCTGTACATTTTGGTTGACCCTATCCAGTATCATCTCTATAAAATTCTTACTGAGTACTTGTAGTATGTCTTCTTTTAAATTATTCTTGTGGGCTTTATTGGGTCCTTTGGCATAGTTTATCTTCATTTTGTTGGAGTCTGGATCTGAGTTTCTGTTTTCTTCATTCCCCTCTGGTTCCTGTACTAATTTTTTGCTGTGGGGAAACTGGTTTCCCTGTTTTTTCTGTCTTCCCATCATTGTCTTTAGTGTTGTTACTGTCCCTGTATTGTGTGCAATTAAGTATTTTCTAGCTTGTAATAATAACAATGGTAATATTTAGAGTGGAAGGGTGAGCTGAGATGGAAAGCAAGAAGTTATAAAAAAGGGGAAAACAAATACATAGACAAGAGGGAGAAAGCAGAATAAGGTTTCAGACAAGAAAGTTTCAATGGTATAAACATGGAGCTTTACTATACTAATTGACAGTAAGCTGAACAGACATTAGAGGGACAGAGGTAGGATTAAAAATCAATAATAAAAAAATTAATATAGGAATAAAAATAAAAATAAGTAAATGAAAGAAATATCTATATATTAAAAATGAATTAAAGTAAAATGGAAAATAGAAAATTAAAAAAAAAACCAAAAAACCCTCTAAGTTCAAATGCAATGAAGTTTCTGTCTTAATAATTTGGTTGTCCGTCTCAGTCTCCAGTCCTGGAGATGGTGCCTCAGATGTTGTTCTGTAGTTGTTTCATCAAAGTGGATGCATAAAGTAGAACAAAACTGCACACACACACACACAAAAAAAACAAAAACAAAACAAAACAAACAAACAATAAAACCCACCAAGTGTCCCAAGTTCAAATGCAATACAGTTTCAGTATGTTTTTCCGATTGCAGCTGTTATTTTTTGTTTTCTCATCAAAGGTAGGGAGAAAAAAAAAAAAGAGTCTGGAGACAGTTCTGAGAATGGTATCTGCAACTGTGGCTTGCCTGCCCGCTGCTGTCAGCCTGCTGTTTCTGGAGGCGTTGTTTATGCAGACCTCTGTGGTGAGCTTAGCACTCACCTGGCCCCGCAATCTTTGTTTGTTCAGAGTTCTCCTGTGCGGGAGCCTCTGCTACAGGCTTTCCCTTTTCCAAGCACTGGGAAAGGTGACACTGCACCCGCGTTGTCAGGCCTGCGTGTTTCTTTACAGTTCATGTGGGAGGTGGGTCTTCCCCCCCCTCCTGTGAAGTTTTCCTCTCACTGCCACTTTCACAAGCTTTCCTGCTCCTGATTACTGGGTGGTGCTGCTGCTCCTGCCAGCCGCCATGTTTGCTTACAGTTCACGTGGGAAGTGAGTCTTCCATCCTCTCCTGTGGAGTTTTCCTCCCTCCACCACTCTCACAAGGTTCCCCGTTCTTGGTTGCTGGGCGCGCGCCCCGCTCCCGCTCCCGCCAGAGGCTCTTTGGCCTGCCCAGCTTATTTACAGTCCCGGGAAGGGTTCTCTTCTCCCAATCTTCAGTGCTCAGGGCGCCCCACCCTCTTTCCTGCATGTCTTTATTGCTCTCATTGCTTATTAATCAGTTTCTCTTTTTTCCCTGGGTGGAGGTCAGTCTGTCCAGGGGGCTATGCTGCTCTGGCCCAGGCTTGTCTGTGGGAGAACCGCGTTACCACAAAGCTCACCTGGTCTGCATCTTCCCAAGCTGTCTGGGCACCGGTGACTGGCGGCCCAGGGGCCCTCCTTGTTTCTCCATTTAACATGAAGTGGAGATTCTCTGCGCTGGCTGGAGGTGTGGAGGGGTCAAAGTTATGCCTTTTCTCAGTGATTATGCCTGCAAAGTGTGTCTCTGGCATCTCTCCAAGATTTCACTATAGGAGGCTCGCTTTCTGCTTCCTCCCTCTAGCCGCCATCTTAGAATCCTCTGATTAAGGTCTTAATCTGCATTTCCTCAATGGATAATGGTGATAAACATGTTTTCAGGTGCATACTCCTTATCTATGAATCTTCTTCAGGGAAATGGCTCCTCATAACTTTTGCTTGTGTGTGCTTTTTTACTCTTGAGTTTTGAGTGGACTTTATATATTCATGTAATAGTTCTTTATTGATTATATGACTTGCATATAGGTTCTCCCTCTCCTAACATACAGTCTTGGTTTTAAGTTATGACAAATTCCAATTGCATTTACTTTTCCCTATATGGATTTTTGGTTTTGGTATCAAGTCTTAATCACTCTAAGGCTGGAGAGAAGATCAGTCCTAGACCACTTGCTTGTTTAGCATGCGCAATGTCCTTGTTTCAATCAGCAACACAGAAAAACAAAAACTGTATCTAGCTAGTCCCAGATTATGAAGATATTTTCTTAATAGTGAAAGAAGACTTTTCAGAAGTTTTTATTTGTTTCTTTTGGATTTTGTTGTTTCTTTTGTTTTGCAGTACTAGGATTAAATGCAGTACTTAGTCTGGGAGGAAAGGGAGCAGGGCTACAGTGAGTGCCACATAAAAGGATGAGGTACCAGTAGGCTCCTTTGTCTTTATCTTCAGTGGTCATGTGTTCAACATACATATGTAACAGGGGCTTAAAATCACCCTTAGTGGGTGGGGTCATGAATTAACTAAAGGCAGAAATAGTTAGATGATCCCAAAGGCTCTCTTCCATAGAAATGAAAGGAATAAATTGACAGTGGTGAAAATGTCACTGGACTCCAAAAGGGAAAAACAAATTTTTTGGTGGCACTGGGATCTCAGACTTGCTAGACAGACTTTCTAGCACTTAAGACACTTCACCAGCCCTGTTTTCTGTTGAGATCTGTTGAGAACTATTTACCTGGAATGGTTTCAAACTGTGATCCTCCTGATCTCTGCCTCCTGAGTAGCTAGGATTACAGACATGAGCAACCATTGCCCAGCTCAAGGGAAAGTCAGAACTTTGAGACACAACATTTAGAGGGTGACTCTCCCTGTCCTCCTCTTTCTCTGATGAATAATAAACCTCATATCCTGGTCACCTTATTTTTGAATTGGCATTGAGGCCAGGGAACCAGCTTTCTGGAAACACATCCATTAATTCACTACATCCATCCCTATCTACATACTTCTGTATATGGGTGCTCAAGCTCTGATTCCCCGATGGGCCCCTGTACCTTCACCTAGATTCTCTGGCTAACGCTTCCAGCAGGCCATATCCACTCTACAAATTTCCAGTCCTGTACAGTTCAACAAGGCAAAGATTCTTTTCAAAATAAATAAAATATAAATACTGCCACCTTCTTGTGGGCCACAAGAGGGTACTATTCCTCCACTCTAGTCTCTGGTTTCCTACAGAATCCCAGCTGGGACTACAAACTGGAATTCTCCAACTTCAGTCTGAGAAAGGGAAAAGGAAACAAGTGCCCAGATTGTCTAAACTCAGTTAATCTGATTTTTATGACAGTGTTCTCACCTTCAGCTCACACTTTCTCCCTTAGAGCCCTGGTTCTGGGGCTATCTTCAGTGAAGTGACCCCAAAATTAGCCCCACTACTCAGTACACTTATACCCCTTTGTGTCCAGCCCCAAGAAAACGGGACAAGAGAGGTTAGTGGCGTCCTCTTTCTGGCCTACTGCTGGGAAGAGTGTCTTCTCTTACTAGAAGATGCTGGCTCACTGTCAATAACCCTAGCAGCAGCTGCTCTTCCTAATGATCAGCCCTGCAGAGAATGGCCTCACTCCTCTGTGTGTGGTCTCCAAATTTCCAGAATATTTGCAGAAGCAGGTCTGCTGTCAGCACATATAACTAAGCAAGGGGCATCTCTCATGTACTGTTCCTGATGATGAACAACACAGCCAATTCTCATTTTCCCATCTCTCTCTCTCTCTCTTTCTCTTGCTCTCTCCTTCCTTCTTCTCCTTCTCACTATTCTCGATTTATGAGTATTATACCCTTGTGATCAAATACTCCTGCAATCCATAGAATACAGAGGAAAACACCAGAGCCCTCTCAACCCCATCTATCTCTCACCAGGTGTAATCATAGTTAACAAGTATATTTGCTTCTGGTTTTTGTCCATACATCCATCTCTCTATATCTGTATGTATGTGTACATATAAGTTCCCTTTATTTTATTTAACTTGAATTGTATTGTATGCATGGTTCCCATTCTTGTTCTTTTACTAAGTGGAGGTGGAGGTCTTTTCAGGCCAATACATATAAACCTACCTCATTCACTCTATGAAGTATAATGCATCTGTCTTAACTTATGTGAGGACTTTTGTGTAAATGGATACTCAGTGATGATTGAGTTATGTGTCAACTTGAGTTATGTTCTCCATTTTTTAAAATCTGAACTGGTGTTTACAAAAGAATAGCTGTTGCTGTTAAGATATTTTTTAGAAATGATGAACACTCAGTGATGGCTAAAAAGTTAACCTGGAGTCTCATCCTGGAAGTGACCCAACTACAACACAAATGTGGCAACACAGGTCAGGGCCTTGGACGGAACCTAATTAGGAAACTGATGACAATGACATCAAGGGATGAAGTAAGTGTACCCACTTCATGGAATGGATAAAAAGCATAAAAGAATTTGTATCCCATACAAATGTCCACAAAAGTGTGTCCATCCCAGTGTGAAGGATTTTAACAATCAAGTAGATGTGATGATCATTTGTGGGAATACCAATCAGTCTCTTTTACCAGGACCATGGTGGCAGGGATGGATCAGCAGCATGGACTTTCATTCACCAAGGTCAACATGCCTATAGTCACTGTCTGAGTGTCCAAATTGACAGGATGGGAGACCAGCATTGAACCCTTGATAAAGCACCATTCCTTAGACTGATCTGAGAGCTGCTTGGTGGCAAGTTGTCAATGAAGTGACAGTGATTAGTTCTTACTGAAATAGACACTTCCTATGCATACAAATTTGCCTTCCCTATAGACACTGTGTAATTCCTGTCATCTGTGGAATTACACAGTCCCTTATCTATCCTCCTGGCAAAGCTTCTGGTTGAGGACCTCCCTTCCCTGTTAATGAATGTGGCAATGGCCCATGCTCATGGATTCACCATCTTACATACCATCTCTCTTTTTGAACTAGTTTTTATTTTTTTAACTGTCATCTTATTTATTTGTTTTAATTTTATTTTATCATTTTTAAATTTACTTACATGTGTATACTTTCTTTGGGCAACCACCCTCCACCCCACTCCTCACCATCTTCAATACTGGAATTGTCTTTTGAAAATTTAGAGACAGCTGGGCACCAGTAGCTCATGCCTGTAATCCTAGCTACTCAGGAGGCAGAGATCAGGAGGTTCACATTTCAAAGAATGCCTAGATTCAAGGGAGTGAAATGGAAACTCTACCACTTGCTATTACCCTTGGTGATCCATGGGCAAAATTTGTGCTTCTTATTCCCTTAGCCTTGTGCACTGCTGGTCTAGAGGTCTTAGGGTTTTTTGTTTGTTTGTTTTAATGCTCTTTGCTTTTTTGGCCATATTAGAGATTAAACTTCAGATCTCTACAACTTGAGCCAGGTTCTGGGTTCTTTTTTGGATTCGTTTCTCAGAGAAGGTCTCATGTTTTTGGTCTGGCCAGATGTTATCTTCTGCCTCCTGAGTAGCTGGGACCACAGGCATGTGCCACCCACATTCAGCTTGTTGATTTTGAACTTTAGTTTGGGGTTCTTGCTTGCTAAGCAGGTGCTCTACCTCCAGCCTTTTTTGCTCTGGTTATTTTTGAGATATGGTCACATATTTTTCCTCAGGCCAGCCTGAACCAACATCCTTCTCTTTGAAGGTTCCTTCCATTCCTGGGGTGACAAGCACATGTTACCATGTCCTGCTTTTTTCATTGAGTTAAGGACTAGCAAACTTTTATGTCCAGGCTGGCCTGGGACTGCAGTTCTCCTAATCTCAACCTCTCAAGTAGTTAGGATTACAGGTATAAGTCACTAGCACCTGGCTTCCAGCTTGGATTAAGAAATAGTCTCACTAATATTGCCCAGGCAGACCTCAAATCACAATCCTCCTATTTCCACCTCCTGAAGCTGCCCCAAAAGGTCTTATTTTATGGGTTTTTGATGCTAGTGGAGGTTGAATTCAGGTCTTGCACTTGCTTTGCAGGTATTCTACTATGTGAGACACACCAGTTCTTTATGCTTAGTTAGGTATTTGTTAGTTTGTTTTTTTTTTTAGTTTTGATTGGTGGTACCATAATTTGAACCTGATTGGTGCTGTGGCACTTTCTAGGCAGGTGCTCTATGATTTCAGCCAAGCCTCCAGCTTGAACTCAGGGACTACACCTTGAGCCAGTCCACCAATATTTTTCTGATGTTTTTTTTTCACAATAGCATCTCAAGAACTATTTGCCTGGGCTGACTTTGAACTGTGATTGTACTGATCTCTGCCTTTTGAGTAGCTAGGATTATAGATGTGAGCCACTAGTGCCAGGCTTCAGCCTTCTTTAGTATTTGAGATAGGTTCTCACTTTTTCCTTTTTGCCCAGGTCAGTCTGGAGCTCTGTCCTCCTATTTGTGTTCCCAGTGTAGCTGGAGAGGACAGATGCATGCCACTGTGCCCAGCCATTGGTTGAAATGGGGTCTTAGTGAATTAACCTCTTGGGAGATACACTACTTCTTTTAGAAAAACCATGTCTCAATCATGACAGTAGCAGAGAGGCTAACGTTGTGGTTTCAGAACATTATGAAATATGAAAGTATGAAGTATGGCAGGCTGCAGATCTCTGTGAGCTCTATGGGTGATGTTGGTATGCCAGAGACATAGTGGCTGGGAAAGAAAGAAAAAATGAAGGGCAGAGAAAAGGGGAGAGAAAGACAGAAGGAGAAGTACAAGAGAAACACTTAAAAGCAAAAAGAATTTCATTCATTCATGAACGTTCATCAGCACTATGTAACAGGCTCTGGTACATTGTGGAGATATGAAGAACAAGGGGGACAATGACCTTTGCAGTGCATACCTGTCTCATACCTGTAATCCTAGCTACCTGGAGCCTTGTGGAGTGGCTCAAGCATAAGAATACCTGCCTGAAAAGCATGAGGCCATGAGTTTGAACCTCAGCACCATCAGAAAACAAACAAACAAACAAACAAACAAACAAAAAACACACTCAGACATAGCTACTTGGGAAGCAGAGATCAGGAGGATCATGACTGTAGCTCACCCTAGGAAAATAGTTTTTGAGACCCACCCCCACCTACAAAATAACCAGAGCAAATAGACTAGAGGTGTGACTCAAGCAGTAAAGCACCTGCTTTTCAAGTGCAAAGCCCTAAATTAAAACCCCAGAAATGCCAAAAGCAAACAAACAAACAAAAAAGACAGCTAATTTTGTTTTTATTATTACAAGTGCTCCAAAAAATGAAGTGTACAGCATACTGATATCCAAAGTCAGGATGTCAGGGCTCTCAAATGGGACTGGGCATTTGATGAACTAATAACAGATGTGCTCTGTCTATGCAAGGACTCTGAGGTTTCTACCCTTGTTGGAGAACTTGAGTGCTGTATAAGAAGACCCATCTGTTTTCCCTGGTCATTCTGTCCAGACTTTGAGAGGAGTATGTAAGAGGAGGGGACAGCCTGGTTGCCTCCAGCCTCAAGCAGGAGCTTTGGAGAACTTTGACCAGCTGTTGGGAGGTCAGTGTGAGACTGTGGTTAGAGACAATGGCTAGCAGAAAAGCCAAAGAAATCTAGACAGTCACAGTTGGTGAGATTCATCTCTGCAGCAACCAAATATAAATGGAGCTGGATGAATGTTAGCTTATCACAGATGGTTTTCTGGGGGCCTTGGACCAGCCAAATTCTCTCTCTCTTCTCATTTGTAGTTGTGAAAATATAGCTGTGAAATCTACTGAGAATGCAATATCCTGAGATAGGGAGGGACTGGCCTAATTCCCAGGCTCTGATCTAGTCCCTATAGAGGAGATGTCCTTGGATGCTTTGGCTCAGTGTGTTATGCCCCAGAGGAGTGAGGTTGAGTGTAAAACCCAGGGCAGTTTGCTTTCCAGACTCCCTCAGCTGGCAAGTAGGTGGGCAGTGCACAGCTGAAACTCCATCTGTCCTGGGCATTTTTCTGAGCTCTGAGATACTGGGTCATGATGAATTCTAGGATTCTGATATTATAAGGCTTCAGAAGGCAAGAAGTTTACCCTCTGAAAAATTAAGATAGGTTCCCAAACTTCCCTGGTTTGTGGTGTCTCCACTGTCTCAACACACGTAAGCTAAAGATGTTAAGAAGTTAGGTGCGACCAGGTGCAGGTGGCCCACACCTATACACCTAGCTTTTTCAGAGACTTAGATGGAGAAGGGATTTGAGGTCAGCCCCAAAAGTTTGAGAGACCCCATCTCCAAAATAACCAGAGCAAAATGGATTGGAGGTGTGGCTCAAGTGGCAAGCCCTGAGTTCAAATCCCTAACATGTGCAAGACCCTGAGTTCCATAGCCATCACCAGCAGGACAATCCATCCAACCAAACAATCCCCCCAAAGGAAATCTGACACTTTTCTAAGGTGAAAAAAATATTTTGCATTTTCCTAATGTGATAAACAATGGCAGAACCTTGTGAAAAATAAAGGAGTGCCACTCACTGTAATTTCTCTTCAACTTTTTATTCATGTTTTTTTCATGATAAAATGTTGGAATTTTAATTGAACTCTATATATAAGATCTGTGTTGTGTTCTGCTAATGATATCTAAGAGAGAGAGAGACAGAGAGAAAACTTGGGCCTAGTTTGGGGGTGGGCAAAAAGGTAGCAAAAGGAAAAGCATCCTATGGGATCATAGGTATGGTTGTCCTGAGTAGGAAATCTGTTTTTATATGGTCTGTGCCTGGGTATTAGGAGTAGGACTAATGATGGTGCAAGCAGCTGTGGAGGACAGCACTGACTTCTTCAACAAGGCCTTAGGATGGCCTCCCTCTCCCTACCCTGAGAAGCTGAGTCCCCAAACCCACCAATATCCCACACTGACAGCACTACAGTGCAAGCAGAAGACTTGAAATAAGGACTCACCTGACTTCAGCCTCTGCATCCCCTATGGCACCCCTCCACCCACCCCCTCAGTGTAGCACCAATCCCATTTTCTCTGCTCCTTGCCCACCCACCTGTCTCGCCCTGCCCTGTTTTAAGAAAATTAGCCATTTCATCCTTATAAAAATGAATGGCTAATATTTCTCCAATCTCACCAAATGGAAAAGAGAACATTTTATATCAATGACATAGTTTGCTTGTTGAAAACCTAGATCACTGTTTGTTTTTGTGTATCAAGAATATGTCTGCCGTCACTTTTAAATTTCAAAGTTCACTTATTCCCTAACATTGAAGTACATATTTCAAATTATAGGCACAGACTATTTTTCTTCTGTGGATTTTTGGATTTTTATACATATATCAAATATAGTTCTGGACAGACATCCCAGTAGAAGCACTTCTGTGACTGCACTGTTTTTAGGTTTTCATTTACACTTAGCTTCACTGTTGCAACAAATAGCCCCAAATCTCATAACATCACAATACTAAGTATTTGCTTGTGTTACTGGAGGGACGTGGGTGCTGGAGTATGTGGACTGTGCATAGCTAAGCTGACTTCTGATAAGCTCCAAATAATCTAATGCTGATCTAATGTCAAAGATAAGAAGGGGAAATGTAAGAATATGTCTGGAGGGTGGGTACCAGTGGGAAAGAGGAGGACAGAATGAGAGGGGTCCAGAGAGTGAATATGGTGGGAATATTCTGTACACATGTATGTAAGTAGAAAAATGATACCTGTTGAAACTGTTCCAAGGGGGGTGGGATAAAGGAGAAAGATGGAGGGGGCTAATTAAACTATGAAATATTGTATGAAATTTTGTTAATGTCACAATGGATGCCCAGTACAATAATAACAAAAATAATGTATAAAAAAGAATATTTCAGACATCTATATTATTAGAAGATTTGTTGAAAATATGCAATGCATGCAGGATGGTAGGTAGACCCAAATTTTACCTAATCACAAATGATAGTATGATCTGAGTCCATATACAAGTTTTATATTCATTAAAAAACTAAGCAGCACCACAACAAAATCCTTCAGAATCCTAGCAACAATATAGGATGGAGGAAGTTAAATTGTGGAAATGAATCTGGAAGAGGAAAAATTAGTAATGTCATTAGATTAACATATCGTTAATCATTAGTATTCACTTGCTCTCTCTTATCTTTTTTTCCCCTATATTCTGATTTAAACTACTTACTAGTTAAAGCCTATGTTAACTTTCAGGTACTATTTACAAATTAAGTATTATTATTTCTGCAATTTTTATTTGCCACAGGCAATGGAGTCCTCAAAGACCTTAAGTGAGTTCTGAAATGATGTGTATGTACTTTAAATCATGTATTCAAATGAATAATTTGTTGGTTCAACTAGTGAATATTTTGTTTTACTAAATAGTCACATTGAAGAACTAGCATTCTTTGGATAATCTCACAATTTAGTACAAAATTTAAAATTAGCAAAAAGGGCATGAGTAGTTTAAATAGACATTCCACTTAATATTAAATGATAATCTGATGGAACAGTGTTGCTTCTCAATATCTTCTGTCTAGTGCCCTCAGCAAAACGTCCCCTAAGATGCATCTAGTTACATGTAATCAGCTTCAAAATCACAACCTCAGAGTTTATTTTATTTATTTAATATACATCAGAATATCTCAGGACATACATCCTCTCCTACTTCTTCACCTAATTATCTGAGCAAAAAATCTTGATGTCTTAGATGGGCTACTTCATAATGATTTTGTAAATAAGACCCTACCTGGATTGGAAGAAGTCAAAAATCAAAATGAAACAAAACAAAAAACAAATAAACAGTAGCAAACTGAAAGAATATGCTTTGCATACAGAACATGGATTTATGCTTGTGACTGAATATTGTTGAGGAAATTACTTACCTTTGTGTTTAAAATTTTACTCATAAAAATCATAATATTTGTATAAGGCTGGCTGTTTCAGAAAGGGATAAGGGACTAAATATCCACTGAATTTTATACATGTAACTTTTGATTCCTTAATAAAAAGTACTTCTAAAAGGCTGTAAGAATTCACCAAGCTTCAAATTTACTAGGATTATTAACTATTCATGGAAAAATAACACTTGACCTCACTTTGCATATGTCACTTTTGTTTAATTTTCTTTTATCACTTAAATGTCAATTAAAAATTAAGATTTTGTATTAAATAAATATTTATACTGATTCTTAGAGGCCTTAGTAACACAAAATTTGGAAAATTTGTTGTTGTTCAGGTCTCCACTCTGACACATTACTGCATGTCAAAGCAACCACTACAATATGAAAGCTGTGGTTTTGGTTTTTATGATATTTGGAGTTTGCTCATCTATTGCATGTTGCTTAAACATAACCTACCAGTAGTTATTTCTTTAGGATTCACTGTGAAGTAAACAAAACAGGGTCAACCAACACTAAATTTCTTTCAGCACATTTCCTCATGTGTAAGCAAATCAATTTGAAAAATGTTAGTGACAGAATCAGGATAACATTAACAGAAAGTGTTTAACAAAGAAATGAGTGCTTACTCTTCATGGTAGCAGTGCTTCAAGACTCTTAATGATGGTGCCTTTAAACTGTGAGATCTTTTAAAACAAGACCAGTGTGATTTTGTGTGCTAACAATTATATACATATATACTGATACATTACCTTCTTATAAGACTGTTTATAAGTTGTACATATGATTTAATAACCTCTAGCAACTCTTCTATTAATAAATTTAAGGCTACAGAAACACATGTATATACACATACATATATATGTGCAAATGTATGCAAGTTTGTAGCACATTGATTAGATCCTCAACATATCATTGACATTGAATATATTATTTTGTGATATCAAGAAAATAAAAATAATTTTGAACAATTGAATACAAACTGAAATGCTTCAGCTTTTTAGCAATAAATGAGAGATATTTCTTAAATATAATTTTAGAAATGTTATTTGCATTAATTATGGGAGCCTAGATAGCATCGTAATGATTGAGGACATTTAACTCATATAATTTATGTGGAAAATGCAGATTTTTTCTATAAATGATACATATTTCATGTTGTATGTTATTGAAATATATGACATATGTATCATTTAATATTAATATAACAATATATGCCATATTGGTTTAATATAGTAACAACACATTAACATGTTAAACATTTGTATATTGTTTACTATAAATTATTATACATTTGAGAATAATATATTTCACTAAATTCATCTTGTGGTTTCATGGTGTTCTTCCATTTTTACTTTCTTCAAAATTTGCCTCCTGATTTTAAGGAAAGACAACTAGGGGTGTCTCTAACTCATGCTCATATGATTCCCTAATCTCTGCAATTTCTTTAATGATCAATTGCCATACCAGTCTAATGATTCACGGTTGTGGGGCAAGTGCTGCTAGTCACTGTTGGTTTCTGTTTTTATGGAGCTCTGCTATGACCAGTGTCACCATTTACATTGAATAAGCTCTGGCTCTATTCACTGAGCTGACATTAAATCTTCCTAGGTATTGTGATACCCACTACAGCTATCATATTCATCACTATCACTAACAGTCTTGATGCTCTACTTGTATCACAACCTAGGGGTGCAACTTTGGCCCAATTATTTCTGTTGAATTACAAACTAATTGGGTTACTATCTTGACTCTGCTATCACCAGTCTTGTACCATCTACTTGCTTATTGACAGCAAATTTTCTGCTACTTAGAAAAATTATTTTTAATTGACACATATTAGTTGTAACATCCTTAGTTGGTACAGTAAGATGATTTGATACATGTACACAATATATTATGATCAAATCAGAATCATTAGCATTTACTACTCTTCAAACATTTATCATTACTATTTGTTTGAAAAACTTGTATATTTTCTTCCAATGATTTTGAAATATACTATAAATTGTTATAGACTATATTAATTTTACTGTTTTGAAGCATTAGAACTAATTCCTCCTACCTGACCATATTTTTGGACTCATTATTTAACCTCTTTCTATCACCTCATCTTGTCTTTCCTAGTCTATAGTCGACACTGTTCTACTCTTTTTTTTCCATGAGTTTGACTTTTTTGTAGTACTGGTGATTTAACTTAGGGTCTCACACTTGGTAAGCAAACACTTTACCACTAGAGCACTCCCCTACCACATATGAGTTTAACACTTTAAACTTCTGTATTAGTGAGAACATTCATGATTCATCTTTCTGTGCCTGGTGTGGGTCATTTAATATGATTTCCTACAGTTCTATTCACATTGCCAATAGTATAAGATTTCATTTTTCTTATGGTTGAAAATATTATAGGTATATATCTGTATCCCATTTTCCTTATCTTCTTATCCATTTATAGACACATTGGTTGATTCCTTGTATTGGCTTTTTTCAACAGTGCTCCAATAACAATGCTAGTGCACATATCTCTTTAACATAGTGAATTTCATTGGGATTGCTGTATTTTATGATAGTTCTAGTGATAGATTTTTGATAAAGGCACATACATTTTTTTCTATAGTGGTTGTATTAATTAATACTCTGGTAAATAGTGCATGTTAATTTCCCTTCCTCCATATCCTCAACAGCTCTTTCTAGTTTTGTTTTTGATAATAGATATTCTAATGTGGTAAGACAATATCTCTTCGTAGTTTTAGGTTGTTTTTCCTTGATGATTAAGGGATGTTCAACATATTTTCACATACTTATTGGTCATTTGTATGGTTTCTCCTAGGATATGTCTATTTACATGATTTGCCTATTTCTAATTGATAGTTTTCGTACCTTTTTTTCTTTTTGTTATTTTTGGCTGTCTATTTGGTTGATTATATAGTTTGAATATTAACCCTTTGATGGATGAATCAATTGCAAAGAACTTGCCCCATTTTGTATGGTGTGTCTTAAGTGTTGTGTTCCTTACTGTGCAGATTATTATTAGGCATAATCTTATTTGCCCCATTTTGCTTTTTTTGCCTGTACTTTGGGGTTTTATGTAAAATCATTCCCCACATCAATATATTGAAATGTTTCCCCTATGTTTACTTCAAGTAGTTTTATGGCTTCAGTTCTCACTTTTAAGTGTTTGACCCATTTTGCATTGATATTTTGTATTTTGGGAAAAGTAGGAATCTGGTTTTATTCTCTCACCTATTATATATCCAGCTTTTCCATCAGAGTTTATTGAAGAGATGGATCCTTCCCAAGTGTGTTTTCTTGATGGCCTTTTGAAAATTTGTTGTATTTTTTCAGACTAATTTCTGGGTTTTTCCTAAACCTTCCCATCTGTCACTTGAGCTCTTTTCTCAGCACATAGGTTTTTAATCTTCTTTTTGTCATAATAAACTTTCAAATCCAGATCAATCTTTATTACTTATTTTATTTATTTTTTCCTTTATTGTGCTGGGTGAGAATACATTGTAGCATTTACAAGGGTTCTTACAATTTATCAAATATATCCACTTGAATTTATTTCTTTTTATATCTTTCATTTGTCAATAAGCTCTGTGGGAGGAAAATATATATGTAGATGTTTTCCAGTTGCTATTCTATTCTTTCGTGTCATTTGAACTCTCATTTGCATCACAAGGAGTAAACAACTTTTATTTTTCTTGGAATACCTCATCATGATACTTTATCCTTTGATTTCATTTTGTTTTCCCTAGCTTCCTTTCTTCAATGACTTTGTTAACTTCATCTCTTCTTGTTGTTTCCTAAAACTTGGAAGCACCAGATTTCACTATCTGCTAGTGACTTGAGCTATTTCTTCACCCTCTTCTATTGTTCTCCTCCACTATAGGTATGGGTTCCTGCCCTAATTTTCAACTGTTCTTTTGAAAATGACATGCTCAGTTATACTTTAAGGGTTTTGTAGTGTATTTTCTCTAACTGGTTGATGTGTTCCCTTTCTCTTTGAATGTGTACTCTTTTTTGATCTTCTAGGATTTTGCTTAAATGCTCTCATCTCATTATGGCATTTTCTCCCCACCTGCAAATAGAGTAGGAACTTATGTTACTTACTGCTGTATGTTCTTATGATGATTTTTGTATATTTTTACAACAGTTTGGTTTGATGTGTTACTCATTTTCTTTCTGTTTGTGGTCTGCCTTACTACAGTAAAAGTACTAGACAACCAGTGCTTTCTAGAAGCAGGGATCTTTTCTATTATACTTACTCCTTTTTATCTGGAGTATAAAGGGAAAAGCATTTCAGCTTTCCTGTACATTTGTGTTGAATGAATTGATGAATAAAGAAACAAGTGAATAGAAATGTATTTTTCATTTTAGTTGAACTATCAATATTATTTCTACTCTTTCACAATGTCATAATTTCTTCAGGAAAAATAACTAATGTTTTTGTAAAGTTATGGGTTTAGAGTACAATTCAGGTGTTCATGAATAACTATTTAAGAATTACTGTTGAACTAAATTTAAATTATGTCTTTTGAATTCTCATTTCAATATGGAGTAGAACTAAATATCTGTTTCTCTCTCCCTTCAAGTTTCCATGTTGTCTTTAAGTTGTAGGCAATTTTATGCAAGGCAATGGAAAGATATGGTATTTTCTTTTACTATTCAATTCTCTATTCATAGCCTATCCTTTTCAACACCTGCTGGGAAATCTGTGTTTCTATCTCAATGAAGGTCATGAGTGCAAATACTGACCTGGTATGTAAACCATGTACTGGATGCTTAAAAAATTGACTATAGATATTTGCAAGTGATACTGTTTTGCAATTTTTCTAAGGAATTCAGAAAATACTCAGACACAGATTAAATCCCAAATAATTAGCATAGGCAATATCAGTATTCTTCATTTTGATCTATTAGTTTACTGTTGAAGCACTAACTGCCCAGCATATTAGTCTGTTCTCTTATACTGGATCAGTGTCACTGTAGTCACTTTCTTTAATCAGTTAGACTAATTGTTCTTTTCATTGCTAAATGATAAATATTTTTTTAAAAAGTTTGTGTGGTTTATGGACAACATATATCATATGTTTGCATATTCTCCTCAAAAAGAAAATTTTACTTCATTTAATTCATATTCAATTCATTACACATGGAATTTTATTATTATTAGAATTGCTTCTGATAATTATTTTCATAGCTTTATGACTATGGAGAATGGCTATTTATTTGCTTGGTTTATCTGTGTTTATGGTCTGACTTACCCCTGTAAATGTACTATAAGTATAGGGAGATTTTCTATTTTGTTCACCAACTTTTACACAGAATATGAGACAAGCTGCTAATTAACTCACATGAATTAGAAATTCTGTATACTCAAAGTGTTCATAGACAAATTGCATTAAATGTTACTTTTCTGAAGAGTTTTACATGCATTGAGATGTACAGAAAAAATTCAAAAACAGATACTTGCAAAAAAAATGTAAATTTTTTGCCATACTGGGACCTGAATTCAGGGTCTACAACTTGAGCCATAACACCAGCCCTTTTTAATGTAGGTTGGGTTTTTTTTGAGATAGGGTCTCACGAGCTACTTGTCCTGGGCTGGCATCATGCTATGATTCTCCTGATCTCTGCTACTTGAGTCGCTAGAATTACACATGTAAGCCACCGATGCCTGGCTTGGAGAGTATAATTT
Organism: Castor canadensis; assembly: GCF_047511655.1. NCBI lineage: Eukaryota > Metazoa > Chordata > Mammalia > Rodentia > Castoridae > Castor > Castor canadensis. The sequence goes on from NC_133392.1 coordinate 81,774,155, forward strand.
TTTTGCAATAATGAACACAAAACTACTACTGATTGACTCCTATCTTATGGCTAGCAATAATCCAACTTTAGAAAAGTGTCTTTGTGTAAACAGTGTGAGATAACAAATAACCTAAGCTTTTTCACTAATTTACTAGCTTAATATATTGTTTTAATTAAAAGAAAATAAGAATTTAGGTAAATTAAGGAGCCATACATGGGAATGCATATTGTAATCCTAGCATGAATGCTGGAGTCCTAGGCCAACTTGGGCAATAAAGAGACTCTGTCTCACTCTCTTCCCTTCCCCCCAAAAATTAACAATGCTTTTATATAATAATTACTACCTAAAATTTTACTTAAAAATAATTTTTTTCTTAAGTATATTTATTTAAGAATCAAATAAATTGGGTTGTTAAATGAACTCATATTTCCTTCTGCTGAACATGGAAAAACAATTTTTATGTACTTCATAATTATTCACCTCTGGAAGTCAATGTGATCAATAATTAACAGTAGGTAGAAAGAGAGAAGACTTTGCCAGACCAGATATGGCAATACTGCAAAAGCTTTCCCAGAAATAAACATTCCTTTCCTGATGAAGAAGTAACTCAGTATTAAATATGCTTGAAATCTGGGGGAAATTTAAAAGAGTTATTTGTCACTGTTGGCCATAGGACCAAAGTAAAACAATATGCTAGAATTCCCAAAGGAATGTGAAAAGCAAAATGAATAGAGATGTACACATAATTTAATTTTCAAAATTAGATATTAAATAATCTCATAGTATTGGGCACTGTGTACTTTGATTTGTCAATGAATAATAAAAGTCATGCCTCATGAGGTATTTTATTCCTCAAATAAACATGATGAAGTTATTAAACATATTATAAAGAATAAAATAGTTAGAAAGTGAAATATTGCAAAGTGAAAAACACATAGGAAAAAGATTTTCAAAAGGAAAGAAAAGCTAAGGAAAATTAGGAATGCCAACATCTGTGACACATTCTCCATTCCCATTTGGCCTCTTGGCCTGTTTAGAAGGACGAGGAATAAATTTGAAACACCTCACTGTCCAAAGTGAGTTTGGGGAATTAAAAATGTAAAATAATCCAGGTGTCAGTGGGTCATGTATAAAATCCTATCTACTTGGGAAGCTGAGATCAGGAGGATCACAATTGAGATTATCACCAGCAAAATTTACCAAGACTCCATCTCAATCAACAACTGAGCACAGTGGCACATGCCTGTCACCCCAAGTTCCACAGGTGTCTCACATTGGGAAGATTACACTTCCTTGCCAATCTGGGATAGGGATACCATGACAATCCATCTCAGTGGAGAAAAGTTGAGCATCATGGGATGTGCCTGTAATCCCAGATATGGTGAGAAGCATAAATAGAAGGATTGCAGTCCCGGATGGCCCCATTAAAAAGCGAGATCCTATATCCATACTGTCTAAGAAGTGTGAAGACCTGAGTTCAAATACCACTGCTGCCTCCCAAAAGAGTACAAAATAATTTTCAATAAGAAGCAACAAAACAATTGTATCAATCAAAAGAACATCAAGGAGGTAAGGAACATTCAAAGATTGATGTAACCTATGTATTAAGTTTAATGTTTATTCTGGGTCAGAATAGTTGTAACCAAGGAGTTAGAAACATAAAATAGATTCTAGACTTGTGCACTTATACTGATCTGATAGAAAGTCCTATCAATGAAATTGAAATCATGAAAAACCTACAGTTATTGAAAATGGCAAGATCGAAATTCTGACCAAAAAATGCTTTAGTCATAAAAATTAAAGCAACCAGCAAATCTTCTGAAACAAAAGATAATAAATATGGGTAAGATCCTAATCATTGTAAAGTTACCCATTTTTAATTGTTTATTGGGGATGAGGATTGAACACATTTCAAATGATATCTAAGAGTGCAAGCTGGTTATCTAGCTATTTATTTGTAATTTGAAATCATTCTCTGAGATAACTTCAATGTAGTCACTCAGCACATCTGTCACGTAAGCAACACCTCAATTTCATAGACAAGGGCAAGAAGGTTCAAATAAATGAAGCGATTTGGCAGTTGGTGGAAATGAGAGGAAATAGACTTACATTTCTGTCTGTAAATCGAGTATTGTTTGACAAACACCTTCCTGATAAAACAGTTGGTCACATCTCTACTGTACTGTGACAAGTTGAGCTATTACAGGGAATGTTAAATTTCAATATTCAATTACATATTTCCTTAAGACAGCAATGTAATATAGTTTGCATTATTTTATATGTGAACATTTGATTTATGTAATTTACTGAGAAAGTATGGAAAGTACACAAAAGCATTAGGATGCTACGAACTTGGAGATCTACATGATGTATCATTTTTTGTTTTTTTCCTCTTTACTATTTTCTTTCATGACTCACAAATATGATGAAATTGGCCTTAAGTAATCAGTTATATATATTTTTAATCTCACAGCAAGCAAGCACAAATAATATTGATGTTTGTTTCTCTAAGATAAACAAAACTATCTAACTTCATTTAATCCCATAACATGCCTGGTACATAACAAATAATTTTGCAGGTTCTTTAAGGATAAAGCTGGATAGTTTATTGAGTTAGACAAGTGTAAAGTGAGAGGGTAGAGCCCCCAGTGTTGAGGAGCAATCCCAAAAGTGGGTGCCCCTCATTTTGCATTTTTAATGTGGTGAAGTACTTGTGTCAACCCTTGTTCTTGACATGGACTAAACAGAATAAAACTCTTTGTATTTCCTAGCATATGGTGAGTTTAAATTTATAGGGATTAAGGTCAATATTAGAAATATCCATTTATTTTTTTTCATTTTTCTTTTATTATTCATATGTGCATACAAGGCTTTGTTCATTTCTCCCCCCTGCTCCCACCCCCTCCCTTACCACCCACTCCACCCCCTCCCGCTCCCCCCCCAATACCCAGCAGAAACTATTTTGCCCTTATCTCTAATTTTGTTGTAGAGAGAGTATAAGCAATAATAGGAAGGAACAAAGGGTTTTGCTGGTTGAGATAAGGATAGCTATACAGGGCATTGACTCACATTGATTTCCTGTGAGTGTGTGTTACCTTCTAGGTTAATTCTTTTTGATCTAACCTTTTCTCTAGTTCCTGGTCTCCTTTTCCTATTGGCCTCAGTTGCTTTTAAGGTATCTGCTTTAGTTTCTCTGCATTAAGGGCAACAAATGCTAGCTAGTTTTTTAGGTGTCTTACCTATCCTCACCCCTCCCTTGTGTGCTCTCGCTTTTATCATGTGCTCATAGTCCAATCCCCTTGTTGTGTTTGCCCTTGATCTAATGTCCACATATGAGGGAGAACATACGATTTTTGGTCTTATGGGCCAGGCTAACCTCACTCAGAATGATGTTCTCCAGTTCCATCCATTTACCAGCGAATGATAACATTTCGTTCTTCTTCATGGCTGCATAGAATTCCATTGTGTATAGATACCACATTTTCTTAATCCATTCGTCAGTGGTGGGGCATCTTGGCTGTTTCCATAACTTGGCTATTGTGAATAGTGCCGCAATAAACATGGATGTGCAGGTGCCTCTGGAGTAACAGTCTTTTGGGTATATCCCCAAGAGTGGTATTGCTGGATCAAATGGTAGATCGATGTCCAGCTTTTTAAGTAGCCTCCAAATTTTTTTCCAGAGTGGTTGTACTAGTCTACATTCCCACCAACAGTGTAAGAGGGTTCCTTTTTCCCCACATCCTCGCCAACACCTGTTGTTGGTGGTGTTGCTGATGATGGCTATTCTAACAGGGGTGAGGTGGAATCTTAGCGTGGTTTTAATTTGCATTTCCTTTATTGCTAGAGATGGTGAGCATTTTTTCATGTGTTTTCTGGCCATTTGAATTTCTTCTTTTGAGAAAGTTCTGTTTAGTTCACATGCCCATTTCTTTATTGGTTCATTAGTTTTGGGAGAATTTAGTTTTTTAAGTTCCCTATATATTCTGGTTATCAGTCCTTTGTCTGATGTATAATTGGCAAATATTTTCTCCCACTCTGTGGGTGTTCTCTTCAGTTTAGAGACCATTTCTTTTGATGAACAGAAGCTTTTTAGTTTTATGAGGTCCCATTTATCTATGCTATCTCTTAGTTGCTGTGCTGCTGGGGTTTCATTGAGAAAGTTCTTACCTATACCTACCAACTCCATAGTATTTCCTACTCTTTCTTGTATCAACTTAAGAGTTTGGGGTCTGATATTAAGATCCTTGATCCATTTTGAGTTAATCTTGGTATAGGGTGATATACATGGATCTAGTTTCAGTTTTTTGCAGACTGCTAACCAGTTTTCCCAGCAGTTTTTGTTGAAGAGGCTGCTATTTCTCCATCGTATATTTTTAGCTCCTTTGTCAAAGATAAGTTGCTCATAGTTGTGTGGCTTCATATCTGGATCCTCTATTCTGTTCCACTGGTCTTCATGTCTGTTTTTGTGCCAGTACCATGCTGTTTTTATTGTTATTGCTTTGTAATATAGTTTGAAGTCAGGTATTGTGATACCTCCTGCATTGTTCTTTTGACTGAGTATTGCCTTGGCTATTCGTGGCCTCTTGTGTTTCCATATAAATTTCACAGTAGATTTTTCAATCTCTTTAATGAATGTCATTGGAATTTTTATGGGAATTGCATTAAACATGTAGATTACTTTGGGGAGTATCGACATTTTTACTATGTTGATTCTACCAATCCATGAGCATGGGAGATCTCTCCACTTTCTATAGTCTTCCTCAATCTCTTTCTTCAGAAGTGTATAGTTTTCCTTGTAGAGGTCATTCACATCTTTTGTTAGGTTTACACCTAGGTATTTGATTTTGTTTGAGGCTATTGTAAATGGAATTGTTTTCATACATTCTTTTTCCGTTTGCTCATTGTTAGTGTATAGAAATGCTAATGATTTTTCTATGTTGATTTTATATCCTGCTACCTTGCTATAGCTATGGATGATGTCTAGAAGCTTCTGAGTAGAGTTTTTTTGGTCTTTAAGGTATAGGATCATGTCATCTGCAAATAGGGATATTTTGACAGTTTCTTTACCTATTTGTATTCCTTTTATTCCTTCTTCTTGCCTAATTGCTCTGGCTAGGAATTCCAGTACTATGTTGAATAGGAGTGGAGATAGTGGGCATCCTTGTTTGGTTCCTGATTTTAGAGGGAATGGTTTTAATTTTTCTCCGTTAAGTATAATGCTGGCTGTAGGTTTGTCATATATAGCTTTTATAATGTTGAGGAACTTTCCTTCTATTCCTAGTTTTCTTAGAGCTTTTATCATGAAATGATGTTGGATCTTATCAAAGGCTTTTTCTGCATCTATTGAGATGATCAAGTGGTTTTTGTCTTTGCTTCTGTTAATGTGGTTTATTACGTTTATTGATTTTCGTATGTTGAACCACCCCTGCATCCCTGGGATGAAGCCTACCTGGTCGTGGTGAATAATCTTTTTGATGTGTTGCTGAATTCGATTTGCCATTATTTTGTTGAGGATTTTTGCATCAATGTTCATTAAGGAGATTGGTCTCTAGTTCTCCTTTTTGGAGGTGTCTTTGCCTGGTTTTGGGATAAGTGTAATACTGGCTTCATAAAATATGTTTGGCACTTTTCCTTCCCTTTCTATTTCATGGAACAGTTTAAGGAGGGTTGGTATCAGTTCTTCTTTAAAGGTCTGATAGAATTCAGCAGAGAATCCATCAGGTCCTGGACTTTTCTTTTTGGGGAGACTCTTGATTGCTGCTTCAATTTCATTTTGTGTTATAGGTCTATTCAGGTGATTAATTTCCTCTTGGTTCAGTTTTGGATGATCATATGTATATAGAAATCTGGCCATTTCTTTTCAATTTTCAAATTTATTTGAATATAGGTTCTCAAAGTAGTATCTGATGATTTCCTGGACTTCCATGGTGTTTGTTGTTATCTCCCCTTTTGCATTCCTAATTCTACTAATTTGGGTTTTTTCTCTCCTCATTTTAGTCAGGTTTGCCAGGGGTCTATCGATCTTGTTTATTTTTCAAAGAACCAACTTTTTGTTTCATTAATTCTTTGTATGGTTTTTTTGGTTTCTATTTCATTGATTTCAGCTCTTATTTTTATTATTTCTCTCCTTCTATTTGTTTTGGGATTTGCTTGTTCTTGTTTTTCTAGGAGTTTGAGATGTATCATTAGGTCATTGATTTGGGATCTTTCAATCTTTTTAATATATGCACTCATTGCTATAAACTTTCCTCTCAGGACTGCCTTAGCTGTGTCCCATAGGTTCCGGTAGGTTGTGTTTTCATTTTCATTGACTTCTAGGAACTTTTTAATTTCCTCTTTTATTGCATCGATGATCCATTCTTCATTAAGTAATGAGTTATTTAGTTTCCAGCTGTTTGCATGTTTTTTGTCTTTACTTTTGTTGTTGAGTTCTACTTTTAGTGCATTGTGGTCAGATAGTATGCATGGTATTATTTCTATTTTCTTATATTTGCTGAGGCTTGCTTTGTGCCCTAGGATATGATCTATTTTGGAGAAGGTTCCATGGGCTGCTGAGAAGAATGTATATTGTGTAGAGGTTGGATGAAATGTTCTGTAGACATCTACTAGGTCCACTTGATCTATTGCATATTTTAGATCTTGGATTTCTTTATTGAGTTTTTGTTTGGATGACCTATCTATTGATGATAATGGGGTGTTAAAGTCTCCCACAACCACTGTGTTGGCGTTTATATATGCTTTTAGGTCTTTCAGGGTATGTTTGATGAAATTGGGTGCATTGACATTGGGTGCGTACAGATTGATGATTATTATTTCCTTTTGGTCTATTTCCCCTTTTATTAGTATGGAATGTCCTTCTCTATCTCGTTTGATCAATGTAGGTTTGAAGTCTACTTTGTCAGAGATAAGTATTGCTACTCCTGCTTGTTTTCGGGGGCCATTGGCTTGGTAAATCTTCTTCCAGCCTTTCATCCTAAGCCTATGCTTATTTCTGTCGGTGAGATGAGTCTTCTGTAAGCAACAAATTGTTGGATCTTCTTTTTTAATCCATTTTGTCAAACGGTGTCTTTTGATGGGTGAATTAAGTCCATTAACATTAAGTGTTAGTACTGATAGGTATGTGGTGATTCCTGCCATTTAGTTATCTTAGTTGTTTGAAGGTTTGATTGTGTGTACCTAACTTGATGCTATTCTCTACTGTCTTGCTTTTTCTTATCCTGTGGTTTGGTGCTGCCTGCCTTTTCATGGTTAAGTTGGGTGTCACTTTGTGTGTGCAGGATCCCTTGCAGAATCTTTTGTAATGGTGGCTTTGTGGTCACATATTGTTTTAGTTTCTGCTTATCATGGAAGACTTTTATTGCTCCATCTATTTTGAATGATAGCTTTGCTGGGTAGAGTATCCTGGGGTTGAAGTTATTTTCATTCAGTGCCCGGAAGATCTCACCCCACGCTCTTCTTGCTTTTAATGTTTCTGTTGAGAAGTCTGCTGTGATTTTGATGGGTTTACCTTTGTACGTTACTTGTTTTTTCTCTCTTACAGCCTTCAATATTCTTTCCTTAGTTTCTGAACTTGTTGTTTTAATGATGATATGTTGTGGAGTAGTTCTATTTTGATCTGGTCTGTTTGGTGTCCTGGAGGCCTCTTGCATTTGTATGGGAATATCTTTCTCTAGATTTGGGAAATTTTCCGTTATTATTTTGTTGAATATATTACGCATTCCGTTCGCTTGCACCTCTTCTCCTTCTTCGATGCCCATGATTCTCAAGTTTGGTCTTTTGATGGAGTCAGTGAGTTCTTGCATTTTCTTTTCACAGGTCTTGAGTTGTTTAATTAATAGTTCTTCAGTTTTTCCTTTAATTACCATTTCATCTTCAAGTTCTGAGATTCTGTCTTCTGTTTGTTCTATTATGCTGGATTGGCCTTCCATTTTGTTTTGCAGTTCTGTCTCGTTCTTTTTTCTGAGGTTTTCCATATCCTGGCTGTTTTCTTCTTTATTGTTGTCTATTTTTGTCCTGAGTTCATTTATCCATTTATTCATTGTGTTCTCTCTTTCAGTTTGGTGTTTATACAGTGCTTCTATGGTTTCCTTTATTTCTTCTTTTGCTTTTTCAAATTCTCTATTTTTATTGTCTTGGAATTTCTTGAGTGTCTCCTGTACATTTTGATTGACCCTATCCAGTATCATCTCTATAAAATTCTCATTGAGTACTTGTAGTATGTCTTCTTTTAAATTATTCTTGTGGGCTTCATTGGGTCCTTTGGCATAGTTTATCTTCATTTTGTTGGAGTCTGGATCTGAGTTTCTGTTCTCTTCATTCCCCTCTGGTTCCTGTACTAATTTTTTGCTGTGGGGAAACTGGTTTCCTTGTTTTTTCTGTCTTCCTGTCATTGTCCTTGGTGTTGTTACTGTCCCTGTACTGTGTGTAATTAAGTATTTTCTAGCTTGTAATAATAACAATGGTAATATTGAGAATGGAAGAGTGAGCTGAGATGGAAAGCAAGAAGTTAAAGAAAAGGGGAAAACAAATATACAGACAAGAGGGAGAAAGCAGAACAAGGTATCAGACAAGAGAGTTTGAAAGGTATAAACAGGGAGTGTTAGTGTACTAATCGACAGTAAGCTGAACAGACAATAGAGAGACAGAGAGAGGATTGAAAATCAAAGATAAAAAAATAAAAAATAAGTATATGAAAGTAATATCTATTTATAAAAATGAATTAAAATAAAATGGAAAATAGAAAATTAAAAAAAAAAAAACCAAAAAACTTCCAAGTTTATATGCATTGCAATTTCAGTCTTAATAATTTGGATGTCCGTCTCAATCTCCAGTCCTGGAGTTGGTGCCTCAGATGTTGTTCTGTAGTTGTCTCATCAAAGGGGATGCATAAAGTAGAACAAAACTATACTCACACACACACAGAATAAAAAAAAAAAAAAGTCCCACCAAGTGTCCCCAGCTCAAATGCAATACAGTTTCAGTAAGTTTTTCGGCTTGCAGGTGTAATTCGGTTGTTCTCTCATCAAAGGTAGGGAGAAAAAGAAAAAAAAGCCTCTGGAGGCAGTTCTGAGAGTGGTATCTGCAACTGTGGCTTGCCTGCCTGCTGCTCTCAGCCTGTAGCTGGCTGTGTTATTTATGCAGATCTCTGGGGTGAGCTAGCACTCACCTGGTCCCACAAGCTTTGTTTGCTCAGAGTTCTCCTGTGCGGGGGGGGGGGGCCTCTGCTACAGCCTTTCCCCTTTCCAAGCACTGGAAAAGGTGACACTGCCCCGCGTTGTCAGGCCTGCGTGTTTATTTACAGTTCACGTGGGAAGTGGGTCTTCCCTCCTCTCACAAGCGTCCCCGCTCCTGGTTGCTGGGTGCACCCCGCTCCCGCCAGAGCCTCTCTGGCCCGCCCGGCTCGTTTATTTACAGTCCCGGGAAGGATTCCCTTCCCCCAATCTTCAGCGCTCAGGGCGCCCCACCCTCTTTCTAGCGTGTCTTAACTGTTCTTATTGCTTATTACTCAGTTTCTCTTTTTTTCCCGGGTGGAGGTCAGTCTGTCCAGGGGGCTATACTGCTCTGGCCCAGGCTTGTCTGTGGGGCTACCGCGGTACCGCAAAGCTCACCTGGTCCACGTCTTCCCAAACCGTATGGGCGCCGGCCACTGGCGGACCCGGGGGCCCTCCTCGGTTCTCCATTTAACGTGAAGTGGAGATTCTCTGCGCCGGCAGCGCCAGTTACCCCTATCTTCCTGCAGGTCCTCCAAGACCAGAGTATTCACAGCCCTTGATTTTCACCTATTCCAGACACCCTCCCCTTTCGGACACACACCAGTCCTTAACTTTCTGATTAGATGCTGTGTATTCCTAGAAGAAAAATATGTTAGCATGATAATGTCTGTTTGGCCTCACATATAGAACAATCACTGACACGTGTGTTTAAGTGGCCATCTCTATTATGAAAGTTAAAAACTTACTTTAGACTTTACCTCTTTCATTAATTTAAATATTGCATACATTCCACATTGGTTTTTGTAAAATACTGAGCAGATACTATGGTGGTAAACAAGGCATAGGAATCTCCTGTTTCAATACATACTATATTCATTTGGGGAAATTAGAAAATAAACGTGAAGATTCTTGATTTCAACTTTGGACAAGGTGTGGTGGAGGTCTTTATCAGACATCTAAGTGAAAAGGGCAAACAGATGACTTGATATATGAACCTAATCCTGTTTTCCTAGTCTATTATTACTAAGGTGGAATACAGCTAAAGTTAAACTTAACTAGTTGACAGAATCTTTTCCCAATCTGATTCCCTTTACTTGCAATCTTTGAGACTACCACCCTTCTTGATTCTGTCAAATGAGAATCAAGCATGGGCATTATTTCTAGGTCATGTACTTCCTCTATGCTAACTCCAATTAGTTATCTACTCCTGACAGAGGGAGAGAACAGAAATGTGTCCAGCAAAAACAAAATTAACTTTGCAGCAAAAACAAAATTAACTTTGCATAAAAAACCTACACTAAGAGACATCTTCAGGAAAAACCTGCTCACTAAGAAAGTCACCCCATAAAACTAGCAGAGATTACTCATCCAGCATATGAGCAAATTTCAAGATAAGACCACATGGATTATGAAAACCAGATAATATGCCTCCAAAAGCATGAAAACTTGAACATATTCAGGTATTATTTTCTGCTCTCCCTGCCGAATTCATCCATAACCTGGAATGTTTTGATAGATGGCAAACTGATCTTTCTTGTTACATTATGAGGTCTTCAAAAGGGTCTTCCTCCAGTACAGATTTAGGCAGACAACAAGCCTTTATGAAATGTGAATAATCTCAAAACAACTTCTGTTAACTGGACTAAAATCCCTTGCACAGTGTTACTCCTAGCTTTATTTCTATTCACATCTCCCACATCTTTTTATCTAGAATTTCATGCTTCAGCCATTATAATAATTTTAATTCCCTGTCACTGAATGTTATATAAATTCTCATAAGCTGCTTTCTTTGCCTTGCATAACCTTTCTATAGTGTCCCTCTCTCCTTTATCTCAAGAATTACTCCATCATTTATTTCTTTCCTTTCACTTAGTGATCATATTATCAGTTGTGAATATACTATCTTTACAACATGTATGTTTCAATTTCCTTCAAGTAATTGTGACTAATGGTTTTATTAAATTGTATAACATAAATAAGGGAGAGACAGCTCTTATGCATATTCCATAATGTGATCCATGGCATGTTCTTATGAAAAATAATAGAGCATTTATTTTTGTCTTTAGAGAAACTGGATCAACTACACAGCCAGACTCCATGATTTTCCACTCTCTTGTGGTCTGCCAGACTCAGATTTATTCTGCATGTCTCTTTCTTTGTATAAATCTGCTCACTTACATTTTGTGCCTTACTTCCTACCACTTTCCCCACACAGTGATAAAAGAAAAATGATTAGAAGATATAAAACAATCACCAAATAAATAGGAGAAATTCAAGAGCTACACTTCATGGTTACTGGGAAAATTTTACTAACATGGTAAAATAAGGGCACAATTTTTTTTTAATTTATAGCAACAGAGATTTAAAGAATGCTCCTTTGATGATGCAGCAAAATAAATACTTGCTTTAGCAAGTATATGCCTTAACTTAAAATGGGGATGATGCAATGGATTCACTAAGGGAAGGAGAATAGTAAATGATTTTCTCCCTACTACAGGTGTTTTCATATTACAAGAAGGTCTTTAAGAGAGAATAGGAGCTTTAAGCACTCACATTTATGTGGAATTATGCATATGACTCTGGGAATCCTTACTGAGTTAAAATATTCGAATCTGTGTTATAAAATGTGAGTGCATTGATTTAAAAATGTTTAACTCATACTTAGATTCTACAAGAGATATTGAAATACATGTTAAATTACCAAGTTACAAGGCTTTGAAAATAATCACCCTAAAATTCATCAGCATAAAAATCCTAATATCAAAAGCAACAGGCATTAAATACATGTTTGTTGAATGTTTGTGGAAACTAAGACCTGAAAAGTTTATGCTTTTTTAAATAAATAAATCTTGGTAGAACAGATAAGAGTAGCTGGAACACAAACAGAATCATAAAAATTTGTAGCGTAAAAGAAAACTAGCTCTGAAACCAGAGAGAAATGAAAAGAAGGGAAAGTTAGGGCAAAGATAAAGAGTAAGTCTTTGCTAAATTGACAATAATCAGACATGGACTATATGACTATTCATTATTCTCTCAGTAATCAAATAAAAACTATCATTAAATGTGCTTGCAGGCTGAAATGTGTTTTGGAATACTAAAGAGCATGAACATTATTTCAGGAATTGGCAGTAGAATAATGAAAAATCATGTGAAATGAGAAAAGATCAGGAGACTTTCCTTAGAATTTGGGAGTGGGGTTTTCCATGGAAGATGTAGCAAGACAAGAACGGGTCATAGGAAAAGAATAATGCGTCACTGGACAGTCTGTATAGACAACTTTATTTCACTTACTCTGATACTTTAATTTTGTTCTTTTTGGAATTCTTAGTCATTAAACCTGCAATGATTTTCCAAAAGGGGCTTAGAAACATGCCCGTATCTTTAAATGTCCCTCTATAATTTATCATTCAGTCTAAAGCCTCAGTAAAATATTGTTTAATTCTTCCAAAAATATTTGCGTTGTATTTCTGTTTCTGAGACCTTGAGCTAGGGGTGTGTGTGTGTGCGTGTGTGTGTGTGTGTGTGTGTGTGTGTGTGAAGAGACAAGAGAGGCTACCCTTTCTGCCATAGAATTTTGAAATAAATAGCAGAGACATTTACTAATCAAATAATTACAGAGATATATGAAATTGTAACTGCAGATTTACTGTAAAGTAAATGTATATGGTACATTGAAATCAAATATTAGGAAAATCCAAACTCATCAGAATGGCTGTTGGAATGCTTTGTTGAGAATGTGACATTTGGTGTATATTCAGCAGGTAGATGAGTATGAATTAGATAAGAAAATGTAGATAGAGGACAAAACTCCTGGTAAAGTGAAGTGTATCTGTCTAATGGGAAGATACAGAATATTGAACAAAAGTTAATATAAGGAATTCTTGACTCTAATAAGGATCAGACTTGTGAGTGACTGGTTAGTAAGAAGTAAATAAAACTTAAACAATTCGTGAATGGAAGTTAAAATTGGCAGACGCTATCCTGGTAGCAGAGGTGGGTACCCAAGTAATGTCCCACTTCTCTCCAAGTGCAAAAGTGAGGACTTGTCAGAGAAGACACAGCTTTTTGTTGTTGTTCCAATGGGAATGTGCTAAAATTCTTTTTCCCAGAGTGTCAAGGAAAGTTGTTCCCTAGAATGTGTTTCTTAGGAAGAATTTCTCTACAAAATAAGCTTTGGAGCTTATCTGTTAGTCCTGAGATGCTCATTTCTACAAACTGCAAGATTATTGTTCTATGGAAGCCATGTGTACTGCAGTGCCTGGCACTGGAGAAGACATCCATGCTGCAGAGGCTGGTATATCTACAGCACCCTGCCTGGAGGAATGTGTCAGAACACAAAGAAAAGGTCTTTCTTTCTGCAAAGTCTTTTACTATCCTCTACTGATAAAACTTACAAGTATGCCAGATGGCTAAGGAAAAATAGTGCCTACCTCCAATCCTGACATGGTCAATGATGTATAGATTTGGTTTTGGCAGACAATAAATTAATAACTGTCCAAGAAACTGATTGTGTAGAAGGAGGGTCTTGGCTGGTAAAACAAAACAGATTTGAGGAAATCACTCAAGAATTATAAGAACTTTTTGAGGGAGATGTGGTTGTGGGTGCAGCAGAGCTTTGTTCTATTCACCCCTTCTCCTGAATCACCGCTGTTTGCTCCCATCAAGAAACAAGTCATTCAGGAAACTGCACTTTAGCCATGGCTTTCAAAGATACTGGAAAAAACCCTGTGGAGCCAGAGGTGGCAATTTACCAAATTTCAAATCACCCTCACCAGCCGCAATGTGAAGTTTCTGGAGAAGGTGGGTGCTGACTTGAACAGAGGAAAAGAACCTCAAAGTGACAGGACCGGTCCGCATGCTGACCAAGACTTTGAGAATCAATACAAGTAAAACACCTTGTGGTGAAGGTTCTAAATGTGGGATCGGTTCCAGATGAGAATCCACAGCAACTCATTGACTTGCACAGCCCTTCTGAGATTGTTAAACAGATTACTTCCATCAGTACTGAGCCAGGAGTGGAGGTTGAAGTCACTACTGCAGATGCCTGAGTCAATAATTTTACTTAATTTAATAAACTGGCGTATAAATTGTTAAAAAGAAAAAAAGAGTTAGTAGAAGTTATTCTCCTCATGGATTTTAGTTTAAATATAATTTAATGTTTCTGTAATATAGAAAGGTGTTCACATATTAAAACAGAAATACACAAGACTCAGAGTAGTGGGTATATGGCCTGGGTTGTACCTAACAAATCTCTCTGAACTTCAGACTCTTTATAAAATGAGGTATCTGAAGTTAAATTAATAGTAACAAGTATGTGCTAATATATTTTCAATAATATTTATTACAACCCTCAATATGCTGTATTTCCCTACTGTCTTTGAAGAAGGAGTGCAGTCTTGGGAGTTTCCACAGCCCCCTCAGCAGGTCTTAGAGACAGACATCTCCCCATAGACAAGACTGATGATACCCTCACCAATGCACACCAGATAACAGAGTGTGACAAGTATTTTAAATGACTGTTACTGAATGCAAAGCAATAAATTAAGATGAGAAGGACCCAAAGTTGCAGAGAGTGTATTAGAATATTCAACTCAACATAAAGAGGATAATTTAACCCAAAGTATTATCTCAAAAGAGCTGAAGTCAGAGAAGTATTTATTATAGTGTGAAAGGGAAATCCATTACGTTCCTTTGACTTCATGATTTTCAAACAATGGCACCTGCCAATACCGTGTAATATGGAGATGAAAATTAGCATTAAAAATATTGTCAGTTTGTAAACTTACCTTAATGATATTTTTAATACATCTAATTAACAAGGGGATGATGAATCTAAACAATAGTTTAATGTTGTTTTCCTGAAATACTGCTTCACATGCATACACTGAAAGGGAGGGAGAAATTTAGTTAAATGTAAAGGTGATCCCTTATGCAAGTCATGAATTTTTTTAAAAAGCCCTGTTCAATACAGCTCTTTGTAATTCCAGATTTTTCCCTCAAATCTTGTTATTTTTGTGTTTTTAAATGTCTTAGGAAGATGGTGCCAAGTCACCAATATAAGCACCATTTTCCATGAATTTCTGGTTCATAAAGTATAGTTTGGACAACATATCAATAATCATTTTCAATAGATTTTATGTCTAGATTGGCCAAATACAAGATGTGAATCCTTGTGTATTTGTTGTATCTTTTAGGGAGACAAAAGTGAAAGGAGGATTTTCTGTATAACAGTACCTTGTGTTTAATGCCAACTGTTTTCCAGGTAGCTGCTTGTGTTTTCCATTTAATTAATTTAAAGTTGTCCTTTCCTCTGTTGCTTTGGTAAATGGTAACATTACAAGTGACCTACATTTTTGACTTACATCATATGGTTTTTGGAGTACATTGTTTCAAATTAATGCAAAGAATTGAGCAATTTCTTGAGAAGATTTTTGTAGTAACTTTTATTTCATACCTTACTTTGACAATATCTTTTTTGATATCCCTCATCCTTATTCCATGATCAATCCAATTTAGATAACCATACAAAAATAAAAAATAATTTCCATTATTTTCCAATAATTGCATAAATAGTCTACTGTGTCTGCAGATGCATCTTTTGTTCTCTTCTTTGATATGGCTGACAAATGTTTTCTTAGGGACATGTTAGATTTTCAGTCATCACTCCATTAAATTCTATGGAGAAAATATATCTAGAATAAACAGAACATAAATGAAGAGAGGAGTTTTAGCAAACAGAGCATCACTCAGTGATTACCAATACTACAGTAGAGCTCCAACTAAAGGGAAGCTAGCAAAGATCATCACGGCATTAACCACCAAAATCAGAAGTTTGTGTACTTCCACCTGATGCACTTGTCAGAGTTTCAAAGGAAAACACCACAGTCAAGGATTAGATGCAAGAATAATTTTATTCAAATATAGAACAAAGAAATCAATGCCATTTCTACCACTATGCATAGGTCCCCTACAGCTAGTGTTCCCATTTCCATTCTAATCTGGGGGATTGGTACCAGTGTGAAAGGGGAGGATATATGGAAAGGGTGTAGGAAGGTGAATATGGTACAAATATCAAATAAACAGCTTCAGCAGTGTAGCAGGATACAAAAACCAACTTACAAATATCAGTAGCCTTTTTATACACCAATGATGAAAAAATTGAGAAAGAATATAGGAAAGCAATTTCATTTACAATAGCCTCCAAAAAACTCAAATACCTAGGAACAAACTTAACAAAGATAAAATGGCCTCTACAAGGAGAACTACAAACCACTGAAGAAAGAGATCTAGGAATTCTACAAAAGATGGAAAGATCTCCCATGCTCATGGACTGGCAATAAACATAGTAAAAGTGGCTATAATACCAAAATAAATGGAGAAATACATACACATATGTATGGATTTACACATATGTATGGATTTAGACACATGTATGCATATTATGGATGCATAAATAAATACATACATGGATTTATTCACATATATATGTATTTATTGATAGTTCTATGTATGTATTTATGTTTTTCTTCATTTATATATTAATTTATGCATTCTTTCATTTATTTTGTTATGTGTTTAGCTATTCAGTTATTTATAAATCCATTCATTTATGTATTTTCTCATTTGCATATTTGTGTATTATTGATGTGTGTATGTATTTATTTTTATTTTTTCTTTATGTATGTGAGTGTATGTGTTTGTGAGTGAGTGTGTGAGTGTGTATATCTGTGTGTAAGAGTGTGTATATGTGTGAATGTGTGCATGTGTGTGAGTGTATGTGTGTTAGTGTGTATGTGTGTTGGAGTATGTGGGTGTATGTTTGTGTGGGTATATATGTGTGGGGGTGAGTGGGTGAGTGGGAAAGTGGGTGTGTATATGTGAGTTGTATGTTTGTGAGATTTTGTGGGAGTGTATGTGTATGAGTGTATATGTGTGTGTATCAGTGTGTGTGTGTGAGTGTATTTGTGTATGTATTTATGTATGTGAGTTTGTGTATGTCTGCATGTTAGGTGTATCTGTGTGTATGCATGTGTGAGTGTGGGGGGTGTCTGTATGAGAGAGTGTGTGTGTGTGAGTTTAGCACTTGCCAGTTTTTGCCCATGTATTATAGGCAGAGCAATGCCCCTGATCTCTGCCATGATTCTCTAGGTAAGCAGGTGTGAGCCTCTAGAGTCCAGCTGGAAGAAAGAAAAGGAAAATAAGAAAACCTGCTTCAAGGTGTACTCAGAACTCAAACTCAGGACCTTCCACTTCTAGGACAGTGCACTATGGAATTAGCTACCTCACTAGCTGCTTCCTACTGGAGGTTTTGCCCCTCTATATTCCTTTTATCCCCAAGGCCTGCCAGGGAGAAGAAATCAGGGATGAAGCAAGCTGGCCAGTGCAATTCCTAACTTTTTTAAGGATTCTGGGCCATCAAAAAATAGAAATACATATATGAATCAATAAATACATAAGTTAATACATAAGTACATAAATGAATAAATAAATAAATGACTGAATAAATGAATACAGAAATAAACACCTACATCCATCACTAACACCAAAGGCTAGAACTGCACTGGACAGTTTGCTTCATCCCCTCCTTTCTTTTCATTAGAGGGCCTGCACCTGCTCCTGAGGCTGAACCAGAACTCCATATGTCCTGAGCACCACCTGTTAGTCCTGAGCATCCCTCCAGGGAGGTTTGGGTTAGGGCTCACACTGATGTCCCTGCAATGTGTCTTCAAGAGTAATACATGGCTGTACACTCATCTCTCTAGCTGCTTATTTGCAGATAAAGCATGTTCTTGTCATTGTCTCTGGAGATGGTGAAAAGATACATTATATTCTGTGGGGTGACTATTAGTTTTGTTTCTAATGCATGCAACCCACTCCAGCCCCTACCCTGGAGCCCATCGAGCCCACTTCATGAGGTAATTGCTGAAGATGGAGCCAGAGGCTGCACAGGAGAGACTCAGTGACCCATCAGGCTGCACCAAGCCTCCCCCAGAATCCACCAGCTGTACTTCACATTGGACACTTGCAATGACAGAGACTTCTGGTCAGGAAACTGTCACACATACCAAATGTTCCTCTCACTCATGTCTATACACATACACTTAGTATCCCTTTTCCACACAAATAACCTTTTAAAATAGTCAAAAGGAAAACCCAGCTCAGCCCCAAGTCTAGGCGGGGTGGTCTGTATTCAGTGCTGATCACTGAATGGGATCAACTGGGAATCTAGAGCTGGGCTTCTTTCCCTCAAGTGCAGGATCAGGGCTGGGCTGGTTTTATGAGTGGAGAGAGAATTGATTTGCTGGTCCTCCTGCTATATATTAGTCTCAGTGTAGAATCTCAAACAGGTCAAGAACCAGAGCAGATGTGAGAGTGCTGGGGCAGTTTGACATTAATGATAGCATAGAAAAAATATGATATACCTGCCACCTGTGCTGATGTTCAACTCTAATTCTAGTTAATAGCATAGTAAGGTACTTGGCTCATTTTTGAGGCCACCCTGGGATATACTGTCAAAAAATATGATTTCTCATCATGTTTTTATACCTTATTGGGTATTTTGCATATCTCAATAGTTTATCAATCCTTCATTGTATTTACATTTGTGAATGTTCGCAAGAATCAGTGCAGTTTTATGTCACAGTCTTTATACTTTTGTGGAAGTTCATGACAATTTTTTGTACATTTACAAGAATTTTGATCTTAAAAATCCATCCCCTGTACCTGGCCTACTCTCCTCAAGACTAGATCCAGTAGATCTCTGATGTGGCTCCTGGAGGAACTTGGTTGATGATGTTTGCAGAACACCCTACTATGATGAGAGTGTGACAAGTGCAGGGAACAAACTTAGGGTGTCTTAGTCCATTTCTCACTACGATATTGCTGCTATTATAAAATACCCCAGACTGAGCAACTTACAAATAATGCGCATTTGCTTCTCCTATATCTAGAGGCAGAGGTGTCCAAGAACAAGGCAATGGTCAATGTGTTGTCTGGTCAGGGTGGGGTCCCTGTTCCCAACATTGTCTGATTTCCACATCTTGCCATTGCAAAAGAGATGCTAACTGGGTTCTTTAATTGCAGGATGGTGACCAGAGATCTAATCACTTTGTGAAGCCTAGATAGAGGGACACTAATTACACCTATGTGACCACATGTCTCTTGGACTAATTTCCTGCAGGAGGCACCATATCTTAATATTATCACTTCAGCAATCAAGTTCCCACACATGGATGGTGAGGGGGACATGTATTTGAATCATACATCTCTCCATGAAAATCATGTCCACCTTGAATACTAAAAGTGTACCCCATCATAAAAGCCTCCAAGACTTTAACTATCCCAGCATCAATTTTAAAGTGCAAGTCCAAAGTCTACTGCAAACATAATCTGAATCAGATACCTGTGTGAGACTCCAGGTATGAGGAACATGTGAAAGCAAAATAATTAAGTACTTCCAAATTACAGTAGTAGGACTGACAAAGAGAAGACATTCACACTGAAAATGAGAATGTCAAAAAGGAGAAATTGGTAAAAAAAAAAAGTCACAAGAAAATCCCCAAACCACAGTGCTCAGTCACCCAGTCTTAGGGTTGATGAGTAATCCTCTGTGACTTGATGTCCTGCATCTACACAGACTGCAGAGATGGTTGGGCCCACAAGGCCTCAGAAGCCCCATCTCACTGCTTTCCTGGATACAGTCTGCACAAGAGAACTCATGTATGTGAGTTGGGTAATTCCAGCAATCTCAAGTGGCTTTGCATGCTGATGGCTCTAAATACCTGAAGTATAAGGAACAGAACCACCCCAAGAATCAATTAAACATTGCTTCAGTGTGTGCTCTGTTCTGTGTCTCCTCTTCTTTGTTTCTCTGCATCCCTGATGCTCTGTGGACATCCTTTGAAAGCTAGGTGGGGGCTGCCATAACCATACAGCTCTTGGAACCAGAGTGAGAGTCCTGGGAGCAAAAACAGCAATGAGGATGAGTCAGGGAGAGTCAAACCAAGAGGAGCAGAGCAGGAGGATGTAAGACATAGATGCCATGAAATGAGTATGATGTGGTGGATGGAGCCTCAGGTCTGCTTTCCTTATTCAGCAACTTTGCCATGAATATTGACTTAGACATGGGCACCTTGAAAACTCCTTCAGTAAGAAGGAATACACCATTAACTCAGAGAGTGTGTGAATACTCCCTCATTTTTCTGAGACTGGTTTTTAGTGCATTGCCCAGTCAGGCTTCAATCTTTTGATCCTCCTACCTTGGCTTCTCCATTAGCTTGGACTCAGGTGCATGCATGGTTAATGGATAAAATGACTAATGCCTGATGATGAAATGAGAGGGGAAACAATTCTGAAATTTTCAAGAAATTGAAATATATTAAATATGTAATCAATTATCACATCTTTAATTCTTACATACACTAATGATAAGCTTAAAACTGTGGATAATAATGATTGCTCAATCTGGATTAAAATATACATGTCAGGTTTATATTTTATATGCATTTTATTAGTTTGTATTAGTTATCCAAAAGATCACACCATAGCATTTCAAAAGGCATGAACTGTACATTGATCATATTAACCCCACTATTGCTCTTTACATTTCTGCATAAAATTTCTTCAAATATAAATTGAAAAAGTTAAGAAAAGAAGGAAAATATATTCCATGATGAGAGAGGCTACTGTGGCCATACTGATTTCAGGCAAAAAAGTATCAAAATGGAGACTGTTAGAAATTAAGTATATACTTGAGTTGGAGATGTTAGCTCACCAAAGTTCATAGGTGAAGAAGAGTAGAGAAATATAAGTAAAAAATAGTTGACCTGAAGTCAACCATCAGGCTCAGTGCTTGCTATCTGCAGACTACTTACCTGGAAGTCAATAGGATACACAGGATTCACCACCCACAGAGGTGCAGCAAGGCCAAGACCTAATGTAACATCGTGTCCTGAGACCACCTTGGAGCCAGGATGGGGTGTTAATTGAGAACTGGTGAGCTTGTGATAAAGTCGGCAGTTTAGTATACAGACATATACTAATCAAACTGTGAATGCACCTTGTCCCATCTTCATGTAATAAGAAGTTACCATGAAAGGCAATGTGGGGATGGATGTTTGGAAAACAGATGGAAAATATAAAGGGATGGATAACAATGAACAGTATTGAAGAAGCAGATTTATGACTGAAAAGGTGATTGCTACAAAAATTTAAAGAAGAGTAAAGTCTAATTCCAAAACTTTCAAAAATTGAAAACAAAGGAAACAGCATGCTCATTAGATAAGGCAAGATTGTCCTGACACGAAAACCAAGAAAGAATACACATGACAACAGGACACTAATATTACAATAAAACACTAAATCAATGATTGCATAACCACACTAAAGTTTTACCTGTTATGCTGATATGGGATTGATCCCATTTATGCATGATTAGCTCATCATATACAAGTCAATAATTACAATACATCACAACAGAAGGAAGAGAAAAACTCATATGGCCATTTCCATAGATTTAGGACAGTCATTCAATGAGATTTAACAGTTTTATGAAGATAGCTCTCAACAAATTAGTTAGAGTAAGGATATAGGTCTGCTCTCCATGATTGCAACCAATTATGTGACCCAGGCTCCTTATGGAGAACTTTGTGTTCCTCAGAGTTTGGGAGGTTCAAACACCAAACAGAATAGCAATCCCTTCTGCCTTTGTGCTTAGTGGACCTGAATTTCCATAGTCACTTCCTTAGAAGCAAGTTGTGTGTCACACATGGCAATGTTCCATACTGTGGAAGATAAAGACTTCACATATTTGTAAGTAAGATTTTAGAGTAGTTAGGCCTCTTATATTTTGTCAGAGATAAATTTTACAAAGAATAAATTTTATGTTATTATAAATTATAAATTTTACTGCTATTAAAACAAAATTAATATTTACAGGATGCTAGGAAAAGAAAAAAACATAGATTAAGTGTGCACATCTGTGTCACTTCTATTTCCTGTGAAATTATCTTGATCCAAAACCCTTCCTACAGTATTATATTAAGTTCCATTTCAAGTATAACTTATGTGTAAATTATCTAAATACTCAGTGTCTGTGTGTCTGTTCATAGAAGTCCCTTCAAAACAATCATTATATAGGTTCCACAAAAGGTGATGTGATTAAGCAGAAACAGCCTATACCCTCTGACCACCATGCTCAGTACAACCATCCCCTCCAAGTCCCCTGACACTGGAGGTATCTCACTCCAAATATCTCTCCTCAGAGGAGGAGGAGATATGGAAATCCTTATAGAGAACACTCAGTGGGAGATGAGAGCAGTGACCCACAGGCATCTCTGTTTTGGAAGGGCTGACCTTTATTTTGCATAGGTAAAAGAAGGTAAATTCTGTCCTTTAATGGGAGACACCTTAGGGTAAATGGATCCCATTTCAGATATGTTGATGGTTTGTTGACTTGTTTCAACAATGTATAGGACAGATCTGTTCCTGTTTTTATAGTAGAGTATTTGCTTATTTGGTTGCTAAAGATAGGAAAGCTAAGCATCACAGTGATTCATTGGTATTTGCTCAACATAATATTTCATGAAAATCCAGCAAATAAGACATAGCAGTCATAACATTAATATTAATAGTGAAACAACTGAAAGATGTCATATTAAATGTAGAATTAGCAGAGTGTGCACACATCTAGGCACCTGTACGTAGGACACTGAGGAGTGGTGATAAGGAGTTACAATCACCCTGTCAAATTACAATATACTTTATACCATAATGAAGAAGGTAATAATTGTATGTTCACTATCATTCTGTTGAATAAAGGGCATTTTCTTATACCCTTCTTGGGAGCTAATTGAATAATGGTAATTTAAGGCTAGGAAGATGGCTAATGACATTTTATCACTTTAAAATTTATATTCTTACATGTAAGTTTCTAAGATTTATACACATAAGAAGAAATCATGTAACATTTCCTTACTTGCACATTATTGAAGATGTAGAAGTAATTATTTTAAAAAAGGAAAATAAAGAAAAGGGAAGTGTGGCACATGCTAAGTACACAAACTGGCCTCCTCTTAGCCACAGGGGGACTTTGAACAAATCATTCATTCACAGGGGAAATGCAAGACAACAAACAGAAGACAAGATGTGAGGGACACCAGGGGTAGACTCCCCCTCAAATAGTCACAGGACTCTGTTACTTTAATCCAATTGTGCCCCTAACTCCTGTTGTTAATTCTGGGAAATTTCTGGACTAGAGCTTTCCTCAGCTTCTCCTCTTGCCAGAGGAAGAAACAATGTTTAAGTGGCTATACCCAGATTAACCACCACATGGAGACAAATGTGTCTGGGTCCCAGGACGTTTGAGCATTTCTTCTAATTCATGCAATGCATTCTGAATACCTGCACTGAAACTGCTCCTTCCCTCATGTCACAGTCTCTCCATAATGTCTTACTGTTCATAAATTTCCAAATTAAGGTTCACATCATCTCTGTTCTTTTGTGCCATAAGTTGTTAGGTTCCTAGATGTTTCTTGACCCCTGCCATTTACAGCTTGAATGTAGTCCTGTCTCTGTGGCACTGGAGGATAGGAAAAACTGGTCTATTTTTTTAACATTCCCTTTGATCTAATTGCCTGGACAGGTCTTTACAAATGTTGGAGATATGGATAGAAACCATCTCCTTAGCTTTAGTACCTGAGGTTTAGTTTTCACCTTCCCCATTTCTCACCTCTGTTCCTGTTCTTTTCTCTATCAGTCTGGTGAAAGGTCCTTGGGTTCTGATAATCCCGGGGGGAGGTTGTTCTGTGGTTCCTTATTGTCTTTCTGTTTCTTTGTGTTTAGAGGCTTAAGACCATGACACCAGCCCAGCATTTGATGGGACACCTCCTACTTCTTGCAGTGTGCTCAAAGGCTCTGCAGTCCTTGCACCCATGGGTGAAAAAGAAGAGATATTAATGGATCACAAAAAAACCCAGAAAACTCTCAAATGTTAATAAAAAAGAGATTTTTAAATATTACTTTCATATTCTACTTAGGCAAGATCCAGTCATGTTTGGAAAATTTACTGCTAGATTATTAAATGATAATATGTTCTTCTAATGACCTTGCTGGAAAAGAGGTTTGCAGGATAAAAATGCAATATTGAGCTAGAGTTCACAAACAGGACAAAATGATCCTTAAATAAGATCCTTCATAGCAGGGGAGTTTGCTCCTCAGAGTCTTGATATGTTTCTGTCTTCTTGTGAGGAGGTTCCAAGAAAGGACTTCAGAGATGAGAAGGAAGAGTTGATTACAGAGTTAATCATCTATGACCTAACCTAGGCTCCATTTCATGGAGCACCCTATTTCCAGCTATACCCAAGCCTCCATTTACTCTCAGATCTTCCTCTTCTGGTGGAGGAACCCTAGGCTTGGCAGGTTTCCTCTTCTGCTTCTTCTCATTCATAGCTGTAGAGAATTTGTGGGGCTCATCTTATCTTAAAGACCTGCTATCAGCTTTGTCTACTGATAGTCACCTCAGTCTTCCTAATTTGTGATTTGTGATTTTCTGAAGTTACAAGAAAAAATATGTGTTCAACAAATGAAATGAACACAACAAATAATCTTATTCCAATAAGATTGGATCTCATAATCTCTCAGAGGGAACACTGTGTGACTGGTTGCTTACCATTTTTAACCATTTGAAGAGATTTAAGTGTGCTTCTAATCCTTACTAATATGAAGTTAGCAAGAAAAAAGGAAACAAAACTGAAAGCAAAAGTAACATTTAATAATGGGTCAATAAAAAACAAAAACCCCAAAGCAATATGGGTTTCCTTGTTATTTGATTTTGATGGTACTGGGGTTTGAACTCATGGCCTTGTGTTGCTACCATATTTCTAGTCAATCAACCATATTCTCTCACTTTAATCTCCTTTGTGGTCCATATCTCTCTCACAAGTACCCCATTCTGTGTGCAGAGATTGTTGATATCTCCATGTGTCTAATAGGATTATTAGAGCTTATGTGTTTCTAGATGCAACACTGCCTCTTTTACTCCATATCTGTGTGATCGATTTTGTGTTTTAATTGTTGCTGCTTTGGGACACCTGAAATGAGATGATTGGAAAAATGTGATTTGAATTATATTTTAAAAAGTAGAGACAGAGTGAAAAGGTAATAATTCATATGTTAATTTTTCTTTGAGAAAATATCAGCTGGGGATATGTCTCAAGTTATCAAGTGACTTAATAATGAACAAACTGAGAAAGAATTTATGAAAACAATTCCATTTACAATAGCCTCAAAAAATCAAATACCTAGGTGTAAACTTAATAAAGGATGTGAATGACCTCTATAAGGAAAACTATAAACTTCTGAAGAAAGAGATTGAGGAAGACTATAGAAAGTGGAGAGATCTCCCATGCTCATGGATTGGTAGTATCAACATAGCAAAAATGGCTATACTCCCAAAAGCGGTTTAGATGTTTAATGCAATTCCCATCAAAATCCCGATGACATTCATCAAAGAGATTGAAAAATCAACCATTAAATTTGTTTGGAAACACAAGAGGCCACGAATAGCCAAGGCAATACTCAGTAAAAAGAACAATGCTGGAGGTATCACATTACCCAATTTCAAACTATATTACAAAGCAATAGTAATAAAAACAGCATGGTACAGGCAAAAAAAAACAGACATGAAGACCAGTGGGACAGAATAGAGGACCCAGATTGGAAGCCACACAAGTATAACCAACTTACATTTAACAAAGCCACTAAAAATATACCATGGAGAAAAGACAGCCTCTTCAACAAAAACTGCTTAGAAAACAGGTTAGCAGTCTGCAAAAAACTGAAACTAGGTTCAAGTATATCATCATATACCAATATTAACTCAAAATGGATTAAGGATCTTAATATCAGACCCAAAACTCTAAAGTCAGTACAGGAAAGACCAGGAAACACTTTGGAAATAATAGGTATAGGAAGGACTTCAATGGAACCCCAGCAGCTCAGCAACTAAGAGATAGCATAGATAAATTGGACTTCATAAAACTAAAAAGCTTCTGCTCAACAAAATAAATGGTCTCTCAACTGAAGAGACAACCCACAGAATGGGAGAAAATATTTGCCAGCTACACATCAGACAAAGGACTGATAACCAGAATATACAAGGAACTCAAAAAACTAAATTCTCCCCAAATTAATGAACCAATAAAGAAATGGGCAAGTGAACTAGACAGAACTTTCTCAAAAGAAGAAATTCAAATGGCCAAAAAACACATGAAAAAATGGTCACCATATCTAGCCATAAAAGAAATGCAAATTAAAACCACACTAAGATTCCACCTCACCCCTGTTAGAATAGCCATCATTAGCAACACACTAACAACAGGTGTTGGTGAAAATGTGGGGAAAAATGAACCCTTCTACACTTCTGGTGGGAATGCAAACTAGTACCACTACTCTGGAAAAAATTTGGAGTCTTCTTAAAAATCTAAACATAGATCTACCATATGACCCAGCAACACCACTCTTGGGGATATATCCAAAGGAATGTAACTCAGGTTACTCCAGAGGCACCTGCACATCCATGTTCATTGCAGCACTATTCACAATGGCCAAGTTATTGAAACAGCCAAGATGTCCCACTACTGACGAATGGATTAAAAAAATGTGGTATTTATACACAATGGAATTTTATGCTGCCATGAAGAAGAATGAAATCTTATCATTCGCAGGTAAATGGATGGAACTGGAGAACATCATTCCAAGCAAGGTTAGCCTAGCACAAAAGACCAAAAATCATATGTTCTCCCTCATATGCAAACATTAGATCAAGGGTAAACACAACAAGGGGATTGGACTTTGATCACATGATAAAGTGAGAGCACACAAGGGAGGCATGAAGAGAGGTAAGACACCCAAAAAACTAGATAGCATTTGTTGCCTTCAATGCAGAGAAACTAATGCAGATACTTTAAAGTGACAGAGGCCAAAAGGAGAAGGGGACCAGGAAAGGTTAGTTTGAGAAGAATTAATTTAGAAGGTAACACACATGTACAGGAAAGCAATACGAGTCAACTCCCTGTATAGATATCCTTATCTCAACTACCAAAACCCTTGGTCCTTCCTATTATTGCTTATACTTCAACAAAATTAGAGATAAGGGCAAAATAATTTCTGCCTGGAAGTGATCGAGTGGAGGGGAGAGAGAGGGGGTGGAGTGGTTAAGGGAGGCGGTGGGGAAAGGGGGGGAGAAATTACCCAATCCTTGTATGTACATATGAATAAAATTTTAAAAAGGAAAAAAAGTAGAAAGCAATAGCAAATGAAACTACAGTAAGTATTCACACAATTGGAGGTCTAACAATAGTTTCTCGCTGATAGTGAGGGAGTAAGGGGGGGAGAGGAAGGGGGGTAGGTAAGGGAGGTGGCAGGGGGAAGGGTGGAGAAATGACTTAAATATTGTATGCACATATGAATAAAAGAAACTATTTAAAAAATTTTTAAAAAGTTGTTGAGTGACTGCCTCCCAAGCACAAGACCCTAAATTCAAACCGGAGTACCATCAAAAAAGAAGTAAATTGACATTATTTTATCTGTTTTTCTTTGATGCATATTTAAATGCTTTGTTTATATTTTTTCTATTGTTCTTTTTTTCTTACTAAACCCATATTAATAAAGATTGGATGTAGATTTAAATTTGTTCAAGTAAAACTAGTAAACAACCAGTCACACAACATTCCATCTGAAAGACTATGAGATCCAACATGACTGAATTAAAATGATTGGATTAGGTAATGTGTGGAGTCATGTGACTCTGATAGGACTGCATAAAAGAGGTTTAGGTGACACCTTTCCTCATTTCCCTTTCCACCACCATAAATCAAATCTGGGACTGTTTTCTAGAATTCCTCTGCTCAAAACTTGCTGACAGAAAGAAAGGCAAGTGAATTTAAGTTTGAGCACTTTTCCAATTTATTGTTCAGAACACTGCTCAGACAGAAATACAGTAGGAGGAGTATGGTGGTATGCAGGTTTATGTGCTGGATGGAAGATTATTTTATTTTACACAGGCATGAGGGTACAAGGCTGAAATCCCAGGTCTCCACAGGTGTATGTGGAGTTTAACTCTTAGTGGGCTACATAGAGAAAACAATAAAACCTTGGAGTACATACTTACACCCTATTATAAGGAAAAAGCAGCAACACTAAAGACCCAAAGTTAGGATATATAGCTCAGATTTGGAGACATTGCATAATATAGACAAAAGCCTGGGTTCTACCCCTATATTTAATAAAGAAATTTGATGATTTAATTGTAATTAATCTATCTACAGAGCTGGAAGAAATCATTCTAAGCCTTACTTATTTTCTTTTAGCTTTTCATTTTTCAGCTCTAGAAGTTATGGTTTGGATTACAAATTATTTTAATATTTCCTTAAAAACATATGTTTTACATTTGCATATGTATTAAAAGCTGTAGAAAAATGGTGTTGGATTAAGGAGTTAGGGAGAGTAATAGATGGTGTTGAACTGATCAAAGTAAGTATTAAAAAAGCAGGATACAGGGAGAACCTGTTTGAAAAAAGATTTATAAATTAATAATAAATTATAGGATGTAAAATAGATACAGAATGTTAGAAGAAGTATTTGTGGAAGAAGGAATGGTGAAGAAAGAGATTTAAGTTTGGGAATATGGTTGTTGGACTTCATACACTTTTAAGAAAGAGAGCAAGGAAACCATTTGCAATTGCTTCAAGTGGAGCAGGAAAGGGTCCAGGTGGACAGAACATGGGGAAATCTATACAATGTAAAACATAAGCACATTTGGAACTGTCACGATGAAGCCCCCATGTACAACAAATATCTCCTAATTTTAAATAGCAGACAAACAGCAATATAAATAACTTAATACTCTGAGAGGGAAGTGAAATGATCATATGCATGTATCATTATTTTATGTAAAGAAAAATCTAGGGCTGGGAACATAATAGAGGCCCTTCCTAGCAAGCACAAGGCCCTGAGTTCCAACCCCAGTACCATCAAAAACAAGAAAGAAAGCAAATATACATTAATTTATGTGTTTTGTGTTTATCATTGATCCACTTTTAAATTGTTTATATTTTTCTATTGTTCTTTCTTCTTACTAAATACATACTAATAAAGATTAGAAGTAGATTTAAATCTCTTCAAATGGGTAGAAATGGTAAACAACCAGTGTCAAAGTTTTTCCATTTTGAGAGAGTATGAGATACAATGTTGTTGGATTAAAATGATTGGATTAGGTAGCATGTGCAATCATTTGACTGTCATGGGGCCTAAAAAAGTCCACAGGGAGACAACTTTGCTCACTTGCCTTTTCACTAGGATTCTGGATGGAAATTGAAATAATGTTTTCTTTTGTTTAGGTGTTCTGGTGGCACTTCAGACCTCCTCTTTATTAGGTAAGTGATCTAACCTCACTACCATGGTGGGTTTTTGTTTTATTTTTTTTAATCAGGATTTTTTTGTTTTATTTATTTATTTTTATTCATTTATTCACAAGTGCATACATTGTTTGGTGCACATCTTCCCCCTGACCTGCCCTTTCTCTCTCCCTCCCACCCTCCCTCCTTGCAGGCAGAACCTATTCTTCCCTTATCTCTAATTTCATTGAAGAGAAAACATAAGCAATAATAAGAAAGACAAAGCGTTTTTGCAAGTTGAGATAAAGATAGCTATACAGGGTGATTCCTAGCATTGCTTCCATGTACAAATGTGTTACAACCCAAGTTGATTCATATCCCACTGACATTTTCACTAGTTCCTGATTCCCTTCTCATATTGACCTGTGTCACTTTAATGTTTCTGTATTAGTTCCTCTGGGTGTGGACATCAAATGCTTTCATGTTTTGCATTTTCTACCTATCCCCATACCTCCTGTGGGTGCTCTCCCCTTGTGATGTGACCCAAGTCCAACAACATTGCTGTATTTGCCCTCAATCTAAAGTCCAGATATGAAGGAGAACATACAATTTACGGTGTTCTGAGCCTGGCTAACTTCACTCAGAATGAAGTTCTCTAGTACTATCCATGTACTTGCAAACGATAAGATTTCATTCTTCTTCATGGCTGAGTAAAATTCCTTTGTGTATAAATATCACATTTCCTTGTTCCATTCATCAGTACTGGGGCATCTTGGTTGTTTCCATGACTTGGCTGTTGTGAATAGCGCTGCAATAAACATGGGTGTGCAGGTGCCTCTGGAGTAACCTGTGTTACATTCCTTTGGATATATCCCCAAGAGTGGGATTACTGGGTCATATGGCAGATCTATGTTTAGATTACTAAGAAGCCTCCAAATTTTTTTACAGAGAGGTTGCATTAGCTTGCATTCCCACCAGCAGTGTAGGAGGGTCGTTTTATCCTCACATTCTTGCAAATACCTGTTGTTAGTGGTGTCTTAGATGATGACTATTCTAACAGAAGTAAGGTGGAATTTTATTGTAGTTTTGATTTGCATTTCCTTTATGGCTAGAGATGGTGAATATTTTTGCATGTGTTCTTTGGCCAGTTGAATTTCTTCTTTTGAGAAAGTTCTGTTTAGTTCAGTTGCCCATTTCGTAATTGGTTCATTGATTTTGGGAGAGTTTAGTGTCTTAAGTATATCTGATTATCAGTCCTTTGTCTGATGTATAGCTGGCAAATATTTTCTACCACTCTGTGAGTGGTCTCTTCAGTTTAGAGACCATTTCTTTTGTTGAGCAGAAGCGTTTTGTTTTATCAAGTCCCATTTATCCATTCTTTCTCTTTGTTGCTGAGCTGCTGGGGTTCTATTGAGGAAGTCCTTGCCTATTACCTATCACTTCCAAAATGTTTCCTGGTCTTTCCTGTACCAACTTCAGAGTTTCTGCTCTGATATTGAGGTCCTTGATCTATTTTGAATTGACATTAGCACAGGGTAATAAACATGGATCTAGTTTCAGTTTTTTTGCAGATGAATAATCACTTTTCCCAACAACATTTGTTGAAGAGGCTGTCTTTTCTCCATCGTATGTTTTTAGCGCTTTTGTCAAAAATAAGGTGGGCATAGTTGTGTAGATTCATATCTGGGTCCTCTGTTCTGCTCCACTGTCTTCATGTCTGTTTTTGTGCCAGTACCATGCTGTTTTTATTGCCATTGCTTTGTAATATAGTTTGAAGTCAGGTATTGTGATACCTCCAGCATTGTTCTTTTTGCTGAGTATTGCATTAGCTATTCACAGTCTCTTGTGTTTCCAAATGAATTTTATGGTAGATTTTTCAATCTCTTTCTTGAATGTCATTGAGATATGATGGGAAATGCATTTAACATGCAGATTGCTTTTGGTAGTATAGACATTTTTTACTATGTTTATTCTACCAATTCATGAGCATGGCATATCTCTCCACCTTCTTTAGTCTTCCTTAATCTCTTTCTTGAGGGATTTGTAGTTCCCCTTGTAGAGGTCATTCACATCCATTGTTAAGTTTACTCCTAGGTATTTGTACTACTTTGTAATTCTCACTCAGAAGAAACTCTGCATGTGGCACCAGGAACTGCAAATGACCATATAGTTTTCCTTGAGTATCACAAAGATTAGCTTGTAAGTGGGAAGCAGAGGTGGCTAGGGTTCAAGAGAAACCAGAAGGTGGTATGATGGTTGAGATGGATGCTAAGCTGTTGGATCTGAAAAAGCAAAAAAGGACCATGAGTCAGAGATGAATGGAATTCAGATGCTGAATATAGGGTTGCAGCCAATGTATTAATTAATTCCTAAAGAGACAAACAATTCTCAAAGCAGAAGTACAACTGGCCAATAAATACATGAATAAATGGTCAGTGTCCTTAGCTGTAAAGAAAATGCAAAAGAAAACAACATAGAGATCCCATTTCTCTTCAGTCACAATATCTGTCTCAAAAAAAGATGTACAAATGGTGTCAGTTTTGCATAGCAAAGGAATCCCTTATAAACTCTTGGCAGGGATATAATTTAGTGCATCCACTAGGAAACCAGCATGAAGTGTCCCAGAAAGAAAGAAACAAAAAAATACAAGACAACAACAAAGAAAAAACCGACCTCACATATGGATCCTGTAATCAGGCAGGAGAAGTCATACTCATTCCTAATCAAAACAGACTTCAAAACAGGGTTAGTCAAATGAGATAAAGAAGTCCACTTCACACTGATGAAGGGCAAAGTTCATCAAGATGAGATAATAATTACTAGCATAAAACAACAAACCGGGCATACTGAACTTTATTAAACAATACTATGGATTATAAGTATAGATGGAGCTTCAAACCATGACGGGGGGAGAATTTAAGATCTGACTCTCACCAATAGAACATACAGACAAAAAGAAAAAAAGAAAAACAGCAAACAAACAAGAATAAATTGATGCTATAGACAAAACACTTTTACAGACTTCTTCAAAATATTTTATCCACCAGTTACACAATGCATATTATAATCATTATTCCATAGAACATTCTCCAAAAGAATATTTTAGTACATAAAGCAAGTCTTAAACATTAAAATAGGGAAATTTAAGTGTTCCCTGTATTCTATCAGAAAATAATTGCAAATGTAGAAAGCAATAGCAAATGAAACTACAGTAAGTATTCACACAATTGGAGGTCTAACAATATATTGTTGAATGGCCATCATCAAATGGCATCATCAAATAAAGTGGAAGGGGAAATCAATAATTTCCTAGAATATAATGAAAAGAAACACAACTTACAATAACCTTTTGCATACAACAGAGGAAGTTCTAAGAGGAAAGTGTACCTATAAGCACAAACATGAAAAAAAATCAGGGAGATCTAAAATTAGTAATGTAGTGGTGGACAAAAAGTTCTTACAAAAACAAGAGTAAGCTAAACACCAAATTAGTAGGTAGAAAGATGGAGTAACAAATAGGATAGAAAATGATGAAATGGAAATTAAAAAAAGAAAATACAGAGAATGATTGCAACAAAAACTTGGTTCATTGAAAAAAAAATGATAAACAGCCAAAATAACTAAGAGGTGGGAGAAGACTCAAGATTATAAGATTAGAGATAAAAGAGATTTCAAAATAAATGCAAATGAAATACAGGGGATATTTACAGAATGCTTTAAATACTTATATTGTACTAAGATTAAAAGTCAAGAAGAGTGGATAAATTTTAGGATGCATTTAATCTGCCACAATGGAACCTGGAGGATATAAATCCATTAAGTGGATTGATAAAAAGCATTAAGTTTGAAGCTGTAAGAAAAAGTCTCCAAAAAAGAACTCAGGATGTGATAAATTCCCTGCTGAATTCTATCAGATATTTAAAGAACTAACACAATGATCTTCAAACTACTCCATAACATAGAAATGGAATGAAATCTACCAAACACATTCTATGAATACAGCATTATCCCAATAATAAACTCTAGCAAAGACGACAAAAGAAATTCATAGAAAAATTCACTTTATGAGCACAGAAGTAAAAATTCTTAATACAATAATTGAGAATGGAATTCTGTAAAATAGTAAAAAATATCATATACCATTATCAAGGTGTTTCATTCTAGGGATTCAAGGATCATTCAATCAGGCCAAATCAATTAATGTAACACACCACTAAAACAGAAACAAGAAGAAAATTACATGGTCATTCAAATAGATGCTAAAAAAGTCTTTAACAAAATTCAAAATGCTTTCATGATAAGAGCTCTTGGAGAATTCGGAATAGAAAGAATATATATCAATAAATAAAGTCTACATTTGACAAACTTACCATGCTAAATGGGAAAATGGAAATCATTTCCTGTAATGACAGGAACAAGATAAGGGTGTTCTCCCCACAATTATTTAATTTTGTGTCTGAATTCCTGGCCAGATCAATAAAGAAAGAAAAAGAATGGATTGAAATTGGCCAGGGATTCAAATAGGGAAAGAAGGATTCAAAATATCTCTAGTTGAAGATGTTATTATGCTATACTAAAAAGACCTGGAAAAGTTCTAGATCAGATAAACATTTTCAGCAATGTATCAGGATATAAGATAAGCATACAAAATTTAGTAGCATTTCATATGTTAACAGAAAAGGACTTGAAATAAACTCACCAAGGAGGTGTTGGACCTCTACAACTTAAACTGTAAAGCCTTAGAGAATGAAATTGAAGAAGGCAAAAGAAGAAGGAAAGACCTCTCATGTACATGGATTGTCAGAATTTTAATATTGTGAAAATGGCTATTCTACCAAAAGCAAACTACATATTCAATTTAATTCCCATCAAAATCCCAATATCCTTCAGAGATACAGATAAATCAATCCTAAAATTCACATGGCAACATAAAAGACAACAAATATAAAAATAACCCTGAGGAAAAAGAGTAATACTGGAGACATCATCATACCAGAATTA
The DNA here is from genome assembly GCF_047511655.1 of Castor canadensis. Classification (NCBI taxonomy): domain Eukaryota; kingdom Metazoa; phylum Chordata; class Mammalia; order Rodentia; family Castoridae; genus Castor; species Castor canadensis. The sequence goes on from NC_133392.1 coordinate 81,808,743, forward strand.
AAATTATATTACAGAGTCCCAGTAACAAAAATATTATGGTACTAACATAAAAGCACACTTGAAGAAAAATTGAACAGAAGACTCATCAATTAACCATACGATACAGCCGTATTATTTTTGACAAAGATGCTAACACATGCATTGGAGAAAAGACACCTCAACAACAAATGGTGCTGGGAAAGCAGTCCAGCTGCATGTAGAAGACTGAAACTAGACTTTTATCTGTCATACTTTACAAAAATCTACTCAAAATTGATGAAAGATCTTACATCAATCAAACACAAATGTGAGATCTGAAACTTTGGTATTGATGTAGGAATATGAAGTGATATCACCTTATGATATTGGCACATGAAAATATTTATTAAATACAAATTCATTGCCCCAGATATAAGGGTAATAGTTTATATAGTTTATATTTGTTCTGTCTTCAGAATGAAGACAGAACCTACATAGTGGTAGAAGATTATTTTGCATTTATTGATTGCGTGATGGAATAATGTATAGAATATATAAAGAACTCAAAAATTTTAATACCAGTGGCACAAATAAATGTAAATGGGAAATGAATTGGAAAATTCTCAGAAGTACAAATGGCCACTACCTACATGAAGAAAATTTAACATCCTTAGCAAAAATTAAATGCAAATCAAAATTGTACTGAGTTTCTACCTGATACCAACCAGAATAGCAATCATCAAAAATAAACAACAAAAACCTTCTTGTGAGGATTGCATCAAAGGGAAGCCCATGCACTGTTGGTGGCAGTGTAAATTACTGCATTCATTGAGTAAATCAATACAAAGATTCATCACATTAGAGGTACCTGATGACCCTAAAATACCACTGTTGGTCAAATATCTGAAGGACTGTAAACCAACGTACAAGAGGGACAGAACAGCACACTCATATTTATAGCAGCATTCTTCACAAGAGCCCAGGCCTGGAAATCAGCCTGTCACCCAACAATCAATGAATAGGTAAAGAAATATGTGATTTATATCTGCAATGGAGCACAATTCAGCCAAAAGAGAATTAAAGGCTGGTGGAGTGGCTCAAGTGGTAGAGCACCTGCCTAGCAAGCCTGAGACCCTGAGTTCAAATCCCCGGTACCACAAAAAAAAATGAAAACAAAAGAGAATTAAATTTTTTGTATGCAGGGAAATGGGTTGAACTAGAGATTATCATATTGAGGGAAATAAGGTAAGCATATAATTACATGGTTTTACTCATACACAGACTCTAAATATAAAATAAGAACAATCATAATGATAATAACAGCAATAATAATTGGATATTAGTGTAAAAAAGCAAGACTGTCTAAGGGTTGAATTAGTGAAAGATGCTATGAAAGGAATGGATACTCGGGGTATTATAATAGAGGGCATGAGCTTTCTCAAAATACACTTTTGCATCTATGAATTTATCAAGACGATATCCCTTTGTACCAATAATGTATGCTACTGAAAAATTGCAAAACTCCAAAATGATGAATGGGGTTGGGGCTTGAGAAAAAGGCCTGTGGGGATTCCTCCCCTTGGGATGCTGGAGGAATCTGGAAGAAAATACAGGTGTGGGGACTCCAGGAGCTCTCTGCTCCTGTCTAGTCCACACCTGTCCTCCAGAATTAGAAAAAATAGAAATACAGATTTAACAGACTGTTGTCTGGGAGTTGTAGGCAATGATTTTCAAGACAGTATTTTTTGGCTGGAACAGAAGACTATAATTCACTCAGTGGTCATGTGGTCTCTTAGTAGTATCAAGTTTCTCTTCTAAGAACAAATATCTTATGAGCACTCATGGCTGAACCTGGAAGTGTAAGGAAGGACACAGCTGGTCAAATGTTTGAAAGTCTGAGAATACAGGAATCTACCCAGGCCACTGTAAATCAGAAAATGCAGCAATTGAGGAGCTGGCTACCGTTCAGGCTATGGAATCTTCTGGAAGGGCTTCCCCACTCTGGATGGATGCACTAGATTCACCTCTGATGTCATTCCAGGAAGAGGAACTCTCATTCCTTAAACACAAAACAAGTCAGTGATGGAGTAGCTCCCAGTGTAGGTGCAGAGCAGGATGGAGAAGGAGGTACTCTTGGCTTCCCATGATGTGCTAGTATGTCATGTCCAAGGCCACCTGTGTGTGTGTTTGTGTGTGTTTGTGTGTGTTTGTGTGTGTATGTGTGTGTGTGTGTGTGTGTGAACATCACCTCAGGTCTGCATTGAGCAAATTATGAAGGGAGTGAAATGTATGGACATTTCTTTCTGCTTTTATCACACTTGATTCATGGAAAACCATAACCACTGTGTGACATTTCTAAGTATAGAAAATAATTTATAATTTGAAAGGAAATTCTAAACCAATAAAGAAAAACAAAGTAATTACAATAAAGTTATTCAATAAAATGAGATATCTTATTGGCAAATAAACAGTGGATATTGTGAAGCTGCTGTGTTTTATCATAGTTATATATTCCATTTACACTGATATCTACATTGAAATCCATGTGGGTGGTCCTGAGAGACAGAGTCTGAGAGAAAGAGACTCAGAAAGTTAATGGCACATAAACATGATAAGGTAGTTAATGTGAAGAACATGTTAATTAGCCTAAAAATCATTAAGCAATGTATGACAATATAAACACATTTTATCTTACCTCATCAATATATATATTGTTCAGCAAGTAAGGATCTTAAAAAATCAAATCATAAACTTAGACAAAACTGTGATGAGAAAATTCACTGCTGATCCTGACTTCCCCTACTTGTGATTGTAATTCAAGATGAAGCATAAATGCAGTTGCCTCCCTTGCAGGCCAGAAATCATATGTGTGCATGAAATTCAAGCCCTCAGGGTGTGAATCACCTACACAGAGTGACCATGGAAGGGTGGACACATGAGATGGATCTTAGGAAATGTTTGGGCATAGTATATTGATGGCCTAATTTACATTGGACCTCCTATTGTACCTGAGGTGAGAGAAAAGGAGGAGGAAGCGAGCAGAGCCCTGGTCCATGGTTCTCATGGTCTGAAGACAGATTTCATTTGAATTCACTTGTTCAAAGGTAAGTCATATGATGGAGGAAAGTTCTTTGGTATACCCAAGAAAGAGAGTAGGAAGCATGCAGGGCTCCAGAAATCCCATTCTCATTTTCCCTCTACCAAAATCAATTCTCAATGTGGAAGCTGAATGACCCATCTAATGACACAGTTCCCAGAGCTTCTTTCAGAGCCTCATCCAGGACATGGCACAGCAGTGATGACAATAATTTATATTTCCATGCTTGTCCTCCTATCTCCTTCATGGGCAACCTCTGAGTTGCATTCTCTGCTTACCTGGTGTCTTCCTTATCCATCCAGGAGCAAATAATAGAGATGGGGAAACCCTTACCATCAAGAACCACAGTGTGCAAGTGGACCAGGATGCTCAACAAACCAGGGAGCCCAGGCACCTGAAGGGCAGAAGTTTGTAGGTCTTATAATGCCCACCTGAGACAGATGTTCTCCTGTCTGAAAAAATTGGACAGGTAGAATTACTATTTTTTTGAGCTGCTCTGGTGTTGAGGGGACATCTTTCCTGATTACATTTAATACCTATCACCCACAGAATTGGACTACACTTCCTGGCTGTCTTAGCAGAATTATTCATTTACATTTCTAGGAGATTGAAGTACAAATTGGTTTACATTGTCACCCAGGCATCTTTATGGAATTTTGAGGGACACATTTTCATCTAAACTATTAATTGAGGAATGATGAGGCCCCTTGTGTTGTTTTTTACATCAAGGAGAAAAAGAAGGTCATCTGGGATTAGGTAAAGAAAATTTTCTAGTGACAGTTCTGAAGGAATCCTTAAATAGAAAAAATTACTTCCTCCTTTTGCCACAGTGATAATGTGAGAGAACAGATGGCAAAATGGAGAAAGAAACATCTCTGATGGAATATGAGATGTTGGAGAGGATAGAAAACCACTGAGTCTAACAGGGATTCCTTGACTGTTCCTGACAGCCCCTCCTTCTGGACTGAAATCCAGAGCTGGGTGAGACTTGATGGCCTTCTGCAGGATATTCATCCTGTCCCCTGCAGAGAGATTTGTGTCAGGGCTCCCACGAAAGTTCCCTCATTGTATATCTCACACAGTAATTCATGGCTTTTACATCCATGGTCACAGAGCTCAACTTCAGGGAGAACTGGTTCTTACACATGTCTCTGGAGATGGAGATGAAGCTCTTGAGGGATGTGCTGTAGTCAGTGCTTCCAGAAGAACATATGTGCCCATCCACTCTAGCCCCTTTGCTAAGTGCTGGCAGATCTGGGTCCAACAGTAATTACTTGCCATATAGACAACACAGGTGGGGGACAGGGTATCTGAATTCTTGACCAGGTTTGGTGCTGACTTCTGCAGCTACAAATGTAACAGGAGACCTAGACACAAAGACCATCACAATCACTCACACACCAGAAAGCCCATGTCCAGGTCTGTCTCCTGGGAACCCTGAGACTCTCATAGTATGGAGCTGCCACCATGGAGAGGAGAATCCTCAGGACTCCTCTGAGGAGGAGACCTGGGCTTCTCAGTCAGGACTGGGCTTTCAACTTGAGCCATTTTATTTGTTTTCTCTTAGAATTCATTCAGGTGTTTATACAGGTCATCTTTAATTTCATTGGTCATTCTCATATATATTCTTTTAAATTTTTTCTGGGATTTAATGCACTTCATCTTCATTTGAGATAATACTTAGAAGTTGTTACTTTTGGGGGGACATATGTAGACAGAGTTTCAAGTCTGCTGTCTTTTACCACATTAGTGCAGCTGTTTTTGAAAACTGTATTGAAGTTTCCTTCAAAATTAAAAACACATCAATCATATGATCCAGCAATCCCATTTGTAAGTAAAAATACAAAAAACGTGTAGTCTGTGTATGAAAGAAACACCTAAAATCACTTGCTTATGCAAGTGATACCCATGGATATATAGACAAAATTGTGTAATGTGTAGACAATGAAACATTATTTAGTCAAAAAGAATGGCACTTTTGTAATGATTATATAATCAAGGGACTAGATCATAGCTGAAATATACCATGTTGATAGAGAAATACCACATGATCTCACTGGTGCATAGAAGATAATATTGGATCTCATTGAAAGAGAGAGAAGGACAGTGGTCACTAGAGACTGGAGAAGTTGGAGGAGGTTGTGGATTGAAGTGAATGTTTACCAAATACAGTTAGGAGGAAACAGTTCCAGTGATCTATATGGGGAAACAATAGTTTAAAACATTATTTTGCATACTTCAAAATAACAGGAGAGGAGTGTAAGCATTCCTCCAACTGAAAATAAATGATAGATGCTTAATTGATGGATGTTACTTTTCACATTTTATCTTTATACTTGCTGTATATCAAATATTATACTCTGTGTGTTGGATATTATGTGCTAATGTTTAAAATATATAAGAAAATGTAGATACAAAGATGTGATGAGCATTCATGGGATTTGTGTTCAAAATCTACAACAAAAATAAAATAAATAGCATTGGGGAATCGCATTTGCCTAGGAAAAGTGAGGGTTTGTGTTCCACATTAAGCGCTACAAAAAATTTAAAAATAAACTGAATTAATTTTAATTAAATAATTTGCAAATTTGTGTGTCTGTTAGAGATATTCCCACATTCTAAGGAACTTTTGTAATCTATGTCCAGTTATTTTTTAAATCTAACCTAACACTACAGAGTGCTATTTATTCAGGTACTGTAAAATATATTCAAAATTCAAATTTTAAAAGTCTAATTTATATGAGAATGTGATTGTATTATAATCACTAGAAGTCCTTAAGTAAGCAAATAACTGTCTGCAAATGAGTAATGACGCATATGATGGCAAACAATTCAAAGCATCCATTGATGATCAGGAATGAGATTAACAGGTCTGCCAGCATAAATTCTGAAGCAATTTTCAGTGATGGAGGGGAAATCAAAAATGATCTTGCAAGGAAACCCTCATTCATTTATATTGTCACTGTTTGCCAATAATAACTCATTATGAGATCTACAAATTTTAATAAGGTTTTTGAAACTTGGGTACATGAAGGAAAGGACAAAGTATTGTTATATATAGCAAGAGGACAGACAAAAATTAAAGTTAAAAGAAAGATGATACCATTTATTATTATAACATCACTTACTAGTGAGACCCAATCTCAAAGCTGGGCATGGTGTTGTGTGCCAGTGGTCTCAGTTCTATTGGAGTTGTAGGTAGGAGGATCACAATGCAAAACCCAAACCCCAGCAGAGAGGAGTGAGGAGAAATAGTTTCCAAACAACACGAGGAGGAAATAATTCTAGTGTTCATGGTGGGCTCACTATGATTACAATAGGTTTCACATTTCACAATAATAGGGGAAGAACTATATGTAGTTTTCCAGAAAAAACTGATAAATGTTTGAAGAAATGGATGTGCTACATTTCTAATTTTATCATTACACATTGTGTGCATGCATAAAATAATGTACACTGTTTATTATTTTGTGTCAATTTTAAAATTTAAATGATGAGGCCATGGGGTTAGCTCACTGGCACAGCACATGAAAAAAAATGAATAGCACTGTGACATAGTGCTTGCCTAACATAAGTGAGATTTTCTGTAAAAAACCATAGTATTAAAAAATTTTTAAATAATGTAAATTAAGGAATTTACTTAAATTGCAGACTTGTGCAACTACATAGATTTTCCCACGTTTTAAGTAATGTGTTAATGTTATCACAATTATGTTTAAAATATAACCAAGTACTCTTAATTCAGGCAATATAAAATATATTCTCTGCTCAAACTTGAAAACCCTAATTTCATTAAGAAAAGACGTTTATTATAATCAAAGAAGCCTCCTGAAGTATTAAAATAAAACTATTTTCAAGTGAATTCTGTCACACTAATGCCAAGTGACTCCGGCATCCATTGATCATCATGAATGAGAGTAACATCTGCTGGCACAAATTCTGAAAATATTTTTAATTTGGCAAAGGAAAAAATTGTCTAGAAAGAAAACTTTCAACCTGGCATTGGTGGCTCATGCCTATAATCCTAGCTATGCAGGAGGATTGCAGTTGGATGCCAGGCTGGGCAAATAGTTCAGACCATATCTTGGAAAATCCCTTCACAAAAAAAAGCTGGTGGACTGGCTCAAGATGTAGGCACTGAAATCAAGCCCCAGAAACACACAAAAAAGAAAGAATACCTTCAATGTTTGTTTTATCACTCTTTATCAATAATGAAGTAATACAGGACCTAGAGTTATTAATAAGAATTTGAAAACCAGGCAGGTAAAACAAGGAGCAAAGTGTTGGTATATATAGTAGGAGGACAAAGAGAAAATAAAATAAACATAAAAGTAAAATGTTACCACTTATAATGATGATATCACACTTCAGCAAACAAGGCAGAAATGATGGCATGCTCCAGTTTTGTAACCTCCACTGGAGGAGTGAGGAGAAGGATCATATTGCAAGACTCACAGATAGCAATAAGATGCGACTGCATCTGAAAAAACATATCTAAAGAAAGAAGATCTAGATGTGTGCAAAGGAAACAAACGGCTCTGAGTTCAAAAAACACTACCACTGGAAAATAAGAGAGAAGAGACAGATTAATGGTTTCTGAGACAGGAGAGATCTCCATGGTATTGTCTGGTAGATGACTGGGTAAGAGCCAGTGCTTCAAGGAGAAAAGTTCATCTGTGAGTCTGTACCTGCCATTGGGACTGATGCTTTGCTAGCTGTGAGTTAAGTGCACCATGCTGGTCCTGAGTGCCCCTGCATGGAGATTTGTGTCAGGAATTACACTGAAGTTCCATAACTGTGTTTCTTGCACAGTAACACACAGCTGTGTCCTCTGTACTCTCAGAGTTCAGCAGCAGGAAGTACTGGTACTTGGATATGTCTCTGGAGATGGACCTGTGGATCTTGAGGGACAGGCTGTACTAAGTGCTTCCATCATAACATATCTCCCCATCCACACCAGGTCTTTTCCTTGGGGCTGCCAGATCCACTCCCAGCAGTTAACATTGGTTGTGATGGACAATCCAGAAAGCACAGGTAAGGGACAGAGTCTCTGAGAGATTCAGCAGGTCAGGTCCTGACTCCAGCAGCTGTATCTGACAGAGGATACCTGGTGATAAGAGGAATCATCTGTTATTCATCTGTAATCTCAACTTCCCCATAGTCCAATATCAGATGAGTGTCTGATATTGCAGACACTCGTATTGGGGAGCTGTCACCAGGCACAGGTGAAGACTCAAAATGTCTCATCTTCTAGATCAGCCCTGCTCTCCTCAGAGACCTCAGCCCTTTGTGAGAAGAGTACTGTGTGGTCCCATGGCCTGAGAGGGTGATTTAATCTAGAGACTGAATAATAATTTGCATGTGGGAGTCCTCTTCTTGTACATGTAGCAAGACTGAAGTTAACTGGCCTCTGGTTCTGCTGTGCCCAAGAAGGGGGTCTCTGTCCCAAAGTTAAGTGGTGTTTAAATTTGTGATAGGAGGGTATCTCATTTTAGAATGATGATGGAAGCTGGAACACGATGATACCACCTTTCTAGGACAGAGCTGCTGTCCTCAAAGCCCCTTCACCCTTTTTGTCTCCAACCCAACTCCCCTGTCTACTCAGGCTCTGCCTCTCTTCCCCCATCTGATTCCACCAAAACTGTTTTTTTGTCTCTATTTTCTCTTTACAGTTACTGGGTCACAGGTGCCTTGGGAAATTGTTGGATCATCACAACCACTCCTCTTACATGAGGTAAAGGACTCAATAGTGCTCTGAGAAATCCTGTGACCAAAGGCACACATATGACAGTACCATACAGACTGGTTAAAATACTGTGTTTGACCCAGGCATGGTGACACACTCCTACAATTCCAAGTGCTCAGGAGCCAGTCAGGAAAATCACAATTTTATGCCTGCATGGGCTAAAGTATTGATAATGGATTTCAATAATTAAATAATGATGTTTGGTCATCACTTCCCATGCTGGAGAAACCTAATGGTGTGGTGGCTACATGTCATTTGCCGTAACTGCAGGAGCCATTGGTGGACACCCAGATGCGAAGAAAGCTGGACATGAAGACATGAAGTAGAGGCCATTTTTCTGTAAAGTAAATGAGTCTCCCACTTGAAAATGCTGACAGAAAGTACTCTTTGGAGAGGATACAAAATGGCAACTGGAACACAGACACAGACTGCGTGAGCTCCAGGAATCAGGGACCTTGCTGAGATGCAGAAGACACACTTGGCTGAGGTAAAGCACCAGGGAGAGCTGAAACTTTGGCACCCTGAACTCCTAGCTTGTGGAAGGCTTCTCCACATCATGATACACTGAAAGAACAGGTGGGCTGCCACCCACCTGCTGGCCCTCCAGGCCTCACCAGTCCCACCAAATCACTGCCTGTCAGCCCACCAGAGCCACAGGCCAGCCAGGCCACCACCTGCCAGCCCACCAGGCTGATGCCCCACAGGCCCACTGGTCTGCCACCCTGCTGAAAGGCTCTAGCACCACCACACTCCAGCTCTAAACCTGCCTAGGAGACACAGACAAACGGGACAGGATGCTAATGGAGTAACACCAGAACTACTAAGACTGAAATACTACTGTTCCTGAACTGGGGATAATTTTTTTTCTTTTTCTTTTTTCTTTTCTTTAAGTGTTTATCTTGCTGACTGTTTGATTATCTACCATCTCTCCCCATTGATTTTATTAATTTTATGGTTGTAAGTTAGCTAATACTAAATTACACATAGAACAGAGACAGAAATAGTACAAAGTGGAATGATGGGAACATGAAAAAGTGATGGAAACCATTCTTCCCCCCAAAATAAATTAGCACAGGATTCAGAGGGAAATGAAGAAAACAGATAGCCACATCCAGACTCCATCAAAACAAAGATAAACTATACCAAGGAACCCAATGAGGCCTACAAGAATAACCTCAAAGGAGAAATTCTGCAAGTAATCAATGAGAATTTCATAGAGATGTTACTAGACATGGTCAACCAAAATATAGAGGAGGCACTCAAGAAATTCCAAGACAACAAAAATAAAGAATATGAGGAAACACAAAAACAAATAAATGCAATTGTAGGATCCCTAAATAAACATCAAAGTGAAACAAAGAACACCATAAATAGACAGATAAATGAATTAAGGATGAAAATTGAGAATAAAGAAGAAGTGACACATGATATTGAAAACCTCAGAAAAAAAGAATAAAATAGAAATACAAAATAAAATGGAAGTCCACTTGAGAAGACTAGAATAAGCAGAAGACAGAATCTCAGAACTTAAAGATGAAATGGTAAATAAAGGAAAAACTGAAGGAAAATTAGAAAGACAACTCAAGTCCTGTGAAAGGAATATGCAAGAAAACACGGACCCCATCAAAAGACCAAACATGAGATTCATGGGCATTGAACAAGAAGAGGTACAAGCAAAGGAATTAGTAATATATTCAACAAAATAATAACGGAAAATTTCCCAAATCTAGAAAAATTGTGCCCATTCTGATACAGGAAGCCTCCAGACAGATACAGGAAGCTACACCAAGCAGACTTGACCAAAATAGAACTACTCCATGACATATTATCATTAAAACAACAATCACAGAAACTAGAGAAAGAATATTGAAGGTTGTAAGACAGAAAAATCAAATTATGTACAAAGGTAAAACCACCAAAATCATAGTAGATTTCTCAATGGAAACCTTAAAAGCAAGAAGAGCATGGAGTGAGGTCTTCTGGGCACTGAATGGAAAAAACTTCAACTCTAAGATACTCTACCCAGCAAAACTATCATTCAAAATAGATGGAATAATAAAAGTCTCCATGATATGCAGAAACTAACACAATATATGACCACAAAGCCACCACTACAAAAGTTTCTTGAAGGAACTCTGCACACAGAAAATGAAAGCAAACAAAACCATGAAAGGGCAGGCAGTATCAAACCACAGGAGAAAAAAAAGTCAAGAAAGTAGAGAGTAACATTGATTCAGGTGCACACAATCAAATTGTTAAACAACAAAGACAACTAAATGACAGGAATCACAAAATACATATCAATACTAACACTGAATATTAATGGAATTAATTCCCCCATCAAAAGACACCACTTGGCAAACTGGATAAAAAAGGAAGATCCATCAATCTGCTGCCTACAGGAGACCTAACTCATCAACAGAAACAAGCACTGGTTGAGGGTTAAAGGCTAGAGGAAGATTTATCAGGACAATGGCCCCTGAAAACAGGCAAGGGTAGCAGTACTTATCTCAGACAAAGTAGACCTCCAGCTTACATTGATCAAATGAGATAAAGAAGGACACTCCATGCCAATAAAAAGGGAAGTACACTAAGAGGAAATAAGAATTGTCAACCTATATGCACCCAATGTCAACTCACCCAATTTCATCAAACATGTTCTGAAGGACCTAAAACCATATATAGACTCCAACACAGTGGTAGTGGGAGACTTTAATACAACCCCCATCACCAATAGATAGGTCATTCAAACAAAAAAAGAATAAAGAAATTCTAGACCTAATTAACACCATAGATCAAATGGACCTAGCTAACGTCTACAGAATATTTCAACCAACTTCTGCACAATATACATTCTTCTTAGCAGCCCATGAGCCTTCTCCAAACATGATCATATCTTAGGACACAAAGCAAGCCTCAGGAGACATAAAAAATAGAAATAATCTCATGCATACTATCTGATCACAATGCATTAAAACTAGAAATCAACAATAAAAACAGCAGTAAAAAGCATGCCAAGAGTAGGAAGTTGAACACACAATGCTCAATAATCAAGAGATCATTGATGAAATAAAAGAGGAAATTAAAAGATTCTTGGAAGTTAATGAAAATTAAAATATGACCTGCCAGAACCTATGGGACACATAAAAGGCAGGCCTAAGAGGATAGTTTATAGCCATGAGGGCATATATTAAAAGGCCAGAAATATCTCAAATCAATGACCTAATGCTACATCTCAAACTCCTAGAAAAACAAGCAAATCCCAAAACAAGCAGAAGGAGAGAAATAGTAAAAATAAGGGCTGAAATCAATGGAATAGAAACAACAACAACAACAACAACAAAAACACAAACAATGAAGGAAACAAATAGCTGGTTCTTTGAAAAAATAAACAAGATTGACAGACCCCTGGCAAACCTGACTAAAATGAGGAAAGAAAAAACCCAAATCAGTAAAATCCAAAATGCAAAAGGGGAGATAACATCATCCACTACAGAAATCCAGGAAATCATCAGAAACTACTTTGAGAACCTATATTCTAATAAATTTGAAAATCTTGAAGAAATGGACAGATTTCTAGATACTTTCGACAATCTGAAACTGAATCAAGAGGATATTAATCACCTGTATAGATCTATAACACAAAATAAAATTGAAGCAGCAATAAAGAGTCTCCCAAAAAAGAAAAGTCCAGGACCTGATGGATTCTCTGCTGAATTCTATCAGATGTTTAATGAAGAACTAACACCAACCCTCCTTAAACTGTTCCAGGAAATAGAAAGGGAAGGAATGCTACCTAACTCATTTTATGAAGCCAATATTACTCTCATCCCAAAACCAGACAAAGACACTTCCAAAAAGGAGAACTATAGGATAATTTTCTTAATGAACATCAATGCAAAAATTCTCATTAAAACAATGGCAAACTGAATCCAACAACATATCAGAAAGAACATCCACCATAACCAAGTTGGCTTCATCCCAGGGAAGCAGGGATGGTTCAACATATGCAAATCTATTAATGTAATACAGCACATTAATAGAAGCAAAGACAAAAACCATTTGATCATCTCAATAGATACAGAAAAAGCCTTCAACAAGATCCAACACCACTTCATGGTAAATCTCTAAGAAAACTAGGAATAGAAGGACTCTACCTCAATGTTATACAGGCTATGTGTTATAAACCTACAGCTAACATCACACTTAATGGTGAAAAACTTGAAACCATTTGCCCTAAAATCAGGAACAAGACTAAGGTGCCCACTATCCCCACTCTTGTTCAACATTGTACTGGAATTCCTAGCCAGAGCGATTAGGCAAAAAGTAGAAATAAAAGGAATACAAATAGGTAAAGAAACTGTCAAAATATTCCTATTTGCAGATGATATGATCTTATACCTTAAAGACCCCAAAAACTCAACCCAAAAACTCTTAGACACCATAAGCAGCTATAGCAAGGTAGTAGGATACAAAATCAACTTAGAGAAATCCTTAACTCTTCTATACACCAACAACTAACAAACTGAGAAGGAATATATGTAAATAATTCTATTCATAAAAGCCTCAGAAAAATCAAATACCTACAAGTAAACCTAACAAAGGATGTGTATGACCTCTACAAGGAGAACTACAAAACCCTGAAGAAAGAGATCAAAGAAGACTACAGAAGATGGAAAGATTTCCTCTGCTCATTGGACTGAAAAATGGCTATACTACCAAAAGCAATCTACATGTTTAATGAAATTCCCATCAAAATCACAATGACTTTCATCACAGAGATTGAAAAATCTACCCTAAAGTTCATCTGGAAACACAAGACACCACGAATAACCAAGGCAATACTCAGCAAATAGAGCAATGCTGGAGGTATCGTAATACCCAACTTCAAACTATTTTACAAAGCAATAGTAATAAAAACAGCATGGTACTGGCACAAAAACAGACATGATGACCAGTGGAACAGAATAGAGGACCCAGATATAAAACCACACAACTATACTCACCTTATTTTTGACAAAGGTGCCAAAAATATACAATGCAGAAAAGACAACTTCTTCAAGAAATGTTGCTGGGGAAAGTGGTTATCCGTGTGCAAGAAATTGAAACTAGATCCATGTTTATCACCCTGTACTAGTATCAACTCAAAATGGATCAAGGACCTTAATAAGTACAGGAAGGAGCAGGAAACACTGTAGAAGTAATAGGTATAGGTAAGGACTTCCTTAATAGAACCCCAGCAGCCCAGCAACTATGAGAAAGAATGGACAAAAGGGACTTCATAAAATTAAAATCTTCCTCACAACAAAAGAAATGGTCTCTAAACTGAAGAGACCACCCACAGAGTGGGAGAAAATATTTGCCAACTATACATCAAAGGATTGATAACCAGAATACACAGGGAAGTTAAGAAACTAAACGCACCCAAAATCAATGAATCAATAAAGAATGGGCAACTAAACTAAACAGAAATTTCTCAAAAGAAGAAATCCAAATGGCCAAAAAACAACACATGAAAAGATGCTCACCATCTCTAGCCATAAAGAAAATGCAAATCAAAACCACACTAAGATTTCACCTCACCCCTATTACAATAGCCATCATCAAAAGCACCACCAACAACATGAATTGGCAAGGTTGTGGAACAAAAGGAACCTTTGTACACTGCTGGTGGGAATGCAAGCTAATGCAACCTCTCTGGAAAAAAATTTAGAGACTTCTTGAAAATCTAAACATAAATCTGCCATATGATCCAGCAATACCACTCCTGGGGATATACCCAAAGGAATGTGACACAGGTTACTCCAGAGGCACCTACGTACCCATGTTTATTACAGCACTATTCACAATAGCCAAGTTATGGAAACAACCACGATGCCCCAGTACTGATGAATGGATCAAGAAAATGTGATATTTATACACAAAGAAAGAATGTTTGATGTATACATAGTAGGAGGACAAGCAGAAACTAAATGTAAAAGAAAGATGATGACAGTTATTATGATGACATCACATTTCAGCAAACAAGGCAGGCATGGTGACATGCACCAGTGTTCACAGCTTCATTGTAGGTGGAGGTAAGAGGGTCACAGTGCAAGATCCACTCCTGCAAATAACATAAAAGTCTATATTTTTAAAAATCTACATTGAAAAATGTTTTGAAAAGTAGCTGAAATGGTAGAGCAACTGAGTAGGAAGCACATGATTTCAAACAACACTTCCACCAAAAAATAAAGGAAAGAAAACACATTTTTGACGTTCTGGAGCAGTAGACAGAGATTCTCTGGACAGAGAATCACTGTGCATGGTGGTGTCCGGTAGGTGCTGGCTGGGTAGGAACTCAGCTTCAAGGAGAAAAGCTAATGTGTGTGTCTGCACTTGCCTCTGGGACTGAGGCTATGCTTGCTGTGAGCTGATCACCCCCTTCTGGTCTAGGAAACCTCTACAGTGAGATTTATATCTGGGTTTACACTGTAATCTACTCACTGTTTATCTTGCACAGCAAAACACAGCAGTATCCTCCGTAGTCACAGAACACATATGCAGAGAGAACTGGTTCTTGGATGTATCTCTGGTGATGGAGATGAGGCTCTTGAGGAATGGGCTGTAGTCAGTGCTTCCAAAATTATTTATGTACCCCATCCACTCCAGGCTATTCCCTGGGGGCTGGCGGAGCCAGTTCCACCAGTAACCACTTGTGATTGAATAACCAGAGATAGGACAGGTGAGAGTAAAGGTCCTTGAAGACCTTACCAGGCCAGATTCTGACTCCTGCAGCTGTACCTGGGACAGGACATCTGGGGACAAAAATCATCTCTGTCAATCACCTTTAATCTTAACCACCTCATAGACCCAAGTGTGACACTGTGGATACTCACATTCAGGAGTTGTCACCAGGCACAGGAGAAGACCCAGCCATGTCACCTTCTAGAGCACAGCCCTTCCTACTCCAGACACCTCAGTCTTATGTAAGGAGAGAACTGTGATCTCCCACAGCCTGAGAGATGGATTTAACCTAGAGATTCAGTAATAATTTTCATGTGTGGAGCATTCTTCTTATACATGGGGAGACTGAAATCAGGCTGCATCTATTCCTCCTGTGACCTGTGAGGTGTCAAATAGTATTTAGATTTAATAATAGGGTTCTTGTTCAGAGTGATCCTGGCAATTTGGTCATGATGTCCCCACCTTTCTTGGGCAGGACTACTGTCCTCATGTCAACTCCTTGTCCACTGAGGATCTAACTGGCTTTGCCTCACCAGGCTGATTCCAGCAAAGCTCCTGATTTGTCTCTAAGTTCTATAGTGATTGGGTCACAAGTGACTAGGGAGCTTGTTAAATTGTCACCCTGTTGCTCTTACCCAAGGTTAAGACCTCTCTGGTGTTCTGCCACAGCTAGCATTCCAAGGTACACATGATATAACATGATAAGTACTGGATAGAATGCTGACAATGGATTTGGCATGATGACACATTTCTATAATCCCAGACACTCAGGAAGCATATTCATCAATGTTTCCTTTTGATACCAGCCTGGGTTAATTTAGAAAGACCGTATCTAACAAACTAAACTAAAAACAAGTGTGTTGGATGCATGGCTCAAGTAAGAGAAGACTTGAAATTCTAGCCATGGGTTCAATCTCCAACACAGAAAACAATATTTCTGTGTTATGATTGATTCACACAGAGATAGTGAACATTTGGGGAAGCGACATATGCAATCTGCTTTCAATGCCCCATTCCCCAAATGAAAATTCTGCACCTACTATGGGACCATTCCCATTAACCATCAGCTTCCCCTTGTTCCATAGGTTATTCCTGGATTTAAACTACTAAAGGGATCATTAATTCCCACATAATACCATCCAGTGAGAAAGTCTATAACAGTCAACTCTGTCATGACAAGGCCAAAAGGTCCTGGCCCCATTGTGGTCCTTCCAATCAAATTTAGAAATCTGCCTCCAGAAGCCCATATCCTAGTTCTACTGTGATTTTTCATGTTCAAGTCCATATTGTCTGTTTTAACCTCAGGATTGTGGAGATCAGGATGTAGACATTGCTTCCCAGGGAAGAGAGAATGAGATAGCTCTCAGGAACGAAAGTGACTAGCTCACATGAATAGTTTTGGGGCACCTCTTTCTGGAAGGGGAGCAATCCCAGGTCACTGGTCAGTGGTGGGCAGGCAGAGTTCTGTTCTCTCATTCCAGAACTCCCTCAGCTCCAGTAAGCCTTATAGCACTGTGTGTAGATTTTTAACACCTTGGGTGGTCTTCCTAAACCAGAGCTCTGGCCCAGGGGGTAGAGTAGCTGTGCCTGTGTGCATGGGATGGGTTTGCACTTTAAAAGGTTTATTTAGAAGTTGATCATTGTAGATATTGTTTGTCTATATATTGGCAACCTCTTATTTAGCAAACTTACCTGACCAACTACACTTGCTGCCAGGAGCCAAAGGTTTTCTTTCATGGTTGTGGGAGCTGATGATCTGGCATTTGTCAGGAAACTGCCATTTTGTATTCCATCCTGAGGGTCTATTTATGGTCTCCTTATTCAGTCCTGTTGATCCAGCCAAGCTCACATGAATAGTTTTTAGGCACGTCTCTCTGGTATGGTGCCCAAAAACTAGTGAACTAGTCACTTTCAGGATCAGCTGATTGCGTAGCTTCAGAATGAGGTCTGGAGTTTGGACATTATTCTGACATTGTCACTTATGTCTTCAATGTGTTGTCAATGACAATTTCTTTCTCCTTCATAAGAGTAGAACACTCTGTGTGAAATTTCACTCAAATATAGCAAACTTACATTTTCAGTGTGAAATAGAATAGTATTTCATATTTTCACAAATTTGTTTTTCCACCATAACAAATAACCATGTTCACCTCCCATGAGGAAAACCTATGGCCGCTACCATTCAACTGCTCTACCTACAATCCCTGAAGGGATTTTTCTATTTTCTGTCAGTGTGGATGTGGCTAGTATAGATACTTCATGTTCAGAGGATCATAGATTATGGTTGTTTGTATCATTTTGCATATTTTCCATAATTAACTATACTATGATGTTAATATCAGCCCTTTTATGGGTGAAGAATAGTCCATTCTTTGGTTATATTTCAGCTCAGTTGACCTTCATGACTCTAATAACAGTTCTACTCTCAATATTTATTTTCAATTCTCTTAGGTACACATGTAAAGACAGAAATATGGCTCATACAATAAATTTATTTTAAGAGACAGTTAAACTCTTTCCAAGAGTGACTACATCACTTCAAATTCTCATCAGTATCACATGATGTTATAATTTCTATAACCCTCATTATCACTAGCTAGTAACTATAATTTATCATGTGCATTCATAGTGACAACATTGATGAAACCACATTATGTTCAAAATTTAAAAGTCTAGGCAGAAAGTTTTAGTCATTGTTTGATTCCACTTGTGACAAAATATTCAGAATTTAGAAATCAATAAAGACAGGAAATAGGTTTGTGCAGCACAGCTGATTTTGTAGCATGCATGAGTCCCTGGGTTTGGTCCATAGCACTGCAAAAAAATTAAAGTGTTAGTGAGTGTTCTGTTACTTTTGGGAGTATGGAAATGATCTAAATTCTACTACATTGGTGCTGGTGCACATTTGTGAGAGGAATATATGGCAAGTACTGAGTTGAAATCATTGATTTTGGAGATGGATGGTAATAAATACACATCATTAATTAAGCAAAATTTTCTATACAGATATCTTGTATGTCAATAGGAACATTAAGTATTATATTCTCTGTAACTTACTTGAAGAAAGATTTAATGAAAGTTATATAGAATCTGTTATGAAAATCTAATGATCATGGAAAGATTATCCTGAGTTATGGCAGGGCATCTGTGGTGAGAATGGAAAGACTGCAAAAGAGAAGAGAGAACCTCAACTAAGGATCAGATGGTGATAAAAGATGTGGAAATGGCATGACTAAGCCAAGATCTCACTCTGCTTTCTCCCTGGACAGGCTGTGGATTTTCCACATTTTCTGTCCTCTTTTCCTTTGCACGAGTGCACTGTAAATTTCACTGACTGACGCCCATATGGAACCCAGGGCATTGCAAGTGTTAAGCCAGAAGCTTAACACTTGGGCCATGACCCCCTGTAGTTTTTATTTTATTTTGGGAATAGGGTCTTGATTCTTTTTCTGGGCTTGCATTGAACTTTAAATCCTAACCTCTGCCTCCCAAGTAGCTGGGATAGCAGGTGTGTGCCAGCACATCTGGCTTTTTTCATCATTATTAAGCGTGGCCTCCATCAAAGTCCCTGGACTGGACACAGTGCATCCAAGATCTTTCAGTATAACAATATGACACTTTATTTCCAGTTTGTAACAGAATATTTAATACCATTTGAGGCTTCATCAGCATGAACTGCTCTGTCCACATTCCTATCAACATTCCCTATGTGCCCACAAAGCCAGTCTCTACCATGTTCCCACTCCTCCCATTCTTCTCAAGATAACTTCTAAGGCCTCACCAGTGTCACTCACAAGCTCTCTTTTCTGCTATATACAAAACTTTTTCCTCTGTTCCATCAAAATCCTCCCACCCAAGCAATAACCCAGTCCAAAAACTGTTTCCACATTTTCAGGTAAACTCACAGCAGCAACCTCACTCTTCAGCACCAATTGTCTGGGTTAGAATATTTTCTGTGACTATAACAAATTACATGAAACTGGGTAATTCATAAGGAAAGCTGGTTTGTTGTGGCTCATATATCCAAACTTAAGAAGCTACATGGAGGGATGCCCCATGCTTCATCACAACAGGGTGGATGGCATCACATGGAATTAGCTTTTGTGTGCCGGGTGGGGAAGAGAGGCAAGAAATGTAAGAAGAGGAGACAAAAATGGAGAGTGGCCTTACTTTGAAGCAACCAATCTCATGCTCAATGGTCCAGGCCCTGGACACCTCACCCAGTCCATGAGCCAGACATCAATCACTTCTTCAGGTGGAGCCCCATGACCTAATTACTTCCCACTAGGCCACACCTCCTTAAGGTCCCACCTCCTAACTCCATTACACTGGGGTCTAAGCTTGTAGTAGGTGAAACATTGGGGAACAAGGATGGCCCAATCAAAGTTCCCAAGAGAATCCAGAATTCTTTAGAATAAGGTAAAAATTCATTGCTCTCAGTTTTTGCCCCATCAGAAAAAAATTAAAAATCACAATTGAAACTGCATCATTATAGATATTTCTAGTGAAACAGCCTTATCCTGGAGACCAAACTCAAGTATAAACTAGAAGTTATTGAGGATCAAGATCAGAAACCTGCAGTGAATATGAAGCCAACACCTGTCCACCAGTCCTTCGATATTGAGACAGATTTGTCAACATCTCCAAATGTAAGCACATGTAAAAGATTCATTGTAGCTTTTCTTATTCCATGCTGGTTTTCTTAAACTTATTTTTTACCACTTCTATTTTATCCAGTGAATATTCCTGCAAAACATCCACCTCTGTTGTGATACATCTACATGACACACTGACACAAACGTCACACATCTTATCAAGTGACAATAGACCACTGTTATCTCAGTGGTGGTTCTGAATGGAGACATTTCCCACCACTGCTTCCAAAATTCTTCTCCTTCCCTCTTTCTGCTTTTATTTATAAGTCTTATATCATGAGCTGCCCATTTTCTCTGATCACATCCGATGGAGTTAGACATTTCTGCTTCCAAGAGAATGGAGAACTCTTTGGAAGAAGGTAAGGATCCATTGTTGTCAGTTCTTGTCCTATCTGCTTCAGTATTTTGTCACCATTCTCTGACTTTGAGATCTGTTATGATAGCACTGATCATGCCACAAAAATTACAGCATGCCATTCAGGGATCCAAGTTCACACAGTTCTATTCCATTGATTGATGTGTGTACCGCTCCATCATTCCACATGGTATTGCTTACCATGTTGTAAAGCTACTGTATTCTGTCTAAATATATCAGGAGATGTCATTAAGTACCTAAGGGAACACTACCACTCTCTGCCTTTGCATCTGTCTGAACTCTGCTGTGTTGTCACTCAGCGCACCCTGGTAGTTGTGAGCATCCTGTGCTGTGTTGATGTTCTGTATTCCTGAGCACATGTGAGGGTGGGAATTGTGTTAGGCTCACACTGACCACCCCAGACCTAAGTTACTATAACAATTATAAGCAGCCATGTCCTAGGTACTGAGAAGGACCATTGGCAGATACAATTTATTCTTGCAAGTGTGTCTAGAGATGGTCAAGCTGTCCTTTTCAGAGACTGGGTGATATATGCACCATCCTTATTATTATTATTTACAGTGAAGCACATCATCCTTCCTGGAGCATGGAAGGACACACAGGAACTACCAAAGGTGAAACCAGAGTCTGCACAGGAGTGTTCCAGGGGCCCCCCCACCCAAGGCTGCACCAAACCTCCTCCAGACTCGACCAGTTGCACTTCACACTGAACAACTACAAATAGAGAGAAATCTGGTCAGGAAACTTTCACACACATCCACTCTTCCTCTCACTCATATCAACTCACACAGTCAGCATCTCTTGTCCTCCTTAAATCACCTTTTAAAATAACAAGGAAAACCCAGCTCAGACCCAACTCCATGGTGAGTTGTTTGTGTTCAGTGCTGATCACTGAATGGGATCAGCTGGGAATCCAGGGCTGGTGCTCCTCTCCCAGATCTGCAGGGTCAGGGTTGGGCTGGCACTTATGGACAGAAAGAAGTCTTATTTGCATGTCCTCCTGCTTTATAGTAAGATTTTGGGTTTGATGTCAAGGAGAGTCCACCGTCCATGGGTGATGTAGGTGTGCTGAGAGAAGATAACAGCCACTGGTAATATTTAGTGTAAAATATAATTTTTATTTTGTGCTCATATTGTGATAAACACTAAACACATTACTTTATCTCCAAGATAATGTACATATAAATCATGCCTTTACATCACTTCTATATTTTACAAACATAAAGATAGACTCAGAAGCAGAGAATGTCTGAGACCTCATATGTAGGATAAGAATCTAATAAAACAAACAAGACTATTTGCACCTGAAGTCCTTCCCACAGTTCTCAACTGCCCCTGTGCCAAATCCAAGGAAGAGGTAGACATAGTGATCCTTTCCAAAACTCTTCCTCTGGAGAGAATGTAATCTGATTTTCATCCAGTCTGTGCTTCCCTAAACATAAATCAGCAATGAGGATTCTTCCAAGAATCTACTCAGGAGTCTTTCACTTTTCTTGTGCTATTTTCTTTCAATCTTTACCTACCAAGTATACTGTTGTTTATATGTGTGTAAATATGTGCAATATGATAAAGATAAATACTATTAAAATCCACACCATTATCAAGATAAGGAACATACACATTCCCCCACTATTTCCTCTTGCTTTTCTGTTATTGCTTGTTCCCATAACTTACTTTTCAATGCTGTTGTAAGTATTAATAATTATAATACTGATGAATATTATTTTCTTTACTTATTCATTCCTGTTTTGTTCTATTACTATAAGAGAAAAGAATCCTGTAGTGAGACAATTTGTGTTTCTTATCCCAAAATCCAGAGATGCTAGGGCTGTCCTGAACTTCTGGGAGTCATTGCTGCTGTGTACCTGCTTCAACTGTGCCTGCCATGTAAACTAATATTTTTCATATTTTATTTCACTTTTAGTTGATTGTTAATATTTTGTGTGTTTATCATGTAGAACGTACATGGATCTAAATTTCAGTGAAACATTAAATTCATCTACATGCAATTCTAATAAAGCAGACAGAACACTGAGCTTGGCTATGGAAGCCTCTGTAAATCTGGTCCAATCACAAACATAAGTGATCAATAAAGATGGATCACTTTAAAAATGTGGAAGTATTGTTAATAACATTAAAATGCAAATAGTGTTTTATTCTTAAGTCTTTACACTTCCTGCAGTGACCACCAGTATTAGGTTTTTGTTTTGATTTTGATTTAGGGGAATAAACATTTCATAGAAATTATATCCAAAAGACTGATTTGGCAAATGAAGAAATGTTAAAGCAAATTGTCCTAACTTTGTAAATTAAAATGCCTCAAGCACCTATTAAGTATACAGGAAACAGTATCTCATTTAAATAGTTAAAATAAAGTCAAGGCATTTCATTTCTAAATAACTATGTTTAGCAACCTGAAGTAATGTGATGAAGATGCCAAGAAGCATAAAGAAAAATGTTAACACTGCAAAGGTAACATTTTAAAGAAAAACATAAAAACAAATGTCAAACAACAAAGAACCTATTTTGAATTAAGTAATTCAGGGTTGCATGCTAATATTTCACCCATTAAATGACCAAAACTTAAGATACATAGTACTTACCAGTTTCTACAGAATCATCAAATTAATTAGAATCCCACTAATAACATAGAAATAACCAAAAATTTAAATAACCAAAAATAAAAGCTTGACTACTCCACTGAGAGAAGTCAATGAAACAAAAATATGTGGAGGAAAAAAATCACACCAGAGAGAAACTGGTTTCACTTTTAATTCATAAACTCAAGACACACAGACATTAAGCCCACTCACCCAACAACTTTCTAGCACTGATTCCTGAATCCCTGGAGTTTAAACAGACAAAAACCCAGATCCCTAACAGTAGTGTCTACAATGAAGGCCTTAAAGGAAATCCTGGGAGTTGTCACCCATATTTACATTTCTAGGCTGTTCTGACATCTCAATTCCTTCTTAGAATTTCCAGCTTATCACACAAAACCTCTTAAATTTATCACATCTAAAATCTCTCCCAAAGGCCAGGAACAGTGGCTCATACCTGTAATCCCAGCTACTCAGGAGGCAGCAATCAGGAGGATCGAGGTTAGAGCCCAATCCCAGAAAAAAGTTAGCAATACCCCATCTCAATCTATAAGCAGGGAACAGTATCTTATGCCTGTCATCCCATTCCTGTGAGAGTCCATAAGAAGATCTCTAACTAAACCAAAAAAGGCTGGGGGAGTGTCTCAAGTGGTACAACACCTGCCTAGCAAGCACAAGATTCTGAGTTCAAACCCCAGGGAAAAAAATCTCCCTCATAACTGTCTTCATCTAGTCTTTCCTAGCCTTACAAATCATGTCTAGTCACACTCCTCTGTCCCTTGTTTCTCTCCCTGCCACCTGTTCAATCCAAATTATTAATAAATCAAGACCTTATCTCCAGCCCTGTCTCCCACCAGCCTATTCCTGTGCATTCACTTCCAGCAGTCCAGTCCTGGTTGCTACGATCCTCCACCCCACGTGCTGAACCATCCACTGGATTTTCATCCATTGGACATTCTGCATCTTTCCTGCCAGAGTCTCTTCAGCAGCCAGAGGAACTTGGGAGAAATGTGAATTCATCCAGCAAGTAACTATCCTATTTTGAACCTTGATTGCTCCTCTGCTACAAACCTTTCTCACTGCCTCTCTCCACTCACAACCCTTGTCCTCCCTGCCAGTCCATCTTTGCTTCCTGGCTATCCTTCAAAAATGCCGGGTTCTTCAGAACCTCTCACTGCTATGACTCTCAACCCTCTGAAAAATGGCCTGCTGTTTTTGACTCTTTAAATGAGGTCTTTCCTTAGCACTGCAAGTAAGCAGCTATCTCCGTTAGCACACCTGCAACATCCTGTAATTGCATTACCAATTTAAATGGGAGAGAAAAGAGAGACAAAAGAGTCTAAGTTTAGTTCTCTCCATAGATTCATGGGCTGTTCTTTAGGGGACTCTTAGCTAGTACGTATTTTAAATTCCTTTTGGTAGATCTTTTAAAATATTATAATCAGTAGACAGTTCCCAAAATACACTATTAAAAAGTCATACTCCAAGATAAAAATATTGAATTTTTATAAATAATTTTCTGGTGATGACATATTATTAAGTATAATTTAAAAGTTAGCTTCGATGTCCAAATTCTCATTTTAAAAAGTATATTTCATATAACACAGGTGAAACAAATGAAGGACTGCATAGATTAAAAAATATGTTTGGGTGCCATTTCAGGGATAATTAAACTACTTAGCTGCAATAAAGAATTTATATAATAAAATCTGGGAAAATTATAGGTAGATATTTTGACAAGGAAATTGCTAATATATTCTTTAAACTGAAATACAGTTGTAATCATCAAAGTTTAGTTAACACTGTACTCTCTGGGAGGGCATGTTATATCATTTTCTTGAAGTGATGCCAACAATAAAGAATCTTTGAACTGTAAGTAGTGTTTTGAAAGACATAAATTTCAAGAATAATAGTCCTCTTTAATTTCTGGGCTTGGCTGAAGTGGAAATAAACCAACCAAAGTATGTCACCAAGTAATTGGTGACTTCTGATAATACTTTTCTTGGTGATGCTGCCTGGAAAACAAAATTGCCCATAATACTTTTAGTGGTAATAACCACTATGATTTTCAGATCACCAGGCAAGTTAGAGCATGCCATATAGTCCAGAGATTCTCAGCTTTGCTGTTCAAAGCTGCCCATTTGGCCACTTTTACCTGTGAAGTTTTTTCCCTGGCTTTTAAGGGAACTGTTCTTTAGGTCACCAATATGGTTGATGACAACTGCCCTACTAGGACCATCACTACCTTAAAAAAAAGAAAGACAGTAACTTCCTGTCCACTATGGGGGAGGCAAAGTGGTAGCTGTTAATAGTCCCCTTCTTCTTAGTGGATTGCATTGGCACATGGCACCAAAACCCATCGCAAGAACTGGAGTGACAACTGAACATTTTACCCTACCTTAGCTGTAAGGCTTTAACCAGTGGGAGGTTTGTGCTGGAAGAGCCTTGGCTATCCTGGAAGCTTGTGGGAGTAGCCTTCATTTAACCATCTTAGTTGCCATCCCCCTTTTCCAAAATGGTGTTTCCTTACCCTTTGCCTTAGTCATGCTGTCTTCCTTCTTTCCATATCATGCTAGGACCATGATACTTTTAACTGGCTTCTAAATTTTCTCCTTGCCCTTTTAAATTCCTACAATTTTCCTATTCTTATGATTGAACTCAGAGGTTCTTACTTGGCTGGACCTTAGAATCATCTGGAATATTTTTGAAGAAAGAAAAGTCCACTGGCATAGGAAGTGGCTACTCATTTATTGCTATTGATGTCTTTTCACTCTCAATATTTCTATAACACAGTATAGTTTTAGGCCAAGAGCCATTCTAGCTACTCTAGAACTTGGTTTTCTCAAACACATCTAGTCCTTCCATCATATTGACTCAGCTAGACTTTATCTGACACTTCTTTTTCTACAGTGGTCTCCTATTAATCTACGGTTTTAACCTTAATTTTATCACCTTTAAATAACCTGAGCCATTTTCTTAACTCTGTTCTCATTCAGCCATGCATCACATGCTTTCAAATTTACTGGGAAATTTCTTACAGACTTCTAGTACTCTAGCTTCTGGTTCTACTTCTCTGTCAGGTGTTCAAGACTGAGTAGGTGGTCCCTATGTTGCCAAACTTGACCTCTGCTTCCTACTTCTAAGATCAGCCTATGCTCCTTTAGGGGCAATTTTGAGGTCTCATAAGGGGCCTCTTGGCTCCTAGTATCTATGCTCTTTCTGTTTGCCCCAATAGGGAAGTCCAGTGGTTTACAGGAGTTGCAGGACCCCTCTCTTTTGGAAAGGTCCCACTGTTCCCTGGGTTCTGGCTCGCCTTTGAGGATTAAAGTCAAAGGCTGACTGTAATCCTGTCTTTTATCTTCCTCAGTTTTGACCTCCAACTCTTGGTTGTGAACACCCAGGTCAGTTCTGCCAATCTAGAATTCACTGCTAACTTGATCTCATCTGCTCCATAGGTGAGGGTTTAGTCACCAATTATATTTGGTAATTACCAAGTGTTAGGAGGGACGCAACAAAACTATAGAGCACTTCAATTTTGCTAAAAGCCAATTCTAAGAGCACTCATTGTTATCTTTTCTCTAAACCTGGTTGTTAAGAGACTTAACAGTTATGGTTAACAATTACATTTACCCTTCACAGACTTTCTGAAACTTTACTTAAACCCTTTGTTGCCTTTTTCCTTCTTTTTAGTCATGGGACAAGTCCTTTCCAATCCATAAACATACAGTCATCCTTTTCAATTTCTTAATTGAAATATTCCATTTCTCAAACTTCTACATCCTTCCTGTTTCCTACTTACTGGTTCCTTTCTGCCTTGCTTCATAATCATTTGAAACAATCATGAAATTATGCTTCTTGCCAATAAGGACTTTTCCAGTTCCTTTATCAACTCACACCTTAAGTTTTGTTTTTTGTACCTTCTTGCTTTAACAATTACACACTGTGAGTTTTAACACCTTGAAACAACCCTAATATATTATATTTTGAGAAGCCCAGAGTATTTGGCCAATAACCTATGTGAAAAATTTCCAGAAACTTTAGGTTAGTTCAAGTGAAGATTAAGTCACATGAATCATAAAACATTTGTGACTTAACAGTCTTAACACTAAGAGTGTTCACACGTCCGTAGATTATTTGAAAAGAATTCCCTGCAATATTTTATCATGCAGACACAGCATATAATATTATCTGGAATCAGGGGAAATAGGACCCAGGGAAAGCCAGAGGACTCAGCAACCATGGAGAAAACTGAACCATGAGGGTTGAGGCAGATGCTTTTTTTCAGCCATGGTAGAAACCTTGTTGGATATGTCCATGGGCACTTTAATAAGGTTAAAAAATTAAATTTAAGGGGACTTGGTAAATCAAAAGGCACATCAGATTTTTTGCCAATATTAAACATGTCTTGTCTACCTACAATTTTCCTTTAACATTTGGGCCCTATTTTTTGATAAATGAACACTCGATTTTCCTTAGGTCATTTTGTTGCCCTGTAAACATGTGCATGTAGACATGCAATATACACTCACACAGACATAAGAGATTTCTTACACATGAAATCCAAGAAATCACAATCACCTGTCCTGGCAAGAAGTGCCCCAGGCCAAGATAACATTGAGGCCCCCTGGGCCTCCACAACCCAAGGACCAATCTCCCCCGCATCAGGAAACCCTGGCTGGACTGAGGCTTGATGGGGTTGCTTCTTGTCCAGCCTTCCTTGGTAAGGTTAGGACAGTCCTTTTTACAGTGGCCTTTCTTCCAACAATATGCATAGTGGTTCCTACTCAGGCATCATGGCTCTGATAGGATAAACTCTGGGGAGACTCTTAGGGTTACCCTGACATGATTATTAGGATGAGCTGCATCATTTTCTTTCTTTCTGGACTCCTCCATCAAGGGCATAAGGGAGTTTGGGATCTTTAACTTTTGTCCTCTTTGGGTGTATAGCTCAGGATAGGAAGACTCAGGGGCCTTGAGTATTGTGGTTACATAAACACAACAGGAATTTTTCAGTCTAGAGTTCTTGTATACATTTTCATGTAGGTCTGGCCATAGGGAAGTTTTCTACATTTTTATAAGATAGTTCTCACTGGAAAATAGTTCTGTAACTTAGAGACCCATTCTCTGGCCAATTTTACTAGCACCATACTTTGAACTATGGCCAAGCATTGTTACAAAGGAGAGATCATCTCTTTTTCTTGAGCCTCTCTGACTTAAATGGACTCCAGTTAGCCATTGGACATCCAACGGGCAAATCCTTTGGACCAGGAGTGTATCCCGTAGGTCTACTTGTCTTATGCAGTGGAGACAGAGTGAGATAATGTGTCTTGTGAAACAAAAAAGTCACAATACTTTCTTGGGCTACTTTTTGCCATGTGCAAATATTCAATGCAGATACTGAGTCCTTGAAGTACTCACAAAACAAATTCTTATAAATTCTTGCTGGCCAATGTCTACACAAAGTTCCTAGAAACCATACCAAAACCTGTAAAGATTTCAGAAACCAACATAAAAACCACTCAGTAGTATATACATAATTGCTCAAATCAAATTTCCTGAAACCAGACCAAGGCCACAAAAACCAGGGCAAAGTATAACTGATCTTTCATTCCAATGTGGAATCTACAGAACCAAAACTCATCAAATCTCCAAAACTATCACACAACACACTACTGAAGTACTAGTAGTGATACAAAGTAAAGATCCTTAGACTGGCATAAAACCCCAAAGCTGCCTCAAAAACCAAGATGAAAATCACTATTGTGGCTCACCCCAAAATCCCAAATAGTGTTTTGAGGCATCTAACCTGTAGCCCACCAAATGTTGTGAACCAAAGCATGCAAAGGTGCAACCAGTCCACAGTCCAACCTGGTGATCAAGGCTGGGCCCCTACAAGTTGCAAATCAATGAGGACTACATCAAAATAAAGAACAAATGTCTCCAGTAGGGGGGAAGGTACTGCTGGAGGTGGCTAGGGCAGAACCATACCAATTGTGACTGACCCTGGAGTAAAGGTTCAGATGGACACTGTCTCCCATGAGGAAGGTCTGTGCTTATTGACCACCTTTTTTCTGGACCACAGAAAGAAGGATCCCATCTCAAACCACATTACATCACAAACTAGTTGGCAAGGGTCCTTCTGCTCTCCCCAGATAGGAACTCAGGGTAGGTGAAGAGAAGCTCCTCCAGCTTATTCTGGGTTTTTGGAAGATTTGTGTGCACACATCTTGGGGTCAAGTTAGATGCTGGCATAATTGACAGCCTGTGGGTTTGTGTGTTACAGCTCTTCTCTGGGTTTGGAGCATATGACATCATCCAGCCACAGGCCTGATGGACTGCAGTCAGCCTGAGGCCATTCCAGCTGACAGTTTCTCCCCTCCCTGCTGTAGGTTAATGTCTGCCAATGTCCCTGCAAGCTGCTGATGGCCCTGATGCTGCTCTGCCCATGGCTCCAGCTATTATGGGAATTGCTTTCAGCACTGCTACTGCTGTTGCCTCTACCTCCACCTTGGCTGCATCTCTTCTCTGAGTTTCCAGTTCACTGCTGTACTAAAGAGAATCTGAAGTAGGCAAACCCTTAAGAGAAGTTATTTGGACCTAATGTTGCAAAACCAAGGGGCAGCACTGCACAGAAGCATGTCTCCCACCTGCTCACAAGTGAGCAAGCAGCTTTACTTCTTGAATAGCCCAAGGAGAGCAAAAGCAGGAAAGACAGAAAAGGTGAGGGGAGGAGAAAGGGAGGGAGAAGTACTACTCATAGCTATCCCTTCATGCAAATGAAGAATTGAGTTGGCACCTCTCACAGGTCACCTGGGAAACCTGGAGAAGAATGTGTCCTCCCATGTGGCCTGGAATTGGATACAAGGTATTCTAAAGTTCACTGAGGCTTGTGGTGACAAAAGCCTGGTGCAAGCTGCTTGCTGAGGCAGTACTTTCTGGAGATGGAGTCATTCTTTGGAGTGAAAGAAGCTGGTTCCAACATGAGAGAAACATGACTGCCTTGCTAGCAGTCCTTGGTTCAAAGAAGCTATGGCCCTGGGAAAGGGACTGACAGCTGCCAACCCTCCTGAACTCCCAACATGTCAACACATTTAAAGAAGAAAAATAAACAGTTAAGAGATGCTTACAAACAGGACTAATCATTAACAGTGCTTTAACACTATTTAACAGTGTATTTCACAGTGTTCTAACAATTCTTAACTCCTGCCCCAGAACAGGAGTCCTGTCCTCAGGGACCCAGAGGTGTGGGTCCCTACCACCTGTTACAGATGAGCCAGGATTACCACTTATAAGTGTATACCCAAAGAAAGTACAATCACTAGAGTAGCTGCAGTCTCATATTCACTGCATTACTCAAAATACCAAGATAAGGGAATGATCTAACTGTCTACAGATGGAGGATTAAAAAATGTGACACACACATTCTAATGCCATTCCTTGTTTTTAAAAAAAGTCTGCAATTATACCATTTGTGACAAATAAGTCCAGGAGGATGGATTCTTAAGGACATTTCATATAGCCTAACAGAGAAAAATATCATCTTATTTCATTTTCATATGAAATCTAGGAAAGTCAAACTTACAGAAGCAGAGAACAACATGGCCTGCTCCCAGGTTGTGGGAAATGGGGAGATGTGGATCAAAGGGAGCAAACATGAAGTTGTAAGGTAAGTACTGGAGTACAGCATGATGAGTCAAGCTAGTAATGATGCATTTCATAACTGGAATCTGCTCAGAGGAGATTTGAAGTGTCCTCACCACAGGGAATAAAAAAGGAAACAGCTGGGATGTAGCTCAGACATAGAACCCCAGGCCTTACCCTTGTTAAGCAATGTTCTATCCTCACCCATCATAAGGTACTTGCAAAGTGACTGTGGTGATCATACAGAATGCACACACATATCAAATCACTAAGTACATACTGAATATGAACTTTCATTTGTCAACATTGCCACAGTGAATGTGAAAAATTAAAAAAAAAACTACTTCATGAGCTAAAATACATTAAAATTATATTGAGGTTTGTCTTAAATATAATAGCAAGTTTTCATAGGACAGAAATATTTTAAAATAGTCATCAATTTAATTGCCTTAAATTTCAAAATCTTTCAGCTTCAAAGATTAAATAGTAACTGGCTGGGTCTTTACTGTTTGACTTTTTTATAAATCAAACTCACAAATTGGGACGTCTTTTCAGATTAACATATTAGCACTAATTATCACTCATTGTTAATACAAGTGGAAAAATAGTCTTTGCCCTCTATCATACTGACATGGACTTGAAAGACCTATATTTTAAAATAGTGATAGGTTTTAAAAATATTCTAGCACAAACACAAAATCCACAGCAAGCAACATCAAAACTTAAATTTTTGGAGCAGTCTAATATGACCAGGTTCAACACACATTACCTATGATTGGAAAAATTAGACAACACAGTCCTGGTATTCACAATGTGGCATGAGCTGCAAATGCTAGGTTTAATATGGTAGTTATCTTATTAAAACTACACTCAGGGACCTTAACACTGAACAGATGAGAGCAGAGTTTTTTCCCCTGAAATTTATTCATATAGTTGACGTCAAAAAGAGAGGCAGAATCCTGAGTTCAGCAAAGGAAATGCTGCCATCTAGTCAACAAATCATTGAGATGACTGTTGTTACTTTTGTTTTGGAAGACCTTCAAAAAGCCAAGTAAAATGACTTCAGAAAGGCAGAATTCTGAGTCAACAAAAGGCTGTTAGCTTGAACTTCAGTCTGGACAAAGAGAACACTGATCTAGTTTTCCCTTCTCTCCACTGAATACAAACCCTTAAAATAATATAAAAAGCACCCAAAGAACTGTGAAATCTACTAAGAAACAATACAGTAGCAGAGTCTTAATGTCCCTCCCCAGCAAAAAAATGACAGCTGGCAGTTCCCAACCTGGTAACATTAGGCAAATAGGCAAATTCCTCCTGAAATTGAACTGGATCCTTCTGGCAACACAAAGTGATCATCAATGCCCAGGCATTACCTAAGGATGAAACATGTGGAACCCTGAGGCCAAAGACAAGGTACTGGAACCACAATTCTCCATACCAGGCCCGAGACTCTTTTTCTTACCTAGAGATGCTGCAGCAGCCAGGCTGTTCCCACAGGAGGAACCTGGCCCAACTATAGCCCATTCCAGGAGGATATATATATGCACATGTATGTGTTACACTTTTTTCTCATCCTGTCCTCCAGGAGGAGTGTGTTCAGGGCCTATGCTAACAGCCTCCACCACTAAACCATGCACACACAGACATTGACAACAGGAACCACCATGACTCAGATGTCTGAGTAGGATACAGAACACAAAGGCCAGGAAAGCTTCTCCAATATAGTGTGAACCAGCTCCTGGCACATCACATACCTGAAAAACAGCCTTTCTTCTGTCATCACTCCATGCTCCTCACCACTTTGTTTTAGGATTCAGGGCTGCTGCTCTGGAGAATTTTGGGTAATGGCAAAACTCAATGTAGAGGAACAACTGGACTCTCAGAAAAAAGAATGGCAGATACACACCTGAGAATGGCCTATTTACAGTTTCTGCATTCAAATGAGCTATCCTGGAAGACAATTATGGTTGAGGCAGACTCCTGCAGACTAAGTGTGATTGGTTAATATTCTTTGCGAGTATCAAGCAATTAAAGAAAAAGATTTTTTTCAACAGTACATGGAATAAAATCTCCTCAGGAGCATGTTCATCTTTGTTGAGTTCATTTTCACATTTTTGAAAAACATTGAAGATTTGACTGCAGCTGGGCATGGGGTCATTTGCTTGTAGTCCAAGCTAATTGGGAAGCTGAGGTAGAAAAATCACTTGGATCTAGAACATGAAGGTGGACCTGACCAACATAATGAAACTCCATCTCAAAAGTCTGTATATGGGGTAGGGAAGCTGGGACTGTAGATCAGTGGTACCACACTGGTTATCAATGAAGCAGACCCTGGGTTTGAGCCCCAAAACTGTTTGGAATTTCTTGCTCTTTATGCAACAGGCTGTTGCAATCAGTGATTCCATCTTGCTCTATCCCTGTTCCCAGACTATGACCTTCACTCACCATCCCTCACTGTCTTGCCCTCAAGGTAAGAACATTTCATCACTTGATTATCTGTGGTCAGAGTGAAAACATCAGACAGCTTGAGTTTCTTGGAAATACTACACATAGCCCCTAATCTGATCTTCATATAAATATCCCTTACTTCCCCAAAGACTTGAAAGTAGGGTCTGGATAAATTAGTCTACCTCCTTCCACAATAAAGCCTGCTTTTTCTCCCCAACACTTGCTTTTCAAGCATTGGTTTTTCCATAAGCTGTTTTCTGAGCATTATGTATTATTTTAAAATTTTCTTTTCTCTTTTGTTGATTTAAACACTTTAAGCATAATTCTAGTATCTGAACATTTGGTAATATATCTACTGTCCATGAACCTTTAATACAGTGATTTCCTCATGGTTCCCAATTTTCAATTTGGGAAATAAAATCCTTGAAATGTGTACAGTGTGTATATTTGTGTATTCCAATTGATCTAAACCCAAGGTGGATCAGGTGAATTGCTCACACTGGTTTGAGGATCACAGAATCAGCCAGTGTTGCCTTTGTTGAGGGCAACACTCAACAAAGGGTTCACTGCATCTGAGGTCACATTCAAATACAAACAACCCAAATATTAATGACTACAGAGGAAAAAGAAAATGTAGTTCTTTGTATGATTCCGCAAGCAAAATGAAGCAACTAGATATGCTACAACAGGAAAGAAACTTTAGAAAAACCTAAGTAATCAGAAGCAAAAGACTACACAGTGTAGGACTGAAAAAGCAAATGTCTACAGACAGTGTAAATCCATGGTAGTGTAGGGCTGGAGGGGAAACAGGGAATGGCAGCAAATACCCTAAAGTGTTCTTTCAATTAACAGAAATGTGCTTAAATTATCCCATGATTATGTCACATAGCTCTGCAAAAACACTATGCCAAGCCTTGGATGTATCCACTTAAAATGTGGTTGTTGGATCCTGAGACTGAAGCTTCAGAGAGATACCTAAAATGAAATAAATACAATCCAGGAGAGCAGAAGTGCACCACTGCCCAGATTCACCATTGCACCTGCTCCTCTTCCTCTGCACACACAGCTGGCTCTGCTGTCTGCATTACTCACTTTCTCCTCCTCCACTGGCTTGCACAGAGCAGCAAAATGGCAGATGTGGCCTGGATCTCTACAGTTGCAGCCATTGAGCCACAATGACAGTAGAGGGCACAGCTGGCTTCTGCTGAAGGCAGGATCTGGCAGTTTCTGGGCCATAGGGTTCCAGAGGAGATGCATGTGGCCAGCTGGATGCACTGGGGGCCACCAAATGCACTCCACCAGGAAAATTTCATCTGAGGCAAGAAATCTAGAAGTCTAAGACCCTTATTTGACATTATGTGGAAATTAATTCAAAATGGACTAAATACTTATGCATTGGGCCTGAATCCCTGAATCTCCTAAAAAATGGGAAAATTCCATGACATGGGTCTCTCAACAATGATGTCTGGATGTGTAGCAGAAATAAGGGCCAGGAAAAAAAGACAGGCTGTGTTCTGACAAGACAGGGATGGGATGGAAAAGCAGAGAGATAAAAAAAGAATTGAAACATGAAAGTCACATTGCACTGGGGAAATGAAATTGCCAATAAAGCCACATGCAGCCACATGTAGGTTGAGCTTTGCTTTTTGCTTCTGTAATCTGCTTGCAAGAGTTTGTAAGGTGAGGTCTCTGTTCTCAGGGCTTATCCTTTGGACATGAGTCTGCTGGGTCTGGGTGGGCACAATAAAATGTTGCTTGCTGCTTAACTCCCTCAATGTCCTGGATCTCAGCTTGAGATTCCCATAACATAGGTGACACCAAAAGCACAAGCAATAGAAGCAAAATTGGACAACAGCAAAGGGGAAAAAATCAGTAAAATGAAAAGTCAAAAAAAAAAGAATAAGAAAAATACTTTAAAACCATGTATCTGATAAAGAAGCAATATCCAAAATACATAAGCAACACATACAATTCAGTAGCAAAAACACAGTTTTAACCATGAGAAAATGGCTGGGGCTGTAGCCCAGTGAAGAGTGCTTGTCTAGTATGCTCTAGGCTGTGGGTTGCATCCCCAGCAACACCCACACACACACACACATGACCTGTTTAAATATTTTCCCACAAATACATGAAGATTGTCAATCAGTACATGAAAAGAAAGTCAATATTTACAATTATCAGGGAAATTCAAATAAAGACCATAATGAGCTATATTACCTAACACGTGTTAAGTTTCTTTAAAAAAATACAAGTAAAACTACCATATGATCCAGAAATCCATTTTTTAACCAAAGAAAGTAAAAATCACTATGTCAAAGAAGTATACGTACTCCCATTTCATTGCAACGCTGTGTACAATAGCAAAGCATGGAAGCCACCTAATTATTTCTCCACAAATACAGTGAAAACATGCCATACACACATTGCAAACACAATTAGGCCTTATGAAAGGAAATGCTGCCACTATGGCATCACAGACTCAAAAAGCTAGGACCTGGAGATGTTCACTAAATCTCATAATCTAGGCACAGAAAGATGCTTTGTGATCTGATTTGTATGTGGAATCTACAAAGTCCAGCTTGTACAAGGAAAGAGTAGAATGGTATTTGTCAGGAGTTTGGGAATGGGGATACAGGGAGCTGTTGGTCAAATATTACTTACAGTTATGAGATGATTAAGATCTAGAGAGATAATGACTGCACAGAGACTAGTTAACAAGAACTTAGAACTGAACTTAAGTATTCTCTCCATATAAAGAGAAAGCAGTATCTGTGTGAGGTGATACTCAATTTACAATGTATACATGTATCAAATCTTCATAGTATACACCTTGAAAATAAGCAATGTTTGTGAAATATACTGGGATACACTTTAATGTACACAGAAAAATAAAAGTTTCCTAGGCCAGTATATATTTAAAATACATTTAGGAATATTAAATTACATTGAAGAAATTGGAAGGTTTCAGAAGATCAAAATGTTTTTAAATTATCCATCCATTTGACTAGCTTCAAAATCAAAACGTTTTGCACTTTAAAGTTTTTTTAAAGGGCACATGGAAGCCTATTAGGAGAAAGTGCAAACTGAGTTGCTGACCCATGCCTATACTTCCAAAAGTCTAGGCTATACAGCAAGTTCCAAGACAGCCTGAACTGCAAGAGACCCTGGAAGAGTAAGGACAGAGGGGCATGATGGGGTTGATGAGAAAAGGAGGCAGTATTCACATGCATCCAAGAGCTACGCATATATCATCCAAACTGAAAATTCAAGCCTTCTTTCACATTTTTCAAACACAGAACCCAAAACCTAAATGGCCTTAGTATGGGGTAAGAACATTTGAAAAGAATCAAGAAAATTAAAGTAGAAAAACTATCATTTTCTTTCATCAAAAAATAAAATAATCAAAATTTTCAAATATCCAATGTATTTGTATGTAGGAACTCATTGGTGATGGGTGCAAATTAGCCTATTAAAATGAAGATTTGGGGCCAGGTTCGTGGATGTGTGACCAGCGCAGGTGCACTGAGTCCCACCCTTAGAAGAGACTTCACCGTGATTGCGGTTTAATTACTTCGTGTTACTGTGTTGATATTATATTAAAATTTGGATTTATGTCTCCTTAATGAAATCTGATAAGTAGAGTATACGAGGAAGCTTGCAACTCAGCGCATGCACAGTTGGACTTTCGCTTCCTTGCTGGATGGAACATGTCATTGACTTTTTAACACCAAAGTTGCAAATATTTCACTTCACATTTTAGCACCAAGTAAATGCCACACATTTAGATACAACTATGAAAATAGCCCCTGCCCTGTCAGTTACATGGACTTCAAAATACAATACTTAAATTGATTTCAAGGTTTTAAAAACCTATTTCAGAAGAAACAGCGTACTCTGAAGGCATCCAAAGTCCTAACATATTATAAATGTATGTAACCAAATTCATACCAGGAGCATTATTGATTCTCAAATGCAAAAACAGCATAGGGAACCTGTGACCCAGCAACAAGTTTTGGTACTCCCAGTTAATTTAGAAGAAAGAACATGATGTTTACATGATACTTGTAGGTAGAGATATATTTAAAAAGCTCACTCATGAACCTTAGCAAATAACCAACAAACATGACAGAACACCCTCCTCAGAAACCTATCTCAGGCAATTATAGGATTGCAGCCTGAACTTGGGAAAGGCAGGATCATCTGTGAGACAGAATCAGAATTCTGGGTGAAATGCCATCTATCGCTACTGTGTCAGAGGATCTTCAATGACAATTTAAGACTCCTGAGCCAACAAAGAGGACGTAACAGAAACCTCCTCTCCACAAAAGAAAACTAAGCCCTTGAAACAACCAGAAGATCATCCAAAGGAGAACTCTCAAATGCAGAAACATCAGTGTCAGAGTACCCTAGTGCCCCAGGCCAACAGGAGGAGGTAACTCACCTGGTGTTTCACCCACCTGCCAGGTAGGCTCCTGACATGCTGAACCTAAATTTCTAACAATAGACGGTGACTTCTATCAGCTTCAGGGGGATAAATGTCTTCA
Source organism: Castor canadensis (assembly GCF_047511655.1). NCBI lineage: Eukaryota > Metazoa > Chordata > Mammalia > Rodentia > Castoridae > Castor > Castor canadensis. The sequence continues at coordinate 81,846,534 of NC_133392.1, forward strand.
GGGGGATAAATCTGGGACCCAGCTATGGGACAATAGTGGCCAATGGAGCTACTGTTTCTCCCTTTCCAGCCTAAGGCTCCTCTCGCTAAGTAGAAATTCCAAGGATGTCAGGCAGTTCCTTCAACAGGGCACCTGGCATCACCAGCACCCCATTCCAAGAAAACAACCACACATGGATAGGAAAGCAGGTCATTCTTCCTTCCCCACTCCACCCTCCAGAAGGGAAGTGTCCAGTGCCCATGGTCGCATTCTCCCTGTGACACCCCAGCAAACTTTATTAATGACAAGACTCACCAGGTATGAGATGCTAGAGAAAGAAGAAGCACTGGGATACATTCCAGGAGGTGGAAAACATGGCCTGCAATTTCTGGTACCATGCAGAGTCCATCTGAGCTGCTCACTTCTCCTGCTGGAGGCCAGGAGACAGCACACACATGTGCACTCCATGCAAAAGAGAAAAATGGTGGGGCTGGCCCAGAGCGGCCCTTTTTTAGACTCTGTATTCAAATTAGGGCTCCCAGGACGCTTCCTCTGCTTGGACGAGAGAAACCTCTAGAACAAATTTGACTGGATCATTTTCTTCATGGGTAACAAGCAATCAGAATGCAAAACTTGGGTGGCCCTCTATCAAAAGTACTTCCAACTGCCGTTTGTGTTTCTTTTAGAGTACTTTTCATGGGTTTTTTTGCTTACTCAAAGGTATTTTATTTTACTGTGGTTTTTTTTTTTTTGCAAGTAATCCACATTCATTTTTTTTTCTTTCATTTTTCTTTTATTATTCATATGTGCATACAAGGATTGGTTAATTTCTCCCCACTGCCCCCACCCCCTCCCTTACCACCCACTCCACCCCCTCCCCCTCCCCCCACCTCAATACCCAGCAGAAACTATTTTGCTCTTATTTCTAATTTTGTTGTAGAGAGAGTATAAGCAGTAATAGGAAGGAACAAGGGGTTTTGCTGGTTGAGATAAGGATAGCTATACAGGGCATTGACTCACATTGATTTCCTGTGCGTGGGTGTTACCTTCTAGGTTAATTCTTTTTGGTCTAACCTTTTCTCTAGTACCTGTTCCCCTTTTCCTATTGGCCTCAGTTGCTTTAAAGTATCTGCTTTAGTTTCTCTGCGTTAAGGGCAACAAATGCTAGCTAATTTTTTAGGTGTCTTACCTATCCTCACCCCTCCCTTGTATGCTCTCGTTTTTATCATGTGCTTAAAGTCCAATCCCCTTGTTGTGTTTGCCCTTGATCTAATGTCCACATATGAGAGAGAACATATGATTTTTGGTCTTTTGGGCCAGGTTAAACTCACTCAGAATGATGTTCTCCAATTCCATCCATTTACCAGCGAATGATAACATTTCATTCTTCTTCATGGCTGCATAAAATTCCATTGTGTATAGATACCACATTTTCTTAATCCATTGGTCAGTGGTGGGGCATCTTGGCTGTTTCCATAACTTGGCTATTGTGAATAGTGCCGCAATAAACATGGATGTGCAGGTGCCTCTGGAGTAACAGTCTTTTGGGTATATCCCCAAGAGTGGTATTGCTGGATCAAATGGTAGATCGATGTCCAGCTTTTTAAGTAGCCTCCAAATTTTTTTCCAGAGTGGTTGTACTAGTCTACATTCCCACCAACAGTGTAAGAGGGTTCCTTTTTCCCCGCATCCTCGCCAACACCTGTTGTTCGTGGTGTTGCTGATGATGGCTATTCTAACAGGGGTGAGGTGGAATCTTAGCGTGGTTTTAATTTGCATTTCCTTTATTGCTAGAGATGGTGAACATTTTTTCATGTGTTTTCTGGACATTTGAATTTCTTCTTTTGAGAAAGTTCTGTTTAGTTCACATGCCCATTTCTTTATTGGTTCATTAGTTTTGGGAGAATTTAGTTTTTTAAGTTCCCTATATATTCTGGTTATCAGTCCTTTGTCTGATGTGCAGCTGGCAAATATTTTCTCCCACTCTGTGGGTGTTCTCTTCAGTTTAGAGACCATTTCTTTTGATGAACAGAAGCTTTTTAGTTTTATGAGGTCCCATTTATCTATGCTATCTCTTAGTTGCTGTGCTGCTGGGGTTTCATTGAGAAAGTTCTTACCTATACCTACTAACTCCAGAGTATTTCCTACTCTTTCTTGTATCAACTTAAGAGTTTGGGGTCTGATATTTAGATCCTTGATCGATTTTGTGTTAATCTTGGTATAGGGTGATATACATGGATCTAGTTTCAGTTTTTTGCAGACTGCTAACCATTTTCTCAGCAGTTTTTGTTGAAGAGGCTGCTATTTCTCCATCGTATATTTTTAGCTCCTTTGTCAAAGATAACTTGCTTATAGTTGTGTGGATTCATATCTGGATCCTCTATTCTGTTCCACTGGTCTTCATGTCTGTTTTTGTGCCAGTACCATGCTGTTTTTATTGTTATTGCTTTGTAATATAGTTTGAAGTCAGGTATTGTGATACCTCCTGCCTTGTTCTTTGACTGAGTATTGCCTTGGCTATTCGTGGCCTCTTGTGTTTCCATATAAATTTAACAGTAGATTTTTCAATCTCTTTAATGAATGTCATTGGAATTTTGATGGGAATTGGATTAAACATGTAGATTACTTTGGGGAGTATCGACATTTTTACTATGTTGATTCTACCAATCCATGAGCATGGGAGATCTCTCCACTTTCTATAGTCTTCCTCAATCTCTTTCTTCAGAAGTGTATAGTTTTCCTTGTAGAGGTCTTTCACATCTTTTGTTAGGTTTACACCTAGGTATTTGATTTTTTTTGAGGCTATTGTAAATGGAATTGTTTTTATACATTCTTTTTCAGTTTGCTCATTGTTAGTGTATAGAAATGCTAATGATTTTTCTATGTTGATTTTATATCCTGCTACCTTGCTGTAGCTATTGATGATGTCTAGATGGTTCTGAGTTGAGTTTTTTGGGTCTTTAAGGTATAGGATCATGTCATCTGCAAATAAGGATATTTTGACAGTTTCTTTACCTATTTGTATTCCTTTTATTCCTTCTTCTTGCCTAATTGCTCTGGCTAGGAATTCCAGTAGTGTGTTGAATAAGAGTGGAGATAGTGGGCATCCTTGTCTGGTTCCTGATTTTAGAGGGAATGGTCTCAGTTTTTCCCCATTAAGTATAATTCTGGCTATAGGTTTGTCATATATAGCTTTTATAATGCTGAGGTACTTTCCTTCTATTCCTAGTTTTCTTAGAGCTTTTATCATGAAATGATGTTGGATCTTATCAAAGGATTTTTCCGCATCTATTGAGATGATCAAGTGATTTTTGTCTTTGATTCTGTTAATGTGGTTTATTACATTTATTGATTTTCATATGTTGAACCACTCCTGCATCCCTGGGATGAAGCCTATTTGGTCATGGTGAATAATCTTTTTGATGTGTTGTTGAATTCGGTTTGCCATTATTTTGTTGAGGATTTTTTCTAGGAGAACTAGATTGGCCTCTAGTTCTCCTTTTTGGAAGTGTCTTTGCCTGGTTTTGTGATAAGTATAATACTGGCTTCATAAAATTTGTTTGGCAGTTTCCCTTCCCTTTCTATTTGTGGAACAGTTTAAGGAGGGTTGGTATCAGTTCTTCTTTAAAGGTCTGATAGACTTCAGCAGAGAATCCATCAGGTCCTGGACTTTTCCTTTTGCGGAGACTCTTGATTGCTGCTTCAATTTCATTTTGTGTTATAGATCTATTCAGGTGATTAATTTCCCCTTGGTTCAGTTTTGGATGCTCATATGTATCTAGAAATCTATCCATTTCTTTAAGATTTTCAAATTTATTTGAATATAGGTTCTCAAAGGAGTTTCTGATGATTTCCTGGACTTCCATGGTGTTTGTTATTATCTCCCCTTTTGCATTTCTGATTCTACTAATTTGGGTTTTTTACTTTCCTCATTTTAGTCAGGTTTGCCAGGGGTCTGTCGATCTTGTTTATTTTTTCAAAGAACCAACTTTTTGTTTCATTAATTCTTTGTATAGTTTTTTTTTTTTGGTTTCTATTTCATTGATTTCAGCTCTTACTTTTAGTATTTATCTCCTTCTATTTTGTTTTGGGATTTGCTTGTTCTTGTTTTTCTATGAGTTTGGGATGTATCATTAGGTCATTGATTTGCGATCTTTCAGTCTTTTTAATATATGCACTCATGGCTATAAACTTTCCTCACAGGACTGCCTTTGCTGTGTCCCATAGGTTCTGGTAGGTTGTGTTTTTCACTTTCAATGACTTTCAGGAACCTTTTAATTTCATATTTTATTTCATCGATGATCCATTGTTCATTAAGTAATGAGTTATTTAGTTTTCAGCTGTTTGCATGTTTTTTGTCTTTACTTTTGTTGTTGAGTTCTACTTTTACTGCATTGTGATCAGATAGTATGCATGGTATAATTTCTATTTTCTTATATTTGCTGAGGCTTGCTTTGTGCCCTAGGATATGACCTATTTTGGAGAAGGTTCAATGGGCTGCTGAGAAGAATGTATATTGTATAGAAGTAGGATGAACTGTTCTGTAGACATCAAGTAGGTCCTTTTGATGTATTGTATATTTTAGATCTTGGATTTCTTTATTGATTTTTTGTTTGGATGATCTATCTATTGATGATAATGGGGTGTTAAAGTCTCCCACAACCACTGTGTTGGCATTAATATATGCTTTTAGGTCTTTCAGGATATGTTTGATGAAATTGGGTGCGTTGACATTGGGTGCATACAGGTTGATAATTATTATTTCCTTTTGGTCTATTTCCCCTTTTATTAGCCTTTTATTAGTGTGGAATATCCTTCTTTATCTCATTTGATCAATGTAGGTTTGAAGTCTACTTTGTCAGAGATAAGTATTGCTACTCCTACCTGTTTTGGGGGGCAGTTGGCTTGGTAAATCTTCTTCTAACCTTTCATCCTAAGCCTATGCTTATTTCCGTCATTGAGATGGGTCTCCTGTAAGCAACAAATTGTTGGGTCTTCCTTTTTAATCCATTTTGTCAAACGGTGCCTTTTGATGGGTGAATTAAGTCCGTTAACATCAAGTGTTAGTACTGATAGGTATGTGGTGATTCCTGTCATTTAGTTGTCTTAGTTGTTTGAAGGTTGGATTGTGTGTACCTAAGTTGAGGTTACTATCTACTTTCTTGCTTTTTCTTTTCCTGTGGTTTGGTGCTGCCTGTCTTTTCATGGTTAAGTTGGGTTTCACTTTCTGTTTGCAGAATCCCTTGAAGAATCCTTTGTAGTGGTGGCTTTGTGGTCACATATTGTTTTGGTTTCTGCTTATCATGGAAGACTTTTATTGCTCCATCTATTTTGAATGATAGTTTTGCTGGGTAGAGTATCCTGGGGTTGAAGTTATTTTCATTCAGTGCCTGGATTATCTCACCCCATGCTCTTCTTGCTTTTAATGTTTCTGTTGAGAAGTCTGCTGTGATTTTGATGGGTTTACCTTTGTATGTTACTTGTTTTTTCTGTCTTACAGCCTTCAATATTCTTTCCCTGGTTTCTGAGCTTGTTGTAATGATAATATGCTGTGGGATAGTTCTATTTTGATCTGGTCTGTTTGGTGTCCTGGAGGCCTCTTGCATCTGAATGGGAATATCTCTCTCTAGATTTGGGAAATTTTCCGTTATTATTTTGTTGAATAGATTACACATTCCCTTCACTTGCACCTCTTCTCCTTCTTCGATGCCCATGATTCTCAAGTTTGGTCTTTTGATGGAGTCAGTGAGTTCTTGCATTTTCTTTTCACAGTTCTTGAGTTGTTTAATTAATAGTTCTTCAGTTTTTCCTTTGATTACCATTTCATCTTCAAGTTCTGAGATTCTGTCTTCTGTTTGTTCTATTCTGGTGTATTGGCCTTCTGTTTTGTTTTGCAGATGTGTTTCATTCTTTTTCTTAGATTATCCATATCCTGGATGTTTTCCTCTTTAATGTTGTCTATTTTTGTCCTGAGTTCATTTATCTGTTTATTAATTGTGTTCTCTGTTTCACTTTGGTGTTTATACAGTGATTTTATGGTTTCCTTTATTTCTTCTTTTGCTTTTTCAAATTCTCTATTTTTGTTGTCTTGGATTTTCTTGAGTGTCTCCTGTACATTTTGGTTGACCCTATCCAGTATCATCTCTATAAAATTCTCATTGAGTACCTGTAGTATGTCTTTTTTAAAATTATTCTTGTGGGGTTTATTGGGTTCTTTGGCATAGTTTATCTTCATTTTGTTGGAGTCTGGATCTGAGTACCTGTTTTCTTCATTGCCCTCTGGTTCTTGTACTAATTTTTTGCTGTGGGGAAACTGGTCTCCTTGTTTTTTCTATCTTCCCATCATTGTCCTTGGTGTTGTTACTGTCCTTGTACTGTGTGCAATTACGTATTTTCTAGCTTGTAGTAATAACAATGGTAAGATTTAGAATGGAAGGGTGAGAGGAGATGGAAAGCAAGAAGTTAAAGAAAAGGGAAAAACAAACAGACAAGTAGGAGAAAATGAAACAAGGAATCAATCATGAAAGCTAGAAAGGTATAAACAGGGAGCATTAGTGTACTAACTGACAGTAAGCTTGTCCAAGTCTTCCCAAGCCATCTGGACGTGGGCAAAGGGCAGCCCAGGGGCTCTCCCAGTTTCTTCATTAACGTGAATTGGAGATGCTCTATGCTGGCTGGAGGTGTGGAGGGGTCAAAGTTTTGCATCTTCTCGGTGGTTTTGCCTGCAAGGTGTGTCTCCAGTGTCTCTCCAAGATTTCACTATAGGAGGCATGCTTTCTGCTTCCTTCCTCTAGCTGCCATCTTCCTTCTCTTTCAGGAAATAACACTTTAAAGCTATGTGTACAAGGATGTTCCCTTGTAGTCTGCCAGGTGCGAGCGGCCAGCAAACTGGGAACAGAAGGCGACCGTGCTCTAGGGGGTTTCTTAATGACATTTCCATATATACATATGTTATACTCAGTTTGTATTTCCTACCCAATTCCCTTCTTAAAATAATTTCAACAGGCTTCAGTGATCCTTATTAATATACTTACTGAGTGCAGGAGACTAAACACCAGGACCACATGTGAAAACAGCACCACCATAATTTCCAAGATTCCATTGCAGAATAAACACAAAGAGGACTTCTGTGCTTTTTCTATTCTCAGACCCCAAATGTAAACATTCACAGAAGCCATGGAACTATAGTCAAAATTCAGATACATACATAGACAAAAATCTCCACTAACCTCTGTTGCTTGAGGCCCTGAGCTTCCAATCCCGAGGTGCACACACATGCATAAAAACACAAAAAGGAAAAAAAACTATCAGAAACCACATACATATGCATAAAACATGTACTAGTAAATATAGACTACATACACATGTAACTCTAAACTAGCAAAAATATCACACAAAATCAGATATATTTGTAAATTACAAGTAATTCTTTATAAAAGACACATACTACCAAATATACACAAGTAAATAAGTTCTTCATCTTCCATTTGTAGAATCATACAAAATCCATGCCATGATTGTGCATATTCATTCTACCTTTCCCCTATTAGTCATAGACTAATGTTCCCATGCTGAAAATACATTCATAAATCCTGAAAAGTGGAGAGAAAAATAACCGTCTACTACATCCAGAATACACAAGCAATCCTCCTATATTTCCCACTACATACTTTGCAATCCACACAAAAATACACATTGTACATTTACACTTGACATTATAGCATTGCATATTTACTTAACGTTGCCCACAGGCACATGCACATGTTTTTTTTTCCAATTTTGCCTTGATACTCTCTCAAATCCCACCAATTATGAGGAAAACAGTGGTAAAACCTTCCAAAATGGAAATTACACACACCTAACCCCAGTTGTCATTTTACAAGTGTTACATTTCACATCCTCTGATGTCACACTCAATCTAACACAATGTAACAAACATCATCCTGAATTCTCTATACCTAAATTATCCACACAGACACCATCAACCAAATGTGTGAAGATACATATTAGTACTCACCACCCAATTTATAACTTAATCACACACTATGAATTCATACAACCAGTTTCCCAACAGACACCCAAAAACACATAGAGAAAACCACCCATGCCCTCGAATTTCTACCATTCCCAAGAGGACAAGCATGATATCACATTTTTATAGAACAACCACACATAATTTCAAGGCCTATGAAATCAAAACACTTTCTCACATGATCTAATATGCATACTGATACCCTATCTACATATACATATATGAACATTAATAAATGTATATACATAATATAAAATTTAATAATAAATTGAACACTCATACATTGTTAATTCCTTTTTACACATCTGATTCTCATATAACACTTTTGTTGATTTTTGACATATTCTAGCATGCACAGCAAGTCCATCATGACACAACATCAAGCTTTGCAAAACCCTCTTATTAAATTCTGCAAAGTCACTAATATCACTGAAGGATTTAATCAGATTATGAATGCTGGATTAGGTTTTGGCTAATGTTAAAAAGTCTCAAACATGAAACAAGGAAGTCTGTGAAAACTCTAATCATTTCTCAATGACATGAGGTTCTTCTTTGCTGAGCTAGGTAAAGCTAATCTAACACTTAAGATTTCATCAATCTTCACTTACTGAGTGTGAGGGACACTAAATATACAGTGCCTCATTTAAGTTCACCCCAATATAAACTGTCCCCCCCACACCTCAAATGCCAGGAGTCAACAGAAAAATGAGAGGAGCTCGGGAGGCTATCCTTGCCTCCACCAATGGTGTCAATGCTTCCAGTGCTCTTCTTGCTTCAGAAGGACACTAAGTCACAGAAGAGCTTTGCCTTGCAGGGAACTATGCATGCTAAGAATCGTATGGTAGGAGTACTAGTGAGGTACAGGACCATGATTAAGAAGGGTCTTCTCTGAGTTCCCACTTCCTTTGTATTTTTATCACAGATTTTGGGCACCACATTGGAGCCATGACCATTGGGACCATACTTTGTGCTCCTGCCTAAAGGTCACTATCAGAAGGTTGGCAATGGATGCTGGTAGCAATTGGAGTGTGATGGCCATAGAGATGGTGATATCCATAGTGAGCTATAACACTTGCCCCTGCCCTGCCCATCCCCAGTGTGCACACATGCATGATCATGCAAGGAAGTACAGAGAGAGAGGGAATACTGTAGGACAGGAGCAAATAGAGGGTTTGAGTGACTCCAAGGAGATGCCTTCCCCTGCAACTTTGTGTCCATCTCTACTTAACACCAGTATGTTGGACACAACCACTCAGAATTTACAACATCAGAAACCTTCTTCCATGCACATAGTCATCAGCCTCACTAAAAGACTGACAAAGTCCTCCCTAAAGCTCATATTGGCCCAATGATCTGGATGGCATTTGTTCTATCCTTCTTTATGCATTTCATAAACTAGTGTATCTGCACATCTGAAGCCTGGACTACCTGCTCACCTCCCAGCACTCTCTGCTGCCCTGTGGGCTGTTTCAGGGACTGGATCCTGACAAGAGCCTCCTCTGCAATGGAACCCAAGCACTCCAGCCATCCACTCCTCAGAAAAGATACCTCAGTCCAGATACCCCTCCACCTGCAAAGTCCAAGAAGTAAGCTCTCATAGGAGACTCATTGGTTCTGGAACAGATTTCCTGCATACAGTCAGTTCAGGACTTGTCTTGTGGGCTGGTTTGTGTCTCACAGCCTAGGAAGAGGAGTTGTGAGTTGTTAGGCACCAACAGGAGAAGGAAGGCCTATTGAAGCCATCATGGATGTTGGTTGGTAGGTGGTCTCTGGGTTGCTTCACTTGAAGGTGTGGTCTGAGCCAGATTTCACCCTGGGTACATCCTGCTCCCTGAGAGTTAAAGAATTCTCTTAACTCAGCTGATCCAGTTGGGTCACAGGGTAGGAAGGGAGGACAGAGGTCAGGGGAATTTTAGAATAGAAGGGTGATGGTATAGGGCTTTGAGTAGGATGGGTCTGTAACACATAGGTAAATTTTTGTGTCACAGTAAATAAATGTAGCTTTTTTGGGACATGCTGTCAGGCTATTTCCTTCCTACCAGGTCTCTGTGCTTCTGCATGGAGTGAGGACAGTAAGGAAGGGAGGATCTAGGGATGCCAGGCTCTATAAGGCACAGATGGCCTGCCCCAGTCTTCCCTCCAGATAAAAAGGAAAATTATGGTGATCTTGTTCATAACCCTCCCAAGAAGGCTTCACTTGGTTTAGTGAGCATTGTCTGCAGTTGACATCATTACCTGTGTCCCATAAATCTTTTGAAGGCAAGTTCCTATCGTCAGCCATCTGCAACCATTAACCCAGAAACATTATACCTTTGCCCAGTGCCCATTATCTCCTTGTCCAGAATTGAGCTACAAGATGGTGTAATTCTTCAGGATCTTCTTTCAGCTACTCTGAATAGGTAGGTGACAAGGCTGTACCAATCCTTAAAGGCCCATGATCTTTTCAGATGTGTCATTTATAGGAAGGTAAGTCCTCATTTCTAGGGGAAGAAGCCGTAGCACTGTTGGGTATCTTCAACTGAAAATATCTACAAGATCCCTCTCCAATTAATAAAAATACCATGCTCTCTGATAGTGACCAGGAAGGATCTGCTTTTTGTAGACACCCTTTGGAAGCTGCATTATTATTCTAACTCAGATTTGCAAAAGATTCTACTCACCTCTTTGTACTGGGCTGAATTGGTTTGAATATCTGCTTAGGGGTTTTTGTCAGGAAAAAACAGCTGTAATTGATCCGTACCTATCTGAGTCAGTTTATCAAATGATCCTTCACCATTGGTAGACCACAGGTTTCATCAGATGGGCAGGGCAGTGGGAGATTTGGGTCAAGGTTGGGTAACAAGATAGACAGTACAGGTTGCTAAAATTCTTCTCAATGTTCCATGGGATCTCTGTGGAGATTCTGGGATAGGAATGAGAGAGCTTAGAATATGTTCACTAGGTAACTTATCTGCACATGTGAGATTTTCAAGAGTCATGAATAGTCCCAATCCTCTGCAGGGAATTTAAACCTATTTACTGAATTCTCAATTCTAATATCTTCACAGATCCTTTCACAGTGAACTGTGGCCTTTGAGGTCAGTTAATTACATACATGGTACTTAAGACTGTACCAATTACTTATTCTTTTCTGTGCTCATCTTCAGACTATGAAAACAAATTCCACCTTTCAAGTTGTAGTCCTTACATAGAATATCTTCTATCTTGGTTCATTTCAAAGGTCATGTTTCAGGACTTGTCTTGAGTGTATTTGTAAATGTGTTGGGAAAATTGAAATACATCCTGTATCAATAAACACAAGCAATAGAGAAACCTTACACATAAGACAAGATCAGAGAGTTCCTAATTAATATAAGTAGAGGACTAAGTAATGACAATTGCCCACTGTGTTACCAAATAAAACTTAAATGAATTCTCTAGCTATACTTGCTTTCAGTTAACTTAAATTCATTAATTTTGCAGGTTGCACAGCTCAGTAATATATTATTAAACTCTCAGTAAATTTGCTCTAAGTAGCACTTCTGCCAAGGGGGTTATGATGATAAGAGTTGTTTAGGTTACTTTCAGGTATGTGACACAGCTTTTCCTGGAAACACTAACTCCTCACTAAGACCTCAGATGTCCAATAGGGTGGCTGGTATAAGTTGAAATGGCCCAACATCTCTGTACTCATGTTGCATATGTCTCTTTTTCTGTGTTAACTCTTTGTTAGAAAAAGGCTAAATAAATTTCAAGTCTAAGAAGTTTCTAAAATTTTAGCTTTTGTCTACTATCTCTAAAAAAAAACTCACTCTACCATTTGATCCAGCAATACCACTCTTGGGGATATACCCAAAAGACTGTTACTCCAGAGGCACCTGCACATCCATGTTTATTGCGGCACTATTCACAATAGCCAAGTTATGGAAACAGCCAAGATGTCCCAGCACTGATGAATGGATTAAGAAAATGTGGTATCTATACACAATGGAATTTTATGCAGCCATGAAGAAGAATGAAATGTTATCATTCGCTGGTAAATGGATGGAATTGGAGAACATCATTCTGAGTGAGGTTAGCCTGGCTCAAAAGACCAAAAATCGTATGTTCTCCCTCATATGTGGACATTAGATCAAGGGCAAACACAACAAGGGGATTGGACTATGAGCACATGATAAAAGCGAGAGCACACAAGGGAGGGGTGAGGATAGGTAAGACACCTAAAAAACTAGCTAGCATTTGTTGCCCTTAATGCAGAGAAACTAAAGCAGATACCTTAAAGCAACTGAGGCCAATAGGAAAAGGGGACCAGGAACTAGAGAAAAGGTTAGATCAAAAAGAATTAACCTAGAAGGTAACACCCACGCACAGGAAATCAATGTGAGTCAATGCCCTGTATAGCTATCCTTATCTCAACCAGCAAAACCCCTTGTTCCTTCCTATTATTGCTTATACTCTCTCTACAACAAAATTAGAGATAAGGGCAAAATAGTTTCTGCTGGGTATTGAGGGGGGGAGCGGGAGGGGGTGGAGTGGGTGGTAAGGGAGGGGGTGGGGGCAGGGGGGAGAAATGAACCAAGCCTTGTATGCACATATGAATAATAAAAGAAAAATGAAAAAAAAAAATCTCACTCTGCTTGAAGGTTTCACCTTGCAAGATGAACCTCTGAGGGGGATTTCGTCTCATTCTTATAGTAAAAGCATCTCAGGTATCACTATTCAATGAGCATTAAAAGTTCTGGGAAATCCCAATATCCAAACCTCTGAGAAACTGAAAATTATACTTAGTGACAATACAGAATTTAACTCAGGAGGGTGATTTAAGGTAACACAGTGTGATTTAAATCAGTGTGAGCAAAGTGGTCAGGAGATAACTTTTCTTCTTTTAGAAACACCTACTGCACAGTGGAGTTTTATTCAGCCATAAAGAAGAATGAAATTATTTTGCTTGCAGACAAATGGATGCAGCTGGTGAACTTCATGATAAGCAAAATATGCTTGTTGAAAAATTCAAAGTTCCCACATTTTCCCTCATATGTGGAAGCTAGAACTAAAAACTAAAGATGTATGTGTGTGTGTGTGTGTGTGTGCGTGTGTGTGTGTGTGTGTGTGTGTGTGTGTGTGTGTGTGTGTGTGTGTAGTGAGAGAGAGAACAAGATTGTGTTAATGAGGCTGTCTAAGTGGACTATGGGAGGCAAGAGAGGGAAAGAAAATGTTTGAATATGGTATAATGTACTGTACGATGAGCTGTTGCATATTAGAATATATGGCAATAAAGAATGCATAAATAACAGAGGTGTTAAATTGATTAAAGCACTCTCTCTCTCTCCATATATATATATATACCTGAGTGCAAGGCAAAACTCCTTTGGACTATCAAATTATATTTTTTAAAAAATGAAGGGCAAGAGGGTAAAATATGTCTTTTTACTAGTTCCTGATCCTCTTCCCATATTGACCTCCATTATTTTAAAGTTTCTGTATTAGCTCCTGTGCAGTGGGGACATCAAACACTTTCATATTTTGGATTTCCTAGCTATCCCCATACCTCCCATATGTGTTCTCCCCTTGTCATGTGATCCAAGTCCCACCACATTGCTGTATTTGCCCTAGATCTAAAGTCCACACATGAGGGAGATCATACAATTTTTGGTCTTCTGAGCCTGGCTAACTTCACTAACAATGATGTTCTCCAGTATCATCCAATTACATGTGAATGATAAGATTTGATTCATTTTCATGGCTGAGTAAAACTCCATGGTGTATAAGTACCACATTTTCTTAATCCTTTTGTCTGTAGTGGGGTATCTTGGCTTTTTCCATAACTTGGCTATTGTGAATAGCACTGCAATAAACATGGGTGTGCAGGTGCCTCTGTAGTAATCTGTGTTGCATTCCTTTGGGTTTATCCCCAGGAATGGGATTGATGGATCATATGGCAGATCTATATTTAGATATTTAAGAAGCCTCCACTGTTCTTTTTCAGAGTGGTTTCACTAGCTTGCATTCCCACCAGCAGTGGGATGAGGGTTCATTTTTTCTCTCAGCCTCACCAGCACCTGTTGTCAGTGTTGGTTTGGTGATGGCGATTCTAACAGGGGTTACAAGGAATATTAATGTGGTTCTGATTTGCATTTCCTTTATAGCTAGAGATGGTGATCATTTTCTCAGTTGTGTTTTGGCCATTTAAATTTCTTCTGTTGTGAATGTTCTGTTCAGTTCACTTGCTCATTTCTTTATTAGTTCATTGATTTAGGATATTTAATTTTTTAAGTTCCCTGTATTTTCTGGTTATCAGCCTTTGTGTAATGTATAGCTGGGAAATATATTCTCCCATCCTGTGGGTGGTCTCTTCAGTTTAAAGACCATTTCTTTTGTTATGCAGAAGCTTTTTAATTTTATGTAGTCCTATTTGTCCATCCTTTCTCTTTGTTGCTGAAATGCTGCCGTTCTATTGAGGAAGTCCTTGACTATACTTATTTCTTCCAGAGTATTCTTTGCTCTTTTTTCTTTTAAACAAACAAATACCCCACCAACAAGAGAAATATGTAAAACACTTTTGATGGTAATGGGCATCCTAAAATAAACGTATTGTGAAACAAAATTTTCTTTAAATCTGTTGATTTTGTTGTATATTAAATGAGCCTGCTTAAGGGAGCCTAAATAGTTTGTTAATGTTATCATAGATTTAAACACAAGAACATTTAAGAGGCCAGAAAAACTGCATCCCTAATATACCTATAAAAACCTGTAAAGAAAACTGGTTCTAGAACTGAGCCACTCTTTGCAGCCTGCTGCTAGAGCCAAGAGTTGAACTTGTTCCCATCCGAAAAGGGAACAAGGAACATGAAGAACTTTTGTGTTGAATATGATAGCAAAGCTTGAAATTGTTATTACTGATGCATTTGATTCTTTCCTCTCATATCCACACCATATGACTGTCCTGTTTGTACATCTTTGTCCAAAAAATGGATACATAATTATTTTACTTCTATTAGTCTTTTTATCTCTTGTCATTTGTTTATACTTTAATGAATAAACATCAAGAAAATATCTATGTGCTTATATGTTTCAAAAAAGAATTACAAGTTTAATAATATCATGTTAAAAAATGAGGAAAGAATTGGCATTAGATTTTTAAATATTTTCTATTATTTAGGTGTATTGCTTCCTATTACAGGATAGATTGGATAGTGAAATTCCTGGCTATAGTATATTATTTGAACAATCAGATTCTGTTGGCTCATGGCTGAAATGACTGTCTTCTTTAACCTTGAAAGTAGGCATTATTTGACATGTGGTTGTGGGAAATATGTTTATTATCTGATAATGCAAAATTATAAAATCAAAATTTCCATAACCTATCCATTTGCCACATGACAACAAACAATTGATGTGACTAATTTCTTGTTGTTTTTGACTGAAACTATGAGTCAATTTTGTTCTGTGTTGCCACTGGCTAGACTGGGAACAATGAATTCAGGAGGCTGCACATTGTAAATATGGCCTGCAGAACCCTCCTTTAAGATTACTGGAGTGACAAATGGTTTGGAGAATAATTCATTCACTAAAGCATTGGTAGATATTTATCAGTTACCTTTGTTGGAAAAAGAAATATAAATTTTACTTGATTTAAATCATATTTTTATTCATCATTTCACTAACACAATAACTTATGACTAAGAACTATCTGTGGAAAGTATCTTTTACAAAGATGGATCTGTACAAAAACTAGCAAGTGAGGTTTGATGTAGTGTTTGCAGAATTTTAGATCTCAGTTTAAGTAGTTTGAAATGTGCTACCTGACAAATATGCTAGAACACAGATAAAGTCAAATTGCCATTTCATGAGATTTAAAAATATATTTAAGTCCTTATTTTATCTGTTTAGGTACGGTTTATCTTTCTGAGTATTTTTGGTATCCATCCATTGTTGGATGTTATGGGACACAGGTGTGAATTTTGAATTGAAAGCTACATGAATTAGAGAAAAAGATCTGGGATTTGTTAGGAAGATAGGTATTTATTTTTTCCATGGAGAAGAAATGACAATGTTGTGTAGAGTAGAACCAACTCCAATGACATGAAATGACCAAACAGTGGAAACATTTGATCAAAGTTTGTGTTCAGATAGTTTGCTTATGCAAAAACCAGCTTCATGTATATACAACTGTTTCTTGTATTCATAACTATATTTAATCAAGTTATTAGAACAAGAAGTAATTTGTAAAAATTTATTGAAATGGGTGACTATGTTTTCTAACACAGGGTCTCATTATGTACCCCAGGTTTGCCTCTAACTCATCATCATCGTCCTAAATTAGCCTCCTGAGTGCTGTAATTGCACAGGTACACACCAGTATGTCAGCTCAAAGTGAATAACTTGAGCCATTCTTACCATTGTCAGCAGCCAATGGGATATCAAGTATAGAGTGCCAATGTGGGTCAACCACAGATGTATTTTGTATCAAATCCTCATAAATGTTTAGTTATCAAGGAAAAAATTAATAACTATGCACCACACATTTAGGTTCCAAAACCTCTGACATTTGTCCTAAATATTGGAGAATGTGTTTACATTCTTTGAAACCAGAGTATGTACAGAAAATACCTGTTGCATAAAACTTCACACTCTAATTTGAACTATATTTTAAAAAGATGTTACTTCTGAGCTACTGTTTATTTTGACAATTCACTTAATGTCATAGTTAGGGATTAGGGATTTTTTGATGTGAGGTAGAGAATATGCCTGTTTTCTGTAGTTTATTACTTACAGCTATCATTTTTATTAATAAGAAGAGTTTGACATTTTCATAATACAGAATAAAATTATCATGCAGCATTTCCATTATTTCTTTGTAGTTGCATCAGGTTGATGGAACTAGAAGTACCGCTGACATTTGGTATAAAGACATTTGTAAACTAGGATTCTAGCCTGCTTCCCCTCTAAAGTTTTCTCTCATTCCCTTCTCCAATGTACCAGGAGAACAGATTATTGGATAGCAGCTTGATCCAGGTGGTGCCCCTCACATTGGTGCATGCCTAAATTCTGCATGCTCTTTAATTGGAAGGTGGAAAATGAGGTACATGCACCCACATGTACTTATACAAATACTAAGAACACAGCAATTTTAGGATATCTCCATACAGTAGAATAACTAGTTTGATTTTCTAGGCCTTTTGTGTTTGTTATTAAATTTATGATTAAGTTTTTTGTAATTAGTCAAATATTTTTAAAGGGTAGAAGAAATATTTGGTATCAAAATAATGTTTAGGTTGAGGATGTACCAATTTGAAATATAGTAACATTTGGTTATCATTTAGACTTGAACTAAGTAAAAACATTTCACAGTGAGTTAGTGTATTTTTAAGTGGAATTTCACTATACTCCTTTCCCCATCCACATTTAATTATGAGTTTGTGGATTTTATGCATCATTTAATTTTGGCAATGTGTTTCAGTTTCTTTGTTCCACACCTGACATAGCTGCTATATCCAAGGGACAATTATGTTTTCTCTTTGTCCTTCTTTATTAAAAATATTTAGTGTAGGCTTATATTATTGACATATTGATGTTGTAGCTTTTTACCCTTTTATGACTTTAATTTACTTAATTGCATATTTTAGCCCTAATCCTACCTGCATTCTATGCCTCTGCTGTCTCACCTCTGCCTTGTCCCTCCAATGTTTCTGTATTGTCCATTGTCTCTCAATGGTTTTCAGTGCTTCACTTGATGAGTGGCATTGTTTTATACCATTTTTTCCTTCATATTCCCATCATTTTGTATTCCCATTTTTCTCTTTCTTGAGTGGCATTAAATTATTTTTTCATGTATGCTTGATGTGGTTTCAGTTGCTTTTGACAAAGATAATAATGGTGTTATCTTTCAAGACTATTGCTCATCTAGACTTTGCTGTGGAATCTGGAGTGACACATAACAATATTTCTCCAACAATATGTGTTTTTTATACTATTTGTCTCAGGGGCCTTCCCCTTGCTTCTGAGTGAGCCCCTATACAGAAGGATGACTTTCTCCAGCTGGGAAAATCCTGTGGTCTTTACATCTTAGCATCTTGCATTTAGTCTCTCTCCTCAGGAGGTGAGTTGCTGCTGGCCAGGACCCTATCTCTGATAGGCTCAGTCCAATTAGAATACATTTCCCTAGCCAAAAGTATTCTTATTAAAGAATAAGAGAATGCTTGAGAAATGAATGTCCTTCCCAAGTTCTTCTTGCTATTTCAGTTTCTGGTGTTCCTGAAAGCTACCGTTCATTGGGGAGATGGTAACAATTTCACTGAGTAGGGAATACTAAGAAACCATTGAGTATACCCTGTGAGTGCTGGTGTACTTCTCGGATCAAAGTTAATTAAATTTTTTTGGCTACATAAAGTGAATTCTTCTGGTCACTATGAGGCTCTTGCCAGCCACTGTGTGGGATTGTGTGTTTTGATGAAGTGAGGAACACAAAAGCCTGGAATAACAACCCCCTGGTTCCCAATTCGCTATATATTGCATCCACATAAGGGAATATCATCCCACGTGATGGGAGATGTAGTTCTGGGAAGGAAATTTCTTCATCCAAGGATAAGAGTATTTCCTGGCTGATGGCACTGCAAAGGTATTGAGGTGTTTTCGTAGTCACAACTGGAAATATTTCCTGTCCTCTAAAATGCAGGTTCCAGATTGGAAGTTCTGTGTAAAAGGACAGAAATGTCATCCCAGTTAAACCTTGAACAAGCTGACAAGGGAACATGAAGGAGAAGAGGGATTGATCCTCAGATCAGAAGATCTTGCCCTGATTCCGACACACAATTGGCTGGTTCCTGGAGGGGTAGGGGCCTTAGTGGGAGTGCATATGCAGCCGACCAATCAGGAAAGACTTGGTGGTGATGTCACAGGGGGCTCACAGCCCTTGGATCTTGGAGAGTCCTGAGGCAGCTCTTGCCTGGCCTGTTGCTCTGGCAGCCCAGCCAGCCAATCAGGAACAAGCTGGCAGTTGGTGCCCCTGTCTTGTGTGAAGACTTCTGAGTTAAGTGGGGCCTAGGGAAATGGGGCAGGGACAGCAGTTTCATGGGTAACCTGAGCACATCAGGATTGGGGGATTCCTTTCTCCACTGCTATCATAAGCTAGCAAGCCCCAAAGTTTGGAGTGTCAACAGGTCTTTGTGCCTTGTGGGCCTGGATCTCAGCAAGCATATCAAGACACCCTGATATCACTCACTCTGGTACACAGGCTGCCTTGATATCAGGGGTCAACCAGAACTCAGGATCTCATGGTGTGGTACTAGTGGACTGGCAAGGGAGGCATGAGGTTACACGGAGGCCCAGATACCTGTTGATTTGACATCACTTGTTCTCTGCACAGCAGGGTACATTAAACCATGGCCATGAATGTTTGAAGGAATTACCCTGAGTCACCCGTGTTTCCTGGTGATCATTAAGTATTGGTGCTGCTGAAAGATACTTTACTTAGATGAAAGCTCAGAAACTCACTTACACCACAATACTTAATATTCATGGAACATAACCAGTCTGTGGGTGTTTGTGTGTGTGGGTTCTTGTGTCATTGAAAAATATCTCCTGTATATGTGTCTGTCATATACTGTATTCCAAGTAATGCAAGTCAGCAATGCCTCCTGAAGTCACTAGTTACTGGTTTGGCTCAAAGTTGCGATTTTAAAGATCAGCTGTGACATTTGTTTGGTGAGGAAATACTCAGCATTCATTGAACATTCCCAGTATATGTCCAGGTATCTTGATACATGTGTCAGTGTTCCTCATTGGCTTGGTAGAAATGATTTCAATTCCAGTGATGGCTTCAGGCACAAACTCTGGTGGATTAGGTTTTAATACTTCATTGGCATAAAGGTGGTCTTATGACTTCTTTCCAAGAACATGGGTGGAAATGATGTCACTTCACGTTTTTTTCTACGTGTGATGCTGTTGTAAGATTTGAAAGTTTCCCCATAGTAGGGTAATGCCTGGATTTCATCTATTTTGGTTAACTTTCCACAAGCATGAAACATAGGCAGGGTTCTAATTTGTGTGTGTGTGTGAGTGTGTGTGTGTGTGTGTGTGTGTGTATGTAATACCCTAGGGTTAAAGTATATTAATTTCTTGGCTCTTTCTATTAAATTCCCATACTGTACAATATTTCACCATCATTAATTATGTCCACTGTTTTGTCGTGCATTAGACTCCTTGAATCAAAATCTCTCTTTAGCACTGTGGGAATTGATGGAATGCAGCAGGGTGTCCTGGTGTTTAGTGACTTCTGGATTTTTTCAACGCTGTTATTCAGTAGATAGAAGTTTAAAAATTCATTTATTAGAAAACAGTCAGGAAATCATCACTTTGTGTTTGTGGGTGTGTGAATGTGTGATGTTTCTTTTTCAATTTGCCATTCACTGATTTGTAGAAATTAGGTTGAATCCCCAAAGTCACTTTGTGAAACAGCCTTGAGTCTCTCCAACTGTATGTGATGAGTACAATGAAGGAAAGGTTTACTGTTTTGTCTCCTAGAGAATCCTTGAGAAATGAATGTCTTTCCCAAGTGCTTCTTGGTATTCCACAGTTTCTGGTGTTCCTGAAAGCTACTGTTCATTAGGGAATGGTAACAATTTCACTGAGTAGGGGATACTAAGCAATCATTGAGTATACCCTGTCAGTGATGGTGTACTTCTCAGGCCAAAGTGAATTAATTTCTTTGGTGACGTAAAGTGAATTCTGGTCACTATGAGGCTATTGCCAGCCACTATGTGGGATTGTATGTTTTGATTAAGTGAGGAACACAAAAGCCTGGAATACCAACCCCCTTGTTCACAGTGTGCAATATTTTGCATCCACATAAGGGAATATCATCCCACATGATGGGAAATGTAGTTCTGGGAGGGAAATTGCCTAATCCAAGGTTAAGGGAGTTTTCCTGGCTGATGGCATGGCAAAGGTCTTCAGGTGGTTTTGTAGTCAAGACTGAAAACATTTCCTGTCCTGCAAAATGAGGGTTCCAGATTGGGAGTTCTATTGAAAAGGACAGAAATGTCATCCCAGTTGAACCTGAACAAGCTGATGAGGGAACGTGATCCTCATATCAGAAGATCTTTTCCTGATTCTGGCACACAATTTACAGTTCCTGGAGCGGTAGGGTCCTTAGAGGCAGTGCATATGCATTCCAACCAATCAGAAAAGCCTTGATGGTGATGTCATAGTGGGCTTAGAACCCCTAGATCTTACAGAGTCCTGAGGCAGTTCCTGCTGGGCAGATGCTATGGCTGCCCATCAGCTGGCAGGAAGAAGCTGGAGGTAGGTGCCCCTGTCTTGTGTGGAAGACTTCTCAGTTAAGTGGGGCCTAGGGAAACAGGGCAGGGGCAGCAGGAGCACATGGGTGACCTGAGCACATCAGGATTGGGGGATTCCATTCTTCACTGCTATCCTAAGCTAGCATGCCCCTCAGTTTGGAGTGTCCAAAGGCATTTGTGCCTTTTGGGCCTAGATCTCACTAAGCAGAACAGGCCGCCCTGGATCTCACTCAGGTACCCAGTCTGCCTTGATTTCAAGGGCTCACCCTGAACACCTGAACTCATGGTGTGGTACTAGCGGACTGGCAAGGGATATGTGGGGTTACATGGAGGCCCATTCACATGTTGATCTGACTTCACTTCTTCTCTGGCCATCAGGGTACATTCAACCATGGCCCTGAATGTTTGAGGAAATTACCTTGAGTCCCCCCTGTTTCCTGGTGATCATTAAGTATTGGTGCTGTTGAAAGGTACTTTACTAATATGAAAGTCCAGAAACTCACTTACACCAGAATATTCATGGGACTTAGCCAATTTGTGTGTGGGGGGGTGTGGGGGGTGGGGGACTCTTCTGTGGTTGTCAAATATTTCCCTTATCTGTACCTGTTAGACACACTGTTCCAAGTAATGCAAGTCAGTGATGCTTCCTGGAAGTCACTAATTTCGGGTTTGACTCAAGGTTTTCATTCTTAGATAGCTGTGACAAATTGGTGAGGAAATATTCAGCATTCATTGAACATGCCCAGTGTATGTCTGGGTATCTTGATACATGTGTCAATGTGCATTATTCGCTTGTTAGAAATGATTTCAATTCCAGTGATGAGTTCATGCAGACATTATGGTGGATTAGGGTTTACTTGTTCATTGGCATAAAAGTGGTCGTATGTCTTCTTTCCAAGAACATTGGTGGAAATGATGTCATTTCACCTGTTTTTCTTAGTTTGATGCTCTTTTAAGCATTGAAAGATTCCCCACAGTAGGGTAATGCCGGGATTTCAGCTATTTTGGTTAATTTTCCACATTCATGAACCGTAGGCAGTTTTCTTATTTGTGTGTGTGTGTGTGTGTGTGTGTGTGCAACACCCATAGTGTCATAGTGTTTTAATTTCTTTACTCTATCCAATAAATTCCCATACTACAGACTATTTCACCATCACTGAGTATATGCAATGTTTAGGCAGGCATAAGACTCCATGAATCAAAATCTCTCTTGAACACTGTGGGAATTGATGAAATGCACAAGGGTGTCCTAGAGTTCATTGACTTCTGGTCTTTCTCAATGTTGCTATTCAGTAGATAGAAGTTAAGAAATTCATTTACTAAATAACAATCAGGTTCTCATCACTTTGTGTGTGTGTGCATGTGTGACATTTCTTGTTCAATTTGCCTTTCACTGATTTGTAGAAATTAGGTTGAAACCCAAAGTCACTTTGAGGAACAGTCTTGAGTCAGTCCTACTTGACTTTATGTGTTGAGTTCCATGAAGGAAAGGTCTACTGTTTTGTCCCCCGGAGAATCTTTGCAGAAATGAATATCCTTCCTTAGTGCTTGATGGTATTCCACAGTTCCTGGTTGTCCTGAAAACTGATGTTCACTGGAGAGATGGTAACAATTTCACTGAGTAGGGAATACAAAGCAATAATTGAGTATACCCTGTGTGTGCCGGTGTATTTCTCTGATCAAAGTGAATCAATTATTTGGTGACCTGAAGTGAATTCTTCTGGTCACTGTAAGGCTCTTGCCAACCTGTGTGTGTGGGTGTGTGTGTTTTGAAGAAGTGAGGAACACAAAAGCCTGGAATAATAATGCCCTGGTTCCCAGTGTGCTATATTTTGCCTCCACATAAGGGAATAACATCTGAAATGATGGGAGATGTAGTCATGGGAGGGAAATTGCCTCATCTAATGTTAAAGGAGCTTTCTTGGCTGATGGCACTGCAAAGGGCTTGAGGTGTTTTTGTAGTCACCACTAGAAACACTTCCTGTAGTCCCAAATATTGGTTCCAGATTGGGAACTCTGTGGAACAGGACAGAACTGTTATTCCAGTTGAACCTTGAACAAGCTGAGAAGGGAAACTGGAGGAGAAGAGCGATTGATCCTCAGGTCAGGAAATCTTGCCAGGAGACTGGCACACAAGTGGCTGGCTCCTGGATGGGGAGGGGCCTTAGAGGCAGTCCTTATGCTGTCTGAAGAATCAAGAAAATCTTGGTAGTGATGTCATAGTGGGCTCACCACCCCTTGATCTTGGAGTGTACTGAGACAGCTTCTGCCTGGCCTGTTGCTATGGCAGCCCAGCAAACCAAGCAGGAATAAGCTGAAAGAAGGTGTCCCTGTCTTGTGTGGAAGACTTCTCAGCTAAGTGGGGACAAGGGAAATGGTGCAGGGACAGCAGTAGCACATGGTGGAGTTGAGTACATCTGGATTGGGGGATTCCATTCTTCACTGCTACCCTAAGCTAGCATGCCCCACAGTTTGGAGTGTCCAAAGGCCTTTGGGCCTTTTAGGACTGGATCTCACAGAGTAGAACGGGCTGCCCTGTATCTCACTCTGGTACACAGGGTGCCTTGATTTCAAGGGCTCACCCTGAACACCTGATCTCATGGTGTGGTACTAACGGACTGGCAAGGGAGGCATGAGGTTACAAAGAGGCCCAGTCACCTGTTGATCTGACATCATTTGTTCTCTGGCTAGCAGAGTACATTAAACCATGGCCATGAATGTTGAAGAAATTACCCTGAGTCACCCATGTTTCCTGGTGATCATTAAGTATTGGTGCTGCTGAAAGATACTTTACTAAGATGAGAGCCCTTAAACTCACTTACACCGCAATACTTAATATTCATGGAACTTATCCAGTCTGTGGGTCTGTTTGTTTGTGTGGGTTCTTGAGTCATTGAAAAATATTTCCTGTATATGTGTTCATCATATACTGTATTCCAAGTAATGCAAGTCAGCAATGCTTCCTGGAAGTCACTAGGTTCCAGTTCAGCTCAAAGTTGCAATTCTGAAGATCAGCAGTGATATTTGTCTGGTGAGGAAATATTCAGCATTCATTGAACATGCCCAGTATATATCCAGGTATCTTGATACATGTGTTAATGTTCATCATTGGCTTTGTAGAAATGATTTCAATTCCAGTGATAGCTTCAGGCACAGACTCTGGTGGATTAGGGTTTACTACTTCATTGGAATAAAGGTGGCCGTATGTCTTCTTTCCAAGAACATTGGTGAAAATGATGTGACTTCTCATTTTTTTCTAAGTTTGATGCTTTTGTAAGATTTGAATGTTTCCCCACAGTAGGGTAACACCTGGATTTCAGCTATTATGGTTAACTTCCACATGCATGAAACATAGGCATGTTTATCAATTTGTGTGTCTGTGTGTGTTTGTTTGTATGTGTAACACCTGTAGTGTCAAAGTGTATTAATTTATTGTGTGTTTCTAATAAATTCCCATACTGTACACTATTTCACCATCATTGAGTATATGTGATGTTTAGTCATGAAATAGACTCCTTGAATCAAAATTTCTCTTTAACACTGTAGGAATTGATGGAATGCAGCAGGGTGTCCTGGAGTTCAGTGACTTCTGGTCTTTTTCAATGTTGGTATTCAGTAGATAGAAGTTAAGAAATTCATTTACTAGAAAACAGTCAGGTAATCATCACTTTGTGTGTGTGTGTGTGTGTGTGTGTGTGTGTGTGATGTTTCTTGTTCATTTTGCCATTCACTGATTTGTAGAAATTAGGTTGAATCCCCAAAGTTCCTTTGTTGAACAGCCTTGAGTCACTTCGAGTGTATGTGATGAATACCCTGAAGGAAATGTTTACTGTTTTGTCTCCTAGAGAATCCTTAAGAAATGAATGTCCTTCCCAAGTACTTCTTGGTATTCCACAGTTTCTGGTGTTCCTGAAAGCTACCATTAACTGGGGAGATGGTAACAATTTCAGTGAGTAGGGAGTACAAAGCAATCATTGACTGTACCCTGTGTGTGCCGTTGTACTTCTTGGACAAAAGTGAATTAATTTCTTTGGCAACATAATTCTTCTGGTCACTAAAGGCTCTTGCCAGCAACTGGGTGGGATTGTGTGCTTTGTTGAAATGGGGAACACAAAAGCATGGAGTAACAACCCACTGGCTCCCCGTGTGCTATATTTTGCATCCACATAAGGGAATATCATCTGAAATGATGGGAGATGTAGTTCTGGGAGGGAAATTGCCTCATCCAAGGTTAAGGGAGTTTTCCTGGCTGATGGCACTGCAAAGGGCTTGAGGTGTTTTTGTATTCACCACTAGAAACATTTCCTGTTCTCCAAAATGTGGATTCCAGATTGGGAGTTCTATGGAAAAGGACAGAAATGTCATCCCAGTTGAACCTTGAACAAGCTGACGAGGGAACCTGGAGAAGACGGATCAATCCTCAGATCAGAAGATCTTGTCCTGATTCCAGCACACAATTGGCTAGTTCCTGGAGGGATAGGGGCCTTAGTGGCAGTGCATACCCATTCTGACCAATCAGGAAAGACCTGGTGGTGATGTCACAGTGGCTCACAGCCCCTAGATCTTCAGTAGTCCTTAGGCAGCTCTTACCTGGGCAGTTGCTATGGCTGCCTTTCAGCTGGCAGGAAGAAGCTGGAGGTAGGTGCCCCTATCTTGTGTGGAAGACTTCTCAGTTTAGTGGGGTCTAGGGAAACAGGGCCAGGACAGCAGGAGCACATCAGTGACCTGAGCATATCAGGATAGGGGAATTCCATTCAACACTGCTATCCTAAGCTAGCATGCCCCATGGTTTGGAGTGTGCAAAGGCCTTGTATATTTTGAGCATGGATCTCAATGAACAGAGCAGTCTGCCCTGGATATTACTCTGGAACACAGGCTGCCTTGTTAGCAGGGGTTCACACTGAACACCAGATTTCACGGTGTGGTACTAGCAAACTGGATAGGGAGGCATGAGGTTACATAGAGGCCCAGACACCTGTTGATCTGACATCACTTGTTCTCTGGTCAGCAGGGTACATTAAACCATGGCCATGAATATTTGAAGACATTACCCTGAGTCACCCATGTGTCCTGGTGATCATTAAGTATTGGTGCTGCAGAAAAATACTTTACTTAGATGAAAGCCCAGAAACTCACTTACACCACAATACTTAATATTCATGCAACATAACCAGTCTGTGGGTGTTTGTGTGTGTGGGTTCTTGTGTCATTGAAAAATATTTCCTGTATATGTGTCTGTCAGATACTCTATTCTAAGTAATGCAAGTCAGTAATGCTTCCTGGAAGTCACTAGTTTCTGGTTTAGCTCAAAGTTGTGATTCTGAAGATCAGCTGTGACATTTGTCTGATGAAGAAATACTCAGCATTCATTGAACATGCCCAGTATATGTCCAGGTATCTTGATACATGTGTCAATGTTCATCATTGGCTTGGTAGAAATGATTTCAATTCCAGTGATAGCTTCAGGCACAGACTCTGGTGGATTAGGTTTTACTACTTCTTTGGCATAAAGGTGGTTGTATGTCTTCTATCCAAGATCATGGGTGGAAATGATGTAACTTCACGTTTTTTTCTATGTTTGATGCTCTTGGAAGAATTGATTGTTTCCCCACAGTAGGGTAATGCCTGGATTTCAGCTATTTAGGTTAACTTTCCACATGCATGAAACATAGGCAGGTTTCTAATTTGTGTGTGTGTGTTTGTGTGTGTGTGTTAGTGTGTTTGTGTCTGTGTGCCTGTGTGTGAGTGTGTGTGTGTAATACCTGTGGTGTCAAAGTGTGTTAATTTCTTGGCTCTTTATAATAAATTTCCATACTGTACCCTATTTCACCATCATTGAGTATATACAGTGTTTAGTCATGCATTAGACTCCTTGAATCAAAATCTATCTTTAACACTGTGGGAATTGATGGAATGCAGCAGGGTGTCCTGGAATTCAGTGACTTCTGGTCTTTTTCAACATTGGTATTCAGTAGATAGAAGTTAAGAAATTCATTTACTAGAAAACAGTCAGGTAATCATCACTTTGTGTGTGTGTGTGTGTGTGTGTGTGTGTGTGTGTGCGCGCGCGTGTGTGTGTGAGTGTATGATGTTTCTTGTTCAATTTGTCATTCACTGATTTGTAGAAATTAGGCTGAATCCCCAAAGTTCCTTTGTGGAACAGCCTTGAATTGCTCCAACTTTACATGATGAGTATCATGAAGGAAAGGTTTATTGTTTTGTCTCCCAGAGAATCCTTGAGAAATGAATGTCCTTCCTGAGTGCTTCTTGGTATTCCACAGTTTCTGGTGTTCCTGAAAGCTACCATTAACTGGGGAGATGGTAACAATTTCAGTGAGTAGGGAATACAAAGCAATCATTGAATATAACCTGTGTGTGCTGGTGTACATCTCAGAACAAAGTGAATGAATTATTTGGCTCTTGCCAACCTATGTGTGTGGGTTTGTGTGTTTTGATGCAGTAAGGAAAACAAAAGCCTGGAATAACAACCCCTGGCTCCCAGTGGCTATATTTTACATCCACATAAGGGAATAGCCTCTGAAATGATGGGAGATGTAGTTATGGGAGGGAAATTGCCACATCCAAGGTTAAGGGAGTTTTCTGGGCTGATGGCACTGCAAAGAGCTTGAGGTGTTTTTGTACTCACCACTAGACACTTCCTGTAGTCCCAAATATGGGTTCCAGATTGGGAACACTGACTAACAGGACAGAAATATCACTCCAGTTGAACCTTGAACAAGTTGAGAAGGGAAACTGGAGGAGGAGAGTGATTGATCCTCAGATCAGGAAATCTTGCCAGGAGACTGGCACAAAAGCAGCTGGCTCCTTGATGGGGAGGGGCCTTAGAGGGAGTCCTTAGGCAGTCTGACCAATAATGAAAGTCTTCGTGCTGAAGTCATAGTGGGCTCACCACACCTGGAACTTGGAGTGTGCTGAGACAGCTCCTGTCTGGCCTGTTGCTATGGCAGCCCAGCAAACCAAGCAGGAAGAAGATGAAGGATGATGTCCCTGTCTTGTGTGGAAGACTTCTGAGTTAAGTGGGGCCTAGGGAAACAGAGCTGGGACAGTAGAAGCACATGGGTGACCTGAGCACATCTGGATTAGGGGATTCTATTCTTCACTGCTATCCTAAGCTAGCATGCCCCACGGTTTGGAGTGTCCTAAGGCCTTTGTGCCTTTTGGGCCTGGATCTCACTTAGCAGAACAGGCCACCCTGGAACTCATTCTGGTATACATGCTGCCTAGATTTCAAGGGCTCACCCTGAACACCCAATTCACAGTGTGGTACTAGCAGACTGGCAAGGGAGGTTTGGGGTTACATGGAGGCCCAGTCACATGTTGATCTGACATCACTTGTCCTCTGGCTAGCAGGGTACATTAAACTATGGCCCAAATGTTTGATGAAATTACCCTGAGTCACCTATGTTTCCTGTGATCATTAAGTATTGGTGCTGTTGAAAGGTACTTTACTAAGATGAAAGCCCAGGAACTAACTTACTCCAGAATAGATAATATAAATTGAACTTAGCCATTATGTGTGTGTGTGTATGTGTGTGGGGGGGGGGCCCTTGTGTTATTGTAAAATATTTCCCATATCTGTGTCTGCTAGACACACTATTCCAAGTAATGCAAGTCAGCGATGCTTCCTGGAAGTCACTAATTTGGCGTTTGGTTCAATGTTGTGTTTCTGAAGATCATTTGTGACAAATTGTCTGGTGAGAAAATATTCAGCATTCATTGAACATGCCCAGTGTATGTCCAGGTAACTTGATATATGTGTCAATGTGCATCATTAGCTTGCTAGAAATGATTTCAATTCCAGTGATGGGTTTGGGCAGACACTCTGGTGAATTAAGGTTTACTTGTTCATTGGCATAAAGGTGGTTGTATGTCTTCTTTCCAAGAACATTGGTGGAATTGATGCCACTTCACGTGTTTTTCTTAGTTTGATGTTCTTTTAAGCATTGAAAGATTCCCCACAGTAGAGTAACTCCGGGATTTCAGTTATTGCAGTTAACTTTCCACATGCATGAAACATAGGCATGTTTCTTGTGTGTGTGTGTGTGTGTGTGTGTAATACCCATAGTGTCATAGTGTATTATTTTCTTTGCTTTTTTAATTAAATTCCCATACTACATTATATTTCACCATCATTGAGTATATCCAATGTTTAGGCATGCATTAGACTTCTTGAATGAAAATCTTTCTTTAACACTGTGGGAATTGATGGAATGCACCAGGGTGTCTTGTTGTTCAGTGAGTTCTTGTCTTTTTAAATGTTGCTCTTCAGTAGATAGAAGTTAAGAAACTCATTTACTAGATAACAATTGGGATATGTTCACTTTGTGTGTATGTTTATGTGTGTGTTTGTGTGTATGTGATTCTTCTTCTTCTTCAATTTGCCATTCTCTGATTTGTAAAAATTAGGTTGAATCCCCAAAGTCAATTTTAGGAATAGCCTTGAGTTGCTCAGATTGTATGTGTTGAGTTCCATGAAGGAAAGTTGAGTCTTTTGTCCCCAAGAGAATCTTTGCAGAAATGAATGTCCTTCTTGAGTGCTTCATGGTATTCCACACTTTCTGGTGTTCCTGAAAGCTGCCATTCACTGGAGAGATGGTAACAATTTCACTGAGTAGGGAATACTAAGCAATCATTGAGTATACTCTGTGTGTGCTGGTGTACTTCTCTTATCAAATTGAATTAATTTTTTTGGCAACATGAAGACAAGTTTTCTGGTCACTTTGAGGCTCTTGCCAGCCAGTGTGTGGGTTTGTGTGTTTTGATGAAGTGAGGAACACAAAAGCCTGGAATAACAAGCCCATGGTTCACAGTGTGCTATATTTTGCATCCACATAAGGGACTATCATCCCACATGATGGGAGATGTAGTTCTGGGAGGGAAAGTGCCTCATTCAAGGTTAAAGGAGTTTTCCTGGCTGATGGCACTGAAAGGGCTTGAAGTGTTTTTGTAGTCACCACTACAAACACTTCCTGTCCTCCAAAATGTGGGTTCCAAAATGGGAGTTGGATGGAACAGGACAGAAATGTCATCCCAGTTGAACCTTGAACAAGGTGACAAGGGAACATGAAGGAGGGAATATTACTTAAACTTTCTATCTCAGTTTGAGTAAGAAAAATATATATTAAGAATAAAATCAAGAAAGTTAAATTCCACGAAAATCTTCAGAAGGTAAAAATGCCCTCACAACTCTAATATCAAGGACTCATGCATGGCTCAAGTGGTTCTAAGGCACTGAGTTCAAAACCCAGAACCAAAAACCAAAACAAACATGCAAGCAACTGCTCAACTCAAATATGATATATGTTTCTTATAATTATTTTTTAATTTTTTAAAGACCAGCATATTTTCCAGACAGAAAAAGACTTCCTCAAATATAAAGCCTTTAAACAGTAACTATTCACTAGAATTTGCTATTTTGAGGGATCTCTGTTTACTAGTAAATTTTCATGTCTGCAAAAATCTAAAAATCTATGCAAAGTTGCCTATTAAATTATAGCATCATTTTGGATTAAGAGATGTAATGAAGGTGTCATGTAGAAGGTGGCTCTCGCAAGCATGAAAAAAATTCTGACTTAAAGTAAAGCAAATCTATGAAATGAAATATGCTTTCAAATCATAGTGGTAAACATTTCATTTCAGATTTCCATGTTTTTATGTGATGAGGATGTGGTTCCTGCCTTGGTTCATTGCCCTTTATTACTCAAACTTCCTGTCATGAATATTCTTTCCCGCTTGTCACCTGATCACTTTCATTAGCTTTCAAATGCTTTGACATAAGATTATTCACTTTAAAAAAAAGGACCATATAACCATTTTAAAGCGAGAGCACACAAGGGAGGGGTGAGGATAGGTAAGACACCTAAATAATTAGCTAGCATTTGTTGCCCTTAATGCAGAGAAACTAAAGCAGATACCTTAAAGCAACTGAGGCCAATAGGAAAAGGGGAACAGGTACTAGAGAAAAGGTTAGATCAAAAAGAATTAACCTAGAAGGTAACACCCATGCACAGGAAATCAATGTGAGTCAATGCCCTGTATAGCTATCCTTATCTCAACCAGCAAAAACCCTTGTTCCTTCCTATTATTGCTTATACTCTCTCTACAACAAAATTAGAAATAAGGGCAAAATAGTTTCTGTTGGGTATTGGGGGGGGAGAGGGAGGGGGCAGAGTGGGTGGTAAGGGAGGGGGTGGGGGCAGTGGGGAGAAATGAACCAATCCTTGTATGCACATATGAATAATAAAAGAAAAATGAAAAAAAAATAAAGTATTATACTTATGAAATCTGTTTATGAATAATAATTAAATGGGAAGTGAACTATTACTGTAAATCAGAAAAACACTGCATAATCAGCACATCTTAAATTACTTTTCCATTACTGAGTGAATTATACTGGGTTTAGAAAATTATTGAGTTAATTCCTCCACAGTTCTTCCACATTTGAATGGAAGTGTTTGTATTCAATGTGACTTCTAATTCCCATCAAATTAGCTATTTCAATATAATTGTAAAGGCTACTAGAGACCTTGGTAGGAAGTAATGCTGTAAATGCCTTGACTGTCATTTGTCTGATATGGGATATGCAAAGTGTCCATTCTTCGGAAAATGCCACTTGAAATGAGAATTTCAATTTTTGTTTTAACACAGTTGCAACTAGATCTGGAACAAAGATCCATTAGTAATTGAATGATAAGTAAGTTACTTAAAAATTCTGATTATAACTAACATTATCAGCTGGACAGCATAAGACAATGAAGGTGAAACTCTGAGTCATCTTTTTTTTTATTTTCTGCAGGTCTTTTAAAAACTTTATTGTGGCATCTATAAAAGTTCTTATAATATATCAAATATCTCATATTTGAATTCACCCTCTCATCATTCTCTTTTATACCTTCCTCCTGCCACTCCTGGAATAGTTTTAACAGGTACCATTTGTTTTCATTTACATATATGTGTACACAGTATTTGCACTACATTAACCCTCCTGTGTCCTTTCCCCACCTCCTTCTACCTCCCACTGATACCAATTCCCCCAGGTAGGACCTGTTCTGCTTTTCTGTTTTCCCATTTTGTAAAAGAAAAAGAATGACATTTTTGTTTGTTTAAGATCGCTATCCAGGGAGTTTCCTTGCAACATTTCCATGTATATATGTATTATAACCCAAACTGGTTCATTTCCTCTAGTTTTCTTCTTTCTACCTTAGTACCCTTCTTTTGGTGATTTCAACAGGTTTAAAAATTCTATATTCATTCTTGTATAGGAACTACATCAAACGTATTCACTTTCTCAACTTCCTTCTTTTATCATCCCTTTCTCATATGTGACTTCCGTTTAGTGTGACCTGCTTTACTTAATATGGATGTATTGGTATTAGGTTTATAGTCCACATATGAGAGAAAACAAGTGAATTTTGGACTTCTGAACTTGGCTAATTTCACTTAAGATGATATTCTCCAGTTCCATTCACTTATCTACAAATGAAAAAATTTGATTCTCATTTATGGCTAAATAAAATTCCATTGTATCTAAATACCACAATTTCTTAATCCTTTCATCATTAGTTCTCCATGGCTATTTTCAGAGCTTAGCTATTGTGAATAATGCTGTAAGATCAAGGGTGTCTTTTAATCATATTTCTAAGAAATGTATTTTACCATTCAAGAATCAGAGCAAATAAAATTAAAGATACAGCACCATTATTGCAGGAAACAGTGAGGGAAGCAAAGTTACCAAGACCACTCTGCAGGAAGCAGGAATTATCTTACGCTAGCAGACTCAGTGGACGTAAATTCTCAAAGCCCTAACTCCCAATCTGTGTCAGGAGATGGGTAATACACTCTCTGGGAGGGTTTTGCAACCTGTGCATTTTTCTAGTATATAGGTCAGTTACAGGAAAATAAATTTGTTACAGAATTGCCCAAACAGAACCTCATAGAATGTCAGTAGAGTTACATGAAACATTGTGGGGCTAGCTGGGGGTGTGCAATATTGTAGAGCTAGCAGAAAGCTGCTTGCAGACTCAGAGTGTGGAAACCAAGGTGAATTCCAGAAATAAAGTAAATCTCAGAAAAATGGTCAACATGGCTCCATCATTCCCCTGTTTGATGCTCTGACATTTTATTCAAATGCATCATCTCTGTCATCATCATGGATGGGATTTACTCTTTGGTAAACTTGTAATAGGTATAATTGTATGGCAATTTTCTGTTCTACTATGGCTTCTATTAGGGTCAATGCAGACCTCATGACCAGTGATAGCAAGCATGGGAGTATAAGACAGCCTAACACAATAATTAATAAAACCCCAAACATGGTTTTAAATCCTCCTATTACAGAGAACCATCCTCCAAGAAAATCATCAGGATTCCACCCTTTCCAAGTTTGAACAGGAACATGAGATGTCTCTGATCTCTTCTATTACTTTTCCCGTGTCATCAATCCGAAGACAACAGTTGCTCAGATTGAGCACACTCCTTCTAAGGCTAAGAGATAGTATAGAGCCAAGCAGATTTCTTAAATTGCATTGAACAATTTGGTGCTCTGCCTAGCAAGTATATTGTGAGCTTTTGCAGTTCAATTATGATCTCTACTACTGCTTGGAGCTATATGATACTATTGAGCATATCTCTATCTCTATCTCTATCTATATCTATATAGATATATGTAGATATTGGAGTCCAGCAGTTCCAAAAGCCATCCTCAGCCCTGATGGCTTGCCCATAATACTGAATCATGCCCTCTGGAGGCCATTCATAAACTTTCCAGTTTCCAATTTCTATGCTCCTTTGTATAGCCCTCAGACTCTTTAGGTGCCCCTTTTCAATAGGCTGCAATTTCCAGCTGTCCATCTTGAGGTAAGGAGAGGAGGAAAAAGGAGGGAAGTATTGTCCTAGCACACAGGTCCTGGCTCAGGACTAAGGCAGTTTGGTATAGACAGTCCTTCCACATATGCAGCATGATGCTTCTGGGTCCCACCATTCTGTCTGTGTCAAGCAGGAGCAGTGAGCCCACTATGACACAACAACCAAGTCTTTCCTGATTGGTCAGACTGTGTAAGCACTCCCTCTAAGGCTCTGCACCTCCAGGTGCAAGCCACTTGTGTGCCAGTCTCCTGGCAAGATCTTCTGATATGGGGATCGATCTTCTCCATCAGTTTCCCTTGTCAGCTTGTTCAAGGTTCAACTGGGATGACATTTCTGTCCTGTTCCATCCAACTCCCATTTTGGAACCCACATTTTGGAGGACAGGAAGTGTTTGTAGTGGTGACTACAAAAACACTTCAAGCCCTTTCAGTGCCATCAGCCAGGAAAACTCCTTTAACCTTGAATGAGGCACTTTCCCTCCCAGAACTACATCTCCCATCATGTGGGATGATAGTCCCTTATGTGGATGCAAAATATAGCACACTGTGAACCATGGGCTTGTTATTCCAGGCTTTTGTGTTCCTCACTTCATCAAAACACACAAACCCACACACTGGCTGGCAAGAGCCTCAAAGTGACCAGAAAACTTGTCTTCATGTTGCCAAAAAAATTAATTCAATTTGATAAGAGAAGTACACCAGCACACACAGAGTATACTCAATGATTGCTTAGTATTCCCTACTCAGTGAAATTGTTACCATCTCTCCAGTGAATGGCAGCTTTCAGGAACACCAGAAAGTGTGGAATACCATGAAGCACTCAAGAAGGACATTCATTTCTGCAAAGATTCTCTTGGGGACAAAAGACTCAACTTTCCTTCATGGAACTCAACACATACAATCTGAGCAACTCAAGGCTATTCCTAAAATTGACTTTGGGGATTCAACCTAATTTTTACAAATCAGAGAATGGCAAATTGAAGAAGAAGAAGAATCACATACACACAAACACACACATAAACATACACACAAAGTGAACATATCCCAATTGTTATCTAGTAAATGAGTTTCTTAACTTCTATCTACTGAAGAGCAACATTTAAAAAGACAAGAACTCACTGAACAACAAGACACCCTGGTGCATTCCATCAATTCCCACAGTGTTAAAGAAAGATTTTCATTCAAGAAGTCTAATGCATGCCTAAACATTGGATATACTCAATGATGGTGAAATATAATGTAGTATGGGAATTTAATTAAAAAAGCAAAGAAAATAATACACTATGACACTATGGGTATTACACACACACACACACACACACACACAAGAAACATGCCTATGTTTCATGCATGTGGAAAGTTAACTGCAATAACTGAAATCCCGGAGTTACTCTACTGTGGGGAATCTTTCAATGCTTAAAAGAACATCAAACTAAGAAAAACACGTGAAGTGGCATCAATTCCACCAATGTTCTTGGAAAGAAGACATACAACCACCTTTATGCCAATGAACAAGTAAACCTTAATTCACCAGAGTGTCTGCCCAAACCCATCACTGGAATTGAAATCATTTCTAGCAAGCTAATGATGCACATTGACACATATATCAAGTTACCTGGACATACACTGGGCATGTTCAATGAATGCTGAATATTTTCTCACCAGACAATTTGTCACAAATGATCTTCAGAAACACAACATTGAACCAAACGCCAAATTAGTGACTTCCAGGAAGCATCGCTGACTTGCATTACTTGGAATAGTGTGTCTAGCAGACACAGATATGGGAAATATTTTACAATAACACAAGGGCCCCCACACACACACACATACACACACACACATAATGGCTAAGTTCAATTTATATTATCTATTCTGGAGTAAGTTAGTTCCTGGGCTTTCATCTTAGTAAAGTACCTTTCAACAGCACCAATACTTAATGATCACAGGAAACATAGGTGACTCAGGGTAATTTCATCAAACATTTGGGCCATAGTTTAATGTACCCTGCTAGCCAGAGGACAAGTGATGTCAGATCAACATGTGACTGGGCCTCCATGTAACCCCAAACCTCCCTTGCCAGTCTGCTAGTACCACACTGTGAATTGGGTGTTCAGGGTGAGCCCTTGAAATCTAGGCAGCATGTATACCAGAATGAGATCCAGGGTGGCCTGTTCTGCTAAGTGAGATCCAGGCCCAAAAGGCACAAAGGCCTTAGGACACTCCAAACCGTGGGGCATGCTAGCTTAGGATAGCAGTGAAGAATAGAATCCCCTAATCCAGATGTGCTCAGGTCACCCATGTGCTTCTACTGTCCCAGCTCTGTTTCCCTAGGCCCCACTTAACTCAGAAGTCTTCCACACAAGACAGGGACATCATCCTTCATCTTCTTCCTGCTTGGTTTGCTGGGCTGCCATAGCAACAGGCCAGACAGGAGCTGTCTCAGCACACTCCAAGTTCCAGGTGTGGTGAGCCCACTATGACTTCAGCACGAAGACTTTCATTATTGGTCAGACTGCCTAAGGACTCCCTCTAAGGCCCCTCCCCATCAAGGAGCCAGCTGCTTTTGTGCCAGTCTCCTGGCAAGATTTCCTGATCTGAGGATCAATCACTCTCCTCCTCCAGTTTCCCTTCTCAACTTGTTCAAGGTTCAACTGGAGTGATATTTGGATTTCTATAAATAAAATAACACCAAAATTTAGATTCATTTCATATAGAATAAAAAACTAAAGTGAAGAAACTATAATCAAAGGCCTGGAGATGTGGCTCAGTGGTAAAATACTTGCCTAGCATGCTAGAGACCCTAGAAGTGATACTCAGCACACACACACACACAAAGAAACAAGCCCTATGTCTTGCTTATGCTTGACAA
The DNA here is from genome assembly GCF_047511655.1 of Castor canadensis. Lineage (NCBI taxonomy): Eukaryota > Metazoa > Chordata > Mammalia > Rodentia > Castoridae > Castor > Castor canadensis. The sequence goes on from NC_133392.1 coordinate 81,883,578, forward strand.
AGTTATAATAAAGATAATCTAATTCTAGTGTCACAACATCTGCAAAGTTGTCTCCAAATTCCCTAGGAAATTAACTTACTTCCTCTGCAATTCTCAATATTTTTTCTAAACTTTTTTTGCAGCAGTGACTGGATTGTAAATGACATATTTTGATGCCTGTATCCTGAAATGAGAATGTCTAAGAAATATTTTGTTTTTCTTTTAATCTTTCCTAACACAGTACATGATAACAAAGTAAGTGATCAATAATATTCATGGGATAGAATTAGAAATAACACAAATGTGCTAGCCAAAGATCATGGAGTCTCACTACCTTCTTCTCCACTCCTAAAAGTGATATTATGCAAAAGATACTGCCCATAAATTATACTAAATAAGGTTAATTTTTGAAAGAAGTTTCTCAAGGACAAAGGATGAATATTATATGGAGTACAACTTTTTTCTCTCCCAAAATGATATAAATTATGAAATGGATAATAAAATCATACTGCTGAATATTTTCAGAATAAACTTTCCTTACTACTAAAGAAACTTCATTATACAGAAATTGGAAGGCAGCATAAAAATAGTCATTTCAACAAATTGTGCTAGAACAACAGGGCTCCTGTTAAAACGTGAACAATCACCATTTCATATCATTTACAAAAATTAACATAAAATGGATGGTAGACATAAGGCAAAAGCAAAATCTATGAAATGGTGCCACCACTTTGTGAAACTGTTTGGCAGATTCTTATGTAATTAGAAATGTAATTACCATGTGACACAACAAATCCATTCCATCTAAAAGGAAAGAAGCCTTATGTCCAAATACTGATTTGTATGAATGCCTACATTATTCATATTGAACAAAAGTTAGAAGCTATCCAATATTTATAAACAGACTAATGGATAAAATTTAGGTAAATCTACACAAGAGAATACTACTCTGTGATGAAAAGGAGTGATTTATTGATAAAGGTACCATGGGTAACTCTCATATATATCATATTGAGTGAAAGAAGTCAGTTACAAAAAATACATATGCATATTTCTATGTACATAAAATTGTAAATCCTGCTATCCAGCTTATAATGCTTGTCAGTATTTGCTTGAGGCCAAGAGCAGGGGAAGAAAATGGCCTATAGTTTTGAAGAACATTCTATATCTTCACTTGTATCAGAAGTCTCTCAGGTGCATATATCCATCAAATTCAACAAACTGCATAGTTTATATGAATGCGGTTCACTATTTGTGAGTTATAGCTCAATAAAGTTGATTTACAAGACAAAAGTTTTCCAAAACACATAGAATGAATGGAATGACCTGAAGAAAGGAACATTTATTGGAAGATGATATTTAGTACAAATCAGAAAAAAAGCAATATTGTTGGACACTTGTACAAAATAATTTCCTGCTTTAGAAATCAACATTATACAGAAGATGGAATAATTAAGTATGTTTTTTGTTAATTTTACTATGTGTTTCTTTGTAAATTCTTACTTCTGCTCCACATTTCTTTTTCCATTCCTTAGCTAAACAGATTGATATTGCTTTTTCTTCTTCTTTTATTGTCTCTCCATTTTCCCCTCCATTTCACACACTGAAAGAAGTTATGTTCTTTTTGACACTGCTGATTTCCCTTTTTTAATTTGGGAAAGAACTTTCAGGTATGAAATTAAAGCACTAGAGGTAGTATATGTAATACCATTAAAGCAGTTGGAAGTATGGACAAAAAATGAATTAAACATTTTAAATATTCTTTTCAGAAATCAGTGAAAGTACTCCCAATTTCATGGCTACATGAAATTTTGCTCACAAAAGCTCATGAAATCCAGACCTAATTTATTGCAGCTCCAAAGAGACCCTTACTAGTTTCTAGTTGCTTATCCTTAATATTAGCACTTTAAATCTGTAAATTGATTTTACATTCATTTTTCTTTCTTTGCTAATTAAGGAGCTTACTCGGAACAGAGTAAATTCTTTATTTTCTCCAGTTCACAGTTACTAGAAAGCTTTTAACAGAACAGCTTCTATTAGTTCTAGCTAATTTAATTTTCAATCTTATTATATCAAAGAATTAATATTAAGGAAGCAAATTAAATAAAGTCAACATCAGATTCTTTTGCATAATAATAGAAATGTATAATTGGAGATTTTTAGAAGAATTGCCATATATCTGGAAGTACATGTGTATATATAATCAGCATTTTTAATAGATGATTTTTTGGTTCATTATCCAAGTCTTTCACAATCCTGTTTTCTCAATACTGATATATCCTGGCATGTAAATATGAGGAAGTGTGTAGCATTCTGAATATATACCAAAACACTATTAATATTCTTTCCCATCACTATCAACACTTTATTTGAATTCTACCATTTGTGTAATAAGGCATCCATATGCTAACACCCTGAATGTGGACACCAATGAATCCAAATTATGAGTTGAAGACTGAGTGGAAATTTAAAACTTGATGTCCTGTTATATAGCCAGAAAATAACAAAATTGCAATGATGGTTTCTTGTTGATGGAGATGCTACTTTGCTACTTGGTTCTTGTTTCCACAGACTAACAACTATTTCTTCTCCCATGACTCACTTACTGCCCTCTCTTTTCTACCATATATCTTGAATTCTCAACTGTTAGATCAAAATTTGCTTGTGATGAGAGGGAGCCTTGGAGTTTTACATTGCTAGTACCCCATTTCCCTCTCTGACTTTTAGAAAGGAATAGCTTCAATGGCTACACATGAGGTCAAGAGTGACAAATCAACTCTCCCAGCTGCTGCATTGAAGGTTTAGGAATCCACTGGCATTAAAAAATTGGCACATTTGAAGGAATATCTTCAGTCTTAGCAAGCAACATTGGATATTCACCCTCCACACTGTCATTCTGCAAAAATAACTCAAAGCATTGCACAACTGATAAGGGACTTTCCAGTTTTGAAAGTGTGAGAAAATCAAATTCTTCATGCCATCAGTGACAAAGCAATGACATACAAAATTAAGTACAAGAAAACAGAAACTCTGTGATCTTATAACATGATGACATCACAATGGGGAAAAGATCCTCTACAGAGTGTGCTTTTTAAAATGGTTACAAGAAACTTGTGGCTGTTTTTAAAATTAGACTAGATTTTCTTTATAGATTACATCGTAGGAAAGAAAGTAAATTTCAGTTTGCACTATGATACTTAGTACCTAATAGGCTACAAAATATATTTGAGGATAATTTCAAATGCATTTTAGTTGTAATTTAACTAACATCTACAGATTAGTAGGGACTACATTGTACCCTACTTTAAGATACACTTTTCAAAGTGTGGGAAGAAAAGAATCATTAGAATATAAACCCTAGTAGGGATACTCCCTTTGCACTCATAATTTCTGTTTTAATTTTTACAAGCATATATACTACATGAGATAAAGAACACACTAAGGATATAAAAAATAAATTTTGAAATTATTAAAAAGATTTTTTAAATGGGAAATACCCAACATACCTAAAGAAGACTTCACACAACATTCTTCTCTGTGTCCACTACTCACTATTAGCAGGTATCTACTTGGAGTCAGCCCTATTTATACCTCATGAGTCCCACCAAAGTACTTAGAAGCAAATTGGAGACAGCAAAGCATTTTCTTTAAATATTTGAGCGCATACTCTTTTTGGGGGGTGAAGTGTGGTAGTGGGGTTTGAACTTAAGGCCTTCCACATGGTAGGAAGGGGCTCTACGAGTTGAGACACACCTCCAGTCCTTTTTTGCTTTAGCTGTTTTTTAGGTAGAGTCTAGCACTTTTGCTTAAGGTAAGCCTCAAACAATGATGCTTATGATCCATATCTATGCCTCTTGTGTAGCTGGAATTACAGGTGTGTGCCAACAAATCTTAGCTGTTGATTGAGATGATGGTCTCACTAAAATTTTTTCCTGGCTGACTTTGCACTGTGATCCTCCCAATCTCTGCCTCCTAAGTACCTGAAATTACTGGCATTGAGCCAGTACTCCCAGAAGTAATTAATTACCTTAAAGATAATGATTTAAAAAATATATAGCCATAATACCATTTGTCTACTAATATTTAATAATTATTTTATATTGGCAAACAATCAGATGGTATTTAAGCAAATTTGTCAACTTACTTCTCCAATTTCTCACTTTCCTGCCCAAAGTTTGAATCATGATCATTCTATGAGTTATAATGTCTGACTTGCTTCCTAAGTCCACTTCCTGTTTTTTGTTCATGATTTATTGGAAGAAATTCAAATAGCCCAAGTTTTAGCAAAGCATATACAGTAGTGAGTTTTTCCTCTACCCTACGGTGATATGAGAAGAAAAATACCTTTGCACACTTTGTGAGGGCAAAAATAAAGGATGGCAGCTTCTATTTTCTTCCATGTAATTATGAACGTTTCCTACTATGTTAATTTCCTGCATCAGAAAATAGCCACAGGTAAATATTTTGAATGACACCAGCACCATGGTGAATTCTCACATTTACTGACATACATAACTACAAGCTTCTCTCATAAAAAAGACAATCAGATGTACTTCTGTGTTTCAGGGAAGAAAAAGCAGAATTATGCTTGCATTAATAAACAAGGTAGGGACTACATAAATATTGAGATGTATGTTCAAGTTAATTGTGGGGGATGGCTGGGCTGGAAGTGTAGTGGTACAGTGTGTATGTATGCATAAGGCTCTACAACCAACTCCCCAACACACACACACAAAAAACTGTAGAGGATGGGCCTACTGGATGGGAAGAAGAGGTCCTGGGACCTCAACTGTCCACTGACTTTAGGCCATTTGCCTTACAATGTGACACATGTGAACAGTGTAAAAGTAAAATACATGGCATCTTTTAGTGTTGATACAAAATACCACTTTGGAGTGTTTTCTAGCATCATGGCCAGAATTCAAAATTTTAGGGTTGGCAGAGTGGCTCAACTAAAAGAAAACATGCATAAGAAGTGTAAGCCTTGAGTTCAAATCTCAATACTGACAAAACAATTCAATTTTAAAATTTTTATTTATAGAGGTATGAGGTACCTTGCCAAGATGAAGAAAGTATTCCTTGAAAGAAGCCCATTAAAAATATGCTAAAATGTTCTGACATAGAAAATCACAAAGCATACCTACTGCCAACACCATGGGTCTGCCTGACAGCCTTCCATAAACATGAGAGCCAAATTTTCAACCTTCATGATTGCTTCTTTCACAAAGCCCACCTGGAGACCAAAGTCAGAGGCAGAATATGGGATTTGTAACTATGTTTGGACACAGACACACATAATCTCACCTTACATAATCACAGAAAAGCCTCATCATTACAGTGATTGCCTTCTATGTATAAGAAAAGGCACTGGACTTGGAAACAAGCCCAGTAGGGATAGGGCACTACACTTTCTGTGCATGATACCTGCATGAGCAACTAGCAGTATAGAATACCCAAAATGACTAACTCCCATTCTTCAGTGGCCAGTTTCAGTCTCCAAAGGAGTTAGGAGCTTGTGCATATCACCATGTCTCACTTTGATTTTCTAATTTAAGAGTAATTAGTGAAATTCATAGGGCTAATATGAAGATCAAATAAGATAATAGATGAAAAATTCATAGGTCATTTCTTGACATGTGGTTTACATTATACATTTTTTTTCCTTTTTTGTAGTACTAGGATTTGAAATTAGGGCCTTACACACCATCTGGCCCATGGCCCCAGTCCTTTGTGCTTTAGTTATATTTTAGATAGTGCCTTGTGCTTTTGCCTAGGCTAGCCATGGACCATGATCTTCCTATGTCTGCCTCCTGTATAGCTGAGATTACAGATGTGTATCACCACACCTGACTTGTTATTTGAGAGAGTAATGTTTTTATTCACTTGAATGTCAGTCCTCCTATCTCTGACTCCCAATAGCTGGGATTACAGTGGTGAGCCATCACTAGTCTCCCTACTTTATACTACTTAAAATCAAAGGGGCCTTCCAAATGTTAATATGAATACTCTTCGGAATAATACTGTCCCACAGCTTCTTGGAATTGGACATTTAGAAAAGACATATTCTGAAAGGTTTCCTTTCCTCTTATTTCTCAAAAATTGATGTGCAGAAGTCATACATTATATCTCCAACTTCCACTAAGAAAAAGGTTCTCATGGCTTGCAAGTACTCTATCAACCTGAATGGACACAACATAAGTAACAAAAAGTATTTTAATATATGACATGGAGTTCTTGACCAGTGACAGGTATGTGCATTGTTATGTTTAGCGTGGACACTTACTAACATTAGAAATATTAAAGACATTTTCAATAAAGACTTTTCTAATAATAAAATTTTTTCAATAATAAAAGTAGCATATGTTTCTTTTTAATAACCAGAAAGAAATAATATATCATTATATAACATTATAGAAAATTGGGCATGGTCACAAAAATGAGACAAACAAAAAATCAAATCCTACCACTCATACCACATTTCCTCTGGTATATTTGGAATATTTAATTCTAGTTGTTTGGTTTATTTTAAAAAATTACAATGTTATACATCCTGCTTTTTTTTTGTAATAAAAAAAAAGACTCATGGTATACCACTTGACCCACACCCCCTGCCCATATTTTGGCTTTCAAGTTATAAAGACATTTTATGTAATTATAAATCTGTGCCCACCTAATTCCTATGAAATTTACAAAGATCACTTATAAATAAGGATATGCCATAGCTTAAGGAGACAGTTATCTATTACCAAGTAATGTTTTTCTTCTGACAGCATTTTTTTTTGTTATACAGTTATTTACATGAATACAGTGTTTGGGTTACTTCTCCATCCTGCCCCAGTCCCCACCATCTCCCCCCTCCCTCATCCCTTCCAGGCAGAACCTGTTCTACACTTTTATCCAGTTCCATTGAAGAGTAGACATAAGCAATAAGAAAGACAAAACACTTTTGCAAGTTGAGATAAGGACAGCTATACAGAGAGATTCCTAGCATCACTTTCATGTACAAAGGTATTACAACCTAGGTGGTTTCATCTCTACCTGATCTTTATACTGGTTCTTGATCCCCTTCTCATGTTAACATCTGTTTCTTTAAGGTTTTGTATTAATTCCTCTGGAGTGGGGACATCAAATGCTGTCATGTTTTGGGTTTTCTGTCTAACCCCATACCCCCTGTATACATTCTTCCCTTGTCATGTAACCCAAGTCCTACAACATTGTTGTATTTACCCCAGATCTAAAGACCGCATATGAGGGAGAACATATGATTTTTGGTCTTCTGTGTCTGTCTAAACTCGCTCAGAATGATGTTCTCCAGTTGCATCCATTTAAATGCAAATTATAAGATTTCATTTTTCTTCATGGCTGAGTAAAATTCCATGGTGTATAAATAGCACATTTTCTTGATCCATTTGTCAGTATTGGGGCTTCTTGGTTTTTTCCATAACTTGGCTAATGTGAATAGCACTGCAATAAACATGGGTGTGCAGGTGCCTTTGGAGTAACATGTATCTCATTCCTTTGGGTATATACCCAGGATTGGGATTGCTGAATCATATGGTAGATCTGTGTTTAGATTTTTAAGAAGCCTCTAAATTTTTTTCCAGACTGGTCACACCAGCTTACATTGCCACCAGCAGTGTACCAGGATTCCTTTTTCCTCACATCCTTTTCAACACATGTTGTTGGTGATGTTTTTGATTATGGTACTCTAACAGTGGTGAGGTGGAATCTTTGTGTGGTTTTGATTTACATTTCTTTTGTGGCTAGAGATGGTGAGAATTTTTTCATGTGTTTTTTGGCCATTTGAATTTCTTCTTTTGAAAAAGTTCTATTTAGTTCAGTTGCCCATTTCTTAATTGGATCATTGATTTTGGGAGAGTTTATTTTCCTAATTCCCCTGTATATTCTGGTTATCAGTCCTTTGCCTGATGAATAGATAGCAAATATTTTCTCCCACTCTGTGGGTAGTCTCTTTAGTTTACAGACCATTTCTTTGTTGTGCAGAAGCTTTTTAATTTTATGTAATTCCATTTGTCCCTTCTTTCTCTTAGTTTGGCATTTTTAGAAAAAAATTCTTTTGGGATAGATTCTCAAAGGATTAAATTTCACAACATGTTTAAAGAAAACATTGATGGTTAATCAATCTTCTTAAAACACAGTTGTTTACTACACATTTATTAACTATTCTAATTAAAATTTTCTTGAAATATAGAAGTTTAAAATGACTCTGCAGAAAGTTCTAGGTTTAATCCCTAGCATCCTGACTCCAAACTGTTCTTAAATTGACTACTGATGACTTCTAAAACTAAATTACTCCTTTTTATTGGTAAAATATTTTAAAAGTTTGCATGTGATTTCCACAGAAATGTATGATTTCCACAGATTATCAATATGAAAATAGAGGCAATATCTCAGAGTTAATTCAAATGTTTGGCAAGTCACAGATTCTGATAATCTGTCTATGCATATGTCACAACCTGAAAATATTTCATGAATGTCACTCAGCTCCAACTACAAACTTTAAGATAAAAGTGAGAGTGTTCTTGGCATTATATGAACTGCTATAAGCAGAATCTCTTAAATCAAAATGCCAGAGTTCCCCTTTTCTTTTTTGGCAAATTCACAACAATGAAACAAACTCTGTGGTTGGAACTCAGGGGCTCAACCTTGCTAGGAATGTGCTCTATCAGTGTCCCATTTTTACCTTTAGTCTGAAAATTATTCATTATTAGACAAAGAGGAAACATTTCCTCATAAAACACCATTTCAGAGTTGCTGCTGCCTTTAGGGACAGACACTTGAGTTGAGTTACAGTTCACACAGTTAATGCTTGCCATCAGACAACATGGCAGTATGGGGCATTAACAGTTTATTCCACTGTGGATAAAAGGCTAAAAGCAACCTAAGCCCAGATGTACACTCTGAGTCAGTGTTGTATCTTATGCCTACACTGACATTTAGAAGCATATTCTGACTGACAACAGCCCTTCAAGGAGTCTGTAGGCACAGACCATGCCTGTAAACTTTTACAAACCAGGAGGAGGCAAAATTATACATCTGAAGTATGTGAACATAGCATTTCCTTGTATTTTATTTTTATAATGTATAGTTTTCTGTATTTAATGCTGGAAAGCCCTACCTGGCAGAAATAAACAGTTTAAATAAACATTGTACAGATGTTTTATTTTAACCACTGAAAATCTTGCAGGTATGTATCACCTTGCACAGTTAATGGCTAGTACTGGGTGATGTACAGCATCCAGTTCAAGATGCCTTTCAGCAATGGATTGTACCTTCATTAGGCTCTTTCTGACTGTCTTTGACTCAGTAAGCACCCAAGGAGTGGAGTCTTCTCCATGTTAAAGATGGGAGTGTGTAAGCATTTTCTGTCTGCCTATAAAACACAAATATGAATTATATAAAATATGAGTTATGAGTTTACAAGTCAACAAATAGTAAGTAATTACATCTTAATAGAGCCTGGTATTTGATTTATGAAGGACTATCTATGCTCTATGTATCCTCTGTTAACTGCAAAGTTCATAGATAAATACAAGTTAAATGATACCTGAGTAATACCTATAGCGAGCACTGGAAAGTTACGTTACTACCATACTGCATAATGCTATGATAAGACTTCTAGGATCAAATTTCTTTGGAAGAAACACTGCCCAAACTGGCCTTGAAATGCTCATCACAGTTTCCTATTCACTTTAAATGGAAATATTCCAAAAAGGAAACATTATTATTTAAAGCAATTAATATAAGCTACGAGGGTCCACTGTCCTCAAGAGGTAAAAAGTGCACCAATTAAGAAATGCCACAGCATTTTTTAAAGGACTAGTCCTAAGGAACTGAGTGACAAGAAAGCATGTGGAACTTATCACTGCCTTTCCAAACACACTGCTAAAGGCTTCTGATGAAGACAGTTTTATCAATAAAGAGCAGCATGATTACTCATTCAATCATAGTGGTAATTTCCATGAAAATAAAAAAGTTTTGATCATCTTCAAGTTACAAAATAATTAGATATCTCAGTACAAAATGGTTGCTGGAAATCCAAGGGTTGAAGGAGACATGTAAGAAAGGAAAAGGTTACCTCTGGCTGTTGCCTAGCATGTGGTGCTCTCTCAAACCTCAGATTCTTAGAAAGCTGCAACCACTTTTTGGCCATAGTAATGTGCTTCAGGACAGTCTTGAGGAAGACATTATGGTGAGCTGCCTACTGGAGGGGTCTGGGTCACAGCAGAAATTGTACTAGCACTATCACTCCTTTTTCTTCATTTTCTGACACACCATACAGTGTAAGTTGCACACCAGTAACCTCTACAATTTCCTGGAGCAGTTTTGTTACTATGGAGATTCAAAATAATTTTTAAAATTTTTCTTCTATGGAAAAAACAGAATACATGTTCTATCTTAGTCTAGAGACATTACAAAACATGATAATATCAATAATTACTAAGGTAAAGCAAGTTTTAGGTAAAACAGAGCAATTTTGATCTGACCCAATTTAACATAAAAGAGCATCATGAATAAATAATTTCAGTGGGGTAGGAAAATATAAGTGGAAATTCTTTCTTGAATTGGAATTAAATGACATATGATTAATTTTTTCTTTAGATGATCCTTCTGTGAAGGTTCTCTAACTTTATTCCCCCATGTGGATTCTTTTTATTCCTTTTTGTTGCTAGACATTGGACACAGGGCCTTATGCATGCTAAAACACATTCTCCACCACTGAGCTACTCACAGTTTAATAACTGGATATATTTTAACAATAACATGATTGTCACGTATCACGTTAGAAGAATAGTGAGAATTCCATTATCACAAAAATTCTTACAGGCGATTGATGAGACATGACCCTGCAAGAGACGTAAGATCTACTTGAAGGAAAGCCAGTCCATCCAGTAAGCATGTCTTCCTTTTTCAGGCTGTAAGGACTTAAAACTTCCCTTTCCTATGCATTTCAATACTATTAGTAGAATGCACACATTTCAACAAACTGCATAACTGAAAATTGAGTCAAAAAAGAAAAAAGAGAGGTCCACTGCAGTATTGTATGATTCTGTTCAGAATCAATTAACTAAAGAGAAATTATCATAAATGAACTAAGGTTTTCTTTAACTGTTTTATAAAATATTGTACTAAGATGATTAAAAATTAGCTTATTATAACAAAAAATGTACTAGAGATATACATGTATTTGTTTCTTATCTTATTAACAGTTGAAAATGGTAATAGTTGAAATCATTTGATGTCATCCAGATTATATATGGGAAGCAGTATATACTTTAATTCAAAAATAAAATTTATTATGAAAAACTATGAACTGACATAAAACTTGGACAAATATATATTTAATTTGCTCATACCTGACATCATCTATAAAGATGCAACAGAATATGCCTAAGCTATACTGGCAATACAGCTCTGTTGCTTGAATACTGCTGCTCAGTACCACATGAAACATTTATTATTGACAGGAGATCAAATAAATGATGCCAGCACCCAGCATCTCCTGCACTCCCTGAATAACTTGACCCCTGCATGATGAACACCTTGGTGCTTTCCCACAGGTGCCCATGGATGATTCACTCATCTACAGTCTGCAAATAGGGCCAAACTGTTTCAATACAGAGAAAGAACAGGAGAAAAATCTCATAGTGATGACATACATGGTCACCACTCAGAGTTCCTATCACAAGATTAAGAAGAGGTTTAAACATTTCCAAAATATCCTTTTAAAAGTGATGCATCTTTTTCATATTTTTTTGAAAAAAAATTAAAATTTTCAAAATATATTTGAGATATTGATGAAAAGTTCATCTAAATATGAGAGAACAATATTGTTTGCCATTCATATTAGCACTCTCCAGATCATGAAAACCAGTCAGAGACACAAGAAACACCTGGGACAGCCCAGGCAATGGGTATGGCCACACTGTCTGCACAGTACCAGTAACAAAATGTTCATAAGGAAAGAGGAAATGATTTAATTCTCCTATGATTCAGAGTAGGAAAAACTGCACAGTTGGAAAAACCAACCTTCTTTGCACTGAATTGCAATACTGAAATGGCAAGAAAATGGAAGCACACCTATAGTACACACCCAAACAAACCTGGAGTTTGATAACATACTGTTGATAGAGTGTGAGGAAACAGGTATACATGTGAAATGCTGACTAGAATATAAAGAGCATCTGTACCTTCCTAAAGAGCAATGGACCAAATCTAGCAAAATTCTACATGCCATTACAAACTCTTTGACCTAACAATTTCATCATTAAGAATTTACCCCATGGAACACAAGTAACAGGTGTATAATTATAGAAATGTGTCAGTTGTTCACACTGCAGCTCTGTTGTTAACAACAAAAGGTGGAAACAACCTAAGTGCCCATTAAGGAGAACTGGCTATGATATAGACCTACAGTTTGTAACTCAATTGTTAGAGTGTCTGTCTAGCCAGAGCTAGAACACTGAGTTCAAACACCAATACCGCAATAGAACAATAACAAAGAGATATGAGAAAATCCTAATGTCACTTTATGGCATACTTTTCAAATTTTAAATTAGAAACAAATTTAAAGGTAGTAGTGCAGTGACTACCAGGTATGTGTTTATGTTTGTGTATTGCCTGTGTATGTCTATGCATTTCTGGAAGTATGTACAAGAGCTAAGGCCATGGTTTGCCTTTGGGGAGAGTAACTGTCTGGCTCAGGAACTTGAGAAAGAGTAAGAATTTTACCTGAAAATTTTCTGTATGTGTGGGTTATTTAGAAATGTGGATGGCTTAAAAATATAAATTTCAAATAACTCCCAAAAAAAGACATCCATAATAATTATTTCTTTCTCTTGTAGTTCTCTTCTTTCTTCCTTGCTCCCTCTCTCTTTCCTTCCTTCCACTTGAGTCCATGTCCTCCCTTTTTGCTTATTTTTCAGTTAACCACCTTTAGGTTATTTTTCAGCTAGGATTTTGTGCTTCTGCCCAGGGCCAGTCTTGTACCTTAGTCTTCCCACATGCATTTCGGAGACCACCACCATGCTCAGTCTGTAATTTTTGCATTTTTTATCAATGGAAAATTTCAAAGGCATTCAAATATTGTTGGAGTCTAAAGGTCAGGCAGTGGGTACTAGCTGACACAGTCCTTGGCTCCAGCTCGGAAAATCAAGAGTTTGCACAGCTCTCTTGCAAAAGTTCCAGAGCTCTATACTGACCTTCAGCCCTAGAAAATAGCTAACAACATCCTCATATTTGTTCCCTGGTGCAGGAAGATAAACAACCCTTTACCACCTAGTGAGACTTCCTGACCTCCCTTGATCTGATGACCTGAAGATAACCTTTACTGCTGACACACCTTGATGAATGAAGATTTGCCTGCTTTCACTTCCTTGTACTTACACATTAAATAAACCTGCTGAAATAGTTTGGAGCTCATGTTTCCCATCAGAAGTGTCTTTTCTCATTCCCCATCATCCACAATCAGGTCTCACTACCCACTTGCTTGGGACATGAGAAAACAGGAGGTATGAATCTTATGAAATAAAGAATATTTAAATACCATTATCGATGATCCACTTCTCAATTTCTGTAAGTTCCTCTTTGATGTTAATCAAGTATTTATAAAGGGCCCATATGATAGCCTGATATGTTCTAAAGGGAGCTGCAGTTGACTTCTTAGGTACAGAACCATGTCTAGGTAAGAGGCTTTCAGAGCTGTGCCTCATGACATCATCCATGAACTCCCAGAGTGAAAACACAACTGGGCCATAAACTGCTATTTGTTCCATCACAGATCATAAACAGATCTACATTGAAGGGAAGAGCAATTACTTGAATTTGGCCTTTTCTAAATGTTTGAATGGTGAAAGGTCAGTGGCTCTGAGCCTTGGCAACCAACTGAATCACCTGGAGAGCTTTGAAGACTACCAGAGCTTTAGTTTCTCCCTTCACAAATATAGCTTTCAATGTATGCAGGTGTGGACCCAGCTCAGGCTTTCATAGTTTAAGTGAACCTAATGAGCAATTCAGGTTAGGAGTCTTTATGACTGGCCAGCAGTGAGGGAGGAAGAAATGGAAGAGGAGGGAGGACATTCTGTTTCGAGCTTCTTTATGCAGTGCTTCTCCTTGTGTCAGCTAAGAAGTACCAGTAAAGGCTAAGTGGAGCTTCCAACCCTTCTTCAGAGTCTCGAGAACTTTCCTCCAAATTCTAAAGGTACTCGTAGCTACCTAGCCAATTTCCATCAAAAATCTGAGCAACCATTTTATAAATACTGACTTCTGAACTCCTAGCTCCTGAGACCTAAACCTTTGCTTTACTTCTGCTGTTTTGAGGGTGGTAACTAATAAGTTCAATTATTTTCTTAGTTATGGTAGTATCCCCTTTTGCTTTTTCAGCACTGCAAAACTTGTGCAACCTATTTCCTGTCTTAAAATGCTTGTGGAATGTGGGATACAATACATATATACGTGGAACTGTAATAACAACACTCTGTATAGGTATCTTAAACAAGTTTCTTTTTTCAAAAGCAAAGGACAGAATGTGTTTAGCAATGAAAAATGAAACACATGCTCCCTTTAAAAAAATAATGAGAAATTGCTGAAGAAATGAATTATAATTAAAAATATGTGTCTGAAAATATCATAATGAAACCCCACTGGTACAATTAATATATGCTGATAAACAATTATAAAAACAAGTAAATATTTAATTTTAAGACTGTAATTCAGGGAATTAACTAGATATTATATTAACTCTTCAAATCTAGATACTACATTTAAATGTTATTTGTTAAACAGGTCAAATTAAGGCCAATATATTCTGTTTTTTATTAGTGTGTATTACTTGAATGAAGGGGTTGCCCTGTAGGGTTTCATGCATGCATTTTTTTTTGCATTTGTCAGATTAATTCCCTCTATTCTCTTTTCTCCATCTCCCCTCCCCTCCTCACTTTTCAACAGCTTTCAGTGGGTTGCCTTGCACCACCTTCATTCATATACATGATGTATTTTCACATTTTTCCCTATCTCATCATTTGCTTTCTTTCTCTCCTTTCCTCCTCATCCCCCTCCCTAGAAATTTCCTCTATTATAGTCATAGTTATGTATATGTGCATGTATATCTCTCTATATATTTTAGGTCTAGATTCAGCATATGAGAGAACATGTGCTTGGTCCTTCTGAACATGGTTTGCTTTGCTTAACATGCTTACATCCGGTTCTACCCATTTTCCTGCAAATGTCATATTTCATTCTGTTTTATCACTGAATAATTCTCCATTGTGTAAATATATCAAATTTACTTTATCTTTTCATTGACTGAAGGGCATCTTGGCTGATTCCAATACTTTGCTATTCTGAATAGTACTGCAGTAAACATGGGCATGCAAATGTTTCCATTACATTCTGACTTACATTTGTTCTCAAGAGTGGTATCCGTGGGTCATATGGTAGCTCTATATTTACTTTAAGAAAACTCCATACAACTTTCTGTAGTGGTTTCATTAAGTTTATATTCCCACCTACAGTGTATAAGGGTTCCTTTTTTACAAGAACCTCCTGGCATTTGTTGTTTTACTTGTTGATGCTAGCTATTCTGATTAGGGTAAGATGGAATCTCTCTGTTGTTTGATTTGCATTTTCTTGATGGCTAGGGATGTTGAACATTTCTTCATGCATTTGGTGTTTATTTACACTTTTTTCTCAGAGAATTATCTGATAATTTCCCATTTATTAATTGGGTTGCTTTTTGGTCGTTGGTTCTATTTGCATTCAGATTTTTTAGCTCTTTATGTATTCTAGCTATCAATCCCTTGTCAGACATAAAGCAAACAAAGATTTTAAAATTATTATTCCAGGAAAAAACTGATAATATTTAAAATGCTTGAATCTAGATATTATATTTAAATGTTATAAATTAACAGGTAAAACAGAACTACATATTTACCCTATGGGATATTTCAATGACTAGTCAGTTATTATTTTTTTATATGCTTGGTTATTTAGGATTCATATAGAGACTAAGTGAAGAATTCAAATTTGATTAGTCTATATATTTTTCTTTTATGTCCACTGAAAATTTAATGTCTTTGTAAAAAAGATTAGTGACTATGATAACATTAAATTAGCACTTTTAAGAGGATGCATATAGTATTCTTTATACCTTGATAGTATAACTAATATACATGTGGGGTTCATTTTTTAAAAAACATACACTTATTTTGTTGTCAAGAGTCTTCTGAGATGGCTATACCAGATATCTCTATCCTTGCTTTACAGCGTAAGATTATCTTTTACCTGCAGAATTAAATAAAGCCTATCTTTTGTGCCTCTGTTACAGATGGAATATCAGTGTTTACTTTTAAATGGACACTAAAATAAAAATACTCAGTGTAGAACTATTTCAAAACAACAATGCACTAAAATAAACATTAATACTAATAGGGTCAAGGAACAAACACTAAAACTAAGAGTTTAAAAAGATAAATTCCCCATTCAAGAGAATTTAAAAGTAATTTGCAGCTATCTTATGAAATATATATGTAGGCAAAGATCGTGTGCAAGTGACTAACAATGTACAGAGTTGTAAAGACACCAAATTATTCTGGAGAAACACAACACAATAAGGAAGTAAAACATACATTAGGTGGTGAGGAGTGTGTTTTATATGAGGAATGCCACCTCTTTCCTAATAAAATTCCTTGAGACACTAGTATTACTTGGGTGATCAACCATACAGCAAGACCTTAAAAAAATCAACTTTCTTTAGAAAGTTAAAAATGATTATATTTCAAGTGCATTTTTCACTACATGTTAAATAAACAGTAATGGCATCATATTTGTCAGAAGCAGGCATTGGAATGCATCATGGCACAAAGGAATGTAATGGGGAAGACAATCAACATAGGGAAAATGTTTTCAAAATCTCTTGCCTTTTAAATAAGGCCAATGTTAATGGGCAAGTGATAAACTTGCTCACGGTTCTTTATAGTTAATAATTTTCAGTGTAATGAATTTATGGAAGTGGCTTTCTTGTGCTAATCCTGAAGATATCTACTTTCTTCTTTCAGAGTACACAATGCAAGCAGCCTATTATACTTTAGTGACACTGTAGTAAACTCATTTGTGTGCATTAGGTATTTAGAGAACAAGAATAATTCTTTAATAAAATAACTCTATTGCTACATGTTTTTCAGTCTTTAGAAATCGATACTCCTATGTTTTCTATACAACTTCATTAAAATATGTATGATAGGGAAACATCTGGTTTTCAATTAGCTAGATGATAAAGGATAAAACTCCGTTATATCATTGCACTTAATGAAGACAGCCAGACTTCATAGTACTTTAATAATAGGTTTTTATGAGTATTCAGTAAAGGAGGTAACCTTTTCATTTTTGTAATTGGAACAGAGTAATATAATATTGAGACAAATATTTTTAAGGCTCGAGGTTCTAAGTAAGACAAAGTACATCATTATAATAAGACAGCTGAATACAAATGATGGATAATTGTGAATTTCTCCCTTTCGTGAGCACATTTTAAATGAAATCAAACTATAAATTATTTTAATGTTATTTTTGTTCCAGTCTATATGAGATGTAAGAATTAGTGTTCTTGGCCAATAATAAACTGTAGTAGTAATTTTAGCCTAGTTCCTGCCCATTCCCAGAATTTCACTAATGAAATGACACTTGAATTCTAATTTTTATCTCTGTTGCATTTCATTATGTATTGTCTGTTAGTGGAGAAATAAGAATGTTGCCCTCACTGAGCATTAGTAAATGCAAAATAATGAGTCCCATAGCTAAGTCAAATTTCTTTTTATACTTGAAATTCAGGAAAATGTTCATATCAAGGAAATGATCTAAGTAATGTACAACATAAAGAAGTCTAGATAATGCATGATCTATAGCAGAGAAAGTATGCATCAGCATGCTTTAAATGTCATTTTGACTATGCTTCATGAATGTAATATGAAAAAATAGGGCAAAATATAGTAAGTTAGACAGCTAACATATTTCTTGTTTTATTCTTTGGCAAACAGTTACTCTCTGGAGAGCAAAGAGGAGAACCAGAGAAGAAGAGAAAAAATTTAAAAAGTTATTATTTCTCAACCAAACACAAATAAACCACACATTTTGTAACCATAGTCTCATAAGAACAAATGATTTTCTGGTAATTTGAGGTACCATGGAAGAAAAAGGTAAAGGACAGTCTGAGTTCACAATTCATTGCATGTTCTTGGATCAGACAAGATGATACCTTGGAAACTTGGCTCTTCTAACATCAACTCATTGGAATTCCAATTTTCCTCCTTTATATAAGTCATATTTCCAATGTCATTGGGTCTGAATAGTTGTTAGCAGTATTATTCATCCTCATCTCTTTTCTCAGATTTTTTATTATGCGTAGAATACTCAAATGTTTTTATATTGTTCTTGTGCAGTACAATGATACATACTTTGATGAAAGGGGTAAATTTAAGTATGATATATTTGAAATAATATAAGAACTTTTGTATATGCCACAATGTATCACCAGCCCAATAAAAATATATAAAAACTAAGTTGACAGTGACAGAGAGTTAGTTCCTCAGTGACAAAAAGTTAGGTCCTTTTCCTAGCCTTAGTGGCAAAAAACCCTGTATGCATAAATTGAAATGTAACAATATTCACTGCTGATCATCCTGGTTTTGTTCTAAATTTGTTTTGGTGCTGATTATATTTTACTTAATTTTTATTGTATGAGGGGTACATTGGGACATTTACAAAAGTTCTTACAATATATCATAGTTGAATTCACCCTCTCCATCACTCCTTATCCTCTCTCTCCCCATTCCTGGAATAGTTTCTATGTGTGGCCCAAGATTGACCCAGGGTTATTCCTGTAGTAAGGCTATAACTCAGGAGTGTGGAAAAGATGTTTTTGATCATTTAAAAATATTTCTTGTACATATAGCCATATGTACAGCTCAGACTGGAAGCAAAGATTTTACTTCTTCCCATTTCTAGCTTTGCTTTCTTCTCCAAGTCAATACACAGAAAGGTAAACATTTGCTTGGAGCACATCGGCTCTGAGTTGCTTCAAACTTAGAGCAACACAGAAAAAGATCAAACCAAAATGAGATGAAAAAGAGAGTAAATAGTATGTTTAAATTTCCTTTTAGGTCTGATGATTTATTCTTACTTAGACCCCCTCTTGATTCTTTTTAAGATTACTGTAATTTTCTTTGAAGGTCTGCTCAATTATTCCTATATTCATTTTTAGAGCTAGCATGTAGCATTTCTTTACTGGGACTCTCAAAGTGGGTTTAAATTAGTGGTAATTTACAAAAGTTCAGGTATGGGAGAAAGTGAACTAGAAATCTAGAAATAGTTTATACTTATGAGAGTTTTCTTATTATATATCCTACTATTAAATCTTAGTTTCAATGGAAGCAAGGAATGGGGACTATAAAAGGGTATGATGCTATTTAGTGATGAGATCCTTCAGCACAGTGATTTAACACATATATTTCATTCTTAGGGGAACTTTGTTGTTCCAAATATATAGATTTAGATGGATAATAAGGGACTATATCAAGTGTTTCTTATGTTCTTTATCTATTAATTTTTACTTTCAACTGAATTGGATTATCAGCATCAAATCAAATTATACCAGTATTCAATATTAAAAAAAGAATCATCTTTACCTTCTTCCAGTACAAAGCACATTCTTCATCTTTCTATCTAATGAAGAATCTCTTCTATTTTCAGGTGCCTGCAGAAGAAAACTATTATTCTGTGATATATTGTATGTAATATTGCTGAGCATAAAACAAGTGTAGGAAGATCACAGCACTGGTATTTTCTCTAATTATTTGAAAACTGGCTATTAGAATAGAATATTATGAACTGTTCTTGTTCCTGTTGTTCCTTTTCCTCTTAAGTTGTGTATGATCAAACTAATTCAGTTAATATGGTGAAATTCTGAGAGAGCTGTCTCTGTCAAAGTATAGAGAACTCACTAACAATCTTTCTCACCTGTTGATGCCTGATTTTTGTCCTCATTTTCTTTGATTCTCTGTTAATTGCTGTTCTTACCACCCCATTCTTCCTGTTCTGGTTAGATTGCTATGTTCATACTTCCCCAAGTGTACCATATTGTCTTCTCCATTGCCATACTTATGGTTATTTCCAGGGCTCAGTCCTCAGCCCACTGCTCTCATTTTTGCCAGGCTATATTGTCTATGATCATTGAGGTATTAGGGATCATCACATGAAACTGGCCTTACATCAGAGAGTGAGAATTCCAGTTCAGACTCTGCTGCTTACTTTCTCTGACACCTTAGGCAAATCAGTTGCCCTTTCTGGATCTTCATTTTCTCATATTTTAAGTTAAATTAATGATAGTGATGTTGACTTTCCATCATTTTTCTATGAAGTTTGTGTAAGTTACTATATGTAATATAAAATTAGACATTGTGTACTTAAAGTGGAGGGGAGGGATATGCAGATCCTTCCTGACTTGGAATTTGTAAAGAAGAAACAGGCTGTTCTCAGAGAAGTACTGCAATTGTTCACAAGTCCTTTTATATCCAACTGATAAAATGTTCTTAAGAAATCTCCATTTTAAAATGCATGGAATAATTTTAAAATATCATATATTGTGTGTATGAGGTTAAATAATTAGAATTACAGTTTTGAAAGCAAGTCTTTGAAGACAGGGACTATGATTTTCCTTTTACAATAATGTCCTTAATACACTGAGGTTAGTCAATAATTAGTGGATAAGTTAATGACTCAAATTATTTATAAATAGATTTCTATCTTTAAATGCTAATTATGAAATTTTAAATCCAACCCACTTCACTCAGTAAGCATTTCTAGACTACCTGCTTAGTAAAATGCACTTAGCTGTGCACTGTAGATGACACAAGATAAATACACAAATTATTCCAAGGAAGTCATTGTCATAGAAATCACAAAATATTTGAATCTAAAGGACCATAGGGATCTTCTAGTTCAGCACCCAAATTTTACAGACCTGAAAAAAATAAGAAATTGGGAGGTTTATAGCTTTTGTAAAGTTAAAAAGCTATTAAGTCAGAAATCCTGGAATTTGAACTATAAAATACAGTAAGAAAGATAAACATGTATAAAACTAACTTAATTAAATGTCAGACTATGAGATATGCTATGACAGAGACACAAACATTGCTTCCATGAGATTATGGAACTCTGTGTTACATGGTAACAAGAGTCCCAATCTAAAGATCATCCAACATCACCCTTTGCTTTGTGATCTTTTGAAAGTTTAAAATTGAGATGAAGATTTTCTATTTGTAAAATGGGAAAATAGCAAAGATAATGCAATATCATATCAATTTCTGATATAGCTTCAAAGTAATTATTATTTTTGTGATGAAGTTTTAGCATTCCATAAATATAAACAAATGACAAATCAGATTTCATTATAAGACAAATAAATGTGTACACATATTCGCACATGCATGTGCTTGTGTACACCCAAATGCACAAGTAATTTCTTTCAAATGTAGGCAGTTCTATTTTGTGACATGATATCTTATCACAGTCTAGTAACAGTTAAGAAATTCTTGCTTCGAGGAGTTAGAAGGCAGCATATCCATGGTAGACAAAAGCTTAGAAAAGAGATAAAACATTAGACTGGTGAGAAATGTATTTGAGAGAAGGAAGAAAGTTTAAAATTGAAGTGCAAGAGGACTTATCTCCTCTTGATAGATAGAAGCTTAGTCTAAAATAATCTTAACAGCAAAGGAAAAAATAAACCTGAATAAGTGAAGTGAAGAAATTCTTCAGTGAAGTGAAGAATGAAATTGAGGTCATGCTTTAAAGTCACGTAACTTCAATGATACAGTTTATATTGTCAGAAAACACAACTTACTGAAATTGGCAAAGTCATATGTCTTAAATATTTGTGTAAACTGTATTACAAAGTGTAATATGTTTGTACAAGTTATAAGTGGCATTTTATTCTTTTATAGAGTCCTACAATCTTTATTCATATGGTTTGTAAGACTGTAATTAAAATTATGCATCTTGTACTTAAAGTGGAGGGGAGGGCTAGATCTTTCCTGACTTTGGATTTGTAAAGAAGAAATAGGCTGTTCTCAGAGAAGTACTGTAATTTTTTACAATACTTTTTATATCCAAATGATAAATTGTTCTCATGAAACCTCAGCTCTAGAATGCATGCCATAGATTAAAAATAGATATATTGTATGTATAAGGTTAAATGATTAGAAGTAGGTGGCACATTGCACAAAGAGTGTGTGAAAGAGGTCAAACATGACCTCCAAGGTTTTAGGACCTGACAGAGCCATTCACTAATAAGGGAAACAGTGGAAAAGTATAAGTTTGGTTCTAACACAGTAATATGATTTGGGGACATGAGTAGACCTGCCAATTACATGCGTGGATACAGGCTATTGGAACTCATTTGAAATGGGAGGGCCAGAGTATAGGTTAAAGGTGATCTATCAAAATTAACTGCAAATTCTCTGATAATCATACTTCTGAGGGATCCATATTCCTTTAAATTTGAGGAGGTTCTCTGAAGTCTTTGACAAATAGAATATACTAGAAGTGATCTTTAAGGAAGTTTTCAGGGCTAGAACTTGAGAAACTGAGAGTTTCTAAATCCTGTCTTTTAGAATAGTCCCTCAGTTGGTGATAATTATGATGTAAGATGTCTGAGTATCTGGAGACAAATATGCTTATTAGGAAATCCAAGCTTCCCATGTAGAGAAGTCATGAGCAGGAAGAAAGATGCTCAACTAACCTTCCTGATTTCAGTCACCTCTACCCATGTACCCAGTATGTGAGTGAAGAAGCCATCCTGGAATTTCTTATGACATAGTAGTGGAAAGTTCTGTAAAACCATCACCTGAGACACCATGGGAACCAGGAAATTCACCTATCCAACTGATAGGTCTGCTTAGGTAATATCTAGACAATAGCACAAAGTGTCAACTGTTTTCTGTTAGTTGCTAATAACAAGAAGCAAATAGAAAAAGATAATGCAAAAATTATTTACTGTCCATGAGGAATTTAATGGCAATATATAGGAGCTAGGTCTTGCTGACTTACAAAATAAAATTATTTTATATTCCCAATCTCTTTTAGTAGAACATTTCCAAAGTAATGCAGAGTATTAGGGCAACAATCTACTTCAGTGTGATATCAGAAAAGCATGGTTTCTAGGTACAAATGACACCAAATGTATGATGAGAATACAGGTGAAAATTACACAGGAGAAAATCTCCTATGTAAGTGCATGCCTTGTGGATTGTCTTCAATAGGCAATATGGTTTCTAAGAATCTCAGTGGGCCACTTTGAAGGTCATCTTCTCAGCACTGAATTTTTTTAAACTGAAGTGCATGTTTATTTCACTTCAAGAATATATACACATTTTAAGGCACCAAAACATGGTTTGTTTTACTGTATTTAAAGACATCATAATTTTTGTTGATGAATTAGTTAGAACAAATATTCATATTATTCATATTTATTTGATGACAAAATTAAAATCATCTCATTTTTCCTGAAATATTTTAAGTAAACATGAAATATCTCTGTTTTTGCCATGGATTTTTTGTGTACATCAGTGAATTAATTCAGTTAAGTCACACTAATTGATGGCATGGCTATGATTAAAACAGATCTCACCAACATCACAGGTTCAGATGCTAATTTTTGTTATGTGTAAAAATAATTTTTAATAATTACATTTATAATTTAAATACAATATGACAACTTAAGTACAAGTCTAAGGAATTTATTTTAACTTTCTCTAAGTTAGTTTTCTTGTTTCTTAAAATAAACAAATCTACCCATCTCATACAGTGGTTGCCAGAATTAAAAGAATTAATGTCCAAAAATAACTTTTACTTATCATGTAGGAAGCACCTAAAACATGCTAGATATTTTTAGCCTGTAGGAGAGGAAAGCATCAGTATTTGGTACCTATTACATGTAGTAATAGAGATGAAGAGGGTGGAACAGGTTCTGCCTGGATGCAATGAGGTGGCACAAACAATGTATAAACATGTAAACAAATATGAAAATGATAAAATCAAAGGAAAAAAATTATACTAGCTGTACCCAAGAACTTATTGTAGGTAAATCCTTTTTCCTTTAGTGACATGAATACTAGAGCAAGGAGCATAAAAAACAATAGGTATCTATTTCTCTATTTTTTTTCTTCCTCATCTCTGATATTATAACTTAATGTGTAAATTATTAATTTTTTCCAGAATCCTGGTTATACTCCTTACTAAAGGTCAATAATAATGATGTTATTAATTTTATTTGACATTTTCTCAATTCTGATTATAAGTCAAATACTTGCTTATAGATACTTTTATATGCTAAAAATGATACGTAATCTACAACACTAATTTTCTGGGATGAGGTTGTTGCTCATCCCAACAACCTGCCTAGCAAGCACTAGACTCTGAGTTCAAACCGCAGTACCACCAATGGAAGAAAAAAATCTGTAATCATCTTTGTCATATAATTTGTAGCAAAGTATCAGAACTTACCTAGTATCATTTGCAAATATTGTTTTAAAGGCTATAAATATATTTAAAAATTTTTACTGCCTGTTCAAAACTCTGCAATATATTTTATTCTTGCTCTGGACCAATTTCAAATAATACAACACTATTTCACAAAGGTGTGGGCAATTTTTAGTTTGTTCCCAATTAATAGCCCCCATTCTTTGTGTCATTTTGGGACCATGCTTGCCTTCTCCATTACAGCCATTAACTTATTAATAAAAGTTTTCAGTTTCCAACTTGATATTTCAAAGCCCATGTCATAATTTAGTTTGCATGCTGGCCTTGATTCTGGAGACTGGTCTTCCCTCTTAATATGCTTTATAATCTTTAATTGATAGTTATCATTACCTATGGAGAAAGAGAACAATGTCAAAAAAAAATAAAAACCTTTAGTAAGTGTGAAGTTCTAAGTAAACGTGCTAGGAGTTAAGTTATCTTTGGTATTTTTTCTAGTTGTGGGAATAGGATATCTCAAATTCCTTCTGTTTTCTTTGATTTTCCCCAAGAACTCTTTTTTTTCTCTTTTTTTACTTTTGGAATATTTTTATATATTTGAAAATATTTTTAAGGTTTTAAATATTTTTATTCATTTATTCACATGTGAATACATTGTTTTGGCCATTCCTCCCCACTGACTCCCTCTTCCTCCCTCTCCCCCCACCCTGCCTCCCTTCCAGGGTGTTCTGTCCTCTTCTCCAATTTTGTTGATGAGAAGAAATAAACCATAAGAAAGATAAAGAGTTTTTGCTAGTTGAGATAAGGATAGCTATACAGAGAGAGTCCTAGCATTGCTTCCATGTACAAATGTGTGACAGCCCAAGTTGATTTATCTCTACCTGACATTTTCACTAGTCCCTGATCCCCTTTCAATATTGACCTCTGTTGCTAAGGTTTGTGTGTTAGTTCCTTGGCAGTTGGGACATCAAGCACTTTCATGTTTTGAGTTTCATTACTATCCCCATACCTCCCTTATGGGCTCACCCCTCAGCCTGTGACCCAAGCTCTACAACATTACTATATTTTCCCTAGATCTAAAGTCCACATTGAGGGAGAACATAGGACTTTTGGTCTTCTGAGACTGGATAACCTCATTGAGAATGCTGTTCTTCATTTCTATTCATTTATTTGTGAATGATAAGATTTCATTCTTCTTCATGGCTGAGTAACATTCCATTATGTATAAATACCAGATTTTCTTAATCCATTTGTTAGTAGAGGGGCATCTTGGCTGTTTCCATAACTGGGCTATTGTGAATAGCACTGCTATAAACATGTGTGTGCAGGTGTCTCTGAAGTAACATGTGTCTCATTACTTTGGGTATATCCCCAAGAGTGGGATTACTGGATCATAGGGCAGATCTATATTTAGATTTTTAATAAGCCTCCATATGTTTTCCAGAGTGGTTGCATTAGCTTGCATTCCCTCCAGCAGTGTATTAAGGTTCTTTTTTCCCTACATCCTTGCTCACACCTATTGTTTGTGGTGTTTTTGATGATGGCTATTCTAACAGGGGTGAGGTGGAATCTTAGTGTGCTTTTGATTTGCATTTCTTTTTTTTAAATTCTTTTATTATTCAAATGTGCATACAAGGTTGGGTCACTTCTCCTCCCTGCCCCACCCCCTCCCTTACCACCCACTCCGCCCCCTTCCTCTCCCCGCAACCCCCTCAATACCCGGCAGAAACTATTTTGCCCTTATCTCTAATTTTGTTGAAGAGACAGTATAAGCAATAATAGAAAGGAACAAGTGTTTTTGCTGGTGGAGATGAGGATAGCTATACAGGGAGTTGACTCACATTAATTTCCTGTGCATGTGTGTTACCTTCTAGGTTAATTCTTTTTGATGTAACCTTTTCTCTAGTTCCTAGTCCCCTTTTCCTATTGGCCTCAGTTGCTTTAAGGTATCTGCTTTAGTTTCTCTGTATTAAGGGCAACAAATGCTAGCTAATTTTTTAGGTGTCTTACCTACCCTCACCCCTCCCTTGTGTGCTCTCGCTTTTATCATGTGCTCAAAGTCCAATCCCTTTGTTGTGTTTGCCCTTGATCTAATGTCCACATATGAGAGAGAACATATGATTTTTGGTCTTTTGAGCTAGGCTAACCTCACTCAGAATGATGTTCTCCAATTCCATCCATTTACCAGCGAATGATAACATTTCATTCTTCTTCATGGCTGCAAAAAATTCCATTGTGTATAGATACCACATTTTCTTAATCCATTCGAAGTGCTGGGGCATCTTGGCTGTTTCCATAACTTGGCTATTGTGAATAGTGCCACAATAAACATGGGTGTGCAGGTGCCTCTGGAGTAACCTGTGTCACAGTCTTTTGGGTATATCCCCAAGAGTGGTATTGCTGGATCAAATGGTAGATCGATGTCCAGCTTTTTAAGTAGCCTCCAAATTTTTTTCCAGAGTGGATGTACTAGTTTACATTCCCACCAACAGTATAAGAGGGTTCCTTTTTCCCCACATCCTCGCCAACACCTGTTGTTCGTGGTGTTGCTAATGATGGCTATTCTAACAGGGTGAGATGAATCTTACTGTGGATTTAATTTGCATTTCCTTTATTGCTAGAGATGGTGAGCATTTTTTCATGTGTTTTTTGGCCATTTGAATTTCTTCTTTTGAGAAAGTTCTGTTTAGTTCACTTGCCCATTTTTTTATTGGTTCATTAGTTTTGGGAGAATTTAGTTTTTTAAGTTCCCTATATATTCTGGTTATCAGTCCTTTGTCTGATGTGTAGCTGGCAAATATTTTCTCCCACTCTGTGGGTGTTCTCTTCACTTTAGAAACCATTTCTTTTGATGAACAGAAGCTTTTTAGTTTTATGAAGTCCCATTTATCTGTCCTACCTCTTAGTTGCTGTGCTGCTGGGGTTTCATTGAGAAAGTTCTTACCTATACCTACTAACTCCAGAGTATTTCCTACTCTTTCCTGTATCAACTTTAGAGTTTGTGGTCTGATATTAAGATCCTTGATCCATTTTGAGTTAGTATTGGTATAGGGTGATATACATGGATCTAGTTTCAGTTTTTTGCAGACTGCTAACCAGTTTTCCCAGCAGTTTTTGTTGAAGAGGCTGCTATTTCTCCATCATATATTTTTAGCTCCTTTGTCAAAGATAAGTTGATTATAGTTGTGTCAATTCACATCTGGGTTCTCTATTCTGTTCCACCAGTCTTCATGTCTGTTTTTGTGCCAGTACCATGCTGTTTTTTATCATTATTGCTTTGTAATATAGTTTGAAGTCAGGTATTGTGATACCTCCAGTATTGTTCTTTTGACTGAGTATTGCCTTGGCTATTCGTGGCCTCTTGTGTTTCCATATAAATTTAACAGTAGATTTTTCAATCTCTTTAATGAATGTCATTGGAATTTTGATGGGAATTTCATTAAACATGTAGATTACTTTTGGGAGTATAGATATCTTTACTATGTTGATTCTACCAATCCATGAGCATGGGAAATCTCTCCACTTCCTATAGTCTTCCTCAATCTCTTTCTTCAGAAGTTTATAGTTTTCCTTGCAGAGGTCATTCACATCTTTTGTTAGGTTTACAACTAGGTATTTGATTTTTTTTTAGGCTATTGGAAAAGGAATTGTTTTCATACATTCTTTTTCAGTTTGCTCATTGTTAGTGTATACAAATGCTAATGATTTTTCTATGTTGATTTTATATCCTGCTACCTTCTATAGCTATTGATGATGTCTCGGATGAAGCCTACTTGGTTGTGGTGAATGGCCCCCGAAAACAGGCAGCAATACTTATTTCTGACAAAGTAGAATTCAAACCTATCTTGATCAAATGAGATAAGGAAGGACATTCCATACTAATAAAAGGGGAAATAGACCAAAAGGAAATAATAATCATCAACCTGTATCCACCCAATATCAATGCACCCAATTTCATCAAACATACCCTTAAAGACCTAAAAGCATATATTAACTCCAATACAGTGGTTGTGGGGACTTTAACACCCTATTATCATCAATAGATAGGTCATCCAAAAAAAAATCAATAAAGAAATCCAAACAAAAAATCAATAAAGAAATCCAATATACAATAGATCAAATGGACCTATTTGATGTCTACAGAACATTTCATCCAACTTCTACACAATACACATTCTTCTCAGCAGCCCATGGAACCTTCTCCAAATTAGATCATATCCTAGGGCACAAAGCAAGCCTCAGCAAACATAACAAAATAGAAATTATACCGTGCATACTGTCTGATCACAATGCAGTAAAAGTAGAACTCAACAACAAAAGTAAAGACAAAAAACATGTAAACAGCTGGAAACTAAAGAACTCATTACTTAGTGAACAATGGATCATTGATGAAATAAAAGAGGAAATTAAAAAGTTCCTGGAAGTCAATGAAAATGAAAACACAACCTATCTGAACCTGTGGACATAGCAACAGCAGTCCCGAGAGGAAAGTTTATAGCCATGAGTGCATATATTAAAAAGATTGAAAGATCCCAAATCAATCACCTAATGATACATCTCAAACTCCTAGAAAAACAAGAACAAGCAAATCCCAAAACAAATAGAAGGAGAGAAATAATAAAAATAAGAGCTGAAATCAATGAAATAGAAAACAAAAAAATCATACAAAGAATTAATGAAACAAAAAGTTGGTTCTTTGAAAAAATAAACAAGATTGATAGACCCCTGGCAAACCTGACTAAAATAAGGAGAGAAAAAACCCAAATTAGTAGAATCAGGAATGCAAAAGGGGAGATAACAACAAACACCATGGAAGTCCAGGAAATCATCAGAGACTACTTTGAGAACCTATATTCAAATAAATTTGAAAATCTTAAAGACATGGAGAGATTTCTAGATACATATGATCATCCAAAACTGAACTATGAGGAAATTAATCACCTGAATAGATCTATAACACAAAATGAAATTGAAGCAGCAATCAAGAGTCTCCCCAAAAAGAAAAGTCCAGGACCTGATGGATTCTCTGCTGAATTCTATCATACCTTTAAAGATCTGATATCAACCCTCCTTAAACAGTTCCATGACATAGAAAGGGAAGGAAAACTGCCTAACACATTTTATGAAGCCAGTATTACACTTATCCCAAAACCAGGCAAAGACACCTCCAGAAAGGAGAACTATAGGCCAATCTCCTCAATGAACATTGATGCAAAAATACTCAACAAAATAATGGCAAACAGAATTCAGCAACACATCAAAAAGATTATTCACCACGACCAAGTAGGCTTCATCCCAGGGATGCAGGGGTGGTTCAACATATGAAAATCAATAAACGTAATATACCACATTAACAGAAGCAAAGACAAAAACCACTTGATCATCTCAATAGATGCAGAAAAAGCCTTTGATAAGATCCAACAGCATTTCATGATAAAAGCTCTAAGAAAACTAGGAATAGAAGGAAAGTTCCTCAACATTATAAAAGCTATATATGACAAACCTACAGCCAGCATTATACTTAATGGAGAAAAACTGAAACCATTCCCTCTAAAATCAGGAACCAGACAAGGATGCCCACTATCTCCACTCCTATTCAACATAGTACTGGAATTCCTAGCCAGAGCAATTAGGCAAGAAGAAGGAATAAAAGGAATACAAATAGGTAAAGAAACTGTCAAAATATCCCTATTTGCAGATGACATGATCCTATACCTTAAAGACCCAAAAAACTCTACTCAGAAGCTTCTAGACATCATCAATAGCTATAGCAAGGTAGCAGGATATGAAATCAACATAGAAAAATCATTAGCATTTCTATACACTAACAATGAGCAAATGGAAAAAGAATGTATGAAAACAATTCCATTTACAATAGCCTCAAACAAAATCAAATACCTAGGTGTAAACCCAACAAAAGATGTGAATGATCTCTACAAGGAAAACTATACACTTCTGAAGAAAGAGATCGAGGAAGACTATAGAAAGTGGAGAGATCTCCCATGCTCATGGATTGGTAGAATAACATAGTAAAAATGTCGATACTCCCAAAAGTAATCTACATGTTTAATCCAATTCCCATCAAAATTCCAATGACATTCATTAAAGAGATTGAAAAATCTACTGTTAACTTTATATGGAAACACAAGAGGCCATGAATAGCCAAGGCAATACTCAGTCAAAAGAACAATACTGGAGGTATCACAATACCTGACTTCAAACTATATTACAAAGCAATAACAATAAAAACAGCATGGTACTGGCACAAAACAGACATGAAGACCAGTGGAACAGAATAGAGGATCCAGATATGAAGCCACACAACCATAAGCAACTTATCTTTGACAAAGGAGCTAAAAATATACGATGGAGAAATAGCAGCCTCTTCAACAAAAACTGCTGAGAAAATGGTTAGCAGTCTGCAAAAAGCTGAAACTAGATCCATGTATATCACCCTATACCAAGATTAACTCAAAATGGATCAAGGATCTTAATATCAGACCCCAAACTCTTAAGTTGATACAAGAAAGAGTAGGAAATACTCTGGAGTTAGTAGGTATAGGTAAGAACTTTCTCAATGAAACCCCAGCAGCACAGCAACTAAGAGATAGCATAGATAAATGGGACCTCATAAAACTAAAAAGCTTCTGTTCATCAAAAGAAATGGTTTCTAAACTGAAGAGAATACCCACAGAGTGGGAGAAAATATTTGCCAATTATACATCAGACAAAGGACTGATAACCAGAATATACAGGGAACTTAAAAAACTAAATTCTCCCAAAACTAATGAACCAATAAAGAAATGGGCATGTGAACTAAACAGAACTTTCTCAAAAGAAGAAATTCAAATGGCCAGAAAACACATGAAAAAATGCTCACCATCTCTAGCAATAAAGGAAATGCAAATCAAAACCACGCTAAGATTCCACCTCACCCCTGTTAGAATAGCCATCATCAGCAACACCACCAACAACAGGTGTTGGCGAGGATGTGGGGAAAAAGGAACCCTCTTACACTGTTGGTGGGAATGTAGACTAGTACAACCACTCTGGAAAAAAATTTGGAGGCTACTTAAAAAGCTGGACATCGATCTACCATTTGATCCAGCAATACCACTCTTGGGGATATACCCAAAAGACTGTTACTCCAGAGGCACCTGCACATCCATGTTTATTGCGGCACTATTCACAATAGCCAAGTTATGGAAACAGCCAAGATGCCCCAGCACTTCGAATGGATTAAGAAAATGTGGTATCTATACACAATGGAATTTTATGCAGCCATGAAAAAGAATGAAATGTTATCATTCGCTGGTAAATGGATGGAATTGGAGAACATCATTCTGAGTGAGGTTAGCCTGGCCCAAAAGACCAAAAATCATATGTTCTCCCTCATATGTGGACATTAGATCAAGGGCAAACACAACAAGGGGATTGGACTTTGAGCACATGATAAAAGCGAGAGCACACAAGGGAGGGGTGAGGATAGGTAAGACACCTAAAAAACTAGCTAGCATTTGTTGCCCTTAATGCAGAGAAACTAAAGCAGATACCTTAAAGCAACTGAGGCCAATAGGAAAAGGGGAACAGGTACTAGAGAAAAGGTTAGATCAAAAAGAATTAACCTAGAAGGTAACACCCACGCACAGGAAATCAATGTGAGTCAATGCCCTGTATAGCTATCCTTATCTCAACCAGCAAAAACCGTTGTTCCTTCCTATTATTGCTTATACTCTCTCTACAACAAAATTAGAAATAAGGGCAAAATAGTTTCTGCTGGGTATTGAGGGGGGGGAGCGGGAGGGGGTGGAGTGGGTGGTAAGGGAGGGGGTGGGGGCAGGGGGGAGAAATGAACCAAGCCTTGTATGCACATATGAATAATAAAAGAAAAATGAAAAAAAAAGTGAAGTGGATCACAGTTTCATTAGTGAATAAAGTCAGATAATGAAGTAGGACATAATTATAGACATCTGTGTGGGCAGTATCAAGCAGAAAACAGGGTAATATAATGTCCAACATTCCCAGAAATTGTGATCACCTCATTAATTCAAAAATGATGTATTTAATTTAGCACAGTATTACAAAAGAAAGTATGGAAATGGGCAAAATTTTAGAAAAATGTGCTCACTTCAGCAACACAGATGCTAAAATTAGAATAATATATAAATAGGATGACCAATGCACAATGATGACATGCAAATTCACGAAGTGTTCCATATTCTTTCTTAATTAGCCATAAAGAAAAATTGTGGATTTGTGGGAAGAGAGATGGAATTGGTGATCATCATGTTGATTAAGACAATCCAAACTCAAAGAGCCAATATTTTGCAGGTTCTCACTTATTTGTGGAACCTAGTTGTAAGATGATGATGATGATGATGATGATATTATAATAATAATAGCCATGGATCATGAATATGAAAGTGGGTTGCTCTGGAAAAATCAACATGCGAATGTAGGGGAGAAGAAAGGATGCTAAGGGGTTAAGAGGATTGAAGTATGCTATGTGTATATACATTAAACAGTATAATGAAACCCACAAAGCACTGTTTGAAAAATGGGGAAAGGAGCAAGGGGCAAAAGGAAATATAATGTAGGGGGTGAACTTGTTCAACGTACACTGTATACATGTATAGAATTCACACAATAAAACTCCTCATGTTATTAATGTGTGCTATTTCAAAAATAGTACATATTTTTAAAAAATTTCTGAATGTCTAAGTAAGAGAATAACAAATATGACTTTTGATTTAAATGAACTGGAGAAGCATAGTTCTGGTATCTGTGCCATAGTCAATTGAATGCATTCAGATTCCAATGCTCAAAATAAATTTGCTACTAGTGAAATCAGTTCCATTCATTTAAAAAAAATGAAAAAATGATGAGAAGAAATACTGTGATTATTTGGATCCCAGGATCAAATTCTTACTATTTTTACTGTAACTTGCAATTCATTAAGTGAAGAAGTGTGGGTCAAGTTTATTCCTTCATTGTACACTACTAAGAAAAGAAAATAAGATTTCATAGTTATAAGCAAACATTCTATAGTATATTGATTATCATATTCACAAATACTTACATTTTATTCTTTGGATAGGTATTGATGTTTATGAGCCACAGAGATGACTGAATTCATTTCTCCCAAATATTGAAGGACTGAAATTGATGTATGTTAAGAGAATGAGGTAAGAAATTTGAATTCAGCCTAAGGCAGATAAATATTTTCCCTCTATATAATGTGTCTTTCAGAATGGATATTCTTCATTTTGTATAAATGATTGATTCCTAGTATCTTTTCTCTTCCTGGAGATGGAACCATAATGGATTCAGAGAGAGAGAGAGAGAGAGAGAGAGATATGAAAACATGAAAAATGTGAAAGAAAGAAAAATAGTAAATGAATAAAAAGGTTCTTTGAGTTTTTCCACTATGCATCAGTATGAAATATTGCACATCTTATATCCATGCAAGAACGTTCGCAGTTGACTGTATTTGCATTTCCATGGACAAAAGTTTTTCTTTCATTGAACACATTCTTGATGTGATAATTTTAATAGGAAAGCATGAGAGCCAGGTCCTCTCACAGTTTCTCTCCTATTCTTTTCTAATCTGTTTGCTCTTAGTCTTTTAAATATGGAAACATCTACTTTAATGTGGTCATCGATTTCTTATGAAGTAACATTTCAGAGAAATATGCCAAGGCTTATGTTCAGAGCTGATAACAAAGTTGTGCTTTCTGAAATGAAATTTATAAGATGGAAGCATTGCTGTTACTCTTTCCAGAACTCTTCTGTTCACAGGACAGAGAGAATACCATCATGTGCCCAAATGAAAAGATAAATGCTACTTTTGGGCAAGTGAGACTTTGCGTAGGAGGACTTTGAATAAGTTAGCACCAACATGAACATTTTTTAGTAGATTAATTCAGACTTAACTATAATATCATTGAATCTGCAGTTCATGGGGTTCAGGCCTGACAAGAAGTAGCATTTAAAGGTGTGTAATCCAAGCATGCAAAAAGAATATTACAAGCACCTCACTTTCAAACTACAGGTATGCAGAATCTCACAAGGAACCCAGGTTATCACCTTAACCTTAGAAAATTTCCTCATGCTTCAGTGCAGAGATTTCTACTCCAGAGCACTTCAGGAATTGGTGTCCTTTCTTCAAACTCCTCCAAATGTCTCATGCTGCCCTGAGGTCATCATTATAAAGATTGACTTTTAATGCCTGAGCCTATGTTTTTCTACTTTTCAACTTTTTATTAATATAAAAATTAGCTGTAAGTGTAACAAATGACTCTTCTGCAAAAGGTATTGAAGGGTGAAGAGGTCTGGCATAAGAAAATTCCTTCATACACTTATACATGTAAAATGATAAGCACTAACTAAAATACAGTTTGGTGTTTTCAGTTCTGGTTTGGGTGAGAGGAAGACATCTTCCACTGTGGTGTTCTGTTAAGGCCCTAAAATTTCCAAGTTCAAACCATTTCTATGTGAGATCTAAGAAGTATCTCCAGGCTTCTCTGCTTATGATTTTTGGATAGATAATCTGGCTTGGATTTCCAATATATTCTTGATCTCCAATTTGCCTCAAGGTGCATCCTGTTAGTCTAACATGTTCTTAGAATTGGAATGTTAAATATGGTTTGAAACATTTTGATAAATCACATTTCAGTTTATTTAACTGAAATTCTTCTACAGTTTCCAGGTAGAGTGGAAACAAATAAAACTTGATACAGAATTTTGCCTATTCATTTGGTGCCATTTCACAAAAATTGCTCTGTTGTGGCTCATAAGTTGTCACTTTTCATTATATTAAGGATGTTAGTCTTTGTGACCCTGAGTGTTTCCACTCTCCAATTCACTCAAGCCTTTTTCCCTGGGGCTTAAGGAAGGCAGGATTTGAATCACATATCATCAACCTCTAAAGCATGTGTTCCACTAGAGTAATGTGTTCTACTTACAAAAGTAGAAATAAATGTTCCTGAACAAATTGTTGTTCATATTCATAATTATATTTTATTTTAATTAGCTTTATTTAGGAACAATTAACATACAATAAATTTATACAAATAAGCACTTAATTTGGTAAATTTTGATATAAGAATACACCAGTAGTATCATCAACACATTCAAGCTAATAAACACATCCATCACCTGGAAAATTTCCTGCTGTTTCCTTTCATTTCTTCCTCCTACTCCTTTATTCCAGTGGATTGCCATGTAATCCTAATCCAATTTCTGTCACTTTAGCTTTGCATTTTTGAGAAGGTAATATAAATAGAACCATGCAATATATATTTATTTTATCTGCCTTCTTTCGCTTTGCAAAACAACTTTGAGATTCATCGATATTATTATGTGAATTAATAGCTCATTCTTTGTGATTCTGTATCAATAGTTTGTGTACCAATAGTTTATGTCTTTCATTAATGATTATAATGCTATTGTGTAGGTATGTTAGTAAGCTTTTTATTGCTGTGACAAAATATCTAAGAAAAAGAAGTTAAAGGAGAAAGGTTTATTTTAGCTCATTGTTTCAATGAGCTAAAATAATGATGGTTTCAGTCCATTGTAGGCAGACCCAATTACTTTTAGTCCCATGGAAAATAGAAACATCATGATGAAATGTCATGATGGAGGAAAACTGGTCACCTCTTGGTTGCCAGAATGCAGGGAGAGAGAGTCCCTTCAAAAGTACGCTTCAGTGACTTTCTTTCTTTTTGTTGACCTTACTTCCTAATACTTCATTTGGTTACAAATTTAACAATGAATGAAATTACAGCCTCACTATACAATTACATCTAAATAGTGCCCCGAGCTGGAAACAAGGCCTTCAGCACATGAGCCTTTGAGGCTGTTTTTCATCCAAATCATAAAAATAATATAGATAATATTAAAAATTCCTGTTTTTATTTAGTTGTTTCCTACAGTTGTCTATTGCAAATAAAGCTTCCAGCAATATTTACATACAGCTCTTAATGTGGAAATATGTATTCATTTTCCCTGAATAAATATTTAGGAGTATGATGTCTATTGTAGTGGTTATATATTTAACTTTTGGAAAATTCTAAACTGTTTTCTGAAGTACTTGCTCTACTTTACATTTTCAAATATGTAAAACAAAATGTCCTTTCATCCTCTTCACAGTGTCTTTCAAAGATGTTTTCAAGTTTGATGAAGTTAATTTTATCATCTTTTTGCTTTTATATATCATGAGTTTAGCATTGTATTTGAATTTGGCCAAAGTCAAGATTGCAAATATTTTCTCCTATGTTTTTCAGAATGCATGTCAGTTTTTATCAGTGATAATTTCCCTAATTACTACTTTAGATTCTAAATCCTGTCTATTTCCATTCTCTTTGAAATTCATTCTAATTTCCCTCTTGATATGGTTTTTTTTTTTTGGCATAGGTTATTTAGAAGCATATAACTTAATGTACAGTATTTGGGATTCTTTCAAATATTTTTATGCAATTGATTTATATTTTATTTCCTCTAAATTCAGAGAATGTAATTTCTTTGACTTTAACCTTTTTCCTTTTTATTTCTATGTTCACTTTTGTTTTTGTTTGTGGTGCTAGGATTGAACCCAGTGCCTCTTGTGTGCTAGTCAAGTGCTCCACTACTGAGCTATATACTCTATGTTTAATTTATTGAATTTGGTTTTGGGACACAGTTATGTTACTTTGATTTTGTTAGGTCCTTTTACAGTTGTGGTATTTGAACTCAGGACCTCATGCTTGCTGGGAAAGGTTTCTACCACTTGAGCCACCCCATCAGAGCAGAGGGAAGGACTCTTTACTAGCCATGATTATTGCCTCAGAGGACATTTGGAAATTTCCACAGATATTTGTGATGGCCAGAGCTGGGGTTTAGGTGCAGCTAGAATCTACTGGGTATATACCAGTTGTGCTACTAAACACTTTACAACACAGAGGGCAGCCTCCAGCCACAAATAATTTTTCAGGACATTAATTTTTGCAACATTAAGCAAGTCTGATATCTGGTCAAGGATATTTTCAGGCATAGAAACTTTTGAAAAAGTATCTGTCTTATTTGATTTTGTTCTTTCAAGTTGATCATGTCTACTCTGCACCTGCAGTACTAAAACACCTGAATTTTTTAATTCTACTCTAGAATTTTAAGTTAGCAAAACCACAAAAATTGGATGCTGTTCTTCCATAGTCAACTAGAGGAGAAGAATTTCAGGGTTCCCAACATGTAGAAATGATAGTGGTTGAGAAAAATGAAAAATTAATTAATTTGATTTGAAATTGTAACCATGTATCAAATTATAATACTCTGCTCAGTAAACATGTACAAATTTTGTCAAATTTTTAAAATGCTAAAAGATATCTAATCAAAAGAACACACTACTACTCTTGGAATTCACTTCAACTCCATTACTTGGCCTCAGAATAACTCTTGATGCTCTCTCACACCAAAAAGTAAGGCAGTACCATGTAGAACTTCACTATTGATAAGGAATTGGTAAAATTATGAAATATAAATTAAAAAGCTGCCTTAGCTTTTACTAAACACGTTTAAATTTCAGTCAATTGTGGAAACCCAGTTATCAAAACAATGGCCAAAATCTGAATTCATGGACTTAATTTTTTCCCACTTTTTGAAAATTTTTACATATTTTATTATCAAATTGTGGCATTTGGGAGTACATTGTGATATGTACAAAAAGTTCTTACAGTATATCATAGTGAATTCACCCCACTATCATTC
The DNA here is from genome assembly GCF_047511655.1 of Castor canadensis. NCBI lineage: Eukaryota > Metazoa > Chordata > Mammalia > Rodentia > Castoridae > Castor > Castor canadensis. The sequence goes on from NC_133392.1 coordinate 81,921,843, forward strand.
TCCTTTATACTCCCTACCCCCATTCCTAGAACAGTTTTAACAGGTCTCATTTTTCCATATTCATATGTGACTACATAATTATTTCCACCATAGTCACCCTCCTACACCCTTTCCTACATCAACCTCCCTCCCACTGCTGCCAACCCCTAGACAGGCTATATCTCACCTTTCTGTTCTATTGTTGAAAAAAGACATTTCTGTTTAAGACAGCTATGTAGAGAGTTTCACTGTGACATTTCCATGTGTATATGTGAATTATAAACCAAATTGGTTTATCCCCTTTATTTTTCTCCTGTTTCCCTCAGATTCCTTCTTATAGTGAATTCAACAGGGTTAAACATTTTATATTCCTTTTAGCACAGAATGTACATCTATATTTACATTCTTTTTTCTTGATTAGCTTTGATAGACTTTGCTAGCATTTTCAAACAGTAAGCTTTAGGATGTGTTCGCTATCTTTCAATTTCTTTTCTATATCATTATTGTTAGCTCATATACTTTTTAGCTATTTTCTCCTAATATCCTCAGTGTATTCTTTAGACATCTTACTAACTTTTCACTTAGGTGGTAGTTTAATGATTTTTAATTTTTTCTAATTAAGTATTCAAGTCTATGAATTCTTTTTTAAGGACTGCTTTAATTCCTCTTGATAATTTTGATATGTAATTCATTCATTTATCCTGCCCTAATGTTCCAATTTTAAGGTTATCAGGCCAGAGCCCAGTGCAGGTGGTAATATTTCATTCAAAAATGCCTACTGTACTTTTGGTTAATGATTCACTTATGTGTGTATTGATATACCTGAATTATCCTTTAAACATTTCTGTTCCCCCTCTTCTAAAAGTTCTTAGTTACAGTGACTTTCAATTTTTAACTAAAAATTTTGTTTACAGTACTGGGGTTTGAAATCAAGTCTTCAGGATTGCTAGGTAGGCACTTTGCCACTTAAGCCACACCCTCAGACCTCAGCCCTCTTTTTCTTTACATACTTTTCAGATAAAGTCTTGAGTTTTTGCCTGGTGCTGCCTTCAACCAAGATTCTCCTACCTACACCTCCAGTTTAGCTAGAATTACATGTGTGCAACACCACCCTTGTCTTATTTGTTGTGATAGGGTTTTGTTTCTGTTTTTCCTTGGCCTCCCTCAGACCACCATCCTCCTGAACTCTGCCTCCTGAGTGTACAGGCATGAGCCACCACACCTGGCTTCCAATTTCAATTTCTAAGGCTGTAGGTATAAAGAGATGGAGAGAGCAGAACATGATTAATCAATTGGAAGGGAAGGGATAGAGTCATACATTTTAAGTTTTAATTTTCTTCAGTGGGTGGTAAGGGAGGGGGTGGGGGCAGGGGGGAGAAATGAACCAAGCCTTGTATGCACATATGAATAATTAAAAAAATGAAAAACAAAAACAAAAACAAAAACAACAAAAAAAATTTTTCTTCAATGCTTTGTACAGGATTTAGCCAGGTGTCTCTGGAAAAAAAAACTACATTATTCTGTATGGAAAGAATAATGTTATGTAAGCATAGCACAAAAAGGATAAAGTAAGAGAAGCTAAAGGTGTATTATAACTTGTGGAGTTTGGATCATAAAAATTACTGAGTGTGTTTTGATTTTGAAGAATGTTGGATAGCTGGTAAGAACTCTGGACAGTTGCATAAGCATGGGGAGTGTAGAGACAAAATAGACAAATGAAATAACTTCATTTATTTTATATTTTAAAAACATTATTCTCACAGCTATGAATGAAGTTCAAATAGTAGAGACTGGAGGTAGATCAACTAAATGTCATTTCCAGTAGATTTCTGTGAAGTATTAAGACTGATTAAAAGAACTCTAATGCAGGCAAAGTAGTTTATACACTCATCAGATTATACAGGATCAGAAAAATAATTGAACACTTGGATTGGAAGATACATAGAAAGACCTGTAGCCTCTCTCAGGATATTTATTGTCTGTACTTGGAAAGCATAGTGCTACCCTTACATAGCTAGGGAAAGCAAGAAAAGAGGCAGGTATGGAAGTAGGTGAGATTTGTTTTGAGAATGCTAAATAATGCTTGCTAAATAAAGGCCTGTCTAGAGGTTCCCAGTAGATATCTAGGATTGTGTACCTGTGGCCCAAAAGAAAATTCTAAACTGCAGGATAGGGAAGGGAATTGGAATTACAAATTGGAAAGCTGTTTGGGAATAGATGAAAAATGAAACCATGATGTAACATAAGTAGATCTCAGGCAAGAAAGAGGTTTAGAAGAGATTCTTGGGAACACATGCATTTAAAGCATGGAAGAGACTGAAAATGAATGGATGGTAATAGGAGAAAAAATAAAGTTTGAAAGAGTTGGGCTTCTTTGATGTTTTTCAGAGTGGTGTGGAAGATAAGGAAATAATAGTTCTGAAGTTCCTAAAAGTATTAGGTACTTTAGACAGGTAAAGTATACTGTTAAAATAATAAGTTGGGAAGAAATTAAGTTGATACAGTTCCAGTGGTTAGTTCCTATGAATGTAAAACAAAACACAACTCAATGTATGTATACTTTTGTATAAAAACAAAACTTAAGCTCTTTTGATCACAGGTGCACAACAAAATGTTAGTTTAAAAAAAGGGACTTTCCACTGGCAAGATTTGAGTAAGTCTACTGCTCTACTTTAAGTAGTCCATATTTCCTTTACCTTGCCATTTCACTGGTCCAATAAAGGCCTTCTTTTCAACCTTGGGTGTAGCCTGAATCACTTCTGGTTTAGTGCTGCCTGATTTGTGAACAGTTGATCAAATGAACTCTTTGAGATTTTAATGTGCCAAATTTGATCTTTTTTAATGAGTTTGATGAGAGCCTATTATTAATAGTTTGTAATTAACATGGCATGGGTGAAAAGATAAATAATTTCAGTGTTATGATGAGAGCAGATACGAGATGTGCAGTAGGATGCAAATATAAGTGGGAGCTTAAAAAGACAAAGTGTAGATTTATCTTTAGAAAAATATTGTGTGAAAATGAATGGAATGGGGCAGGACCTGGAATAATAAAGAGGATAAAATGGAAGGTACTTAAGTAGTATGGGTACTTAAGCATTTTTTGTAGATGGAATTGATGTGACAGTGAGTGAAGATGTGGCAAAAAGGACAATGGATGACGAAGCCACATCCATTAGGTAGAGGTGGAGAACAGATCAGGAGGCAGGGAATATATACAGGAAAAGAAGAGGAGTGTACATTTTTTTAATAGTAGAATAGTGGCCATCCAAATGGATGTGAAATGATTGTCATTGTTGTTTTTGTTCTCAATTTCTTGATGACTAGAGATGTTGAAAATCTTTTTATATAAATTTCTTGATCACATGTCCTAGGAAAAATGTTTATTCAACTATATTACCCATATTCTAATCAGTTTTTTATGTCATTGAGTGGTAGGACTTTGCAAACATTTCCCCCATGTTAAAAGCTGCTCATTCTCTCTCTGCTATTTTGTTTTGTTTTGTTTTTGATGCAGAGTTTTATATTTTGGTGTAATTCAGTTTGTCTATTTTGGCATTTGTCTCCTGTTCTTTTGGTGAGATATCCAAGAAATACTGCCAAATCCACCTCTTCTAGTAGTTTTAGAGTTTTAGGTAATATGTTTAGGCTTTCACTCCATTTTCAGTAAATTTTTCATACATGGATTAAGGTAAGGATCCAACTTCATTTCTTTGCATGAGAGAATCCATTTCCTTAATGCTATTTGTTGAGTAAACAATGCTTTCCCCATTGTGTAGACTTGCACCTTTGTTGACATTCATTTGAACATATCTGGGAAAGTCTATTTCTGCCCTGTTTATTTTGTTCAACTACTCTGTATATGTATCTTTATGTGAATACAGCACTGTTTTCAACATTGTGGCATTGCTACATTTTGAAACCATGAAGTGTGGGCCTCCAGCTTTGTGTTACTTTCTTGAGATTGATTTGGGTATTAAAGGTTCTTTAAAATACGATATAATTTTAGAATCTTTCTTCTGTTTCTGAAAAAAAATTCCACTAAAATTCTGATGGAGAGTGTATTGAATCTGAGAATTTTCTTGGTTAGTAAAGGGCAATTTAATATTACTTTAATGAAAAAATATAGGATATTGGGATATTTTTTCATTTATTTCTGCCTAGTTAAATTTGTTCATCAATATTTTACTGTTTTAATGTACAACATTTTTGCCATTAAGTATTATTTTGATGTTGTTGTAAATTACTTTCCTAATCTACTTTTCATAATGTTTCATTGTTAGTTGTATTAACACACATTTTTTGTGTTAATTTTTACTGACCTCAACTCTTGCTTGGACTTTACAATTGGTTTTTCATCTTCTGTCCTTGTCCAACTTCTGTCTCCCAACAGTATGACAGCCTGAAGGATCCTATTCCAAAATATTTAACATGTTTGCAAACATGTCTCATGACTCCTCTGTTCAGAACAATATTCTTGCCACTCATGTCCTAATAGTAACAGTCAAATTGTTTTTTGTTTATCTTAAAAAGCTCTTCATAGTCTCACACACAATTTTGTACAGTTACCTGTATCAACTCATTCTTACCTTTCCAGTAAAATGTGCCTGTAATACTGAAATTGGTTGAGCGTGGTCAATCTGGGCTGTTTCACAACCTATGATTTGAGGCTGGAGTGCCATTTTCTCAGCTATCCACATGACTGTAACTCTTCCTTCCTGCTCATGCTGTCAAAATTTCAGTGAGGCTTTCCTTAGCCAGTTTAAAATGTCAGTACCCATCCCATTCCCTGTTTTATTTTTTGTTGAAGATCATTGTTTTCTAACATGCATGTGTTTTAATTATTTACATTGTTTATCACCTGTCTTGTTTTAAAATCCAGAACATAAGTTCCATAATTGTGTTTTATAATTCTGTGTCACCATTGCCTACAACAGTACTTGGCATGTAGTACATATTCCACAAATAAGAAATGCAGTTTCAGAATGGGTCCTGCTGCAGTAGAACCCATTTAATCTCATGTATATCAAAGGAAAGGGGAGCAAAACAACTACTTAGTAACAGATGGGATAATTACATAGGGTTTAAAGCAGCCACTTTGATACTTGATAAATGCCATTCTGATGAAAAGACAATTTTTGGAAAGTAGGCCTTTGTGGCTTTGAATGTATGGCCATGCTCAGAATTTAAGTCATCAAAACTTTCCAATTAAATTCACATAAAAATTCAATGTCTATAGATTGCTCGAGGTTTCTGCTCTTAATCATATTTGATCCAGTTTTCAAACTAACTTTTCTAATGCTTATTGTTTTTTCTCTTTTTTCAGGAATATTTCCTCTTAGAACTTTAAATCATATTTGTCTCTGGAATCAACCTAACAATCCTTCTTGGACACCTCTACTCATTCCAGCAACCCTGGTCCTGAATTGATATCCCAGTCTTGCAGCTGTGCCTTGTTGCTTCATCACAGTGTGGACCATTCAAAAGGAATCAACTCATTGTCTGGGCATCCATAGATTGCACAAAGGAGAGCATAGAATTCATCCAACCATACACTAATATGTAAATAGAATGTATTTAGTAGAAAGGTTGCACATATTAGACTACTAAATCTCTAAAGGGAAACCAGCATTTTTGCCTTTAAGAAAACCAAGACAAACAGAAACAAAAGATCCACTCAGAGGCTTGCAGGGCTTGGATGTCAGAGCTGAGGTGAAGTGAGGCGAGATTCTTATTAAGTATCTACCAGACTTCAAGATTTCAGAAGATAAGTGAAAGCGTATATTACAACGTTAAGACAAGGCTGTATGCAAGTGGACTGGATAGACTGATTTTAAGACACAGGTCACTTGTTAAGAAAAGTAACACAAATACAGGAAAAACCTGCACATCTGCTCTAAGGGTGGGATAATGTCACAGGTTTCAAACACTTATTCCTTTGATGACCTGAAGTACTTCATCAATTTTGCATCTTTGGATGCTGAGGAAGATACTGAAAATGTAGATCCATGGTTTGACAAGAAGGCCAGTTTACAGGATAACTTTCCTGGGAAGAATGGATTAGGAGAGCTTTTTCAAAGCAAAACATTCTTGAGAAATGCTAAAATTCAGGAAGATACTGTCACACCTCTGAGACCAGTTAGTTATATATACTACAAAGAGAAAGAAAAGGAAAAAGAAAATCTTATAGAACATTCTATTCCATCAAATGCTTGTTCTTCCCTCGAAGTTGAGGGAACCATATTAAGAATACTCCAGCCCAGCCTCTAAGATCAGTTAGACTCACTACTCAGAAGGATTTGGATCAGAAAGAAAAATGCCATGTTCAAATGAAAGTAAAGAGATGTGCCACTCCTGAAATGATCAGTGAAATTCCAACTTCCAAAAAAATGAAAGTAAAGAAGACAAAGGAAGAGGAAGAATGTAGAGTTCAATATATTTCCAAAAAGAATGAATCTTCCCTGGAGAAAACCAAGGCAGACATAATGGGCCTTGTGTGCCACCTGTAAGGCAGAAGGTTTTGAAAAATACTGAGGAGAAAGAGTTGGAGAAGAGAATGAAAATGCAGCAGAAGGTGGTGGAGAGGTGGAAAGAGAATGAAGAATCTAAGAAACTTGCTCTTGAAGGAGCAGGGCAGCTCATGAAGAAATCAGTTAGCCAGGTAACCAAACCTGTTGACTTCTACTTCTGCACAGATAAGAGAATCAAACAACATCCTAAGAACGAGGAAGAGTATAAGGAAGTGAACTTTATATCTGAACTGCAAAAGAATCCTCCATTTCCTGCCTGAGTGACTAAAGGATGTACCATTATGAAGCCTTTCAACGTGTCCCAAGGAAAGAAGAGAACATTTGATGAAGCAGCTTCTACATATGTGCCTCTTGCACAGCGGGTTAAAGCCTTCCATAAAGGAAAACTTGACAGATACCATTTGAGAAGCAAGAAGGAAGATATTAGTCTGTTACTCTCTAAATCTGTGACCAAGATCTCCAGAGACCCACAGATTCCTGTGCTGCAAACCAAACAGCTCACAAGTCCTTTGACTTGCAAAAGTGCAGTGGAACAAGAGGCTGAGGAGGTTGAGAAAAATGCAGCAATACAAATTCAAAGCATAGGAACTTGATCCTAGAATTCTTGAAGGTGGGCCCATCTTACTCAAGAAACCCCCAGTGAAACCACCTGCCCAGCCTGTTGGCTTTGATTTGGAAATTGAGAAAAGAATCCAGGAGCAAGAGTCAAAGAAGAAATCAGAGGATGGAGACTTCAAATTTCATTCCAGACCTTCCCCTACTAAGATCATGGAAGATGTGGGTGTTCCTGAAATGAAGGTACTTCTAATCACTGTCCACAAATCACCAGCCTTTTCATTGAAGAACAGAGTCCAAATGCTCAGCAGAGAAGATGAGGAAGAGGATGAACCAGTAGTGATAGATAGAATTTCAAGTCTCTGTGTCAGCACAATGGAATTTCTATTTCTCCTTGTCCCTCCACTTTTTAAAATATATATGTTTTCTTTATGAAGTAAAGATGATTAAATCTCAAAAAAAAAAACAGATTTACTCAATAAAGTTTCCTGACCTCATAAAGTTTGATCAGTGTAAGAATTCTAAGCTCTCCTACTGTTTTATGCAATCTTCCTTCTCTGAGCCTAGGCACAAATTTTCCGTCCTTCACCATGGCTCTTAGTCTTCTTATCCACTAAAACTTAAAATGAGAAAAAGAAATAATAGCTGTAATATAAGGAAAGAGATGCATGTTTATTTCTATCATTCTTTTAAAATGACTTTCCTATGTAGACAACTTGAGCTATTCCTCTTATCAGTAGGCACTATTTTAGGACTATAGTTATACATGAAAACATAAATATACTTATTTATCTGAATTTTTAATTTTTAAATTTAATTTTATGATCATATTTTTACATATTTCTGAAGCATCATGTAAAAGTTCGATTCATAAATATACTAGTTCATTGTCAACCCCGCATAGCTGTCAACTTAAACTTTGTCATTTGTTTTTGGCAAGTACATTCAAAATATTGACATTTGGAGATGTACTTTAGATCATCTGTCTTTCTTATAAGTACAATGGTAGTGGCAAGACAGGGAAATCAACAGAGAAAAGAACTTCCATAAGAGAGATACATATAACATAAAATTTCCAGTATTTTTCATATGCCTTTTAAAATACATATTTTTCTTCCTGTTTGAGTTTTATCAATTAACAGAAATTAAACTCAGATTTTTAAGGGAGCCTAACATGTAACAATTCTCAGTGCTGTAGAACTTTCATTGTTCTGAGTCTGGTAACATATGCTACTGAATCTGACCAAGGAGCCATTTGCAGGGTGAACATAGGATTCATCTTCCTGATTGACATGTTGTCCTAAGTGAAATGGTTGCCCCCATTAGTATTGAGAATATCTGTATTGCTATTCCATGAGCCCTTATCAGGACCCAAGACAGGCTGTGCTCTCCAAGGGCCTAACAAAATAATGCTTTCTGGAGAATACATCCTCCAGTTAGGCTTGGGGGCCTTAACAAGAGATGCAAATTTAAAAGTTACATCCCACAAAACTATTACTAGGACTCTCACTATTATATGAGAGAAAAAATGTTGGTTGTAATTTCATTTCCTTAATATCATTGTTTCTTTCAAACTACTAATACAATAGTGAGTGATTTACATCTTTATATTTATTAATGAAAGATTAAGGTTATTATGCAACATGACTTTTCTGTATTATTGCAACATTTATACTTGAACCCTTACTTATAATTTTCTAGGACATAGGCCCAGAACTTATGATATTTTTTTGAATTTTAGTTTAAATCTACAAGTCATAATTATATATGGCTATGTGATACTACTTTGTAGAACAATTCAACCAAGCTAATATAGAAATTATCTCATATACTTACAATTTTAATAGAAGATGCTGATATACTTTATATGTACAGCATTTAGAGCAGGTTTTTGTAGTATACATATAATACAATAAATTTCCCATATTTAAGCATTAAATTTTCTATTAAAATATAACCATGCACATGATGTATAATAATGAACTTATCTTTCACCGTTAAAATTTCCCTCCTTTTCCTGTCTTGTCCCCATCATTCATTCTTGTCATTCTGACCCCAAGCTGCTTTTGATCTACTTTTAATTACATTGGATGAGTTTGCATTTTATATGAAATCATAAAATATGCATTCTTACTGTCTGGCATCATTAGTTCACATTGGTTGATTCATTCATTTCCTGGTGGATATTTGTGTAATTTGGCCTACTATAATACCATTTACAATATCACCATTTTACATTTATATTTTACAGTGGTCTATTTTATTACCTTAGACTAAGATGCTCCTATTTCTGCCTCCTGAGTAGCTAGGATAACAGACATGCACCAGCAAGCCTGACTTGTTTTTTGTTTTTGTTTTGGAGATAAGATTTTACTAATTTGGGGGTTGAGGGCTGGGTTTGGCTCAAATCAAGATCCTCCTATCTCTGCATCCTAAGTAGCTGGGATTACAGTTTTATGCCACCATACCCAGCCCAAAACTTTATAGTAATTCTTTAAATTCAACAGGCAATGTCCTTTAAAATTGTTTCATTTTTCCCCAAAATTGTCTCAGGTATTCCTGGTATTTTGTATTTTCATTTGCTTTGCAAAATTTCCATGTCAGTTCAGAAAATAATATAAATTCCTATTTTTAGCTTATGTTTTAGAAGTTATTTTTAAATTGAATTGCATATATTTATTGGGTGCAGTGTGCACTGGGTTTCCACTGAGCACCCAATCTGTAGAAAAACCTGAGGCTAACTGACAGGTTAATATTAAATCCTCTGATGCATTAATATATCGCTCCAATTATTTAGCCTTATTCTGATCTCTCAGCAGTGCTTTCCAGGGTACATATCTTGAATATTTTCAGTAAATTTTATTATAAAATATTTCAGTCATTGTATGACATTGAAAATAGTATGTTTCACTAGTTGCAAATTCCAATTACTCATTTCAGGTACACAGAAGTATCACTTTTGCTAAACAACTTTGCAGAACTCAGCTATTAGTAGTAGTAGCTTTCAGTCAATTCCAAAAACTTCATACATAATCATGTCTAGAACATATAAAGATAGTTTTATTTGTCTATTTTGAATCTAAATTTAAGTTTTTCATTTTATTGCATTTTTCTTAGCTAGATCATTTAGTAGAATGTTGTACAGAAGTGAGATCAGATGCCTTTGACTTATTTCTAAGCATACAGGAAAACACTAAGTTTACTATAATGAAATATGACAATTGCTATGGATTTGTCATAGGTGCCTTTTATTGGTATAAGTAGTTTCAGTTACATTTGATTCCTTTCTATCTCTTGTCTACTGAGAATTTTATCAGAACTGGATGTATGAATTTTACAAATATTTTATCATTTTTTTGAGTTTATTCATATGTGTATACAATGTTTGTGTCATTTCTCCTCCCTATCCCTCACCCCCTCCCTTTCCCTCCGTCCCCACCCTCTCAACTCCTACCTCCTCACTTTGAGGCACAGACCATTCTGCCCTTATCTCTAAATTTGTTAAAGAGAGTATAAATAATAATAAGAAGGATGAAGTGTTTTTGCTAGTTGAGATAAGGATAGCTATACATGTAGATTCCTAGCATTTCTTTCATGTACATATGTGTTACATTCTAAGTTGATTCTTCTTCTCCAGTTCCTGATCCCCTTCTCCTATTGGCCTCTGTTGCTTTAAATTTTCTGCATTAGTTCCTTTGCAATAAGGACACCAAATACTATCATGGTCTTTGGGTTTTTTATGTATCCTCACACCTCCCTTGTGTGCTCTCGCCTTATCATGTGACCAACGTCCAATCCCCTTGCTGCATATACCCTTGATCTAAAGTCCACACATGAGGGAAAGCATACAATTTTTGGTCTTCTGAGCCTCACTAACCTTGCTCAGAATGATGTTCTCCAGTTCCATCCATTTACTTGCAAATGATAAAAATTCATTCATCTTCATGGCTGCATAACATTCAATTGTGTATAAACACCATAGTTTCTTGATCCATTTGTCAGTAGTGGGGAATCTTGGTTTTTACCATAACTTGAGTATTGTGAAGAGAGCTGCAATAAACATGGGTGTGCAGGTGCCTTTGGGGTAACATGTGTCGTATTGCTTTGGATATATCCCCAGGAGTGGGATTGCTGGATCATATGGCAGATCTATGTTTAGATTTTTAAAAAGCCTCTAAATTTTTTCCACAGTGGTTGCACCAGCTTGCATTCCCAACAGCAAGGTTTCCTTTTTCCCGACATCCTTGCCAACACATGTTGTTGATGATGTTTTTGATGATGGCTATTCTAATAGGGGTGAGGTGGAATCTTAGTGTGGTTTTGATTTGCATTTCCTTTGTGGCTAGAGATGGAGAACATTTTTTCATGTGTTTTTTGGCCATTTGAATTTCTTCCTTTGAAAGAGTTCTATTTAGTTCAGCTTTCCATTTCTTAATTGGTTCATTGAGTTCAGGAGAGTTTAGTTTCTTAATTCCCCTGTGTATTCTGCTTATCAGTCCTTTTTCTGATGTATAGGTAGCAAATATTTTCTCCCACTCTGTGGGTGGTCTCTTTAGTTTAGATACCATTTCTTTTGATTTTTTAGTTTTATGAAGTCCCATTTGTCCATTCTTTCTCTTAGATGGGAAGTTTTAGAAAAAATTCTCTTGGAATAGATTCTCAAAGAATTAAATTTCACAACACATTTAAAGAAAACATTGATGGTTAATCAATCTTCTTAAAACACAGTTTTTTGCTATACATTTATTAACTATTCTAATAAAAATTTTCTTGAAATACAGAATTTTAAAATGACTCTGCAGAAAGCTCTATGTTTGAGCTCCAGCATCCTGACTCCAAACTGTTCTTAAATTGACTACTGATGGCTTCTAAAACTAAATTATTCCTTTTTATCTGTAAAATTTTTTAAAAGCTTGCATTTGATTTCCACAGCAATGTATGATTTCTACAGCTTATCAATATGTGGATAGAGACAATATCTCAGCATTAATTCAAATGTTTGGCAAGCCACAGATTCTGATGATCTCTCTATGCATATGTCACAACCTGAAAATTTCTCATGAAAGTCACTCAGCTCCAAATGAAAACATTAAAAGTGTGAGTCTTCTTTCATTATATGAACTGCTATAAACAGAAATCTCTTAAACCAAAACCCCAGAGCTCCCCTTTTCTTTTTTGGCAAATTCACAACAATGAAACAAACTCTGTGGTTGGAACTCAGGGCCTCAAATTTGCTAAGAAGGTACTCTAGCAGTGTCACATTTTTACCTTTAGTCTGAAAATTATTATTAGACAAAGAGGAAACCTTTTTTTATAAAACATCATTTCAGAGTTGCTGCTGCCTTTAGGGACAGACACTTGAGTTGGTCCTTCTATTACCATTTACACAGTTAATGCTGGCCATCAGTGCCATATGGCAGTATGGGACATTAACAGTTTATTCGACTGCAGCTAAAAGGCTGAAAGCAACCTAAGCCCAGAGGCACACAATGAGTCAGTGTTTTGTCTTGTGCCTACACTGACATTTAGAAGCATATTCTGACTGAACAGCCCTTCAAGGAGTCTGTAGGCACAGACCATGCCTGTAAACTTTTACAAACCAGGAGGAGGCAAAATTATACATCTGAAATATGTGAACATAGCATTTCCTTGTATTTTACTTTTATAAAGTATAGTTTTCTGTATTTAATGCTGGAAATATGTACCTGGCATAAATAAACAGTTTAAATAAGCATTGTTCAGATGTTGCATTTTTACCACTGAAAATCTTGCAGGTGTGAATCACCTTGTGCAGTTAAAGGCTAGCAGTGGGTGATGCACAGAGTCCAGCTCAAGATGCCTTTCAGCAATGAACTGCATCTTCATTAGGTTCTTTCTGTCTTTGACTCAGTAAGCGCCTGAGGAGTGGAGTTTCTCTATGTCAAAGAAGAGTGTGTGTAAGCATTTTCTGTCTGCCTATAAAGAAACAAATATGAATTATATGAAATATGAATTATGAGCTTATAAGTCAACAAATAGTAAGCAATTACATCTTAATAGAGCCTGGTATTTGATTTATGAAGGACTATCTATGCTCTGTATATCCTCTGTTAACTGCAAAGTTTATAGATCATTACAAGTTATAATTTACCTGAGTAATACTTAAAGCAGAGCACTTGAAAGTTACCTTAATAACATACTACATAATACTATGTTCAGACTTCTAGGATCAAATTTTGTGGGAAAAAACAGTGCCCAAACTGGCCTTGGAAAGCTCAGTACAGCTTATTATTTACTTTAAATGGAATTATTCCAAAAAGGAAAAAATATTATTTAAAGTAGACTTGATAATTAATATTAACTACCAGGGTCCACTGTCCTCAAGAAGTAAAAAGTGCACCAATTAAGAAATGCCACAGCATTTTGTAAGGACAAGTCCTAAGTAACTGAGTGACAAAAAAGCATATGGAAGTTATCACTGCTTTGCCAAACACACTGCTAAAGGCTTCCAATGAAGACAATTGTTTTATCAATAAAGAGCAGCATAATTACTCATTCAATCATAGTGGTAATTTCCATTGAAATAAAATGTTTTGGTCATCTTCAAGTTACAAAATAATTAGATATCTCAGTATAAAGATAATAAATGGTAGCTGTAAATCCAAGGGTTGAAGGAGACATGTAAGAAAGGAAAAGGTTACCTCTGGCTGGTGCCTGGCATGTGGTGCTCTCTCAAACCTCAGATTCTTTGGCAGCTGTAACCACTTTTTGTCCATAGTGACCTGCTTCAGGACAGTCTTGAGGAAGCCACCAAGGTGTGCTGCCTATTGGAGGGGTCTGGGTCACAGCCAGAAGTTGCACTATCACTGTCACTCTTTTTTCTTTATTTTCTGATACACCATACAGTGTAAGTTGCACACCAGTAACCTCTGCAATTTACTGGAACATTTTTGTTCCTATGAAGATTTGAAAGAATTTTAAACTTTGTCTTCCCTGGAAAAAACAGAATACATGTTCCTAGCTTAGTCTAGAGACATTACAAAACATGATGATATCAATAATTAGTAAGGTAAAGCAAGTTTTAGGTAAAACAGAGCAATTTTGATCTGACTCAATTTAACCTAGAAAACCATCATGAATAAATAATTTGCATGGGATAGGAAAACATAAGTGGAAATTGTTTCCTGAACTGGAATTAAATGACATATGATTAATTTTTTCTTTAGATGACCCTTCTGTGCAGGTTCTCTAACTTTATTCCCCCATGTGGATTCTTTTTATTCCTTTTTGTTGCTAGGACAAAGGGCCTTATGCATGCTAAAACACATTCTCCATCACTGAGATTCTCACAATTTAATAACTGGATGGATTTTAACAATAACATGATTGTCATGAATCACGGTAGAAGAAAAGTGAGAATTCCATTATCATGAAAATTCTTACATGAGTTTGATGAAACATGATCCTGCAAGAGATATAAGATCTAGTTGAAGGAAAGTCTGTCCATTCAGTAAGCATGTCTTATTTTTCCAGGCTGTAAGGCCTTAAAACTTCCCTTTCATGTGCATTTCAATAGTATTAGCAGAAAGTACATGTCTCAACAAGCTGCATAACTGAAAATTGAGTCAAAAAAGAAAAAATAGAGGTACACTGCATGTTTGTATGATTCTGTTCAGAATCAATTAACCAAAGAGAAATTATCATAAATGAACTAAGGTTTTCTTTAATTGTTTTATTAAACATTGTGTTAAGATGATTAAAAATTAGCTTATTTTAACAAATGTACCTTGTACTAGTTTCATATCTTATTGATAATTGAAAATGGTAATAGTTGAAATCATTTGATGTCATCTAAGTTATATATGGGAAGCAGTATATACTTTAATTCAAAAATAAAATTTACTATGAAAAACTATGAACTGACATAAAACTTGGACAAATATATTATTAATTTCCTAGTACCTGACATCATCTATAAAGATGCCACAGAATATGCCTAAGTTATACTGGCAACACAGATCTGTTGCTTGAAAAGTGCCCCTCAGTACCACATGAAACATTTATTTTTGACAGGAGATCAAATAAATAATGCCAGCACCCAGCATCTCCTGCACTCCCTGCATAACTTCAACTCTGCATGATGAACACCTTGGTGCTCTCCCACAGGTGACCATGGATGATCCACTCATCTACAGTCTGCAGGTAGGGCCAAACTGGTTCCATCTAGAGAGAGAACAGAAGGAAAATCTAACAATAATATCATACATGGACACAATTCAGAGTTCCTATCACAAGATTAAGAAGAGGTTTAAACATTTCCAAAATACCTTTTAAAAAGTGATACATCTTTTTTATATTTTTTTCAAAAATTTTAAATCTTCAAAACATATTTGAAAAATTGATGTATAATTCGTCCAAATTTGGGATAACAGTATTGTTTGCCATTCATATTAGCAACCTCTGGATCATGAAAACCAGTCAGAGACACAGGCATTACCTGGGACAACCCAGGCAATGGGTCTGGCCATCATCTACACAGTACCAGTAACAAAATGCCCATAGGAAGGAGGAAATGATTTCATTCTCCCATGATTCACAGTAGCAAAAACTGCACAATTGAGAGAAACCAACCTTCTTTGCACTGAATTGTAATACTGAAATGGCAAGAAAATGGAAGCACACCTAGAATACATACCTAAAGAAACCTGGAGCTTTCTAGATTATAGTCTATTTATAAATAAGTTTGTACTTTTAGCATCTTATGATGAGTAAAAATACCTATGAAATTAAGTGTAGCATTATAAACCTTTTATCTCCATTTGTAATCTTCCTACCTTGATGTCTTGAGTGGTAGGATTGCAGACATGAGCCATTAAATCCAGTATAATCTTAACCATTTTAAGTGTATGTTCACGTATTAATCATTTTTAGTATATGTTTAGAGGAATTAAATACATTCTCAGTGTTGTGAAAAAGATCTGTGGAAGCTTTTATGATACAGCACTGAAACTCTGCACCCTGCACCCACAGAACAACTTCCTATTTCCTTCCTGTAACTCAAGAAGTTAAGGTTTATCACCTCATACCCTAAACGTGTGTTTTTATGTAGAAAAGATTTATTATAATGTCTATATAAGCCTGCTGTGTATTTTTTTTAACTTGCTTTGTCCTTTACCCATTGTTTTGGAAGGTAAATTTAAATCTCTGACTTTGTATACCATGAATTAAACATTATTCAATAAAGAATCCACCATTCACTTTACACCATTAAATTGGCTCAGAGGCCTTTCCAGCACTGTCATATTTAAGAATGGCCTTGTACAGGGTGTTGAGTAGGTAAGATGCCTGGACAACATTCTGAGGCAAGTTCTGCTACTCTGGTACTAAACACCTTGTACAGAAACTTGAACTGAGCCAAGTGAGGTGACAACTTGTACAACATTATTGCAAGAGTTTTTGTGGCATCTACAAACATCAATAATCCAAACGCAACTGTAAGGAAAAATGTGCATCCAAAATTTGATACACATGCCAACAATGCAAAGCCAGTCTCTTGAGTTATGGAAAGACATGGTCAAATGGAGGGTGGTGCATTTTAAACTCACATCACAAGCAGCTTATTTTCCTAAGGAATGAACAACCCAAGACTGTTCACCAAAATGGAAAGAAGAGTAATTCTTAAAGACACTCAACTTCACTTACAACGAAGAGTACAAATTAAATCTATACAAGTTAAAGCAAACCTCCCGTGCCACAGTCCATTGTTTTAGTGAGGGGAAGAGGAGGTAATGGTTACAAAGGAGTGGCTTAAGGAAGTTTCCAGCAAGGTAGCACAGTGACATATCCTGAACATGGAAGTGGTTGTAAGTATCTAGCATGTGATAAAATGGCAAAGATCCAAAGATACTACATATGCCCCCTTCTCAAAACAAGTAATTCTGGTGAAACCACTGTTGGATCTGTAGTGAGACATTTGGCTTGTGCCATGTCACTTTCCCAGTTTTGACCCTGTATTGTAATTATGTAAAGTTTCACACTGGGGAAAGCAATGTGATAGAAACACAGGACAACTTTATTGTAGGCTTTGCAATAGGTGAAAATAACAAGAAGTTGAAAAAATGGGGGTGGACTATATTGATTGATTACTTTATACTAGTTATGTTGGCAAACACCAAAAAGATTGATAACATACTGTTGGTAGAGTGTGAGGAAACAGGTATACATGTGGAAATGCTGACTAGAATATAAAGAGTTATCTGTACCTTCCTAAAGAGCAATGTGACTAAATCTAACAAAATTCCACATGACATCACATACTCTTTGACCTAACAATTTCATTATTAAGAATTTGCCCCATAGAAAACAGGTCACAGGTGTATAATTATTAAAATGTGTCAGTGGTTCTCACCACATCTCTGTTGTTAACAACAAAAGATGGAAACAATCTAAGTGCCTGTTAAGGAGAACTGGCTATGATATAGACCTACAGTGAAACACACAGTTTGTAACTCAATTGTTAAGAGTGTCTGTCTAGCCAGACCTAGGACACTGAGTTCAAACACCAATACCTCAATAGAACAACAACAAAGAGATATGAGAAAGTCCTTGTATCATTTTATGGCATACTTTTCAAATTTTAAATCAGAAACACATTTAAAGAGAGTAGTGCAGTGACTACCAGGTATGTCTTTATGTGCATTGCTAGTGTATGTTATGCATTTCTGGAAGTATGTACAAGAGCTAAGGACCTGGTTTGCCTCTGGGGAGGGTAACTCACTGAAAGAGGAAGAATTTTACCTGAAAATGTTCTTTATATGTGGGTTATTTAGAAATGTGAGTGGTTTAAAAATATAAATTTCAAATAACTCAAGAAAAAAAAACATGAATAAGAGTTACTCATTTGAGTTGTAGTTCCCTTCTTTCTTCCTTCCTCCCTCTCTCCTTTCCTTCCTTCCACTTGAGTCCAGGTACTCCCTTTATGCTTATTTTTACATTAACCTCCCTTTAGGTTGTTTTTCAGGTAGGGTTTTGTGGT
Source organism: Castor canadensis (assembly GCF_047511655.1). Lineage (NCBI taxonomy): Eukaryota > Metazoa > Chordata > Mammalia > Rodentia > Castoridae > Castor > Castor canadensis. The sequence continues at coordinate 81,939,918 of NC_133392.1, forward strand.
TTTGCCCAGGGCCAGCCTTATACCTTAATCTTCCCTTATGCATTACCAGGAACACCACCATGCTCAGTCTGTAATTTTTCATCTTTTATCAATGGAAAATTTCAATCACAGGAGTGGGATTGCAGGATCATATGGCAGATCTATGTTCAGATTTTTAAGAAGCCTCCAAGTTTTTTTCCAGAGTGGTTTTACTAGTTTGCTTTACCACCAGCCGTGTATGAGGGTTCCTTTTCCCCCACATCCTTGCCAATGCATATTATTCATGGTGTTTTTGATGATAGCTATTCTAACAGGAGTCAGGTGGAATCTTACTGTGGTTTTGATTTGCATTTCCTTTATGGCTAGAGATGGTCAGCATTTTTTTCATGTGTTTTTTGACCATTTGAATTGCTTCTTTTGAGAAAGTTCTATTTAGTTCAGTTGTCCATTTCTTAATTGGTTCATTGATTTGGGGAGAGTTTAGTTTCATAAGTTCCCCATATATTCTTGTTATGAGTCCTTTGTCTGATGTATAGCTTGCAAATATTTTCTCCCACTCTGTGGGTGGTCTCATTAGTTTTGAAACCATTTCTTTTGTTGTGCAGAGCTTCTTTATTTTATGAAGTCCCATTTGTCCATTCATTCTCTTAGTTGCTGGACTCCTGGGGTTCTATTGAGGAAGTCCGTCCTTATACCTATTAGTCCTGCTCTTTCCTGTATGAACTTCAGAGTTTTGGGTCTGATTTTAAGGTACTTGATCCATTTGAGTTGATACTGGTACACTGTAATAGAGATGGATCTAGTTTCAGTTTCTTACAGATGGATAACCACTTTTCCCATCAGTGTTTGTTGAAGAAGCTGTCTTTTCTTCATGGTATATTTTTGGTTCCTTCATCAAAAATAAGGTGGTTATAGTTGTGTGGATTCATATCCATGTCCTCTGTTCTGTTCCACTGGTCTTCATGTCTGTTTTTGTGCCAGTAGCATGCTGTTTTTGTGCTATTGCTTTGTAATATACTTTGAAGTCAGGTATTGTAATACCACCAGCATGGCTCTTTTTGCTGATTGTGGCCCTTGCTATTTGTGGTCTCTTCTGTTTCCAAATGAACTTAAGGGTAGATTTTTCAATCTCTGTGATAAAATTCATTGGGATATTGATGGGAATTACATTAAACATGTAGATTGCTTTTGGTAGTATAGCCATTTTAATTATGTTGATTTTTCCAATCCATAACATGTGAGATCTTTGCAATTTCTGTAGTCTTCCTCGATCTCATTCTTCAGGGGTTTGTTATTTCCCTTGTAGAGGTCATTCACATATTTTGTTAAGTTTACTCCTTGGTATTTGATTTTTTTGAGGCTACTGTAAATGGAAATGTTTCCATGTATTCCTTCTCAGTTTGTTCATTGTTGGTTTATAGAAAAGCTAGTGATTTTTGTAAGTTGATTTTGTATCCTGCCACTTTGCTACACCTGTTTATGGTGCCTAAGAGTTTTTGGGTAGAGATTTTTGGGTCTTTGATGTATAGGATCATATCATCTGAAAACAATGATATTTTGACAGTTTTTTACCTATTTGTATTCCTTTAATTTCTTCTTCTTGCCTAATTGCTCTGGTTAGAAATTCCAGTACTATATTGAAAAGGAGTAGGGATAGTGGACACCTTTTTCTTGTTCCTGATTTTATTGGAAATGGTTTCAGTTTTTCACTGTTAAATGTGATGTTGCCTGTAGGTTTGTCATATACAGTCTTTACAATGTTGTGGTACATTTCTTCTAGTCCTAGTTTTCTTAGAGCTTTTATCTTGAAGTGGTGTTGAACCTTGTCAAAGGCTTTTTCTGAATCTACTGAGATGATCAAGTGGTTTTTGTCTTTGCTTCTATTAATGTGAGGTATTACATTTATTGAGTTGCATATGTTGAACCAACACTGCGTTCCTGGAATGAAGCCAACTTGGTCATGGTGAATGATCTTTCTGATGTGTTGTTGGATTCAGTTTGCCATTATTTTATTGAGCATTTTTGCATTTATATTCATTAAGGAAATTAGCCTATACTTCTCCTTTTGGAAGGTGTCTTTTCCTGGTTTTGGGAAAAGTGTAATACTGGCTTCATAAAACAAGTTAAGCAGTGTTCTTTCCCTTTCTATTTCATGGAACAATTTAAGAGGGTTGTTATTAGTTCTTATTTAAACATCTGATAGAATTCAACAGTGAATTCATCATGTCCTGGACTTTTCTTTTTTGGGAGACTCTTAATTACTGCTTCAATTTTGTTGTGTTATGGATTTATTCAGGTGATTAATGTCCTCTTGTTTCAGTTTTGAATGGTAAGTATCTAGAAATCTGTCCATTTCTTCAAAATTTTCAAATTTATTAAAGAATAGGCTCTCACAGTAGTCTCTGATGTGTTCCTGGATTTCAGTGGTGTTTCTTGTTATCTCCCTTTTGCCTTTTTGATTTTCCTAATTTGAGTTTTTCTTTCCTAATTTTAGTCATATTTGCCAGGGTCTGTCAATTTTGTTTATTGTTTCAAAAAACTAGTTTTTTGTTTCATTAATCATTTCTATGTTATTTTTTGTTTCTGCTTTGTTGATTTCAGTCCTTATTTTAATTATTTCTCTCCTTCTGCTTGATTTGGGGTTTGCTTGTTCTTGGTTTTCTAGGAGTTTGAGCTGTACTATTAGATCATTGATTTGAGATGTTTCTGACTTTTGAATATATACACTCATGGCTATAAACTTTCCTCTTAAGACTGCCTTTGCTGTGTCCCACAGGTTCTCATAGGTCATGTTTTCATTTTCAAGAACTTCCTGGAACCTTTTAATTTCCTCTTTTATTTCATCAATGACCCATTGATTATTGAGCAATGTGTTGTTCAGCTTCCATTTGTTTGCATGTTTTTTACTGTGTTTTTTTTGTTGATTTCTAGTTTTAATGCTTTGTGATCAGATAGAATGCATGACATTATAACTATTTTCTTATATTTGCTGAGGCTTGCTTTGTGCCCAAAGATGTGATCAATTTTGGAGATGTTTCCATGAGCTGCTGAGAAGAATGTATATTCTGCAGCAGTTGAGTGAAATATTCTGTCGGCGTGGATTAGGTCCACTTGGTCTATGGTGTGATTTAGTTCTAGAATTTCTATATTGATTTTTTTGTTTGGATGACCTATCTATTGGTGATAGGGGAGTATTAAGGTCTCCCACTATCACTGTGCTGGAGTCTATATATGTTTTTATATCCTTCAGAGTACGTTTGATGAAATTGGGTACAATGACGTTGGGTGCATATAGGTTGATAATTTTTATTTCTTTTTGGTGTATTTTCTCTTTTATTAGTATAGAGTATCCTTCCTTATCACATTTGATCAATGTAAGTTTGATGTATACTTTATCCAAGATAAGTATTCCTGTCCTTGCCTGTTTATGGGGGCCATAGACTGGTAGATCATCTTCCAGCCTTTCACTCTCAGACACTGCTTGGTTCTGTCAATGAGGTGGGTCTCCTGTAGGCAGCAGCTTGTTGGATCTTCCTTTTTAATCCATTTTAACAATCAATGTCTTTGATGGGAGAATTAAGCCCTTTAATATTTAGTGTTATGATTGATAGGCATGTGGTGATCCCTGTAATTTAGTTGTCTTAATTGTTTAAGGGTTTGATAGTGTGTAACTGAATCAATGTTACTCTCTACTTTCTTGCCTTTACTTCTCCTGTTGTTTGGTACTGTCTGCCCTTTCATGGTTTTGTTTGCTTTCACTTTTTGTGTGCAGAATTCCTTAGAGAATCTTTGGTAGTGGTGGCTTTAATTTCTGCTTAACATGGAAGAGTTTTATTGCTCTATCTATTTTGAATGATAGTTTTGCTGGGTAGAGTATCCTAGGGTTGAATTTACTTTCATTTAGTGCCCAGAACACCTCACTTCATGCTCTTCTTGCTTTTAAGGTTTCTGTTGAGAAATCTGTTGTGATTCTGATGGGCTTACCTTTGTATGTTATTTGTTTTTTTCTCTCTTATAGCCTTCAATATTCTTTCTCTATACTCTCTGTTTGTTGTTTTGATGATAATATGTCATGGGGTAGTTCTATTTTTGTAAAGTGTGTTTGGTGTCCTGGATGCTTCCTGTACCTGAATGTTCATAGTTTCCTGTAGATTTGGGAAATTTTCTGATATTATTTTGTTGAATTTATTACACATTATTTTTCTTGCACCTCTTCTCTATCTTCAATGCCTATGATTTTCAGGTGTGGTCTTTTGATGGAGTTGGTGAATTCTTGCATATTCCTTTCAAAGGTCTTGAGTTGCCTGACTAGTCATTCTTCAGTTTTTCCTTTAAATACCATTTCATCTTTGAGTTCTGAGATTTTGTCCTCTGTTTGTTCTAGTCTGCTGGAGTGCCCTTCCATTTCATTTTGTATTTTTGTTTCATTCTTTTTTCTCAGGTTTTTCCATATCATGAATCACTTCCTCTTTAATATTGTCAATTTTCACCCTGAGTTCATTTATATCTCTTTTTTTTGTGTTCTTTGTTTCACTTTGGTGTTTATATAGGGCTTCTATGGTTTATTTTATTTGCTCTTGTGCTTTCTCATATTCTTTATTTTTGTTGTCTTGGAATTTCTTGAGTGCCTCCTGTACATTTTGATTGACCATATTGAGTATCATCTCTATAAAATTCTCATTGATTACTTACAGGATATCTTCTTTCAGAGTGTTCTGGTGGGTTTCGTTGTGTTTCTTCGTATAGTTTCTCTTTGTTTTGTTGGAGTCTGAATCTGGCTATCCATTTTCTTCATTTTCCTCTGGTTCTTGTACTACTTTGTTATTGGGAGGAAAATGGTTTCCATCCCCTTTTCATCTTCCCATTATTCCACTTGGTGCTGTTACTGTCCCTGAACTGTGTGTAATTTAGTATCACCTACCATGTAATAGTAAAAATAATTTTGTGTAGAATGGAAGATTAAGAGGCAAAAGAGAGCAAAAAAGAAAAGAAAAAAATAGAGAAACAAATAAATTAACAGGGACAGATAGTGAACTTATCAACAGTGAACTTAACAAGCATTAGAAAGAGAAAAAAGAAAAAAGAAGAGAGAAAAAAAAAAGAAATTCCAGGTTCAGATGCAAAAAAGTCATAGTCTTAATAATTCTGGTGTTACTCCTTCAGTATCCAATCCTGGTGTTGGTATTTGAATATCAGCTCTGTCATTGTCTCACCAAAAGAAAAAAGAAAAAAGGTAATAATAATAGTAATAATAAACAGAAAAAAATAATTTAAAAAATTGAAAAGATATATGAAACTATAAAAGAATAAAAATTTCAGGTGCAGAAACCATGACGTTTCAGTCTTAGTTGTCAGGGTGTTGCTCCTTCAGCATCCAGCCCTTGTATTGGTATTTAAGTAGTAGCCCTGTCATTATCTCACCAGGTGGTTTGGTCAGGAGAGAGCTTTGTGAACCACTCTCTGCCAGTCAGCTGCTGAAGACTTTATTGAAGTTTGCTGGGGGAAGACTTAACAAGCCCATACTCCCACAGGCTTTGTTTATTTAGAGTTCTCAGGGGAGCCTGCCCCTCCCCTCTCCTCAGGTTGAGAGTCCTACAAGCCAGCTACAGTCATGGGCTTCATTTCAAAGTTTGTGCTGGGAACTGCACTTCCCCAATTCTCCAGGAGAGCATCCTGCATGTCAGCCACTGTTGCAAAGTTTGTTCATTCAAAGTTTGCTGGGGGGAGCTGCCAAACCCACATTCTCTGGCAGGTTTTGTTTGTTTAGAGTTCATGGTGATGTTTCTTTTTAATGTGTTGTTGAATTGAGTTGGCGGTATTATGTTGAGGATTTTTGCATCTGTTTTCATCAGGGATATCGCAGTATAACTATCTTTTTTTGATGCATCTTTATCTGGTTTTAGTTTTACGTAATACTGGTGTCATAGAATGAATTTGGTAGTATTCTTTCCCTTTGTATTTTTTGGAATACTTTGAGGAACATTGTTGTTTTCATATTCAGCAGTTAAACTATCTGGACCTAGGCTATTCTTTGTTGGGAGGTTCTTTATAACTGTTTCAATCTCATTGCTTGTTATAGATCTATTGAAGTTGTATGTCCTGTTGGTTCAAATTTGGTGGGTCCTACATGGTGAGAAATTTACCAATTTCTTCATGGCTTGATAGTTTGCTAGAAAATAGGTTTTCAAAATATTCACACAACATTCTTGTATCAATTTCTTTTTTTTTAAATTTTGTTATTCATATATGCATACAAGGCTTGGATCATTTCTCCCCCCTGCCCCCACCCCCTCCCTTACCACCCACTCCGCCCCCTCCCTCTCTCCCCCCACAACCTCAATACCCAGCAGAAACTATTTTGCCCTTACTTCTAATTTTGTTGGAGAGAGAGTATAAGCAATAATAGGAAGGAACAAGTGTTTTTGCTGGTTGAGATAAGGATAGCTATACAAGGCATTGACTCACATTGATTTCCTGTGCGTGTGTGTTACCTTCCAGGTTAATTCTTTTTGATCTCACCATTTCTCTAGTTCCTGGTCCCCTTTTCCTATTGGCCTCAGTTGGTTTTAAGGTATCTGCTTTAGTTTATCTGCATTAAGGGCAACAAATGCTAGCTACTTTTATAGGTGTCTTACCTATCCTCACCCCTCTCTTGTGTGCTCTCGCTTTTATCATGTGCTCAAAGTCCAATCCAATTGTTGTGTTTGCCCTTGACCTAATGTCCACATATGAGGGAGAACATATGATTTTTGGTCTTTTGAGCCAGGCTAACCTCACTCAGAATGATGTTCTCCAATTCCATCCATTTACCAGCGAATGTTAACATTTCGTTATTCTTCATGGCTGCATAAAATTCCATTGTGTATAGATACCACATTTTCTTAATCCATTCGAAGTGCTGGGGCATCTTGGCTGTTTCCATAACTTGGCTATTGTGAATAGTGCCACAATAAACATGGGTGTGCAGGTGCCTCTGGAGTAACCTGTGTCACAGTCTTTTGGGTATATCCCCAAGAGTGGTATTGCTGGATCAAATGGTAGATCGATGTCTAGCTTTTTAGTAGCCTCCAAATTTTTTTCCAGAGTGGATGTACTAGTTTACATTCGCACCAACAGTGTAAGAGGGTTCCTTTTTCCCCACATCCTCGCCAACACCTGTTGTTGGTGGTGTTGCTGATGATGGCTATTCTAACAGGGGTAAGGTAGAATCTTAGTGTGGTTTTAATTTGCATTTCCTTTATTGCTAGAGATGGTGAGCATTTTTTCATGTGTTTTTTGGCCATTTGAATTTCTTCTTTTGAGAAAGTTCTGTTTAGTTCACTTGCCCATTTTTTTATTGGTTCATTAGTTTTGGGAGAATTTAGTTTTTTAAGTTCCCTATATATTCTGGTTATCAGTTCTTTGTCTGATGTGTAGCTGGCAAATATTTTCTCCCACTCTGTGGGTGTTCTCTTCAGTTTAGAGACCATTTCTTTTGATGAACAGAAGCTTTTTAGTTTTATGAGGTCCCATTTATCTATGCTATCTCTTAGTTGCCGTGCTGCTGGGGTTTCATTGAGAAAGTTCTTACCTATACCTACTAATTCCAGAGTATTTCCTACTCTTTCCAGTATCAACTTTAGAGTTTTTGGTCTGATATTAAGATCCTTGATCCATTTTGAGTTAGTATTGGTATAGGGTGATATACATGGATCTAGTTTCAGTTTTTTGCAGACTGCTAACCAGTTTTCCCAGCAGTTTTTTTGAAGAGGCTGCTATTTCTCCATCGTATATTTTTAGCTCCTTTGTCAAAGACAAGTTGGTTATAGTTGTGTGGCTTCATATCTGGGTCCTCTATTCTGTTCCACTGGTCTCCATTTCTGCTTTTGTGCCAGTACCATGCTGTTTTTATCATTATTGCTTTGTAATATAGTTTGAAGTCAGGTATTGTGATACCTCCAGCATTGTTCTTTTGACTGAGTATTGCCTTGGGTGTTCGTGGCTTCCTGTGTTTCCATATAAATTTCACAGTAGATTTTTCAATCTCTTTAATGAATGTCATTGGAATTTTGATGGGAATTGCATTAAACATGTAGATTACTTTAGGGAGTATCGACATTTTTACTATGTTGATTCTACCAATCCATGAGCATGGGAGATCTCTCCACTTTCTATAGTCTTCCTCAATCTCTTTCTTCAGAAGTGTATAGTTTTCCTTGTAGAGGTCTTTGAAATCTTTTGTTAGGTTTACACCTAGGTATTTGATATTTTTTGAGGCTACTGTAAATGGAATTATTTTCATGTATTCTTTTTCAGTTTGCTCATTATTAGTGTATAGAAATGCTAATGATTTTTCTATGTTGATTTTATATCCTGCTACCTTGCTATAGCTATTGATGATGTCTTGAAGCTTCTGAGTAGAGTTTTTTGGGTCTTTAAGGTATAGGATCATGTCGTCTGCAAATAGGGATATTTTGACAGTTTCTTTACCTATTTGTATTCCTTTTATTCCTTCTTCTTGCCTAATTGCTCTGGCTAGGAATTCCAGTACTATGTTGAATAGGAGTGGAGATAGTGGGCATCCTTGTCTGGTTCCTGATTTTAGAGGGAATGGTTTCAGTTTTTCTCCATTAAGTATAATGCTGGCTGTAGGTTTGTCATATATAGCTTTTATAATGTTGAGGAACTTTCCTTCTATTCCTAGTTTTCTTAGAGCTTTTATCATGAAATGCTGTTGGATCTTATCAAAGGCTTTTTCTGCATCTATTGAGATGATCAAGTGGTTTTTGTCTTTGCTTCTGTTAATGTGGTATATTACGTTTATTGATTTTCGTATGTTGAACCACCCCTGCATCCCTGGGATGAAGCCTACTTGGTCGTGGTGAATAATCTTTTTGATGTGTTGCTGAATTCTGTTTGCCATTATTTTGTTGAGTATTTTTGCATCAATGTTCATTGAGGAGATTGGCCTATAGTTCTCCTTTCTGGAGGTGTCTTTGCCTGGTTTTGGGATAAGTGTAATACTGGCTTCATAAAATGTGTTAGGCAGTTTTCCTTCCCTTTCTATTTCATGGAACTGTTTAAGGAGGGTTGATATCAGATCTTTAAAGGTATGATAGAATTCAACAGAGAATCCATCAGGTCCTGGACTTTTCTTTTTGGGGAGACTTTTGATTGCTGCTTCAATTTCATTTTGTGTTATAGATCTATTCAGGTGATTAATTTCCTCATAGTTCAGTTTTGGATGATCATATGTATCTAGAAATCTCTCCATGTCTTTAAGATTTTCAAATTTATTTGAATATAGGTTCTCAAAGTAGTCTCTGATGATTTCCTGGACTTCCATGGTGTTTGTTGTTATCTCCCCTTTTGCATTCCTGATTCTACTAATTTGGGTTTTTTCTCTCCTTATTTTAGTCAGGTTTGCCAGGGGTCTATCAATCTTGTTTATTTTTTCAAAGAACCAACTTTTTGTTTCATTAATTCTTTGTATGATTTTTTTGTTTTCTATTTCATTGATTTCAGCTCTTATTTTTATTATTTCTCTCCTTCTATTTGTTTTGGGATTTGCTTGTTCTTGTTTTTCTAGGAGTTTGAGATGTATCATTAGGTGATTGACTTGGGATCTTTCAATCTTTTTAATACATGCACTCATGGCTATAAACTTTCCTCTCGGGACTGCTGTTGCTATGTCCCACAGGTTCAGATAGGTTGTGTTTTCATTTTCATTGACTTCCAGGAACTTTTTAATTTCCTCTTTTATTTCATCAATGATCCATTGTTCACTAAGTAATGAATTCTTTAGTTTCCAGCTGTTTACATGTTTTTTGTCTTTACCTTTGTTGTTGAGTTCTACTTTTACTGCATTGTGATCAGATAGTATGCACGGTATAATTTCTATTTTGTTATGTTTGCTGAGGCTTGCTTTGTGCCCTAGGATATGATCTAATTTGGAGAAGGTTCCATGGGCTGCTGAGAAGAATGTGTATTGTGTAGAAGTTGGATGAAATGTTCTGTAGACATCAAATAGGTCCATTTGATCTATTGTATATTGGATTTCTTTATTGATTTTTTGTTTGGATTTCTTTATTGATTTTTTTTTGGATGACCTATCTATTGATGATAATAGGGTGTTAAAGTCCCCACAACCACTGTATTGGAGTTAATATATGCTTTTAGGTCTTTAAGGGTATGTTTGATGAAATTGGGTGCATTGATATTGGGTGGATACAGGTTGATGATTATTATTTCCTTTTGGTCTATTTCCCCTTTTATTAGTATGGAATGTCCTTCTTTATCTCATTTGATCAAGATAGGTTTGAATTCTACTTTGTCAGAAATAAGTATTGCTGCCTGTTTTCGGGGGCCATTCACCACAACCAAGTAGGCTTCATCCGAGACATCATCAATAGCTATAGAAGGTAGCAGGATATAAAATCAACATAGAAAAATCATTAGCATTTGTATACACTAACAATGAGCAAACTGAAAAAGAATGTATGAAAACAATTCCATTTCCAATAGCCTAAAAAAAAATCAAATACCTAGTTGTAAACCTAACAAAAGATGTGAATGACCTCTGCAAGGAAAACTATAAACTTCTGAAGAAAGAGATTGAGGAAGACTATAGGAAGTAGAGAGATTTCCCATGCTCATGGATTGGTAGAATCAACATAGTAAAGATATCTATACTCCCAAAAGTAATCTACATGTTTAATGAAATTCCCATCAAAATTCCAATGACATTCATTAAAGAGATTGAAAAATCTACTGTTAAATTTATATGGAAACACAAGAGGCCACGAATAGCCAAGGCAATACTCAGTCAAAAGAACAATACTGGAGGTATCACAATACCTGACTTCAAACTATATTACAAAGCAATAATGATAAAAACAGCATGGTACTGGCACAAAAACAGACATGAAGACTGGTGAAACAGAATAGAGAACCCAGATGTGAATTGACACAACTATAATCAACTTATCTTTGACAAAGGAGCTAAAAATATATGATGGAGAAATAGCAGCCTCTTCAACAAAAACTGCTGGGAAAACTGGTTAGCAGTCTGCAAAAAACTGAAACTAGATCCATGTATATCACCCTATACCAATACTAACTCAAAATGGATCAAGGATCTTAATATCAGACCACAAACTCTAAAGTTGATACAGGAAAGAGTAGGAAATACTCTGGAGTTAGTAGGTATAGGTAAGAACTTTCTCAATGAAACCCCAGCAGCACAGCAACTAAGAGATAGCACAGATAAATGGGACTTCATAAAACTAAAAAGCTTCTATTCATCAAAAGAAATGGTTTCTAAAGTGAAGAGAACACCCACAGAGTGGGAGAAAATATTTGCCAGCTACACATCAGACAAAGGACTGATAACCAGAATATATAGGGAACTTAAAAAACTAAATTCTCCCAAAACTAATGAACCAATAAAAAAATGGGCAAGTGAACTAAACAGAACTTTCTCAAAAGAAGAAATTCAAATGGCCAAAAAGCACATTAAAAAATGCTCACCATCTCTAGCAATAAAGGAAATGCAAATTAAAACCACACTAAGATTCTACCTCACCCCTGTTAGAATAGCCATCATCAGCAACACCACCAACAACAGGTGTTGGCGAGGATGTGGGGAAAAAGGAACACTCTATTAATGTGGTTTATTACGTTAATTGTTTTTCATATGTTGAACCACCCCTGCATCACTGGGATGAAGCCTACTTGGTCATGGTGAATAATCTTTTTAGTGTGTTGTTGAATTCGGTTTGCCATTATTTTGTTGAGGATTTTTGCGTCAATGTTCATTGAGGAGATTGGCCTATAGTTCTCCTTTCTGGAGGTGTCTTTGCCTGGTTTTGGGATAAGTGTAATAATGGCCTCATAAAATGTGTTTGGCAGTTTTCCTTCCCTTTCTATTTCGTGGAGAAGTTTAAGGAGGGTTGGTATCAGTTCTTCTTTGAAATTCTGATAGAATTCAGCAGAGAATCCATCAGGTCCTGGACTTTTCTTTTTGGGGAGACTCTTGATTGCTGCTTCAATTTCATTTTGTGTTATAGATCTATTCAGGTGATTAATTTCCTCTTGGTTCAGTTTTGGATGCTCATATGTATCTAGAAATCTGTCCATTTCTTTAAGATTTTCAAATTTATTTGAATACAGGTTCTCAAAGTAGTCTCTGATGATTTCCTGGACTTCCATGGTGTTTGTTGTTATCTCCCCTTTTGCATTCCTGATTGTACTAATTTGGGTTTTTTCTCTCCTCATTTTAGTCAGGTTTGCCAGGGGTCTGTCGATCTTGTTTATTTTTTCAAAGAACCAACTTTTTGTTTCATTAATTCTTTGTATGTTTTTTTTGTTTTCTATTTCATTGATTTCAGCTCTTATTTTTATTATTTCTCTCCTTCTATTTGTTTTGGGATTTGCTTGTTCTTGTTTTTCTAGGAGTTTGAGATGTATCATTAGGTCATTGATTTGGGATCTTTCAATCTTTTTAATACATGCACTCATGGCTATAAACTTTCCTCTCGGGACTGCTGTTGCTATGTCCCACAGGTTCAGATAGGTTGTGTTTTCATTTTCATTGACTTCCAGGAACTTTTTAATTTCCTCTTTTATTTCATCAATGATCCATTGTTCACTAAGTAATGAGTTCTTTAGTTTCCAGCTGTTTACATGTTTTTTGTCTTTACCTTTGTTGTTGAGTTCTACTTTTACTGCATTGTGATCAGATAGTATGCACGGTATAATTTCTATTTTCTTTTATTTGCTGAGACTTGCTTTGTGCCCTAGGATATGATCTATTTTGGAGATGGTTCCATGGGCTGCTGAGAAGAATGTATATTGTGTAGAAGTTGGATGAAATGTTCTGTAGACATCAAATAAGTCCATTTGATCTATTGCATATTTTAGATCTTGGATTTCTTTATTGATTTTTTGTTTGGATGACCTATCTATTGATGATAATGGGGTGTTAAAGTCTCCCACAACCACTGTGTTGGTGTTTATATATGCTTTTAGGTCTTTCAGGGTATGTTTGATGAAACTGGGTGTGTTGACATTGGGTACATACAGGTTGATAATTATTATTTACTTTTGGTCTATTTCCCCTTTTATTAGTACAGAATGTCCTTCTTTATCTCGTTTGATCAATGTAGGTTTGAAGTCTACTTTGTCAGAGATAAGTATTGCTACTCCTGCCTGTTTTTGGGGGCCATTGGCTTCGTAAATCTTCTTCCAGCCTTTCATCCTTAGCCTATGCTTATTTCTGTCGGTGAGATGGGTCTCCTGTAAGCAACAAATTGTTGGATCTTCCTTTTTAATCCATTTCATTAAGTGGTGCCCTTTGATGGGTGAATTAAGTCTGTTAACATTAAGCGTTAGTACTGATAGGTATGTGGTGATTCCTGTCATTTAGTTGTCCTAGTTGTTTGAAGGTTTGATTGTGTGTATCTAAGTTGAGGTTACTCTCTACTTTCTTGCTTTTTCTTTTCCTGTGGTTTGGTGCTGCCTGTCTTTTCATGGTTAAGTTGCATTTCACTTTCTGTGTGCAGAATCCCTTGAAGAATCCTTTGTAGTGGTGGCTTTGTGGTCACATATTCTTTTAGTTTCTGCTTATCATGGAAGACTTTTATTGCTCCATCTATTTTGAATGATAGTTTTGCTGGGTAGAGTATCCTGTTGTTGAAGTTATTTTCATTCAGTGCCTGGAAGATCTCACCCCATGCTCTTCTTGCTTTTAATATTTCTGTTAAGAAGTCTGCTGTGATTTTGATGGGTTTACCTTTGTATGTTACTTGTTTTTTCTCTCTTACAGCCTTCAATATTCTTTCCTTATTTTCTGAACTTGTTGTTTTAATGATGATATGTCATGGGGTAGTTCTATTTTCATCTGGTCTGTTTGGTGTCCTGGAGGCCTCTTGCATTTGTATGGGAATATCTTTCTCTAGATTTGGGAAATTTTCCGTTATTATTTTGTTAAATATATTACGCATTCCCTTCACTTGGACCTCTTCTCCTTCTTCAATGCCCATGATTCTCAAGTTTGGTCTTTTGATGGAGTTGGTGAGTTCTTGCATTTTCTTTGCACAGGTCTTGCATTGTTTAATTAATAATTCTTTGGTTTTTCCTTTAATTACCATTTCGTCTTCAAGTTCTGAGATTCTGTCTTCTGTTTGTTCTATTCTGGTGGATTGGCCTTCCATTTTGTTTTGCAGTTCTGTTTTGTTCTTTTTTCTGAGGTTTTCCATATCTTGGGTGTTTTCCTCTTTTATGTTGTCTATTTTTGTCCTGAGTTCATTTATCTATTTATTCATCGTGTTCTCTCTTTCACTTTGGTGTTTATACAGTGCTTCTATGGTTTCCTTTATTTCTTCTTTTGTTTTTTCAAATTCTCTATTTTTGTTGTCTTGGAATTTCTTGAGTGTCTCCTGTACATTTTGGTTGACCCTATCTAGTATCATTTCTATAAAATTCTCATTGAGTACCTGTAGTATGTCTTCTTTTAAATTATTCTTGTGGGCTTCATTGGGTCCTTTGGCATAGTTTATCTTCATTTTGTTGGTGTCTGGATCTGAGTACCTGTTTTCTTCATTCCCCTCTGGTTCCTGTACTAATTTTTTGCTGTGGGGAAACTGGTTTCACTGTTTTTTCTGTCTTCCCGTCATTGTCTTTGGTGTTGTTACTGTCCCTGTACTGTGTGCAACTAAGTATTTTCTAGCTTGTAATAATAACAATGGTAATATTTAGAATGGAAGGATGAGCTGAGATGGAAAGCAAAAAGTTAAAGAAATGGGAAAAACAAATACACAGACTGGAGGGAGAAAACAGAACAAGGTGTCAGACAAGAAGATTTCAAAGGTATAAAAAGGGAGCTTTAGTGTACTAATCGACAGTAAGCTGAACAGACATTAGAGAGACAGAGAAAGGATTGAAAATCACAAATAAAAAAAAGGTAAGAATAAAAATAAAAAATAAGTAAATGAGAGAAAAATCTATTTATAAAAATGTATTAAAATAAAATGAAAAAATAGAAAATTTTAAAAAACAAAAAAACCTCCAAGTTCAAATGCAGTGAAGTCACAGTCTTCAATCCTGGAGATGGTGCCTCAGATGTTGTTCTGTAGTTGTCTCATCGAAGGGGACACATAAAGAAGAACAAAACTACACACACATGCACATGTGTCCCAAGTTCAAATGCAATACAGTTTCAGTAAGTTTTTCAGCTTGTAGGTGTAATTCAGTTGTTCTCTCATCAAAGGTAGGGAGACAAAGAGAAAAAAAAAGAGTCTGGAGACAGTTCTGAGTATGGTTTCTGCAACTGTGGCTTGCCTGCCCACTGTTGTCAGCCTTCTGTTGCTGGAGGCGTTGTTTATGCAGAATTCTGGGGTGAGCTTAGCGCTCACCTGGACCCACAGGCTTTGTTGCTCAGATTTCTCCTGTGCGTGAGCCTCTGCTACAAGCTTTCCCCTTTCCAAGCACTGGGAAAGGTGACACTGCACCTACGTTCTCAGGCCTGCATGTTTATTTACAGTTCATGTGGGAGGTGGGTCTTTCCCCCTCTCCTGTGCAGTTCACCTCCCACTGCCACTTTCACAAGCTTTCCTGCTCCTGATTACTGGGTGGTGCTGCTGCTCCTGCCAGCCACCATGTTTGTTTTCAGCTCATGTGGGAAGTGGGTCTTCCCTCCTCTCCTGTGGAGTTTTCCTCCCTCTGCCACTCTTACCAGCTTCCCCACTCCTGGTTGCTGGGCGTGCACCCCCGCTCCTGCCAGAGGCTCTCCGGCCCTCCCTGCTTGTTTATTTATAGTTTATTTACAGTCCCGGGAAGGATTCTCTTCCCCCAATCTTTGGTGCTCAGAGTGCCCCACCCTCTTTCCTGCATGTCTTATTTGTTCTTATTGCTTATTACTCAGTTTCTCTTTTCCTGGTGGAGGTCCGTATGTCCAGGGGACTATGCTGCTCTGGCCCAGGCTTGTCTGTGGGAGTACCATGGTACCATGAAGCTCACCTGGTCCGTGTCTTCCCAAGCCATCTGGGTGCCGGTTACTGGCAGCCCGGGGGCCCTCCTCATTTCTCTGTTTAATGTGAGGTGGAGATTCTCTGCACTGGCTGGAGGTGTGGAGGGGTCAAAGTTATGCCTTTTCTCAGTGATTATGCCTGCAAAGTGTGTCTCTGGTGTCACTCCAAGATTTCACTATAGGAGGCTTGCTTTCTGCTTCCTCCCTCTAGCCACCATCTTGGAATTCTCCTTGTATCAATTTCTGAATTTCATTGGTTGGCATGGTAATATTTTCTTTTTCATCTCTAATTTTATTAATTTGGGCCTTCTGCTTTCTTTGGTTAGTTTGGCTAAAGGTTTGATTTTTTTAAAAAATATTTTCAAAGAACCAAGTTTTTGTTTCTTTGATTCATTGTATGGTACTTTTGTTTTCCATTTTATTAATTTCTGCCATAATTTTTATAATTTCTTCGTATCTTCCACTTTTGGGTTTGGCTTCTTCTTGTTTTTCTGAGTTTGAGATATATGATCAGGTTGTTTAAGATCTCACAGGCTTTGTGATATAGATGCTCATAATTTTAAACATCCCTCTTAAGACTGCCTTTGCTATGTCCCACAGGTTCTGATAAGTTGTGTTTTCATTTTCATTTGAATCTAGGAATTTCATACTTTGTATACATGTATATAAATGGAAAAGTGAGACATGTTGAAACTATTCTAGGAATGGGGCAATGTGGGAAAAAGAATGATGGAAGGGGTGAATTCAGTTATATATTTCATATATTCTAAGATCTTTTGTAAATGCCACAATGTACCCCATCAGAACAATAAAAAAGTTATTCCTCAATGACCAACTGATCTTCCAAAAGTGTGATGTTCTATCTTCATGGGTTTGAATGACTTTTGTAGTTTTTCTTGACATTTATTTCTAATTTTATCCCATTGTGGTCTGTTAGGATTCAAGGGATTATTGTGTTTTTTGTTGTACTTGAGATTTGCTTTATAACCTAGGATGTGATCTATTTGGGGGAACATTCTTTGTGCTGCTCAGAAAAATGTGTAGTCTGCTGCTATAGTATAAATACCCTATAGATGTCTTTATGTCCAGTTCATCCATGGCATTGTTTAGTACTAGGGTATTTGGTTTTTTTGTCTAGATATGCTGTCTGTTGATGAGAGGGATGTGTTGAGATTTCCCACTACTGATGTAACTGGACTATCTTTTCCTTCATGCTTAGATGTTTAATGAACTTAGGTGAACTAACATTTGGTGTATATGAATTTAGAATCATTTTATTTTCTTGCTGTATTTTTCCCTTTATTCATATATAAATTTCCTTATCTCTTCTGACTGATACTTGCTTAAAATCTTATTTCTCTAATATGAGAATAGCCTTTCTGCTTGCTTGCTTTCGAGTTCAACATGCCTGACATATCTTTTTCCTATCTTTCCTTTTAGTTTTGGGTGTCTTTGGTTTTGAGGTGTTACTTTGAGAGTTTTTTATTGATATCTACATTTCTATTGGTTTTCTTTTCCAGATTGAGTCTAGGGCGTTTACTGTTTTGCCATTCTTCATCTTCAGGTCTTGCTGGATTACTTTCCTAACTTTCATTTGTTCACCAATTCACTTTTTGGCTTTCCTAGCTTCTTATTTTTGTGATTGTTTTTCTTCCTCTTCTGTGTGAAATATTCCATTAAGTATCTTCTCTAATGTTGGCTTGGTTAACATGAAATCTATTAGCTTATCCTTATGATATCATGTTTTTAATACTCTGTCAATATTGAATGATAGCTTAGCTGGATATAGTATTCTTGGTTGGTGATTATTTCTCACAGCTTGAATTATATTGCTCCATGCTTTCCTGGCAATTAAGCTTTGTCCTAAGGGGTCTGAGGTGATTCTTGTGTGATTACCTCTGTATATAAGCTGGGATTTTGATCTTTCAGCTTTCAGTATCCTTTCTTTTTTCTCTACCTTGTCATTTTAATTGATATGATGTAGCATTCTTTTCTGATCATGTCAATTCGAAGTTTGAAATGCCTCCTGTTCATGGGTGTCTATATCATTACATAGACTTGGGAAACTTTCTTCTATGAGTGTGTTGAATATTACTTTCATTTGTGTTTCAGCTCTTTCTCCCTTTTGTTCATTTCCCAGAGTTCTTACATTTTGTGATCTGAGTATACATTTTTTTCTTTGTGATTGACAGAGTACAATATCTCATCAACCTTGTCCTCCATCCCAGATTTTTTCTTTTCCTTGATCATGTGTGTTGATATTACTATCTTCAGTGTTTTTGAGTTTTATTTCTACATTTTTTCATAATTTCTATTTCCTAAGTGAATTTCTCATCTATGTTGTTGACTTTCTTGTCTAAGTCCTGAATGATTCCTTACTGCACTTATTCCTTTATTTGAATCTTCTTTGATGTCATGGATCAATTTTGACCATATGCTTCTGAATTCTGTATCAGACCATTCAGTTAATTCATTATCTTTGGAATCCATTTATGCATCTGTTGGGCTAAGTTTCTTTTTTACTTTCTCCTCTATGTGGAGAACGTTCTGCAATAACAAGGTCAAAGATTCAGTAATAAACCAAATATTTAAATAAGAAACAGTTGGAACAATTACACCTCCCAAGTAAGGTTGTATGGGAATAAATATCTGGTTCCTAGGATGAAATTCTGGGAGCTTAACACTGGCTTTACAGTATAAGAAGTAGAAATTGAGTAGAATAAGGGATAAGGGTTTGATAGTGAGGGGAGTAGGATGATTGATAGACGGGGAGCTAGGTTTAAGAGATAAGTGGAAGAGAAAGCATACAGAGAAATAGAGCATAATTTGGGAAATGAGAAAAAATGTGAACAGATTGCAAATTAAGAAACCAATTTTTTAACAGGAAAGCAACTTCAAAGAAAAAAATTTGTATTTTTTATTGAAGTGTTGGTACTTGGCTATGCTTTGTCCAAGTTAGTGTTCACTTGTTAGGGAACAGTTTCAGAGTTGTGGTGTTGTATCTCTGGAGGTTTTTGGCTTACCAGACCAATTTTTCCAAGAAAAATTTTAAAAGAGTTTCTACTAATATGTGATAATTATACAGGAAGTTTCATTTCCATATGTATATATATATTATAACCATTTTGGTTCATTCTCTCCATTATTCTTCCTCTTCCCCCATTGTCCTCTTGAACTGACTTCAATAGCATTCAGTATTCCATATGTATGCATGCATAGGAAACACCTACTGTAGTTTATCAGCTGGACCTGTTGATTGGACCCAGAAAAGATGGGGGAACTATCAAGTTGTGTTCAACAGCCACATTATTGAAGATCACTTCTGCTTTTTATAAGCTCTTTTTTCACAGAGAGCATTTGGTCAGAAAAAGCCTGCCAAGAATTACATGTCAAAGTTACATTAGTACATGGAAGCACAGTTAAAATTAACTCTATTTTTGTTATGTCTCTTTCAAAACAGGAACAGAGAAGCAGGAGATGCACATGGGGAGCATAACTTTTTAATTTACATCTGAAGGACACAAAACCATCTGGGGAACCTTGAGCATTGTTGTTTATGTGGACATCTGGTCGTGAGACCTTTTTCTCAGTTCCTTGGAGTTTTCTCACAAGGCCAGATACAAAATCACACAGGCAAGGTCCCTCTGCTGGCTCCGAAAATTCCCCCTTTTTTATTTTTAAATGTAGCAATCCCAGTGTGGTCATAGCTTCAGAAGTTTTGTAAGATTTTAATTGTTGTTAGAGACAGGAGTATCCTATATAACAAAATGACAAGAAAAAAACAGTAAAAGTAATGCTGGCTCCTAATAAACTATGTATAATGCTTTGAAGCCAAGACCTAGGATCCATACCTTGTAAAGCATTTGCAATACATTTGGCCAAGCCTTTATAAGAAATGCCAGGCAGGAGAGATCCATAATGGTGACCAGGACACAGCCAGAGACCTCCTGACCTCCATGATCCAAGGACTTTGCTGAGAGGCTGGAGACACACTTGGCTGAGGTAAAGCACAAGAGAGATCTGAAACATCAGCACTCTGAACCCCTAGCTTTTGGAAGGAGTCTCCATCCCAAATACACTAAAGGAATAGCCTGTGCTGCATGCCAAGACCCACACCATAGGCCCACAAAGCCACTGCTCCACATGCTGTGGGACTCTGATCTTCTGGCCCTGCTCCTTAGCCCCACCAGGGCTGTGCTACCCCAAACTTCCACCCCTCAGACCCATGCAATCACTGCCAGACCAAGCCCTTAAGGCCTGCCATACTGGGGATCCAGAGTCACTCACGATCTCTGCCAGGCCACACCCTCAGGTCTGTGCAGGCCTGAATGACCTCAGCTCTGCTGGACCACAAGCCCCAAGGCCTGCCATGCTGGCAATCCACACACACATGATCTCTGTTCCACTGGACCATACCCCCCAGGTTTGCAGAGCCCTGCACTGATATCCATGCCATCAGGTCATGCCCTCATGCCTGCACAGTTCTGCACAACTTCTACTCTGCTGGGCCACACACCCAAGGCCTTCCCAGGCCTCCAAGGTCTCTGCTGGGCCACGCCCCTAATGCCTGCACAGGCTTGCACAATCTCCACTGGGAATGTACCCTTAAAGCCTGCCAAGCTGGCAATCCACAGACACGCAGGATCTCCACTCTTCTGACCCACCCCCTTCAGGCATGCCAGGCCAATGCTCCAAAGTTCCACAAGTTTGCTTCAAAAGGCTTCCAAAACAATAACAGAAAATTTCCTAAATCTACAGAAAACTATGCCCATTCAGTAATGGGAAGCCTCCAGAACACCCAAAAGACCTGACCAAAATAGAACTACCACACGACATATTATCATTAAAACAACATGAGTGCACATATTATAAGGACAGAAAGATCTCAACTCAATGACCTAACACTACAGCTCAAACTCCTAGAAAAACAAGAACAAGAAAATCCCAAAACAAGCACAAGGAAAAAAAATAATTAAGATAAGGACTCAAATCAAGGAAATAGAAACAAACAAAAAAATACACAGAATCAATGAAACAAAAAGCTGGTTCTTTGAAAACATAAATAAAATTGACAGATCCCTGTCATACCTGATTAAAGTGAGGAGAGAAAAAACCCAAACAGTAAAATCAGAAATGCAAAAACAGAGATAACAACAAACACCACAGAAATTAAGAAAATCTTCAGAGACTACGTTGAGAGCCTATACTGTAATAAATTTGAAAATGTCAAAGAAATGGACAGATTTCTAGAAACTTACAAACACTCAAAACTGAACCAAGAGGTTCTGCCATCAAGAACCTCCCAAAAAAGAAAATCCAGGACATTATGGATTCACTGCTGAATTCTATCAGACGTTTAAAGAAGAACTAATACCAACTCTCTTTAAACTGTTCCATGAAATAGAAAGGAAAGGAACACTGCCTAACTCATTTTATGAAACCAATATTACTCTCATCCCAAAACTAAAGACACCTCCAAAATGGAAAGCTAGAGGCCAATTTCCTTAATGAATATAAATGCAAACATCCTCAATAAAATAATAAACTGAATCCAACAACAAACCAGAAAGCTCATTCACCACAACCAAGTTGGCTTAATCTCAGGATTTCAGGGGTGGCTCAACATATGCAAATCTGTAAATGTAATACAGCACATTAATAGAAGCAATGACAAAAGCCACTTGATCATCTCAATAGAAGCAGAAAAAGCCTTCGACAAGATCAAACACCACTTCATGATGAAAGCTCTAAGAAAACTAGGAATAGAAAGAATGTACCTCAACATTGTAAAGTCTACATATGACAAACCTATAGTCAAAATCATATTTAATGGAGAAAAACTGAAACCATTCCCTCTAAAATCAGGGATGAGACAAGGGTGCCCACTATCCCCACTCCTATTCAACATGGTACTGGGATTTCTATCCAGAGAAATTAGGCAAGAAGAAGAAATAAAAGGAATACAAATAGGTAAAGAAACTGTCAAAATATCCTTATTTGCAGACAATATGATCGTATACCTTAAAGACCCAAAAAGAACCAAAAATCTCTACTCAACATGTCTTAGACACCATAAACATGTATAGCAAGGTGGCAGAATACAAAATTAACATACAAAAATCATTACCTTCCTATACACCAGCAACTAACAAACTGAGAAGGAATACTTGGAAACAATTCCATTCACAATAGCCTCAAAAAAAATCAAATACCTAGGAGTGAATTTAATAAAGGATATGAATGACCTGTACAAAGAGAATTAGAAACTCCTGAAGAAAGAGATCAAGGAAGACTACAGAATTTGGAAACACCTCCTGTGCTCATGGATCAGTAGACTCAACATAGTAAAAATGGCTATACTACCAAAAGGTATCTACATGTTTAATGCAATTTCCATCAAAATCCCAATGACTTTCATCACAGAGATTGAAAAATCAACCATAAAGTCCACTTGGAAACATAAGAGACCACGAAGAGCCAAGGCAACACTCAGCAAAAAGAAAAATGCTGGAGGTATCACAATACCTGACTTCAAACTATATTACATAGCAGTGGCAATAAAAACAGCATGGTCATGGCCCAAAAACAGACATGAAGACCAGTGGAACAGAATAGAGGACCCAGATATGAATCCACACAACTATACCAACCTCATTTTTGACAAATGTGCCAAAAATATACAATGGAGAAAAGACAGCCTCTTCAACAAATGTTGCTGGGAAAAGTGGTTACCCATCTGCAAGAAACTGAAACTAGGTCCACGTCTATCACCCTTTACTAGTATCAACTCAAAATGGATCAAGGACCTAAATATGAAACTTGAAACTCTGAAACTGGAACAAGCAGGAAACACTCTGGAACAAATACATATAGGCAAAGGCTTCCTCAGTAGAACCCTAGCAGTACAGCAACTAAGAAAAAGGATGAATAAATGGGACTTCATAAAATTAAAAAGCTTCTGCACAACAAAAGAAATAGTGTCTAAACTGAAAACACCACCCACAGAGTGAGAGAAAATATTTGCCAGTACCCATCAGACAAAGGACTGATAACCACAATATACCAGGAACTCAAAAAACTAAACTCCCAAAATTAACAAACCAATAAAAAATGAGCAAGTGAACTGAGCAGAACTTTCCCAAAAGAAGAAATTCAAATGGGCAAAAAACACTTGAAAAAATGCTCACCATCTCGTGCCATAGAGGAAATGCAAATCAAAACCACACTAAGATTCCACCTCACCCTTGTAAGAATAGCCATCATCAAAAACACCACTAACAACAGGTGTTGGTGAGGATGTGGGGGAAAAGGAACCCTAATCCACCACAGTAGGAATGCAAGCTGGTGCAACCACTGTGGAAAAAAATTTGGAGATTTCTTAAGAATCTAAACACAGACCTGCCATATGATCCAGCAATCCCACTCCAGGAGATATACCCAAAGGAATGCAGCACAGGTTACTCCAGAGGGACCTGCACACCCATATTTATTGCAGTGCTATTCACAATAGCCAAGATATGGAAGCAACCAAGATGCCCCAATACTGATGAATGGATCAAGAAAATGTGGTACTTTTACCCAATGGAATTTTACTCAGCTATGAAGAAGAATAAAATCTTATTATTTGCAGGTAAGTGGATGGAACTGGAGAACTTCATTCCAAGCAAGGTCAACCAGTCTCAGAAGACCAAAAATCGCATGTTCTCCCTCCTATGGGGATTTTGATTTAGGGCAAATGCAGCAATGTGGTTCGACTTGGATCACATGACAAGGTGAGAGCACATATGGGTATTACAGAAACAGGTAGAAAACCCAAAACATGAAAGCATTTGATATCCCCACTCCAGAGGAACTAAAACCAAAACCTTAAAACGACAGATGTTATCATAAGCAGGGGATCAGGAACCATATAAAGATCAGTTAGTGTTGAATCAACTTTGGTCATAACACATGGGTGCATGAAAACAATAGTAGGAATCTCTCTGTATAGCTGCCCTAAACTCAACTAGCAAAAACACTTTGTCTTTCTTATTATGCTTATGTCATTTCTTCAACAAAATTAGTGATAAGTGAAGGACAGGACCTGCCTGGAACTGAGGATGGGGAGGGGGTGAAGGATGGGGTAGAGGGCATGGTGGAAAAATGACCCAAATAATGTTTGCACATGTGAATAAATGAAAAAAAAGAAAGAAATGCCAGGCAATTTACTTTTTAATGTAAATGATATTTTATTTGTTCCCAATTATATCAGGAAACATTACATTTTGCTGGAGTAACACAATACATAGTAACATTTCAGTCACAAGAAAGCATTATTTGGTGTTGTATGGTAACTATCTGATTCTCCAGCCATGATAAAGCTTGTTATAGGTCTCCTATTTTGATTTCTATATTTTCATTGATTTTAGATTGGATAGTCCATAGCATATGTGATTGATTTTGCTATTGTGTAACAAACTCATGTGTTTGAATGTAAATCTGTAATGCTAATCCTGCCACGGCAGCCATAGCAGCTATGGCAATCAGAACAACTATAGCAACAATAACCTATTCGATAAATCTTTTTGATCGTGTCAATAATTCAGACACTACTTTAGTCATTAAACCTTCTAAGGGAGAGTGTTGTCATTCTCTTGTTAAGTTTACAGGCAACTAAATATCTCTTCATGCCCTTAATATAAACAAAGCTTGAGAGGACCAATTAATAGACAAATAATTGTTAACACAGGTGTATAATTTACAATCAAAGCA
Organism: Castor canadensis; assembly: GCF_047511655.1. NCBI lineage: Eukaryota > Metazoa > Chordata > Mammalia > Rodentia > Castoridae > Castor > Castor canadensis. The sequence goes on from NC_133392.1 coordinate 81,964,654, forward strand.
GTCAACACTTTTTAAAGTAAAATTAAAACTAAACGTTCCAAGAGCTAAGACATATGGTAAGCTGACACATGCTTGCATATAAAAAGATGCAAATCAAAGCTATAATCAGACAAGGAATATTTGCTTCCAGAAAAGTTTCCTTTCCCATAGGTCACAGGCATAGAGGCAGCAACCAATTTCCAGATTCAGGTTGCTCTGGATAAGTAATATTTTGTATTAGCAATCGGGGCCTTGGGGATGACACTCCCCCATCATGCCATGCCATTAGTCCTTTCATATGATGTTCTCTATGTAACGGACTATTTTGCCAAACAATTTTGTTAATACAATCACAGAAAGATCTATTTCAATTGTATATAAAGCATCCATGAGAGCCCCAATCAATAAAGGAGAAATTATGAGTGGAGACAAGAAACTTTCCAGCACTGGCATGACAATTGCTCTAATGAGGAGGGGAATATTTCCAGTGTTTATAAGATACAGTGTCACATATTGGGAGATTGGGTTTTCCCATGTTAGTATTATTAATTTCTGTAAAATTTAAAGACAATGTCTCAATTAGTCCAATTCCAGTATGACTTTCCTCTGCAGGAGGAAGTATGTTAAACCATGTCTGAATGCTTACAGGAAGACAAGGAGTTCGAAGACCAATGCACAAAGGCAGAATTTCATAGCCAAGGATATATTCATAGCAGTCCCTTCCTCTGAAGGGTGATTTGGTCCAGTACTTGTCCAAGGAGGTGGGTAGAATCATTAGTAAAAGCAGCAAGTCCCCTTTCAGACCATTCCACTAACCTTAATAGAGGAGGATGGCGTATAAAGGCCAAATACACTGTCCACTTACCGCAGATGTACAGGTAAAGATAATAACCATGGCCAAGAAAAGATTCTCTGGAGTGATGGGACTGTGAGTGGCATTTTTACCTTTTTCTGATAATGCTTTAATTTGTCCCCAAGTAGGGACAGAACTTTACACATAATTGGATGAGAACGTTTCTTCTCAAAAGTAAGAGCAGGCATGTTGTATTATGTAGCATGTTCCATTTGTTCATCTTTAGGAGTCTCCCTTTGAGAGCTGGTCATCACTTTCTTGGACATGTTTATTGCTTTTGCTGGGCCTGAAACTCTGAAGTGGAACCCATAATGTTTCGGGGATCCATGGACATCTGTAGAAACGCAAACATAACCCTTACCCTTTTTAAGCAAGGGCCCAGGCAACCAAGCATTAAAAGATTAATACCAAATTGGGATTTGTATGTCTGGTAAAGGGGGAGGTTCACCAAAATGTTGATCTGTTGCAGTCAAAATATCACCCTGACGTAAATTAAAAAAATTTATAGTAAAAAGTGTTAATGCTAAGATATCTAGGGGAGTTCCCCCTTTTTTATTTTTTAACAATTTTGTTTTTAAAGTTCTATGTGCCTTTTCAACGATAGCTTGTACTTGTGGATTGTAAGGGAGGCCAGTGATGTGAACAATGTTCCATTCCTTACAAAATTGTTTAAATCAATGACCTGTATATGCAGTTCCATTGTCTGTTTCAAGTTTAGAGGGCACGCCCATCACTGAAAACATTGTAAAAGAGAGGCAATAACAGCACAAACATTTTCATTTCATTGAGCCCAAGTGAATTCAGAATAACTAGCAGTAACAACATGCAAATATGGTTACTGTGGAAAAATTTTATGTGAGTCACATCCATTTGCCATAATTTATTGGTATGTAGACCTTGAGGATTAGCACCAGATGGGTGAGATCTGCAATGTAAAGGAGCACATACAGGACAAGATTTGATGATATCAGTATATATAAATGTACAGATACATATATAGTGAAAGACAGGAAATTATTCCTTAACAATTATAATCCTACATCATCTTGAAAATTACACCAGATGAGTAAAGACAAGGTACCTAAATATAGCTTGGATATGACAGTTAAAAGAAAAAGTCATGAAAATGAATTTTTTTCCAGCAATTCCTACATGAAAGATGGTTTGGAGAAAAAACAAAATTACTAATCAAAGGACAAACAGTCCTAACATTAAAACCTCCATCTATGATACAGACCCCATTTCCTCCTATCTTTCCTGATTATCGTCAATCTTTCCTCCTCGTCATTTAAAAATGCCCATGCCTAGTCTGATTCAAAAGACAGAAAGAGAGATGTGACAGGAGCGGGAAAGAGGACAAAACCAAAAAGGGCCAGGTCATCAACTGAATGCTCTTCTGGCCCAGCTTTCAGTAGGCAGTCCCTCTAACAAGCACCTCCCGCAGACTGTTCTGTCTCAACCTGTAGAGAAAATGTTCCTTCCAAGATCACCAGCCATCCATCCATCACCAGTCTCCTGCCAGCTCTCAGTGGAATGGGCCTCTCACAGCACAGCACAGGCACAACCAGCCCTCTGAGGCCACTCTTCAGCATCTGCATCTACTCCTTCCCAACCTCCCTGGGATAGTCTTCCTGTGCACTAAGCAGATAAAAACTCTCTTACACTCTGCAACTGAAAGGAATTGTAAAACATAAATTAAATAAGCAGTCATAAAAACTAATATATGAAAATTTATAAAAAAGATTTGATGATATCATGAGCAGTATGAGGAGGAATTTTATAATGCACATGTAATCTGTTGGCATTAGTATGTAATTGCTGATGCTCTTCTTCAGGGGATGAAAACATTGCACATGTAAGATTATCTGCAATATTATTTCCCCACTCTAGAGGACTGGGAAGATTAGAATGATCCTTAATATAAGTAATATATAAGGGATAAGTGCAGTTTTGTATTGAATGTTGTAATGTGGATAATAATGTTTTCATGACTTTGTGAGTAGTAGAAATAAGAGAAGTTTCAATACCAGGGAACAGTCCTACCACATAACCTGAATATGAGATGATATTTAATGGTTTATCTGTAATTTTTTGCAATAAATAAATCAGAACTGCTAATTCTGCCTGTTGTGCAGAAGAATAAGTAGTTTGAATAGTTTCATGTAAATCAGTTCCATCGATACCTCCTCTACCACATGAAGATCCAACTATATAATACACTGAAGCATGAGATACAGGATTTAATTTTACTATAGTGTTAACAATAAATGGAATTCATTTAAAAAAATCTGACAACTTACCTGCTCGGTAATGATTACCTATATATCCATAATAATTACTTATACTATTACTTAAATTATCATTAAGGGATAACAGATTTTCAAACTGTTAGTTAGGGGTAAAATAATGAGTTGTGGATCAAATCCCAGAATCTGTAGGCATCTTGTTCTTCCCTGTATAATTAAAGAGGATCATAGATCAATATGTGAAGTTAACACATTAGTTTCTTTTTATTTTAAATATAGCCACTCTAAAGGAGAGCTCTTTTGCACTAAAATTCCTGTAGAAGAATGTGGAGAAGGAATACTAATAGGGAAATAGGTTTTAAAGGATCAAATCTTGTTAGAAAAGTGGTCCGTAACCATGACTCAAAAAATTGTAGTTCATTTCAGCAGCAGGTGTTAAAGTCCAAGGGCTGTCCAGGGCAATATCACCTTCTGAGTTAGAAGACAAGTTAGTAAGTTTATAATGTGGTATACCTAAAGAAGAACAAAGCCAATTAGTGTCTCCCTGTAACTTTTGAAAGTCATTTAGCATTGTTAATGAGTCTCTTTGTGAGGCAGATTTTTGAGGACGACTGGTGAGTCACTCAACTGCATGACCTAAATGTTGAAAAGGAGTAGTAGCTTGTATATTTTCAGGAGCTATTACCAATCCTCCTACTTTTAAAGCTTTTTGTGTGGTTTCAAAATTTTTATGTAATTATTTGGAACATGCATGATAGATTAAAATGTCATCCATATAGTGGGTGATACATGCATCAGGAAATGTTACTCTAATAGGTTGTAATATTTTCCCTACAAAATACTGACACATAGTGTGGGAATTAGTCATACCCTATGGCAACCGTGCCCATTGATATCTTTGTAAAAGTTCTTGTTGATTTAAGCTGGAGACAGAAAATGCAAAACTTTTTCTATCTTTGGGATGTATAAATATAGTATCAAAGCAATTTTGTAAATCTAAAACAATGAAAGACCATTCTATAGGAACACATGCAGGAGTAGGCAATCCAGGTTGTAAAGCTCTCATAGTTACCATAGATGCATTTCCATTTCTTAAATCTTTAAGAAGTCTCCATTTTCCTGATTTTTCCTTAATAACAAACACTGGAGAATTCCAAGGAGAAAAGAAAGGTTCTGTATGTTTGTGCTCTAATTGTTCTTGAACTAATTGTTTTAAAGCCTGTAATTTTTCATTCTTCAGGGGACAATGAGGAGTCCAAAAGGGAGAATCTGTTTTCCACTTAATGGGAATAAGGTCAGGCTTTATAAATTCAATGGCCCCTAAGAAAAACCCAGTCCCTGTCTATCATGTTTAATATTTGGTGTAATGATATCAGATTGTCCTTGTAAGTTTTTCCCTAAACCTTTCCCAAGAATATATGCCATTCTTTTCATCATTTGTAAAGATTGCTCAGAATATGTAGTGGGAATAAAAAGTTCAGTATTCCAGTGTTGTAAGAGATCTTGGCCCCATAAATTCATAGGAATTGGGGCGATATATGGTGCAAGAATGTCCTGTAAACCCTCAGGGCCTTGTGATGCCATCTTAGTGCCTTTTCCTTGTATAGAAAAATCAGCATCTTTATTGGGCCAAGAATGAGGCCACTGGTCTGAAGACGTATTAGAAATATCAGCTCCAGAATCTAACAAACCAGTAAAGGTTTTTCCACTAAGTTTTAAAGTACACAAAGGTCGATTTTGTTCTTGTATTAATGTTGAATAATTAATTTGTTTATTAGCACTGCCAAATCCCCCATGCCTCACATTAGAAGATTTAGAAATACCAATATAAGGCAACAACAAAAAATGAGCATTATGTTCTCCCTTTTTAAAAGACCAAGGAGTAGAGACAGAGAGCATAAGATTCCATTCCTCTTTATAATCAGAGTCAATTACTCCAGTATATAAAGTCACATCTTTCATAGTGAACCTCCTTGAGCCTAACAAAAATCCTACTGTCCCTTCAGGAATAGGGCCATATATATTAGTTGATGGTATAAATGAACACTGATTGGGATAAATGTCAACATCATTTGGAAAGGGAAATTAAGGGTAGCACTCCCAGCAGTAGCGGGCTTCAGAAATGAAGTCGTTAATCCAAATCCATCTGAATTGAGAACAAAGTGGCCCTCATACTTGTTGGGGCCTGAGAGAGGCCCCATCACTCTGACTGAATATATTTTATTGGTAACAGAGTGCCTTCTCTATCCATTTTTGAGCGACATTCTTTGACCCAATTCCATCCCTTCTTACATCTTCGACATATCCCAGGAAGGAAAGGGTTACCAGGTTTGTTATTATTATTATTTTGTGCCAGTAATTTGCATTGTTTTTTCATATGTCCTGGTTTACCGCTATAAAAACTTTTGGCTGTTTTTGTTTTTGTTTTTGTATTGCCACAGTTTCTAAGGCAGCAACTCTGGCTTTATATTTGAAAGTACCTACATTACGACAGGCCTTTAAATTGTCCATAATATCACCAGTCTCCTTAAATGGTCGAATAAGACTTTGGTATTCCTCATTAGCATTAGCAAAAGCCAATTGATGCAGTAAAGTCTTTTGCATTTGATCTCCTCTCACCTGTTATTCTATGGACTCCTCCAATCTTCCTATCAAATCAGAATAAGGTTCTGTTGGTCCCTGTTGTATTTTTGTATAGCTGCCTTGATATTAATAATTTTGTCCCATGTAGCCAAAGTAACATCACACACATGAGGCAAGGCAGCAGGGGGTATATGTTTACCCTGATGGGCTTGTGACAGCCAAGCACATGTACCAGTCAGCATCTCATATGAAACAGCCCCAACATTGCCTTGTTACCCTAAAGCTCTAACTCTTTCATGGGCTTCATCAGATAACCACATTTTCCATTGCAAAACACAGGTGACCATAATGTCATTTTTGCCACAATATGAAAACCAAAAAGAATCCACCCAGCGTCATTGTTCCATCCTGCCAAATATTCTCTACAAAAAGGAGAAGCAGGACCATAAGTTGCACAAGCCTTTTTAAAGTCTTTTATAAGATTCATATCCAATCCATTATAAGTGTTATTGCAATTCATATTAAACATAACAGGAAACAGCAGTCACAATTCATGCAGCTGTGGGGGAATGGAAATGCGAGCTGCTAATGAACTGTCATTCTTTCTTCCCAATTCTTGTCTGGGTGCATATCTAAATAACTCATTTCCTCTTCAATGTTTCTTCTTTCAGGACGTTCATTTCAATCCTTGTCCTCTGGAGGAGGAGGATAATGATCATCAGTTTCTCTCAGAGGAGCCCTTGCAATTGCTGACACTACAAGTGGCAGCGGTTTACTTTCAGTTTGCTCCGGCACAGTAAAGCCATGACTAAAGCACATTTTACTTTCCTTATTGACTTTTTCCATATCTCCTGCATCTAATTCATAGTCATGAAGGAAGGCTATGGCATCTTTTTCCAAATTTTTTCCCCTTCTCTCCCCCCAAGTATAAGAATTACAGATTTAACCAGACCCCATGTTATCCAAAAATGAACAGGTATCTTTTCTCCCTGTCTGTATGCCTTTTCAACATTTTTACATGCTCGCACTCAAACTTCTTCACCTAAAGTTCCTCCCTCACGAAACCAAGGATTATATTCACAAATTACTTCTAAGCCATCCTTTAACTGCTGTTTGGAAACTCGAGCTCCTCCTCGTAATAAAAAATGATGCACGAGTGAAAGAAAATGCTGGATTCTGCCCTGATTTTTCCCCATCTAGTCTCACTTACCTCCTTCTCTGAGGGTCTCTGCATCACTTTCAGAATTATCCTTCTGGTCCCTGTTTAAGGCACCAACTGTATGCCATTCACCAGCTGGACCTGGGTAAGTGGAGCCATTAAAGAATTGGGGGATTACAGAGTCTTGCTCAATAGCCACTTTAATGAAGCATACTATTTCTTTTATAAACTCCTTTTTACACAGAGAGCATTTGGTCAGAAAAAGCATGCTAAATATTGTGTCAAGGTTACATTTAGTACAGGGAAGCACAGTTAAAGTTAACTCTTTGTTTTGTCTCCTTTAAAATGGGAACAGAGAAGCAGGAGAAGCACATGGTTAGCATAACCTTCTCACTTACATCTAAAGGACACGAAGCCATCTGGGAAACCTTGAGCACTGTTGTTTTTCTGGATGTCTGATTCTGAGACCTTTGCCTCTATTCCTTAGAGCTTTCTCACAAGGCCAGATAGCAAATCACGCAGGCACATTCCCACTGTTGGCTCCGTCATATGTCCATAATAAATCATCCGTGTGCAACCTTACTCTTTGGTCTCATGACACATTGGTACTGAAGGTCATATCCTGGAACAATCCTTCATGGAACAGGAGAAGCCTAAGAGTGAGACCTTGTCCTGTCCACATGTGGCAATAATAAATATGCTGTTTTCATATAAATTCACACAGGCTTGTCATTCAATGGAGCACATTTTTTAAAAGACATAGAACAGATAAAAACATTTTTCAGTCTAAAATAGAATTTTTTCCTTTAATGTGGTACAGTTTACATTTTAAATCAGGTACACCCTCTTTTATCCAATCATTACAAGATAAACAGTCACCACCTGTTGGCTGCCAGCCTAGCCATGACTCACATTAGTGTGTTCCATGGTCCACCAATGTTACTAAGCTTTATGCCCATTTTGGGTGTTCACTGACCCCACATATGGGGACTACAGCATTAGCACCCATGGGTTTGCCTCCTCTGGTCATACAGGTGGTGCACAGGGTGCCAGGACTCAGACTGCGAATACAGAAATATGTGGATATACCTCATCTTAGCCTGAGCAGTTTGCAACCAGCTGGGCTCTCACTGAGTGCTCCACAGGAGCTGGACCTGAGCTCTCTTCCTTGCCTTGTTACATGTGTGGCAAGCATGCAAGGAAACCATCTAAGGATGACTGCTGGAATGAATGTTTAAAGTTGGAATTTAGTTATAAATATTTTACATATCTGCAGGTAAAAAATGCATACATCATATTCAAATGATAAACTTGTATGAAATTTGTTTAAGAATTCATAATTTGATTAGTAATTGCAGAAGAAAAAGGAGAATGTGCTTTGAAAATTCAAATATATTCAGCACAGGAATAGCCAGCAGTCAGTCTCCACAGGAATGGTTAGCCATTCATCTGGTTGTCACAACCCAGTCCAAGACAAGAAAAGGAAGTCAAAGCAAACATCAAGCAAGGACTCATGGATTTTCAGTTCAATGGGTTCCTCTTCTGAAATAAAAGTTGACTTCACACAGTGTTACTACTCAATAAAAGGAAATGAAAATCATCTACAAATTCACTGTAGTTCAGAAAGTAAGCCATTTACAAATGAAATTTGGAATTGTCTTACATTTCTAATTAGAAAAATTAAAATCAGAGGTCCAAATCAGTTGGACAATATTCAAATGCAACTTTCTGTTTGGATGAAACGTTAATATTGATTCCTTTTGGGCTCAACATTAAATTCACCTATGCTTTAAAGATATTCCCCAAAATCATGAACTAGAAATGGATACTGGTTTTTTCTTAATATCTAATAATTCATTTCTTCCATGCCTGTAGCTTCAGTTAACACCTACAAACAGAAGAACCATTACATCCACAACCCTAATTTTGAAGTGTGAGTATTGCTAGGAATCATCAAATACACCACAAAACCACCATGTGTGAAATTGAACCCATGACCCCATGCTTGTTCCTTTGGTGTAGGCTATTTGTACCTACCATTTGTTCCAGAAAGAACAGAAGTCACCCCTGACATCTTTGTCTCCAAATAACCAGAAATTCTGGTCTTCTGAGGCTGCATCAAATTCAACCATGTTTTTCTCTGGAATCATCCAAGTCCACATGACCTGTGCTTCTTAACTTGAGTAAGAGACACCAAAGACCACCCTTGTCTCCCACCATCCCCCCTTTGTCTCCCAGCATCTATTCTCCACATAAGCCAGGGTCATCTTTGTATATGCTTATCAGGCTGTAAATCGCCATCTTACTACATTGAAATTATTCATGGGCTAAAAGAAAAGGCTCTAATTTAAACCACCACAATCATTCAGGATGAAGTGTAAACATCACTTCCTATATGACCCTTGATTTTTCAGTTATACTGATGGAAAAACAATTATTTTTATAGATTATATATGTATATATATACATATATATAGCCACAAAAAATATATATGCATATATGTGTTTATATGTATAAATATGAATGATTTCTACAAACATACATCCAAACATATATATATATATATGCATATATAATATGCATAGTTTAAAATCTGAAGCATTCTTTAAATCCTCTATATGTTCTCAGGATATATTCTGGTTCTTGTATAATTGTCTAATTGGTCAGTCAGAGGATGTTCTTCCTCTGATTTCAGAAGTGAAACTGATAATTTTCAGTAATGTGTGTAAATTTGGATTTACACAAGCCTATGTCTTTTCAGAGAGAAGTTACCTACTGTTTTCAATAGTATGTGTGGAAATTTTATTTATTGAGGCAAAGTGCACATAAAGAAAGATTTAACATTACATAGAGAAAAAAATCTTTTGACATTAAGTACATTTACATGATTGTGAACTACATCTCTATCTGATTATAAATCCTTTTGTCATCACATACTCATACATGTTCTCTCCTCCTGACAACTGCTAATGGGTTTTCAGTACATAATGATTTTCTATTCTGGATATTTTATTAAAATGAGTTCACACACTATTTGTCCTTCAGTGTCTGTCTTCATTCACTTGGCATGATGCTTTTCTTGTCCTCCATGTTGTTATACGTATCACACATTATTCTTTTCATTGCTGAATAATGTTTCCTTGTATGAATATTCCACCTTTCTTTATCCACATCTAGAATGCTCTCACTTAGGATTTGCTGAATGTCCATCACCCACTGGCCTGCAAACCTCATTCTCTCCTGTGACTTAGGGCATTTGTCTAGAACCATTTCCTAACTAAGAAAAAGTTCCATCCATTAATTAAAGTTAATTAATCAGCTTCTTCAGTACAGATAATCACACAATTAGTGTCTGCAAAAAAACTGGCTCATATTACTTCTTTACTGTCATCCTTGTTTCTAGACCTTTTCCTTTCCCCATAAAAGCCTCACTTTAATGTGATTAGGGTGCATCATTAGACATATCTACAGCCTGGTTAAATGTGAGCTTGTTCAGAATATGTGGTTTGAATCTCTGGTGATAGTTTGTGCTATAAACTTTCTTCTCAACACCATGGTTCTGCCTAGATCACTACTCACACTGCTCCTTTTGTCCTTATTTGGAACAGAATATTCCACAGCAGGTACCAGGCATGTTTTTTCAGATCTGTTTTCTAATGATGAAAATCTAGTTGTCACTAATTCCCTGCCAGAGCAAACTGAGCTCTCATGTCTCTTATGAACCTATAGACCTGTACAAAAATGTCTCCAATGTATGCTGGACTGAAATGGCTGCTTACAGGGCACATGATTTATTTTCTGAAAAAATCCAACATTCCTTTCCATAATATTTTGAGATTTACACTCATACCAAGAAGACTAGAACAATTTTGTTTCCTCAGAGTTTAGCCAAAACATTATTTTTTGCCTTATTATTTATTTGGATGGTTGTGAAGTATCATCTCAATGTTTTAATATTCATTTTCCTTATTAGGGGAAAAACGAGCATGTCTTTTTTCACTTTGTTTATTATTGTGCTGGAAATACATTGTGGTATTTACACAAGTTCTTACAATATATCATACTTGAATTCACCCTCTCTAACATTCCGCTTTAACACCCCCTACCCTCCTTTCCTGGAATAGTCTCAGTAAGTCTCAGTTTTCCATTTACATACATGTGTACACATTATTTGCACCACATACACCCTATTATACATTTTCCCCACTTCTCTCCTCTGGGTAGAGTACCAACCTACCCAGATAGGACCTGTTCTGCCCTCCTGAACTCTGGTTCTTTAAAGGAAAAAAAATTTTCAGAGCCAGAGTGGGATCTTGCCTGTGTGAGTTGGTATCTGGCCTTGTGAGAAAGCTCCAAGGAACTGAGACAAAAGTCTCAGGACTAGACATCCAGAAAAACAACAGTGCTCAAGATTCCCCAGATGGTTTTGTGTCCTTCAGATGTAAATAAGAAGGTTATGCTAACCATGTGCTTCTCCTGCTTCTCTGTTCCCATTTTAAAGGAGACATAACAAAGAGTTAATTTTAACTGTGCTTCCTTGTACTAATGTAACCTTGATATGTAACAGTTGGCATGCTTTTTCAGACAAAATACTCTCTGTGGAAAAAGGAGTTAATAAAAATCAGAAATAATATTCATTAAAGTGGCTATTGAGTGAGACTCAGTAGTCCCCTCAATTTTTATGTCTCTGGTGACCAGGGTCTACCCAATAAACAGCAACAGCTGGTGCCCTGAACAGGGACCAGAAGGATAATTCTGAAAGTGATGCAGAGACCCTCAGAGAAGGAGGTAAGTGAGACTAGATGGGGAAAAATCAGGGCAGAATCCAGCATTTTCTTTCACTCGTGCATCATTTTTTATTACGAGGAGGAGCTCGAGTTTCCAAACAGCAGTTAAAGGATGGCTTAGAAGTAATTTGTGAATATAATCCTTGGTTTCGTGAGGGAGGAACTTTAGGTGAAGAAGTTTGAGTGCGAGCATGTAAAAATGTTGAAAAGGCATACAGACAGGGAGAAAAGATACCTGTTCATTTTTGGATAACATGGGGTCTGGTTAAATCTGTAATTCTTATACTTGGGGGGAGAGAAGGGGAAAAAATTTGGAAAAAGATGCCATAGCCTTCCTTCATGACTATGAATTAGATGCAGGAGATATGGAAAAAGTCAATAAGGAAAGCAAAATGTGCTTTAGTCATGGCTTTACTGTGCCGGAGCAAACTGAAAGTAAACCGCTGCCACTTGTAGTGTCAGCAATTGCAAGGGCTCCTCTGAGAGAAACTGATGATCATTATCCTCCTCCTCCAGAGGACAAGGATTGAAATGAACGTCCTGAAAGAAGAAACATTGAAGAGGAAATGAGTTATTTAGATATGCACCCAGACAAGAATTGGGAAGAAAGAATGACAGTTCATTAGCAGCTCGCATTTCCATTCCCCCACAGCTGCATGAATTGTGACTGCTGTTTCCTGTTATGTTTAATATGAATTGCAATAACACTTATAATGGATTGGATATGAATCTTATAAAAGACTTTAAAAAGGCTTGTGCAACTTATGGTCCTGCTTCTCCTTTTTGTAGAGAATATTTGGCAGGATGGAACAATGACGCTGGGTGGATTCTTTTTGGTTTTCATATTGTGGCAAAAATGACATTATGGTCACCTGTGTTTTGCAATGGAAAATGTGGTTATCTGATGAAGCCCATGAAAGAGTTAGAGCTTTAGGGTAACAAGGCAATGTTGGGGCTGTTTCATATGAGATGCTGACTGGTACATGTGCTTGGCTGTCACAAGCCCATCAGGGTAAACATATACCCCCTGCTGCCTTGCCTCATGTGTGTGATGTTACTTTGGCTACATGGGACAAAATTATTAATATCAAGGCAGCTATACAAAAATACAACAGGGACCAACAGAACCTTATTCTGATTTGATAGGAAGATTGGAGGAGTCCATAGAATAACAGGTGAGAGGAGATCAAATGCAAAAGACTTTACTGCATCAATTGGCTTTTGCTAATGCTAATGAGGAATACCAAAGTCTTATTCGACCATTTAAGGAGACTGGTGATATTATGGACAATTTAAAGGCCTGTCGTAATGTAGGTACTTTCAAATATAAAGCCAGAGTTGCTGCCTTAGAAACTGTGGCAATACAAAAACAAAAACAAAAACAGCCAAAAGTTTTTATAGCGGTAAACCAGGACATATGAAAAAACAATGCAAATTACTGGCACAAAATAATAATAATAACAAACCTGGTAACCCTTTCCTTCCTGGGATATATCGAAGATGTAAGAAGGGATGGAATTGGGTCAAAGAATGTCACTCAAAAATGGATAGAGAAGGCACTCTGTTACCAATAAAATATATTCAGTCAGAAACAAGCGATGGGGCCACTCTCAGGCCCCAACAAGTATGAGGGCCACTTTGTTCTCAATTCAGATGGATTTGGATTAACGATTTCATTTCTTAAGCCTGCTACTGCTGGGAGTGCCACATTTGATTTTCCTTCTCCAAATAATATTGACATTTATCCCAACCATTGTCCATTTAAAGTGACAAGTAGTATATATGGCAGTCTTCCTTAAGGGACAGTTGGATTGTTGTTGGGCCAAAGTAGTTTCATTATGAAATGCTTGACTCTACATACTGGAGTAATTGACTCTGATTTTAAAGAGGAATTGAAACTGATGGTCTCTGTCTCTACTCCTTGATCTTCTAAAAAGGGAGAACATATTGCTCAATTGCTGTCGTTGCCCCACATTGGTATTTCTAAATCTTCTAATGCAAGCATGGGGGATTTGGCAGTACTAATAAACAAATTAATTATTCAACATTAATACAAGAACACAATCGACCTTTGTGTACTTTAAAAATTAGTGGAAAAACCTTTACTGGCTTGTTAGATTCTGGAGCTGATATTTCTAATATGTCTTCAGACCAGTGGCCTCATACATAGCTCAATAATGATGCTGATTTTTCTATACATGGAGTAGGCATTATGACACCATCAGAATTGCAACAAAGTGCACAAAAACTTAAATGTGAAGATCCTGAATGTTTAGAGGCCATTCTTCAACCATATATCACCCAAATTCCTAAGAATTTATGAGGCCAAGGTCTCTTACAACACTGGAATGCTGAAATTTATATTCCCACTACATATTCTGAGCAATCTTTACAAATGATGAAAAGAATGGGATATTTTCCTGGGAAAGGTTTAGGGAAAAATTTAAAAAGACAATCTGATATCATGACACCAAATGTTAAATGCGATTTCCAGAGACTGGGTTTTCTTTGGGGCCATTGAATTTATAAAGCCTGACCCTATTCCCATTAAGTGGAAAGCAGATTCTTCCATTTGGACTCCTCATTGGCCCCTGAATAATGAAAAATTACAGGCTTTAAAACAATTAGTTCAAGAACAATTAGAGCATAAACATATAGAACCTTCTTTTTCTCCTTGGAATTCCCCAGTGTTTGTTATTAAGGGAAAATCAGGAAAATGGAGAGTTCTTATAGATTTAAGAAATGAAAATGCATCTATGATAACTATGAGAGCTTTACAACCAAGATTGCCTACTCCTGCATGTATTCCTAAAGAATGGCCTATGATTGTTTTAGATTTACAAGATTGCTTTGATACTGTATTTATACATCCCAAAGATAGAAAAAGGTTTGCATTTTCTGTCTCCAGCTTAAATCAACAAGAACTTTTACAAAGATATCAATGGACAGTGCTGCTACAGGGTATGACTAATTCCCATACTTTGTGTCAGTATTTTGTAGGGAATATATTACAACCTATTAGAATAACATTTCCTGATGCATATATCATCCACTATATGGATGTCATTTTAATCTATCATGCATATTCTAAATAATTACATAAAATTTTTGAAATCACACAAAAAGCTTTACAAGTAGGAGGATCTTGAAAATATACAAACTACTCTCCTTTTCAATATTTAGGTCATGCAGTTGAGTGATTCACCGGTCATCCTCAAAAATCTACCTTATGAAGAGATTCATTAACAACTCTAAATGACTTTCAGAAGTTACTGGGAGACATTAATTGGCTTCCTTCTTCTTTTGGTATACCACATTATAAACTTACTAATTTTTTTTCTATCTTAGAAGGTGGTATTGCCCTGGACAACACTTGGACTTTAACACCTGCTGCTGAAAATGAATTTGAGTCATGGTTACTGACTGCATTTCTGACAAGATTTGATTCTTTAAAACCTATATCCCTGTTAATTTTTCCTTCTCCACATTCTTGTACAAGAATTTTAGTGCAAGAAAACTCTCCTTTACAGTGGTTATATTTAAAACAAAAAGAAACTAACATGTTAACTTCATATATTGATCTATTATCCTCTTTAATTATTCAGGGAAGAGCAAGATTCCCACAGATTCTGGGATTTGATCCACAACTCATTATTTTGCCCCTTACTAACAAACATTTTGAAAATCTGGTACCTCTTAGTGGTAATTTAAGTAATAGTAGAAGCAATTACTATGGATATATTAGTAATCGTTACCCAGCAGATAAATTGTGGGATTTTTTAAAAATGAACTCCAATCTTGTTACACTATAGTAAAATTAAATCCTATATCTCATACTTCAGTTTATTATATAGATGGATCATCATATGGTAAAGGAGGTATCAATGGACCTGATTTACATGAAACTATTAAAACTACTTATATTTCAGCACCACAAGTAGAATTATCAGTTCTAATTTACTTATTGCAAAAATTACAGATAAACCATTAAATATTGCCTGAGATTCAGCTTATGTAGTAGGACTGTTTCCCGCTATTGAAACCTCCCTTATTTCTACTATTCATAAACTTATGAAAACATTATTATCCACATTAAAACATCTAATACAGACCCACACTTATCCCTTATATGTTACTCATATTAGAGCTCATTCTAATTTTCCCAGCCCTCTAGTGCAAGGAAATGATATTGCAGATAAACTTGCCTGTATTTTGTTTTCATCCCCTGAAAAAGAACATCAGCATTTACTTACTAAAGCCAACATATTACATGTGCATTGTAAAATTCCTCTTCATACTGCTCATGATATCATCAAATCTTGTCCTGTATGTGCTCCTTTACATTGTAGATCTCACTCATCTGGTGATAACCCTTGAGGTCTATGTACTAATGAATTATGGCAAATGGATGTGACTCACATAACCTTTTTTCCACAGCAACCGTATTTACATGTTGTTATTGGTACTTATTATAAATTCATATAAATTCATTTCCTCAACGTAATGAAAATGTTCATGCTGTTATTGCCTTTCTCTTCTAATACTTTGCAGTGATAAGAGTGCCCTCTAAACTTAAAAAAGAAAATGGACATGCATACACAGGTTGTCAACTTAAACAATTTTGTAAGGAATGGAACATTGTTCATGTCACTGGCCTCTCTTACAATCCACAAGGACCAGCTATTATTGAAAGGGCACATAGAACTTTAAAAACACAATAGTTAAAAAAATAGGGGGAACTCCCCAAGAAACCTTAGCATTAACATTTTTCACTTTAATGTTTTAAAATTTACCTCAGGGTGATAGTTTGACTGCAGCAGATAAACATTTTGGTAACCCTCCCTCTTTGCCAGACATATAAATCCAGATTTGGTATAAATCTTTTAACTCTTGGTTGCCTTGGCTCTTACTTAAAAAGGGCAAAGTTTATGCTTGGGTTTCTGCAGATTTCCATGGATCCCAATCATTATGGTTCATCTTTGGAGTGTCAGGCCCAGGAAAACAAATGAACACATCAAACAAATGATGACCACCCATCAAAGGGAGACTCCTAAAGATGAATAAATGGAACAGGCTACATACAAGATGCATGCTCTTACTTTTCAGAAGAAACATTCTCATCTATATTATGTGTAAATTTCCATCCCTTCTTGGGGACAAATTAAAGCATTATCAGAAAAAGGTGAAAATGTCTTACAATCCACTCACAGTTCCATCACTCCAGAGAATCTTTTCTTGGGCATGGTTGTTATCCTTACCTGTACATCTGCAGTAAGTTGACAAATTTATTGTGATTTTATATCCCATCCTCCTCTATTAAGATTAGTGGAATGGTCTGAAAAGGGACCTATTGTTTTTACTATTGATTCCACCCACCTCCCTCTCCTTGGAAAAGTACTGTACCAAATCAGCCTTTGGAGGAAGGAACTGGTATGAATATATCCTTAGGATATGAAATTCTGCCTTTGTGCATTGGTCATCCAACTCCTTGTCTTCCTGTAAGCATTCAGACATGGCTTAACATACTGCCTCCTACACAGGAAAGCCATATTGGAATTGGACTACTTGAGACATTGTCCTTAAACTTTACAAAAATTAATAATACTAACATGGGAAAACACAATCTCCCAATATGAGAGACTATATCTTGTAAACACTGAAAACATTACCCTCCTCATTGGAGCAATTGTCATGCCAGCATTGGAAGGTTACTTGTATCCACTCATAATTTCTCCTTTATTGATTGGGGCCCTCATGGACGCTTTGTACACAATTGTTTTGAAGATTGGAATAGGGCTTTCTGTGATTATATTAACAAAATTATTTGGCAAAATAGTCCATTACATAGAGAACATCATATGAAAGGACTAATGGCAAGGCATTATGGGGGAGTGTCATCTGCAAGCCCCAATTGCTAATACAAAACATTACTTATCCGAGCAACCTGAATCTGGAAATTGGTTGCTGCCTCTGTGCCTGTGACCTATTAGAAAGGAAACTTTTCTGGAAGCAAATATTTCTAGTCTGATTATAGCTTTGATTATAATGCATCTTTTTATATGCAAGCATGTGTCAGCTTACCATATGTCTTAGCTCTTGGAACTTTTAGTTTTAATTTTAGTTTAAAATCTGTTGACTGCTTTGATTGTAAATTATACACCTGTATTAATAATTCTTTTTCTATTAAGTGGTCCTTTCATGCAATGTTTATATTAAGGGCAAGAAGAGAAGTTTGTTTGCCTGCAAATTTAACAAGAGAATGGCAACACTCTCCCTTAGGAGGTTTAATGACTAAAGTAGTGTCTGAATCATTGACATGATCAAAAGGATTTATCAAATGCATTATTCCTGCTATAGTTGGTCTGATTTCTATTGCTGCTATCATTGTCATGGCAGAAGTAACATTACAGTCTTCTGTTCAAACACATGAGTTTGTTGAACAATGGCAAAATCAATCACATATGCTATGGACTACTCAATCTAAAATCAATGAAGAGTTAGAAAGCAAAATAGGAGACCTACAACAAGCTGTATCATGGCTGGGGGATCAGATAGTTAACATACAACACCAACTAATGCTTTCTTGTGGTTGGAATATTACTATGTACTGTGTTTCTCTAGCAAAATATAATGCTTCCCAATGTAATTGGGAACAAATAAAATATCATTTACAAGATCTCAGAGGTAATATCATCTTAGATGTGGAAGAATTTAAAAGAGACATTTTTAACACATTTAAAAGTAAATATTCTGGCAATTCTTATGAAGGCTTGGTGAAAGGCATTGTAGATGTTTTACCAGGTATCGATCCTAGGTCTTGATTTCAAAGCAGTATGCATAGTTTATTAGGATCCAGCATTACTTTTACTGCTTTTCTTGTCATTTTTGTATAGGATAGTCCTGTCTCCAGTGACAATTAAAATCTTACAAAATTTCTGAAGCCACAGTCACACAGGGATTCCTATGTTTAAAAAATAAAAAAGGGGGAATTGTCCAAGCCAGCAGTGGGACTGTGCCTCTGTGATTTGGCATTTGGCCTTGTGAGAAAGCTCCAAGGAACTTAGACAAAGGTCTCAGGAACAGACCTTGCCTGTGTGATTTGGCATTTGGCCTTGTGAGAAAGCTCCAAGGAACTGAGGCAAAGGTCTCAGGACTAGATGTCCTGAAAAATAACAGTGCTCAAGGTTCTCTTGGTAGCTTCATGTCCTTAGATGTAAATAAGAAGGTTATGCTGACTGTGTGCTTCTCCTGCTTCTCTGTTATGACTTTAAAAGAGACATAACAAAGATAGAGTTAATTTTAACTGTGATTCCTTGTACTAATATAATCTTTTTTATTGTTTTATTATTTATATGTGCATACAAAGCTTGGGTAATTTCTCCCCTCTGCCCCCACCCCCTCCCTTACCACCCACTCTGCTCCTTCCCTCTCCCCCCAACCCCCTCAATACCCGGCAGAAACTACTTTGCCCTTATCTCTAATTTTGTTGAAGAGAGAGTATAAGCAATAATAGGAAGGAAGAAGTGTTCTTGCTGGTTGAGATAAGGATAGCTATACAAGGAGTTGACTCACATTAATTTCCTGTACGTGTCTGTTACCTTCTAGGTTAATTCTTTTTGATCTAACTTTTTCTCTAGTTCCTGGTCCCCTTCTCCTATTGGCCTCAGTTGCTTTTATGTATCTGCTTTAGGTTCTCTGCGTTGAGGGCAACAAATGCTAGCTAATTTTTTAGGTGTCTTACCTACCCTCACCCCTCCCTTGTGTGCTCTCGCTTTTATCATGTGCTCAAAGTTCAATTCCCTTGTTGTGTTTGCCCTTGATGTAATGTCCACATATGGGGGAGAACATACGATTTTTGGTCTTTTGGGCCAGGCTAACCTCACTCAAAATGATGTTCTCCAATTCCATCTATTTACCAGCAAATGATAACATTTCATTCATCTTCAAGGCTGCATAAAATTCCATTGTGTATAGATACCACATTTTCTTAATCCATTCATCTGGGCGTGGGCAACTGGCAGCCTGGGGGCCCTCCTGGTTTCTCTGTTTAACATAAAGTGGAGATTCTCTGTGCTGGCTGGAGGTGTGGAGGGGTCAAAGTTTTGCCTTTTCTGGGTAGTTTTGCCTGCAAGGTGTGTCTCCAGCGTCTCTCCAAGATTTCACTATAGGAGGCACGCTTTTGGCTTCCTCCCTCTAGCTGCTATCTTGGAATTGGTGGTTTCCTAATATAACCTTAACACATAATACTTGGCATGATTTTTCAGACCAAATGGTCTCTGTGAAAAAGGAGTTTATAACAAGCAGAAGTGATCTTCAATAAAATTGCTATTGAGCACAACTCGAGGGTTCCCCCATCTTTTTTGACTCAAATCATCCAGGTCCTGCCCATAAATGGCAACAGTATCCACATACCCTGTAAGGTCAATGGAGAATGCTTTCACTGGACTCTACTAGACTGTACATGACTAAGAAAAGACAGTGAGATTAAAGACACACACAATGACACATTGTGAATTAAAGTGCATGTTTATTTAACTTTAAGAATACACACACACTAGTATCAACTCAAAATGGATCAAGGACCTTAATATAAGACTTGAAACACTGAAGTTGGTACAGAAATGAGCAGGAAACACTCTGGAAGCAATAGGTATAGGCAAGGACTTCCTCACTAGAACCCCAGCAGCCCAGCAACTAAGAGAAAAAATGGATAATTGGGACTTCATGAGATTAAAAAGCTTCTGCACAACAAAAGAAATTGTCCTTAAACTGAAGAGACCACCCACAGAGTGGTAGAAAATATGTGCCAAGTATACATCCCACAAAAGCCTGATAATGAGAATATACAGGGAGCTTAAGAAACTAAACTCTCCCAAAATTAATGAACCAATAAAGAAATGGGCAACTGAACTAAATAGAACTTTTTCAAAATAAGAAATTCAAATGGCCAAAAAAACACATGAAAAAATGCTCACCATCTCTAGCCATAAAAAAATGCTAATCAAAACCACACTAGGATTCCACCTCATCCCTCTTAGAATAGTCATCATCAAAAACACCACCAACAACAGGTGTTTGTGAGGATGTGGGATAAAAAGGAACCCTCCTACACTGTGGGTGGAAATGCAAGCTAGTGCAACCAGACAGGGAAAAAATTTGGAGGCTTCTTAAAAATCTAAACATAGATCTCCCATATGATCCAGCAATCCCATTCCTGGGGATATACCCAGAGGAATGCAATTCAGGTTACTCCAAAGGCACCTGCACACCCATGTTTATTGCAGTGTTATTCACAATAGCCAAGTTATGGAAACAACCAAGATGCCCCACTACTGACAAATGTATCAAGAAAATGTATTTATAAACAAAGGAATTTTACTCAGCCACGAAGAATGAAATCTTATCATTTGCAAGTAAATGGATGGAACTTGATAACATCAGTCTGAGTAAGGTTAGCCAGGGTCAGAAGACCAAAAATCATATATTCTCCCACATATGCAGACTTTAGATCTAGGGCAAATACAGTAATGTTGTTGGACTTTGTTCATGTGACAAGGGGAGAGCACATACAGGAGGCATGGGGGTAGGTAGTAAACCCAAAACATGAAAACATTTGATGTCCCCACTCCAGAGGAACTAATACAGAAACCTTAAAGCAACAGAGGTCAACATGAGAAGGGGATCAGGAACCAGTGTAAAGATCAGTTAGAGATGAATCAAGTTGGGTTGTAACATATTTGTACATGGAAGTAATGCTAAGAATCTTTCTGTATAGCTGTCCTTAACTCAACTAGCAAAAATGCTTTGACTTTCTTATGCTTATGTCTTCTCTTCAACAAAATTAGAGCTAAGGGTAGAACAGGTTCTGCCTGGAAATGAGGGGGGATGAGAGAAAAGGTGAGGGCATGGGGCAGCAGAGAGAAATGACTCAAATGACTCAATGTATGTACATGTGAATAAATGAATCAAAAAAAGAATACACATACATTTTAAAGAACCAAAACATGTTTTGTTTTACTGCATTTAAAGCTATCATAATTTTTCTTTGATGAAATTATTTAGAACAGATATTCATATTTATTTGATGCCAAAAATTAAAATCTGATTTTCCTGGAATATTTTAAGTAAACATGAAATATCTGTTTTCCCCACGAATTTTTTGTGTCTATTAGTGAATTAATTCCATTAGATCACAATAATTGATTGCTCAGCTGTGATTAAAACTCAGATCTCACCAATGTCCCAGTTTCATATGCTAATATTTGCTGTTTGTAAAAATAACTTTAATAATTAAATATATAATTTAAATAAAATATAACAACTTATGTGCAATTTTAAGGAACTTATTTTAACTTTGTCTAAGTCAGTTTTCTTGTTTCTTAAAATAAACTAACAATTCTACCCATCTCATACAGTGATTATCAGATTTACATTTAATGTCCGAAAATAACTATCACTTAGCATGTAGGAAGCACCTAATACATGCTGGATATTTTTAGCCTACTGCAGAGGAAAGCATCATTATCACATGTTGGGTAAGTGGAAATGAAAATTTGGTATCTATTACATGCAATATCAGTTGTGAGTAGGAAAAGGGTAAGAAGTGCAACTTTTGACAAAATTGAAGCTTGTATGACAGTGAGTGTCCACACACTACAGAGCACACTAGGCATGTGGCCCAGTAGAGCACCTGTCACTGCTGTGCTCTCTCTTTTGTTGTGTACATGACAATGAAAATATTGTTGGACCAGTCCATGGCTTCTGTCAAAGGCTTCAAGGCAAAGCTATGAAGAGATCAGACTCTAGAGCCTGTGATACAATTCAAATCCCAATTCTAATACGAACTTTGAGATGGGGAAAGGTAATTGATTTTTCTATGTCTTGGTTACCTGGAGTGTAAGGAGCCAATAATAGTACATATCTCATGGGGTTGTTGTGTGGTTTATATAATTTGAAAATTTTAAAAGTCCCCTAAAAGATTAGCTCTGACAAGTGAAGAAGCTATCACATTAATCCTTAAAAGAAAAATCTGAAAAGTATAATCAGTAACATTTTTTTGGTGGGATTCAGGTTTGATCTCAGGCATTCACACTTGCAAAGCAAGTGCTCTACCACTTGAGCCACTATTCCCACCCATTTTGCTCTGGTTATTTTGGAGATGGGGTATGGCAAACTATTTGCCTGTACTGGCCTTGAACTGTGATCCTCTTGATTCCAGCCTCCCAAGGAGCTAAATTTTTGCTAGGATTACAGACATGAGCCACTTTCATGTGCTTGATTTCAGAAAAATTTCTAGAACCCCTATGACAACTGACATTTCTCCTAACCCCGATTTTGGGTAAACAGAGGAGTCTAGATCCACAGATCAGAAACCCTCAACTACAGCAGAAGCCAACTGTGCATGAACTGGTTGAAACACTCAAACTTATATATATATATATATATATATATATATATATATATAGCTCAGACTTCCTTTTATTTCACCTCCCAGAATCATGATCCCAGTATTGAAAATAACCTCATATTTCTAACAGGAAGACAGGAGAGGAGAGCATTAGGAATAAGTGCCCAGTTCTTGTCATAGCTAATGGAAAGAATGACTTGACCAAAGTCCTACCTGACCTAGGGTAAGGGTGTTTCCTCAGCACCAGCCTCTAGTGTCCTGACTTGGAGTTACACCCTAGGATTAGAGAACACTTCCTCTTACCTGCATTATGTCACACCAGTATGGCTCCTGTGTAATTAACAGTGGATAACAGCAGAAAGGGCTGAAAACACAAGCTGTTTACTGAGTTCTTGGTGGAAAATTCCTTGAAAACAGAAGGAATATGAGACATCCTACTCCTACAACTAGAGAAAACCTCAAAGAAAGCTTAACTCCTAGCATGTTTACTTAAAACTTCACACTTAATAAAGTTTTTTTTTACATTGGTCTTCTTCCCCATATGTAATGATAGCTATCAATTAAAAATTACAAGGCATGCTAAGAGGGAGGACCAGTTTCCAGGATCAAGGCCAGCATGCAAACTAGATTAATTATGACATGGTCTTTGAAATATCAGACAGGAAATTTAAAACTTTTATAAATACATTAAGGGCTGTAATAGAATAAACAAACATGATGCCACAAAGATACAAAGAACGGAGCTAGGAATTTGGAATACCTGAAAACTTGACCACACCATTGTGAAATAGTATTGTATTATTTGAAAGTGGCCTAGAGCAGGTGTAAGTGTTTATTGTAGTGTTTTGAACAAGTAGTAAAATTTTTTAAATGTATATTTGTAACCTTTAAAACAATTTTTGCAAATCACGCTAAGCAAGTTATGCTGTTTTGATACAAATTATATAATAAAGAAAATTATAGATTTTTTTCTTCCTTTGGTGGTAGTGGAGTTTAAACTCAGAGCCTAGTGCTTGCTAGACAGGCTGTCTAGCACTTGAGCTATAACTTCATCACAGAAAATCAATGTTCTAGATTAAATATCATTTTTAGCATAAAAAAGAGTATACATCAGCAAATATTTGACTTATAATCAGTATTGAGTAAATGGCAAATAAAATTAATGACATTACTATTATTGATGTTACAGTGAGGAGTATATCTTTTCTGGAAAATATTAACAATTTATATGTTAATTTATAATATCAGAGAAAAGGAAGATAAAAATTTGAGAAGTATATAAATATTGCTTTATATGCTCCTTGCTCTAGTATTTATGTCTCTAAGGGAAAAATGACTTATCCTTAATAAATAATTTTATACAGTTAGTATAATTTTCTTAAGGAATAATAACTCTTTTTTGAAGTGTATTATAAGTTCATTAAATAGTTTAATTCTACCTTACAAATTTTAGATGCACATATAAAACAAAAATGATTATTTCTTTTGATTAATAAAATATTATTATCCATTGTACAGAAGAGATAACTTCCCTTAATCTTTCTTTCCAGAGGTTGTACAATATTGAAAGAATCAAAATTTGAACACTTGATCTTAGTGATAATATTTATGGCCCACTGCTTGTTCCAACTCCTGAAGTTTCTTGGAGATGGTGGAATTTATTACTTAAAACTTACTCTCCTCCTTTTTCTTACAAAAAAAAATTTTCTCTGGGTTAAACTAATATATGCATAAGTAATTTTCTACATATAATATACATATGGACTGACATGGAATTTAAAAATGAATCTGAAAATAATGAAGGATATTTTATATGAAAGACATAAGTTGCTGATTGGTAATTTGCATATTTTAAGTATGCACTCATTTGCCTTGAAAATATGGCAAATTGTAGAATGTAGCAAAGTTCCTCTGTTCCTTAGTTCTTCCTCTGTAGGTAATCAACCTGTTGGAAATGGCAAATTGCTCATTCCAATTTACAGTAAATGGTGATAATGCCTGAATTTTTTCTGTTTTGCTACCAGAAAGTAGCATAATACAAAGTGTGCCCCTCTTTGAAAAGAAAGTCATGTCTATCTAAGAGAAGTCTCCAGGATGCACACATTAGTGCCCCTGCTTTTCCCTCATCTCTAGAGCTCACCTGTATAGCAGGAGGCATTGATGAGGTCCTATTTCTACTTCATCTCTCATGCTGGTCACCATTATGCACACATTAGTGCCCCTGCTTTTCCCTCATCTCTAGAGCTCACCTGTATAGCAGGAGGCACACATTAGTGCCCCTGCTTTTCCCTCATCTCTAGAGCTCACCTGTATAGCAGGAGGCATTGATGAGGTCCTATTTCTACTTCATCTCTCATGCTGGTCACCATTATCAACAGGAGGGCAGTGTTCACAAGGGATTTTCATGTACTTTTGAGTCCTCTCCAGTCTCTTTTTCTTTAACACGCTCTCATCCCTGTTTTAACCACTCCTTGACAGTGTCTTCTAGCTTTACCATCTCCAGAGCTTGCTGCCCCATATGGTTCAACTTACTTGACATATCAGATGGTTCCAATTTGCTTTTTAACTAAAAAAAAAAATCTTTGTTTCTGTTATCAAATGAATACCCAATTTATCTGAGGTTTTGAGTTAGGACCTATTCGATAATAGAGCCTTAGTATTTTATTTATTTATTTTATTGTTTGTTTTTTTTTTGCACATTACTGGAGTTTGACCTAGGGCCTTGCACTTACTAGGCAGGTGCTCTACTACTTGATTCATGCCTCCAGCCCAGCAGATTCATTTGTCATTACTGAATACAAAACATAAAAGGAAAAGCAAATCCTACCCCTTCTGTTTGCACTGGAGGAGCTTAAATCCCCAAATTCCCTCTGCTCAATATTTTTGCAATGATTATAGAGAAGTATCTTATTCAAGAGTTTCATCATGCCTCAACATTCAGCTAAAAATAAGAAAATAAAGTATCACAAAGTGTCTGGTGGTTTCATTGAGGCCAATCGGCATGGACAAATGACTTTTATTCAGTGTTTTTGTGTTCTGCTTGTTATGTACTGTTCAGTCTCTGAGGAATGGTCTCATAGGGAGAAAAGAAGTCAAGAAATTTCTACTCCAAAATGTCAATCATTATCTCTGTGTGGGTCAAGGTAACCTTTGCACATTGTGAGATAAAGGGATAGAATTTTTCTTCCTTTTCTTTCATTTCTGAAAACAGTGTGAGTATGCTCCAACACTTGTCCTATGCACATCCAAAGAAGCAAGGATTAAATAACTGTTTTGGTTTTTTGGCCTGGATGATAAAGGTGGTTATTTAATTAAAGCCATTTTAGTCTTTTTCCTTTCCAATATATTAAGTCCCCCCAGTTAATCACAGTAAAAGAAGGGAGATTGGTGAGGAGAGAGGGTAAGGTATGGAGATTATGCCCTGATACAGTCACTGATCCACAATACTGAAGATAAAGACCCACCTGTTCCTGAGACTCTCAGTTCTCACCATTTTCTAAAGCAAAGCCATGTGCTTTGCTGGTTAATCCTGGAGACAATTTCCCTCTAGCTCAGAATCAACATTCCTGTATCCCAGTCCAGTTTGCCATCACATATTCTCTCTGTTCCCCACTCCCATCTTCTTATTTTGGAATCTGCACTCATCTAGTAGCAATCAATCTCCTCAGTGAAGATTGTCTTCATAAAATACAGGGAACAGGGAACTTCCACACCCATACCTAAACCAAAAATACCTACTACCTACTTCACTGAGGTGAAGGTGGATATCCTTTTTTCATTTATTGGTTGAACCAAAAGATCTTTCTGAATGACAAAGGAAATCATTTTTACTTTGATAAAGACAAAAACAGCAATAATATTTCCTCATCTTACTATATTTAAATGAAAATAAAATGAAAGCAATATTTTTACATATGCTTTCAGAGTCACTTCAAATAGTGATTGTCAGCACAAATGGAACTAAGATTCTAAAGAAAAGGGTGACAATCTTATATAGTTGGGGAATAAGTGACTCAGTAGGTGCAGTAAACTAAGACTATCACCTAGAACTGTACACCTGGTCAGCTAAGTGTGTGTGCTGGTGGGAGCAATATCAGAGTGATACATCAGAATGCTGTGTGAATTCCCATAGATGACTTTTTGATGATCAAGGGGTTTAAGAAATCAGCTAATTACCAGTCATCATCTGCTGTAATAAACTGAATACAATAAGTGAAAGCACATGAATTTCTTTCATTACAAATAACACTAATTTTACATTTTGCATTTGACAAAATAATAAAATAAAAATGCCTCAATACTACAGAAGATGAGCTCCACACTGTGAGAAAAAAGGCCATTAAACTGCATTATATCTATACAAACTTCTCATTTAAAGGTCAGGCATATGTTGAGAGTTATCTTAAAAAATGGTAAAGAAAAATTAATTGAAAAGGCCATTTATTTTTAGTATAAAAATTTTAATGTACAATAAATTAATTTTAGTTTTAATTTCCTATTGCTTAGTAAAGCAAAACTTTCTGAAAGTTTTGGGGGTACTTTTCAATAAATATGTTTATGAAACAAAGAGCCAGGTTTCATAACAAATCATGCACCTCACACATGCTCTGCCCTATTTTATCAACTGTATCACTTTTTTACCAGAGATTTATTTTAAGATATTGATTTATTTTATTTGTGAGAGAGCCAAATTTAGGGTCTGTATTAAGCCCTGTGCATATTAGAATCAAGCATTCTTATCATATTAACATGACTTGTTTGAATAATTTGCATATGAAGATGTACATTCTTTATAAAAAATAATTTTGTCATATTTTTGTATTTTATAGATCTTTCTTAATTAGCATAACCTTAAAAATATTCATATATTTTAATCCAACCCTAGAAAGCACTGTTTTGGATTTTGATATGTTTTGTTATTGGTCAAAGTCCTGAAAAGACCACCAAGAAAATCTGTAAAAAGCATTAAAACTCTCCATAAGACATTGCAGAGGTACCAAAGCAATAAAAACTTTGCCCCATTTATTCCAGAATTTGTAGAGCCATGTATGAACTAAACAATTGATGAGTTGTTTCTCTTTAAGATATCACTTGACAATAGAAGCACAATACAATTCATAAATGTGAGTTATAAGTGATATTTTAAATTTCTAGGAGACACATTTAATAAGTACAAGAATAGGTAAAAAGAACCTTATAATAGATTTCACTTCATTCAATATTTACAGAATATTGCCATTCCAGTGTGTTATAAATGTGAAACAATTACTAATAGTTTACATTCTTTTGTATGAATGAATGCATGTGAAAAGTTTTTAAAAGCTCATGTGTATTTCACCATGAGCACATTTTCTTCAGTTATATTTCATATGATTGGAAGTCATCTGTGTATAGTATGAGACAGACATCATTAGGGCATTGAATGATACAGATGAACATGAATATATTGTCAATTCTGAAAATTTTGTAAAAAAGGATGGCATCCTGAAAAGGAAGAGGCTGTGAAGAAACTGAAGATTAAATCTTGCTCCAGGAATTTGACTTTTAAAAACATTTTTATTATTATATATTAGTTGTACAGGGAGTTTCTTTGTGACATTTCCATATGTACTTACAGTGTACCTTACCTAGGTTCACATCATCCAAAACTCTGTCATCCTCCTCCCCCTACTCTAAACAATTTCACTTGATTTCATTGTTCTTTTTCCTTATACATATACAATGTTACATTGACCATATCCACTCTCCTTCACCTTCTCCATTGCCCTCCTACTCCCACTAGTACCCTTTCCCTAACATAACCTGTTTTACTTTCCTGCCCTTCATTTAAAGGATATATTCATTGCTCAAAATGATTTACCATGGTATTTCGCCCATGAATATGTTGTACTTTAATCAGATTAACCCCCTCTATTACATGCCCTTATCCCTTGCAAATTACCTCCTATTATTCAACAGCTTTCACAGAAGTTTGTGTCTAATAAATTCTTCATATAGAAATCTCTTAGAAATAACAGGGAAATGAAGTTCAAGATCTGTCTAGAATGGAGGCCTGACAAGATTCCAAGCATGTGCAAAGTTAGACTATACATAGTTAAATCAAAAAACCCAGCTTCAAATCAGATCTACTTTTGATTAAATTAAGATGACATAATTATATGCTTTCCAAAAATAAAGAAGAACTTTTAGGTAGCAGAAAAGATTAATCAGAAAAGAATGATCTTTTTAATTTCATGTAGTCCCATTTGTCCATCCATTCTCTTAGTTGCTGAGCTGCAGGAGTTCTGTTGAGGAACTCCTTGCCTATACCTATTTCTTCCAGAGTATTCCCTGCTCTTTCCTGTACTAACTTCAGAGCTTCAGGTCTGATATTAAGGTCCTTAATATACTTTGAGTTGATACTAATACAGGTGACAGACATGGATCTAGTTTCAGTTTTCTGCAGGCAGATAACCACTTTTCCCAGCAACATTTGTTGAAGAGGCTGTCTATTCCCCATCATATGTTTTTAGCGCCTTTGTCAAAAATAAGGTGGGTATAGCTGTGTTGATTCATATCCAGGTCATCTGTTCCACTGGTCTTCATATCTGTTTATATCTAAACTGAAGAGAACACCCACAGAATGGGAGAAAATATTCACTGGCTATACATCAGACAAAGGACTGAGAACCAGAATATACAGGGAGCTTAAAAAACTAAAGTTCCCCTGAATCAATGAACCAATAAAGAAGTGGACAACTGAATTAAACAGAACTTTTTCAAAGGAAGTAATCCAAATGGCCAAAAAACACATGAAAAAATGCTCACCATTCCTGGTCATAAGGGAAATGGAAATCAAAACCAAACTAAGATTCCATCTCACTCCTGTTAGAATAACTATCATTGAAACACCAGCAACAACAAATTTTGGCAAGAATGTGAGGAAATAGGAACCCTCATTCACTAGTCATGGGAATATAAGCTAGTACAACCTCTTTGGAAAACAATATGGAGCCTTCTTAAAAAACTAAATATAGATCTGTCATATGATCCAGCAATACCACTCCTAGGGATATAGCCAAAGGAATGTGATTCAGGTTATTCCAAACTCACCTGCACACCATGTTTATTGCAGCACTATTCACAATAGCCAAGTTATGGAAACAGCCAAGATGTCCCACTACCAACAAATGGATTAAGAAAATGTGGTATTTATACATGATGGAATTTTACACAGCCACAAAGAAGAATGAAATTTTATCATTCCCAAGTAAATGGATGGAACTGGAGAACATCATCCTAAGTGAAGTTAGCCAGGCTCAGAAGGCCAAAAATCATATGTTCTCCCTCATATGTGGACTTTAGACCTAAAACAAATGTAGGAATATTATTGGACAGGGGTCACATGCTAAAGGGAGAATGCATACAAGAGGAATAGGGAAAGGGAAGGAAACCTAAAACTTGAAAATGTTTGATGTGCCTACTGTAGAGGAGCTAACAAAATAATCTGAAACTGACAGAAGCCACTATGGGAAAGTAACCAGGAAGTAGTGATGAGGTCTGGTAAAGATGAACTGATTTGGGTTGTAGTACATATGTGCATGGAAGCAATGCTAGGACTCTCTCTGTATAGGTATCTTTATCTCAAGCTAGCAAAAATGTTAGGTCTTTCTTATTATCTTTTATGTTTTCTCTTCAACAAAATTGGAAAACAGAGCAAAACAGATTCCACCTGGAAGTGAGGAGGGTAAGGGGAGAAGGATGGGGCTAGAGGGAAAGATGGGCCCAAACAATGTATACACATATGAATAAATGATGTAAAAAAGAATAAAATGATCTTTGGCAAAAGACCAAACATAATTCAATGCACAAAGAAGAGTTTTCACCAAATATCTCTGGAATAAAATGGACAAGCAATGTGCAAAAAAAGGAATAGAGACAGAGCCCTTACAGTGTTCAGAAAAAGTTATCAAAATTGATCACATACCTAACTGTAAAACACATGAAGTGTAAAACTCCCAGAATGATGAAGGGGAACACTTGGATGACTTTGTGTATAGAAATAATTTTTTAGATAGAACAATGAAAGGACAATCAATGAATGAAACTATTAGGAAGCTGGACTTCACTAAAATTAAATTAAATTCTGCTCTGTGAGAGACATTGTTAAGAGCATAAAAGACAAACCACAGCCTGGCAAAAAGTATTTGGAAAACACATAAATGATAATGAACTGCTAACCAAAATACACAAAGATTCTTAAAACTGAACAACAATAATAATGAGAGCAAAAACAAGCTAACCCAGAAAAATGGGTAAAATTTCTGAAGAATATTTCACAAAAGAAGATGCAATAAAACAAAAAATAAGCAAATTTCATGATGTTCAATATCAAATATCATAAATGAACTACAAATTAAAACAACAATGAGATACTTCTATGCACCTACTAGGATGACCAAAATGCTAGTCAATGACCACACCAAATCCTGTTGAGGATGTACAACAGGAACTCTTAGTCATTTCTGTTACAAATGCAGAGTGCTGCAGCTGATTTGGGAAATGTTAGCAGTTTTGTACAAATCTCACCATTCTCTTATCCTTTGTATGATCCAGCTATTTCACTGCTTGGTATGTATTCAAAAGAGCTAAAAATGTATGCCCCCAATAAAACATGGATCATAGAGCATTTTTATTCAGAATTGCTAAAACTTGGAAGAAACCAAGAAGTCCTTCGATAGGAGCATGGATAAGCAGACTGTGAAATATCCATTAAATAGAATATTAGTCAGTGATAAAAGGTAAATATACCTTTGGGTCTTAAAAAGTCTTGGTGAAACTAAACAAGTTTCTATGAGAATGAACCCAATCTGAAAAGGCTGTATACTATCGAATTGCTAACATATTTCATTTCAGAAAAGGCAAAATTATAGGAACAATAAAAAAGCAATGGTTTTCAGAAGATGTAGGGAA
This sequence comes from Castor canadensis, assembly GCF_047511655.1. NCBI lineage: Eukaryota > Metazoa > Chordata > Mammalia > Rodentia > Castoridae > Castor > Castor canadensis. The sequence goes on from NC_133392.1 coordinate 81,996,621, forward strand.
GCAGAGAAGGATGAACTGGTGGAGGACAGGGACTGTTCAGAGTAGTGAAACTATTCTATGGTGGTATAGTGGTGGATGCATGCTTTTATATACTTTACAAGCATATAGTAGGTACAGTAGGAAAAGTGGACCCTAATGTAAATACAAATTTTGTTAATAATATGGTATTGATAATGCTTGAACAATTTTTACTACTGTGCCATGCTAATGCAAGATGTTAATAATATACTGAACTTTACGTGTATGTGGGAGCAGGTGATGAGAGTGTGCTGGGAAATTCCCAGTGCCCATTGTTTTTCCTTTATTATTGTGATGTTTCCTTTATTGTTGTGTTGGGTAGGGGTACATTGTGTCATTTACAAAGGTTCTTAAAATGTATAAACTATTTCATACTTGAATTCACTCCCTCCACTGCTCACCTTTATCCCCCTCCCCCACCACAGATTACTGGACTAGTTTCAACAGGTGTAATTTTTGCACTCACATACACGTGTACACATTTTTTGCACCATGTTAACCCTCCTACCCCTTTTCCAGGCCACATCATCCCCTCCCACTGGTACCAACCCTGCCCACTGGGCAGGTCCTTTTCCACCCTCTTACTCTCCAATTTAGCAGAAGAGAAAAAAAAATAAAAAGAAAAACATGACATTTTTGCTTAACTGAAATTAAGGGAGTTTATTTGTGATATTTTCATGTGCATATGTGTTATACCCCCAATTGGTTTATCTCCAGTAATTATATTCTATTTTAGTTCCTTTCTTGTGGGTTTCAGGCAGTTTAAGATTTCTATATTCATTCTTCTATAGAGTGTATATCAACAATATTCAAGTTCTTAGTTTTGTTTTTACCCTGCCCCTCCCATTCGTGACCTGCCTTTAGTGTGACTAGTTTTTCATAATATTGTTTCATTTGTATTAGGTCTGTATTCCACATGTGAGAGAGAACATGTGGCTTTTGGCCTTCTGAGTCTGGCTAACTTCACTTAAGTTGATGTTCTCCAGTTACATCCATTTACCTGCTAATGACAAAATTTCATTATTCTTTGTGGCTGAGTAAAATTCCTTTGTGTCTAAATACCACATTTTCTTATTCCTTTCATCAATAGTGGGGTATCTTGGCTGTTCCATAGCTTAGCTATTGTGAATAGTGCTGAAATAAACATAGGTGTGCAGGTGCCCTTGTTGTAAGATGACTCACTTTCCTTTGAGAACATCCCAATGAGTGGTATTGCTGAATCATATGGCAGATCTATTTTTAGTTTTTTAAGGAGCCTCCATACTGTTTTCAATAGTGGTTGTACTAGTTTACATTCCCTTGAGCAGTACATAAGTGTTCTTCCCACCCCCATCCTAGCCAACATTTGTTGTTGCTTGTGTTTTTTTTTGTGTGTGGTACTGGAGTTTGAACTCAGAGCTTTTCACCTTGAGCAACTCCGTTAGACCTTTTTTTCCAGATAGGGTGTGATGAAATTATTTGCCTGATCTGTAACTCTTGAGTATCTAGGATTACAGTCATGAGCCACCAGTACCTGACTTTTTTGTGTACTTAATGGTAGCTATTCTAACAGAAATAAGGTGGAATCTTAACACAGTTTTGATTTGCATTTCCTTTCTTGCCATGGGTGGAAAGCATTTTTTCATGTGTGTTTTAACCATTTGGACTTTTTCCTTTGGAAAAAAAACTGTTTCAGTTTATTTGCCCATTTCTTCATTGGATCATTAATTTTTTTGGAGTTTAGTTTTTTGAGCTCTCTGTATATTCATGTTAAAAGTCCCTTATCAAATGTATAGCTGGAAAAGATGTTCCCCCATTTTGTTGGTGGCTTCTTCAATTTAGAAACAATACCTTTTTGTGCAGAAGCTTTTTAATTTCATGTATTCCCATTTGTTGATCCTTTATCTTTGTTGCTGAACCAATTGAGTTCTGCTGAGGAAGTCATTGCCTATGCCTATTGCTTCCAGTGAATTCCCTTCTCATTCCTGTATTAGCTTCAAGGTTTCAGGTATTATACTAAAGGTTTAATCCACTCTGAGTTGATATTTATACAGAGTGAGAGACATGGATCTATTTTCACTATTTTTCAAGCAGATATCCTCTTTTCCCAGGAACATTTGTTGAAGAGGCACTCTTGGCATGAACAATGACCTATTTTATGGAACTGTACTTGTGCATAACATGTTCTGAACAGTCTATGGCAATGACTTGATTCTTATTTTTTAAATATAATTTCTGATGCACTCATGAAAATTTGGTTAGAAATTACCAAGCTTGGCATCAAATTGAAGCACATTGATCAGCAGAAGACACAGAGGACACAGCAAGCTAGAGTACAAGTTCATTTAGCTTATATAAATTAAGAATGTCCACCATCATATTGATCTAGACAGCATCTTTGAGAAAAATTGGAAGAGTAGGGAAAAGTGATTAAACAAATGATATTTTCCTAACAATTCAGAATATTTTGAAATTCAACACAGAATATTGTTAATAAAGTTTTGTATTTGTGCTGCTCAGTGAACAAGATTTCTTGATTAAGATGGTGCTAGATATTATCTATATCTCCAAATTAAGTGTCAGAAAACTATTGACTAAAGGTCAACATAAATACAGTCTTATGGATACAATTCCTTACTTATGGTTCACACATTGGGTATAGCTGCTTATTATTTATAACAGCATGGTACAGTGGTTGACAAAAAGAGTATTAAACCTACAAATTACATTCTGGCCCTTTCCAAAAGGTAAACTGGATTATATCCCATAAGAAGTAGTCAACAGACAATACAATTTGCTAATAATAACTACTCTCAGAGTGATAGAAAGTATGTGTCCCACAGCTGATCAAATAAACAACCTGAGGAAGCTCAAGGTTTACTGCGTGGGATATCAGACCATTTTGAATGACACCATAGTGAAAGAAAGAGCAGGAGGTTGCACAGAAGTGACAACATGCATTTTGATTTACAGCCTGGCCACCTGAACTGGATGCATATCTTGACTGACTACAAAGAAACAGAAATGGGCAATATTAGAAGTTCATGGCATTCAGGGAGTAGTAAATGTCTCTGTCAAAGTCATATACAAGAAATGACTGAACTATATTTTCTTCTCCTCTAGTTGATACATGAATCTATTTCAATCTTGATTGCCTGCTATATTCTCTGAAGGACAGTTTTCAAGTTTATTGATGAAGGAAGCAGTAGTCTCTTGGTGTCCATGGTAGATTGGTCCTGAGACCCCTCATAGACACCACAGTCTTCAGAGGCTCTATTTCCTCATATAAAATGTCATTGTATTTGCATAAAAGCAATTCATATATTCTATATACACTAAATCATCTCTGTATTATTTATAACACCTAATACCATGTCAATTCTATAAATAGTTTTATACTGTGTTGCTTAGGGAAAGTGATGATTAAAAAGTGCACGTTAAGCATAAATTTATTTTTTAATATTTTCCATGTACAGTTGATTGAGGCCATGGATTAGTAAATATGGGGGACTCAATCTAATTCTTCCAGAACTAAGATATTTCAGGTTTACACAATGACAAAACCCCACTGTTACTTAAAAATTTTTTGTCTGACAATTGGGGATATTTATGACTTTTTTTGGCCTCTTTTAAATATCACCCAACTTATATAGAAAACTGAATTAGAAAACTGGTATAAGGATGACCTACATGTAATTTTTTTCCAAGAAAGACTGGGAAGGATTGCAGTGTTAATGAGCAAACATGCTAACCAAGTTAGGAGGTCCCTGGAGGGATTGAGTTCCTAATCTTCCTAGAGAGAGAGGGCTCTTCCAATAGACTTCCAAGGAACAATTTATTTCTCCTCTACTACATTTTAAACATGATAACTTGTCCTTTTTGGATTTTCAATAAAGTGAAGGATTTGCTGCTTTGAAACATTGAGTTTTATGCATTGTTCTTTAATTTGTTAAATTAAAGTTTTGTTATTTAGAGAATTAAGGCTACATGCATAGAACATTTACATCTTGAGTTTGGGAGGAGTTCTATTGTAGTTGGTGAGGAGGCTTTTCAGGAAGCAGTAGGGGAGAAAGAGATAAGAAGTGATGTAGGGTTAGGAATTGATAAGGGCATGTTACCCAAAGACATTTTCAATGGTTCTGACAGCCATAATGCAAACATGTACAAGCACCCTGAATGTGTCGATATTGTTATCGATGGGTTACTATCTTGAAGATTTCAATTTAATGCAATGCCTTGTGGGAAGAGAATGAACATACATGTGCACAAAGCTTTAAATGGCAAAAACTATTTTGAAAAATTAATACATAGGTATGGAAGAGTCACTGGTTATTAATTCCAAAATACTCAATCAGAACCAACTTGGGGCCAGACAACATTCTATGAATTGACACATATGAATGAAATAAGTGTACAGAAAGCCCTAAACCTTATGTTGTTTACTTTGCATTGGGAAAGTGAAGAGACCAAAAAATATCAACAAAATAAACAAGTGATGTGATGGATTAGGTAGTGATCAACCACAAAGAAAATCAAGGCAGAAATAGGGAAAAAGAATAAGGAGATAGCGTTTTCTTTTAAATATGGTGGACAGGGAAGGCTCAGTTGAGAAAGAGGTACTCAAGCTAGTGCATGGTTCAGGTGAAGAAGGTAACCATGTGACAATACAAGAAAAATGAGATCCAAGGAGAGAGAAAAAAGAGCAAGGGTTTGAGAGAAGAGGAAGCATCCCAGCTGAATTGCGGGCAAGGAACTGTCAGGAGACTGTGTCAAAAACAAGAGGGCAAAAGCTGATACAATGCAGAAGCACATGTATTAGAGAGAGAGCAGGGACTGAATGTTGCAGGTTCTGGGGCCATTTCAATGGCTTTTTCTTTTCCTTGTGGAGGGACAGGAATCTTTTGGAGGATTTTAACCAAGGATTTCTTATCCCACGCCAAGGTCTGGGGGAAAAATAGATTACTGACATAAATTTTAATAGGATCCCTGTAAATGCTATATTAAGGAGACTCTAAGCAGGAAGACTGTTCTGCTTAGAGATGGTGGTGACTAGAACATGCTATTAGCTCTATCTTTATGAATTTTCTGGCTGATAGGAATAATTCACAACCTGAAATATTAACTAGTTATTAAAATATCATACAGAAGTATGTTCTGGTGCTGCCTAAACCTCAAAGAATTATCTGTTAGGCACAATATATTTTAGTATACTATCGGTCAAAAAATTCTAAAACTTTTACTTCAAATACTTTGTCTTTAATAAAAATAAAATCAACTTAGTTTTCTAGAATTGTATATTTTGAGTAAATAACCATGTGATGCATTTTTCTTATTATTCATTAGCTACATTTTACTTTCATTTTTGGATATTTGGGCTAATAATATTGATGTCCAAAATGCAAACAAATATTAGTAGGTGATAATTTGTCTGTTTTCATATGCTTGACAGTGAATAGAAGCTAGTGTTTATATTTATTCATGATATTCCTGTCACTACTTTTTTTGTTTAAAATCAATCTCACTGGACATTGCTATCTTCTAAACTCTAGGGATCGTATGTCCAAACATGAATACAATTGCGTTTTGAAGAATACCTTTCATCATAACTCAAATATGTTAGTTGAAAGATTTTCTTTCCTAAGTTGTTGTAGAGAACTTCTCAACATTAACTGCTTTCCGTAAGTAGTTTAGACAGTTTAGAAAATCAGCTCCACAACTTCAACATCATAAATTTGGAGAAAATCTAATTTAGAGAAAGTTAAAGGAAATGATGAGTTTGAAGTCTAATTGCTTCCAGTTTTTTTAAATTATTTTAATCTAGTAGTATGCAAGTATTTCTCCTATGTTATACTCATAGTTTAACCAGAAGTCAATCTAAAGTCACTGAAGTTCAAATTCTATAGAATGGTAAATATAAATATCTCACTTTGGTCTGATCCTTGATTTGCTTCACAATCCTTATTACCCTGGATCAAATACATTGTATATTGTTTTTCTGCTCAGAAATTTTATGTACTTAATTATATTACATTTCTTCTTCTTATCATTTAATACATTTACCTTTTTCAAATTATGGAGCATTATTGTACAGAGTTAAATATTATTCCAGTAATGCAAACTTCCAAATAATTAAAGAGACAAAACTATGGCCAGGTGTGGTGTTTCACACATGTAGACCCAGTAAGGCAGGGGATATAGGTAGGATATGAAGCATAATCTGTATTCAAGTCTAGTCTGAGTAATAAGGATGAGACCATATCAGAAAAACAAAATAAAGGTCAAAGGACTTGAGGCATGTCACTAGTGATAAAGATCCTGTCTAGCAAGCATAAGGCCCTGAGTTTAAAGCCCAATACCACAAAAATAATTATTTAAAAAGGATCAAAACAACCATTCCCAAGCCCCTCAATCCCCACCCACAGTTTTGCACTGCCTGTGTATCTATGGTAAATAATTTATTGTACATTTTCTCAGACCTTTGTAATATGCAGTTATGCATAGCTACCTATTCATCCATATCTATGTACATAATCATGTATGTTTATATTCCTGCAAAATATTCATGCACATATGAATGTGTTAAGGAGGTAATATTGAGCCTAACTTTAGAATTAGCCTATGGAAATTTTTAAGCCTAATTTCTTTATTCCTAATGTTTTTTAATTATGAAAGTTATATATGCACAAAGTAAAGCTTCTGACAGTATAGAATGAAAATATATATTGCCTACCTAGAACTTGTTGTTACTGAGCTGAAATTTCAAAAATATATCTACTTAAGTCTTCTTAGTATCTGCCCAGTATTTTCTTGGTTGTTGTGATGATTTTGATCTTACCTTTTTTCTGTCTCCCTGAGGCATTTTTTAACAAATAAGTTAAAGATAAAGAAAATGCTGGTGCCAGGCATAGTGATTCACACCTCGAATCCCAACCACTTAAGAGGCAGACATAAGAAGATCATGGTTTGAAGTCAGCCTGGGTATAAAGCTAGTATGAACCCATCTCAAAGAACAGTGAGCTATGGTGGTTTACAACTGTAATACCAGTTAGGTAGGAGGTGTAGATAGAAGGCTTGCAGTATGAAGTCAGTATGGAAGAAATGCACATGACCATGTAGAAAAATGATTAAAACTAAAAAGGATGGAAGTATGACTCAAGGGGTAGAGTGACTGCCTAACAAATATGGAACCCTGAGTTCAAACCCCAGTTCCAAAATTAAATAAATAATAAATTATTTCTCTTTTTTCTATTGCTTTTTTCAGAGAATAAAATTCCATCCATATCCATAAAAACTCCTACCCCATAAAAACAAATGTTTTGCAGAACCTAATGTGAAGCCATCAGAAACACATACTGAGTCAAATCTTAGTACATACTCAAATTTCAGCACTTAATGCTAAAAAATCCATTAAGTCTAACTAGGAAATATTTTTCACTTCCTAAAAAGAATAATCTCATTTAGTAATCAAAAATATATAACTGTGATAAATGTCGTTGCTCTTGGACATCAACTAAAATATTTTTATTCTATTAATCTTTAAAGTATGGTTATTGTTGAAGATACTTGCTATTTATAATTTAAATAGATATATTTTTGTTCATAAGTGAGATTTTTGTAATACCTCTCCTAATTTTTGAAAAATGTTCTTCTAGATATGGTAAAAGAAATATTTTATTGGGAGAAAATCTCCCAACAAATATTAAAATAAAAATAACTAAATATATAACTACTCTATCCACATCTTAAGATTTTAAGCACTTTATAGTGTTGACCAGTTTGGCAAAGGCAAACTTACATAGCTCAAGGGTCACAATATGGAGTCAGTAATGAATGGTGGGAACTCTCTCTGCAGTTCAATCCCTGGTCAGTTCCTCCATCCAGATCTTGTAGCAGTGCAAGTCTACTTGGCTCAGCAAGACATCATTGCTTCATTTTTGGACTATCATCTCCAAGATTTGCCAGAGTTTGAAGGCACCCCACATAGGGGAAATATGGATGAAATCCATATTAGCATCCCTAGTGCTGAAAATCTAGGGAGGACACTGTGGATGCACCCTTTGAATTTTCCAGAAGGAAATACATTTTTGCCTGTCTTACAGACCCTATCAAAGGTTTGAACTCTGCTGCTTGAGTTTGAGACAGGGAACTGATCATGCATAGTGACTATCAGTCACTCCTCACTGCAGTGAGCTATATTTAGCCACACAAACCTGATGTGTGGCTTTCTCTGAGGTTTACATATGTTGTAGATAGCAGTTCTCCAAATACTACCAACATCTGACCGTTTATCATTGACTGCAATGAAAACATCTTTGATTGGTTGCGATAAGTTAGGAGGGAGCCCCTTTTGTGCAAGACCAATGCCCTTCAACTTTGCCAAATACATTACCTTTAGCTTCCAGCTGTGATGTCAGATCCATACACTTCTTTCCCTGTAATAAAAACATCTTGTGCACTAATCACACAAAGGGCTTTGAAGTGAGGTCCATCAGGATGTAGTCACTATATTGCTCACCATCTCTGTGTATCATGTGCTCCATAAGTATTTTTTTTTGGTGAAGGAAGGAAATAAAATCCTGGAATGGGGAAAATAAGAAAGGAAGAAATTAAACTAGATATTAGAAGATGTAATCATGCCAGTGAGAGACTTAATGTACAAATAGACAATGGCTAGATTCAACCAAAATATCACAGAACCAGGCTACAAAGATGGCTACTCTGGAATGAAGTTTCCAGAACAATGAAGACTTGGTCAACAAAATCCTAATTTCCTATATGTTGCCACCTTTTTCAATTCAGATTAAAGTGGAAAAAGCCAAATATGCATTTTCTCAAACAATATAACTTATAATCAGAATAAAGCTGGAATTGTTCCCTTCATTCCCTATTCTGCTTCCCCCTATCCTGCCTGTCTTTCTGCATCTATGAAAGCAAAGTATGAGACTGAAAGCCTCTGTACATTCTCATTAGCAGATCAATTATTTCAGAGGAGGTATGAAAAATGCCAGCAATTCTCTTGGAATACAATATTGGAACATGAGCTACTTTGATGCACAAAGTATGAGTAATTGCCATTACAACCAGTAGGGAAAGTGACCAAGCATTTATTCTTAAATTCTACACTGAAAATCTCATGATGATTTATCGTCATTGTGCATGTATTTGAGTAACTTGTGCTTTCAATATTTAAAAATATCTTCACTATAGCTAGGCATCAGTGATTCACACCTGTAATTCTAGCTATGTTGGAGGCTGAGAGGAGGAGGATGGCAGTTCAAGGCCAGCAAATAGTTCACAAGTCCCCATTTCCAAAATAACACTAGTAAAGTGGATAGAAGGCATGGCTCAAGTGTTACAACAATTATTTTACAAGTGCGAAGCCTTGATTCAAATCTCAGTCCCACAAAAGTAAATAAATAACTGCATTATAGAAAAACTAGTTTTTGCATTAAAAATTTTTGGTAACATTGGGGTTTGAACTCAGTTCCTTGCACTTGATAGGCAAGCACTTCACCAGTTGAGCCACACTTCTAGCCCTTTTATCTTTAGTTTAACTTTTAGCTGGGGTCTTCTTTCTTTTTACCTAAGGCTGGCCTTGACTTCAATTCTTCTATTTGTGCCACCCCCATAGCTGAAATACAGGCATGTGAGACCATGTGCAGCATATTTTTTGAGTCTCACTGATGTTGTCTGGGCTAACCTTGAACTTCAATCCACCTATTTCTGCCTCCCATGTAGCTGGGATTTAAAACATTAGGTCTTCTAAGACAATGTAGCAAGGACAAAGAATTAAAGACCAATATGTATACATTATCTTCTTCATATCATACACATGATTTAATATTAAACATCTGTAACCAAAATAATGTGATATTTTTGGAATCACAGACATGTTCACTGCAATAATATAGATCATGTATAGATCTGAACATATAATGTCTTTCATAAAAGTGTCAAGATAATGCAAAGGGGAAACAAATATTTTAAAATCATATGTTTCTAGAACAATGAGATGCATTCTGATAGAAATAATGAAAAGATAAATTGTAGCTCCTTTTTCAAATCATATGCAAAAATTAGCTTAAAACAGATCTATAAATCATAAATGTATACTTAAAAGCAAAGTAGAAAACTCCTGAGAAGAAGCACAGGAGAAAAATCTTTGTGACACTGGGTTAGGTAAACAACCCTCAGGTGGTCATGAGTGAGACCTTATGGACAGGGACAAGTGCTCAGTGTTAAATAGTATAATGACATGGCCTTCCTTCTTGTGCAACTTTATTGTGCCTGCTGAACTTCCTTATGCTAAATGTCAAGTATATGCTGCACCTTATTTTGTGATAATGTGGGATCTACTTCACATTATGGCTTGATGGATCAAACATAAGTCAACGTACTGTGCTAAATTTTTGTTCCGTGATCACTTACTAGTCCATGGTCAGATGCTCAGTTTCCATCAAACCTCACCAATATTTCAAGGGTTACCATTGTGAATGGTACCTAGCAATCTTCCGCCTACAGACTTGTCTTGCTTTATAACATATGGGGTATGATTATTGTCTCTCCTATTCAAAAGACTAACTCACTTTCCATTTTTCTTTTATGTTTAACATTTCAGATGTTTTTTATTCAAGGTTCTCAAATGAAATAAACAGAAAAAGCTAATAATGTGATCAAATGTACAGTTCAAAAATGTCCTTTTGGCATTTAACAAGTACTAAGAAAGAAAACTACAGTGTTATCTTGAACCAGACAAATAAGTCACCACTGGCAAGTCTGTGGAACTAGTAATGAAAAAATAAAAAACATACCTCTATGAAAACCATTTTTGAACTGTACAAAAGGCCTTTCTTCATAAATTAATCCTTTAAATAATTTAAATAATTTAATGGCTGTCTACTATGTGATACTTAACTGATTTTTTTATGTACAGAAGTTATGTTTTCTAAATCCAGTATGGCACTTTGTTCAGACATTTCTAACAGCAGATTTCCCCTCCCCTTCTAACTGAGCTATCAAAATTCTATCTTAACTAAGGCAAAAAATATCAAGTAGTGAGAGACCCAAGTTTGTAAATGTACTAGGTACATGGAAGGTAGTGCATTTTGTCTGGACTTTCACAAAGCAGTAATATTTCTGTGAGTGTAAAACCAATAATGTCACAACTTTAAAAAAGGAAACAAAAACAAAAGACACAAACACATTTCTCTTATGACTGCTAATTTTCACCAGAATCTACACTTCTCTGAGCAGTAACGACTTTTGAAACTATGAAATGTCTGTGACACCTATAATCAAATACACACAATAAAATTTAAGAACTAAGAAGTACTGAAAAGAAATAACTGCTTAGCCCTAGCTTCTGAGCTAGGAAGATTTGGTCTGTGGGAACAGGGAAGGCCAGCAATCTGTCCCAGCACACACACAAAAAAGGTTCTGAGCTAGATAATTGATTACACACTGCTAATCAAGCAAGTTCACAATTTTAGAAGACAACCTAATTTATCATTGCTTTCAAAACATATGTTATTGCCTTAATAAAAGAGCTTTAATTACAGTGAATTATCTCATGGGTACTAAAGTAGAAATAACTGTGTATATATGAATCTTGAATTTCATACTGTCAAAATGGGTTTTCTTTACACTTGAACACTCTTAGCGATGATGTAAAAGTGTGGCACTGCTTCAATCCAAATCTTCCTTCATGCTTTTTTGTTTATCTGTGTATGTCCATAAACCAACTTAAGTTATAAAACCTAAATGGGAAGGTACAAAAAGGACACATTCTCCTAACCACAAACTGATACAGCAAAAATAAAGAGCACAGAAGATGTAATGCTGAGACTAGTTGGAACTACTGGTTACTGGCTCTTTAGTATTTGGTGAAGTTACTATTAAAAGTGCCAAGTCATTTACTTTTCAAATTTGAGAGAAAGAGGAAGAGAGAGAGAGAGAGAGAGAGAGAGAGAGAGAGAGAGAGAGAGAGCTGGTAGCCAATCATTTTGCTTCTACCCATATCTCATCTTAAGCTGCAAGAGAAAGCCTTACTTGTAGGTTTTGTCATTTAGTTGCAGTAGCAACATTTTATGCCAGATCATAGGCATAATTCTTATTCTAAAGCACTATCATTAGTGTAAAGTTAGAACAAATACCAGTCCCAATACTACCTACACTAAATCTAGAACATCAAGTTTTTTTCCTGAAAAAAGGCAAAAAAGACTTCACATTGTATCATGCGGCAGGTATCCTAAAACAGTCAAACTATCAGAGGGAACTGTTGCTGAACAGGCTTGCAAACAATTTACCTTATTAAAATTTCCCAAGTCAGAAAATGTGCTTCACCCAAAATATTTTCCCCCTTCTTGCATTTCACTACCTTACACATCATGTGAAAAGTCATTTAAATCACTGCATATATTAAACAGTCAAAATTTCAACAACTTTTATTGACTACCTTTTAATAGCCCTATGCTTCTGTTTTACAAGGCATAATAGATCAGCTCTTTTGGTCAAAGCATTCTTCATTAGTTTGAACTAACTTTTACTGAAACAGCTACAGCATCAAGAGGTAAGGCAAATTGAAATTCATAGAAAAGCATAAGACACTTCACACTATGTTGAAAGAAAAACAGAAAGCTAAGAAAAGACATTGATGACAACACTGAATTACAGCAACATTTGCACAGCCAGTACAGAACACCATGGGTGAAGTCAGAGGATTGAAACTTCAGAAAGCCCATTTCATACACCTGAAAAAACTCAAATTGAACAAAGCCACAAAAATCTGTTCATGCACTTGGATAAGTCTTCATGTTCTTTGTGCATGCCCAGAAAATTGAAGTTTTTTCTTTTCTTTTTTGCGTTATAACATTTGCTAAAAATATTTTTTGTAGTTGCTTTTATGTTTTTCACTAACATAAGCCTGTTTAGGGGAAGAACCGCTAGATGAATTTAAGGATTTTATTACCTTATAGAACTTATAGCAAAACAGTTTTGTTTGATTTTATTATAAATAACATTTTCAAGAGCCTGTGCAAAATTGTCAATAATTTCTTAAAACACAAAATTGATCAGAAAAATCCATGACTGTTCAGCTTTCACACACTTCTTCATGTAAAAACACCCTTCTGTACACCTTACAGTTACTTATTAGGTTGAAAGATACATGGCGAAGTGTCATTAGACATCTCTATAGACAACTGCTGCTGACCACGTGCTTCCTCAAAAGGAACTGCAGTCTGCATGTGTGTACTGTAGCAAATAGCATCCTTTATGGCTGACATTGCAGACATATATGTTCCAATTCTGCCTAGTGAAAGATGACTGATCTGCTGGGCCAGAGGGCTGAGTATAGACACAGGCTATAGTGACATGGTGTGTTCTCATGAAGGCAGTTAAGATGGTACCAGAGTGCTATAGAATATGTGGTTGAGGCCACATCCAAGAAGGACTTTGCACCTGGTAGAGAGATACAGAAGATGCAATATAGGATATAAGAGAAGTTTGAGTGATCATTCGATTTGTAGCAATACTGTATAGTAAAGGATAAGACCATTCTGTATAGCAGCTGTAGTTGGGTCAGTAGTGAGTGTCAGTCCAGACCTTCCTTCTCTATGCCATGGTCTTCCATAATGGATGTATTTGTTTAGATTCTGTCTCTTCTGTCCTCCATCTGCAAACTTGCACAACAAAGGTTTTGTAGGATGAGAAACTCTTGGTGGGGTCTTACTGAACTTTCCATTAAAATGACTGATTACAGCTTTGCATTTTTCACTCCTGGCAAAGCCAACACCATGACTTGTGCTGCTGGAATCATGTAGTGTCCTTGTAGAAATATACCTTGCCCAAATGGTTTGAGCACACTTTCAAATTCTTGCTCTTCCATGGACAGTAACAAATTAGAAATATACAGGTTTGTAGGATCTTGTTCCTGTTGCCTTGCCACTTGAGCTTGAACCCTACTGGTCTTCAGGGCTCACACAACTTTCTGATCTGCAGCAGGATAACTTTTGCATTTGTTTGTTGTCTTATCTAAAATTGCCTTTGTCAAGACTATCTTGCCATGTGGTTAGCAGAGCTTCGCCAGGTCCTTGTCAGTGGTGTGGGGGCAGGCCTCGGATATAGAGTTTTGCTTAGTTGATCCAATCCTGAACTGCTATTGCTGCTACTGTTGTTATTACTGCTGGTGCAGCTGGGCCATGGCGTGCCCTGGGACCAGAGACTGCTACTTGTTTTTGGGCATCCTACAGTTATCACTGGCCCTGGGGAAGGCATTGCCCCTGGGGAAGATCATCTCTGCAGGCCCAGGCAGCAGTGCAGGGCATGGGCATGGAGTGGAGTGGGGGAGGGTAGGCATGGGCAGGGTGGGGCAGTTCCAGTGGGCGGGTGCTGCGGGCTCAGCTTCTCCTGTTATCTTCTTATTCTCTCATGTTTTTTGTGTTGTTCAAGCAATTGCAAATTACAGAATATTTGCTTATCCCTCCAAAGTTGAAGTCATACTGAAAACTTAAATGGTCAATGATTTTCAAATTAAGAGGATCTGAAACTCTTTAGTTGTTGTTTAGTTATTGTTCCCACAGTGAAAACTATTCCATGAAGACAAGTAGAAAAATACACACTCAGGGACTTAATATGAGTTATTACGCAGTTCAAATACAATCTTGAAATTTAAATACAAATAATTTTGGGGGAGAGATAAATTTTTATTTCATTTGTTGAATTGTATTACATCTGCTTCCTAGGCTTAGGATGGTTGTTTGTAAAGTTTTATTTAAATATGTAAAGTAGATTAGTAAAGCATTATGTTGTGCATTAGTGACATTTTGAAGTTTTGTTTTGAAAATAGCTGTGATAAATTATAACTTGTCATCCACTCCTTCCCTTCAGGGGTAAAGCCCAGATGTTATTTCACTTGTTAATACTAAACAAACTATTTTAATAGCATTATTTTGATATTTCCTTTGTGCATATTATATTTATTAGACTGGCTTCCAAAGCATTTACATATACCAAAATGACATTTAATACTTTATTTTACAGGAGTGGAAAATAATTTTCTGACAGTTTATTTTACTACACTTCTGACAGTAGAATAGATGGATACAGTAAATAATATAATGGCAACCATTTTTAAGAAGCTATTTAGAAATATGGATTGCTCTTATTTTATTATAAGTAGGTTTGATAATTGATCATGAGGTTGCTTAAATATCATTTTATCATGCAAAACCAAAAGTCTATTATTTTTTAAATCACTTTGTAGAGAAAATGTTATATAATTCTCATTCTAAATTTTAAAGTAAATTGCAAAACGGTAAACATTTACATTGTTTGTAGATATTGGGAAATCTAGAGATATACAGCCATTAAAATATATCTATTTTATACCAGAAATTTGTAATAGATAATTATACTAAAAAAACATACAATTTTTTAAAACACAGAATGCTCTAGGTTGTTCACAGTACAGTTTATTTAAAAATTCTTTTCCTAATAGGGTGCCAGTGGCTCATGCCTATAATCCTAGCTACTTGGGAGGCTGAGACAGGTAGGATCACAGTTCTAGGCCAAGCTGTGCAAGTAATTGAGGAAACCCTACCTACAACTTAACCAGAGCAAATGGGCTGGAGGTGTGGCTCATGTGTTACAGCATGTGCTTTGTAGCTGTGAATCCCTGAGTTCAAACCCCAATTGCATCAAAAAAATTCTGTTCCTAGATTCAAATAATATTCTACATACATTTTACTTTATGTTTTAAAGTTTTAATACAGAGAAGTAAAAAAATTCTAATTAATGCTTAAAGTTCTGATAAACATATAGAAAAACTATTTTAAAGCTGAAAATGCAGCCTCTCCAAAATGTATTTGCATTGAACTTCATACATTGAGGATATAGACTTTCAACTAATTTCATTTTTGTTGTTATTTATTTATCTATGCCTGGCTTATTGACTGAGAAGGGGATTTGCTAAGGTTTTGCCAGAGTTGGCCTTGAATTATAGTCCTCCTGTCCTCCAGGAGTGAAGCACCATGACAACCCCATACTTTCCCATATGGTAACTAGCAATTTACACTCCCATCAAAAGTGTGTGAGAATACATTTTTGTTCATGTCCTTGGCAGCATGTGTTGGTTTTGTGTTTGTGGTATCAGCCATTTTGACCGGTAGAAAATGATATCTTATTGTGGTTGCAAATAGCATTTCTCTGACATCTAATGACATGGACACAGTTTCATCTATTCAGTTGTCATCTGTAAATCTTATTTCAAAATAATATCTTTTCAGATTATTTGCCCATTTTAAATCAGATGATTTGCTATTTTAATGCTAAGGGTTTTGAGTTCCTTCTGTATTATGGATATTAACCCTTTATCAAATGTTTACCTAGAAAAGATTTTCTCCTGTTCTGTAGACTGTTTTTTCTTGACAGTTTCCTTTGACATCAAAGCCTTCTACTTTAGAGGCTGCTGGAGAGTCTCAAGTGGTAGAATGCCTGCCTAGCAAGCATAAGGTCTTGAGTTCAAATGCCAGTACCACCAGAAAACAAAACAAAACAAAAAAAGATTTCTACTTTTATGTAATCCATTTTCTCTTGTTTCTTACACTTTTGGGGTCATATCCAAAATTTCATTGCCCTTACTGTTATCTTGAAATTTCTCCCATATTTTTCCAGTAGTTTCATAATATCAAGTTGTACACTTATCTCTTTAATCTATTTTGAGTTGAGTTCTGAACATGATGAGAAACAGAGGTCATATTTCAGTCTTCTGAAAGTGGATATCTAGTTTTCCCAGCACTGGTTAATGAAGAGGCTATTTTTGCTCCAATGTGTGCTTGTAGTGTCTTTGTTGAAACTCAGTTGGATGTTGATGGGTGTTTATTTCTTGAGTCTATGTCTGTTCCATAGGTCTCTGTGTCTGTTTTTAAGCCAGTACTCTGCTTCATTTTTGTTATGGTGGCTCTGATGTGTGTCTTGAGACCAGTCAATGTAATGACACTAGGTTTGTCATTTTTCTTCATGTTTGTTTTAGTTATTTAGGGTCTTTTGTGCTTCTACATCAGTTATAGGATTATTTTATCTTGATCTGTGAACTATATTATGGTATTTGTGTGGAGATTGCATTGAATCTGTAAATTGCTTTAGGTAGTATGGACACTTTCACAACATTAGTTCTTTGAATCCCTGAATCTAAAGGTTTTTCCAGTTTTTTGTGTCTTCTTCAATGTGTTTCATCAGTGTTTTGTCATTTGCATTGCTAAATTTGTGAGTTTCTTGGATAAATTTATTACTATGGATTTTTGTAGCTTTTGTGAATTAAATTGCTTGCATGGCTTCTTTTGCAGCAGCTGATAATTGTATTGGTCTTGTAGCATGAAACTTTGCTGAATTCATTTGTGAATTACAATAGATGATGGGGCTTTGGCATATATAGTATTATAGCATTTGTAAATAGGGAAAATTTGATTTACTTCTTACCTATTTACATACACTTTAATACATTCCCTTCCCTATTTTCTTTGTCTTAAACTTTCCATAGTATATGGAATGAGAGTGATGAGAGTGGAAATGCCTTCAATTTTTCCTCACTTGGAATGATGCATGCTGTGGGTTTTTTACATAGTCTTCATTATCTTCAAGTATTATCTTTCTTACTGAATTTCTCTTTCAGTGATTCATGATAAAGTGATATTGAATTTTACCAAATTCTTCTCCTGCTTTTGTTGAGAATTTTTACATCCATGTTCATCAAGGATATTGATCATGATTTTCTTATTTTTGGGGTTCTTTTGTTCTTGTCTGCTTTGGGTATGAGGATAATAATGACCTCAAATAATTAATTTGGAAATGTTCCTTCAGTTCAATTTTTTGAACAATTTGAGAAGAATTAACATAAGTACTTCTATATAAGTTTGATATAAAACAGCAGTGAAGGCATTTAGTCCTGGAGAGAAGTGTTTTGTTTGTTTTATTTTTAATGTTCTCAGAGTCTCAGTTTCCTTGCTGAATTTATCATCTCCATTGCTTACTTTTTTTCCAGGACTAGGATTGACCTTCTTACTTCATTCATCTGTTTGTTTGAATCCTCTTCAAGATCATTGATTATTTTTAACCTAGACTTTTGAATTATTTGGCATTTCAACCATTTTGGTACATTTTGGATTTGGTTATTAAGAAGTTACATGCTTTTTTGAGAAATCAAATTGTCTTGCTTTTCTGTGATTCTTATGTTTCTACATTGTAATTTGCATGTCTGGGGGGGATGGATATTTCTTTAAGATTATTTATTTCTATTTTATTGGGTCTTCTCAGTGAGAAGCCTTCTGTTGAGTTTATAATCTTAGAGTATGATCCCTACTGCTACTCAGAGAAAAGAAATCAGTCACCAGTTACAAAAACAATTTGAAAACAAACTGATATTTAAATGTTGGAAATATGAACAACACATGCCTTAAGGGGGAAATAAATACATTTTGATGCTTCTGGGATAAGGTAGGAGATAAAAAAATTATTAAATTTAAAGCTATTAATAATTAATAAAATAGTGGTGGGGAAAGGAAAAAGACAAGAAGGGTAACAGTAGAAGACAAGTACATGGGAAGAACTAATAGAAAATAGTAGTGAGGAAAAACCTAAGAAACTAAGTACAGAGATGGATAAAACAAACAAAATCAGAAGAAAAGAACAAACAGGTCAATATTTCTTTCTTGCTGAGGAGGGCAATGGACTTTTCTCCTCAGGATCGCCACTTGGGTTGGGAGGCAGATCTTTTCCTCTCTGAATTCCAAAAGTCTTAGATCAGAAGGGTTTTTTGCAGACTGAGCTCTGACCTGGATTTCTCTGAGCTTAAATTCCATGTGTGCTATGCCACATGCAGGCTCACTGATGTGAAGAGTGCAGGACACATCCCAAACTGCTCCCAAGGATCCCAGGCTGGGTTGCTAGAGGGGCAGTATGGGCTCAACATGGGAAATTCCTGACCATGTCTGTTTCCCACAATCTCTTTGATACTCTTAAGAGTGCACAAATATGTCAACTGAAACAGACTGCATTCATGGGCAAGGCACAGGGCTCTGGCTGATCCTGTGCCACTTGGTCTCACATTTCTCTCTCTTAGCACTACCCCTTCTCATTTCACACAGGTCTGCTCACACTCCTCTTACTAACACCACTGATGACTGACACTTGATGTATACTCTGTAGTGCAGCTCCCATTCCCATCTAAGTAGAATGAATCTGTGAATCTGAGTCTATAGTGCAGCTAGTTTCCTGGATCCACACTGATTCTATGGGCCATAGCTCACTTAGCTGCTGAAGAGTGGGGCCCTTTGGAGTTTGGAGATCAAGAAGGGTGTTCTTGTCTCCCTGGCTGAGAGCAAAACAGGAGTTTTGGACTCAAGGCCCAAACTCTTGGCACTCCAAGTGCCATGTCTGGCACCTTGCCTCTATGTGCCAAATAAAGATCTGTGGTAAAGGATGGAGAAATCAGTCTTATGACAAGGTCAGTGGCCATGTCCGGGGCAGAGGCAGAATCAGCACTAAGGCCATCTTCAGTCTTGTCTGGTACAAAGACGTGAGATTTAGCTGTAAATAGAAAAAGAATTAGGGCAGGGATCAAAGATACACATAATTAAAGAGTCTCAGTCACAGGGTGCCTTCCAGTGGTCAAGTGGGGTTTGGTTGGTTATTATTTCAGTCCCTATTTTTTTAATGTTCTGGAGAAGTTATTATCAGTGTCTTCCATTGAAGTGGGGGACAGGGGATAAAGGGAATGGTAGAGGAGATGATTTCAAGTGTGATGTATTTGGTGCATTGTAAGAAACTTTGTAAATGCCACAATATACCCCTACCCAGCACAACAATAAAATAAAATTTTAAAAAGTTACCTGAGCCTCATTGAAAAAAACACTTTCATAATTGCCTTACATAAAATACATATTCACTGTCAAGTATTCCACATCACTAGAAAAGGGCTTTGTGCATGTAAAATCAATATTTGACCCTTAGCTAAACCACAGTTACTTTTGAGAGTACATAAAATAGCATGCTTCATAATGGTACTTGGTAATCCTAACTGCTTTAGACATCTAAAGCCCTAAAAGACATAAATGATTATAATTTTCATTGTAAAAATCACCTAGTGAAGGAAAATGACATTTCAACATTTGTAGTTGGGAAAAGTTCCTGAATACTTATGAGTAATTAATATTTGTATTTCTGAATAGTGCATGCAATATACTTTTAAACTTTTAATATGATGTTTTGTTTTTGTTTTTTTTCTCTAACTTATACCTGATATTTTAGTTTTAACATTGAACGTGGAAATCCTAAGCATCAGAAAAAAAGTATCTAATAATGTATTGCAATTTAATGTCAATTGTTAGGTAAAACAAACATAAACTGAAAACTCAGCATGATAATGGAAATTTTCTCAGCTAAATTCCTGAGATTGGCTTTGGTATTGGCAGACAAAAATTCTGGGATCCATGCTTAATGGAAACACTGTATGCTATTTTTTCAAATTATATTTACTTATACAGTTACATGGCATAAGTTCAGCATATAGTTGAACTTCCTAGTTTACTTATAGTTACTGAAAATGTTAATATTGTTTCCATCGTCAACTACTGGAAGTTTACTGTTAAATGTTTCTTTCCTGATATGCTTAGGTTTAAATGTTTCTGTCTAGTAGTCCATAATAAGAAAATTATTTTAACACCCCAAGCCTCAGAGCCCATTTTCAGAACTGAAAGTACTTTTGAGGATGAAGTGTGAAAATGTTGATCATATCTACAATGTAAAACTTTTTCTGTTTGTATTATAAAAATATTGACATTTAAAAAAATTCTAATTTATAATTTCATAAATGAAAAGGGAATATTCAAATAGTAGATAGTGGTTTATACTTAATTTCTTAAAAACATATGTACTTTATGAGCCTTTATTATGCTAACAACCATATTATAAAAATAACCAAAAAATTTTAAATTTTTAAAAATAAAATAAAATGGAACTTTCAAATTTTCATTGTCAATTTATTAAATATATTTTGTCCTATTCCTCCTTTATTTTCCTGCTTGACAATATAACTTTGTGAATATTTCATAGATAGTTACATACATATATAGTTATATACACACACAAGTATGTATTTACTGTTTCTAACTCGTCTCTCCTGACCCTTTGCAATGTTTTACTTCCTTTTCATTTATTGTGCATCTCACATAACTAATGAACACATGATTATAAAAAGATTGGTGTGTCTTTTCCTTCCTCTCCACTGTGGAGGTTGGGAAGGGAAGAACCTGTGTGAGTGTTTCTGAGAAACATTCCGGATGTTGTAAGTGAAATCTCAGCATGTGGAAAGCCATAGCCGTTTGATTATGGATGCTTCCTGGCTCAAGACTTTAACTAGGGTATGTGTTAAGATACATACATATATATTTATAATTCATATAACATATATAATTTTAAATGCATAAATAAAATATGTTCAATATTTACAAATGTATAAACATAAATTATTTGTTATATATGATGTAAACAACTTTGTGTGTATATGTATATAGATGTCTATGTATGTGATATGTGTACATAAATCAAAAACTACTTCCTCCCATCAAGCCATCTGTCTGGCTTGAAGTCTATGGAAATCTCTAAAGTTCTGGAAGGAGTTAATTTGCACAGAGTTACAAAAATCACACAGGGTAATTCTATAGCCATGCTCAGAATTTGACATACATTTTCTTCCTCTCCATTGCCAGTGGGTGTTTCTTTTTTTAATTTTTAGCATATAATCTGCACAGAAGAATGAAATGTGATTTTTGTATGTGTCCTTACAATATATCTTAGATTTAACCCCTCCAACATTCTCTCACTCCCCCCTTCTTAGAACAATTTCAACAAATTTCATTCTTCTATTTTCATATATGATTACAAAATACATCTGCCATATTCACTCAAATCACCCTTTCATTTTGCCTACCCAATTCCACATGGTACCCACCCCTGGAAAAGACCTATTTTACACTCTTCCCCTTTATTTTTAAAAAGTGTGTATTGATAGTCTAAGGGAATTTTGCCTTGGCACTCAGATATACATATATATATATATATATATATACACACATATATATATATGCACATATATATATATACACAGAGAGAGAGAGACTGCTTTAATCAAATGAACACCTCAGTTACTTATCCATTCTCTCTGTTACTGTGTATTCTAATATTCAACAGCTCATTGTACAGTACATCATACCGTATTCAAATGTTTTCTTTCCTTCTCTTGCCTCCCATAGTCCACTCAGACAGAATAATTAACACAATTTTGTTCTCTTTTTCTCAAGTGCACTCACACACACACAGACACACACACATTTAATTTTTAGTTCTAGCTTCCACATATGAGAGAAAACATGGGAACTTTGACTTTTTGAACCAGGCATATTTTGCTTATCATGAAGTTGACCAGCTCCATCTATTTGTCTGTAAGCAAAATAATTTCATTCTTCTTTATGGCTGAATAACCTGCATTGTGCAGTAGGTGTTTCTAAAAGAAGAAAAGCCATCTCCTGACCACTTTGCTCATACTGATTTAAGTCACACTGTGTTATCTGAAATCACCCTCCTGAGTTAAATGCTGTATTGTCACTAAGCATAATTTTCATTTTCCCAGAGGCTTGGATATTGGAATTTCCCAGAGGTTTAAATGTTCATTGAACAGTGATACCTGAGATGTTTTTCCTATAAGAATGAGAAGAAATCCCCCTCAGAGGTTCATCATGCAAGGTGAAACCTTCAAGCAGTGTTTGTTTTTGTTTTTTCAGAGATAGTAGACAAAAGCTAAAATTTTAGAAACTTCTTAGACTTGAAATTTTTTAGACTTTTTCTAACAAAGAGTTAACACAGATAAAGAAATATACACAACATGAGTACAGAGATGTTGGGCCTTTTCTACTTGTACCAGCCACCCTATTGGACATCTGCAGGTCTTAGTGTGGAGTTAGTGTTTCCAGGAAAAGCTGTATCCATACCGAAAGATAACCTAAGCAACTCTTATCATCATAACCCCATTGGCAGAAGTGCTACTTAGAGCAAATTTACTGAGAGTTTATTAATGTATTACTGAGCTGAGCAACCTGAAAAATTAATGAATTTAAGTTAACTGAAACCAAGTATACTTAGATAATTCATTTAGGTTTTTCTCTGGTAACACAGTGGGCAATTGTCATTATGTATTCCTCTACTTATATTAATTAGGAACTCTATGGTCTTGTCTTATGTGTAAGATTTCTCTATTGTTTGTGTTTATTGATACTGGATATATTTTAATTCTCCCAACACATTTACAAATACACTCAAGACAAGTCCTGAAACATGACCTTTGAAATGAACCAAGAGAGAAGATATTCTATGTAAGGACTACAACTTGAAAGGTGAAATTTGTTTTCATAGTCAGGAGGTGAGCATAAAAAAGAGTAAGTCACTAGTACAGCCTTAAGTACCATGTATGTAATTAACTGACCTCAAAGGCCACAGTTCACTGAGAAAGGATCTGTGAAGATATTAGAACTAAGAATTCAGTAAATGGATTTAAATTCCATGCAGAGGATTGACACTATTCATGACTCTTGAAAATCTCACTTGTGCAGACAAGATACCTAGTGAAGATATTCTAAGCTCTCTCATTCCTATCCCAGAATCTCCACAGAGATCCTATGGGAGGTTGAGAAGACTTTTAGCAACCTGCACTATCTTGTTACCCACCCTGACCCAAATCTCCCACTGCTCTGTCCATCTGATGAAACCTGTGGTCTACAAATGGTCAAGGATTGTTTGATGAGCTGACTCAGATAGGTATGGATCTATTACAGCTGTTTGTCCTGGCAAAATCCCCTAAGCAGATATTCAAACCAATTCAGCCCAGCACAAAGAGGTGAGTAGAATCTTTTGCAAATCTGAGTTAGAATAATAATGCAGCTTCCAAAGGGTGTCTACAAAAAGCAGATCTTTCCTGGTCACTGTCAGAAAGCATGGTATTTTTATTAATTGGAGAAGGGTCTTGTAGGTATTTTCAGTTGAAGATACCCAACAATGCTATGGCCTCTTCCCCTAGAAATGAGGGCTTACCTTCCTATAAATGACACATCTGAAAAGATAATGGACCTTTAAGGATTGGTACAGCCTTGTCACCTAGCTATTCAGAGTAGCTGAAAGAAGGTCCTGAAGAAATATACCATCTTGTAGCTCAATTCTGGGCAAGAAGATAATAGGCACTGGGCAAGGGTATAATGTTTCTGGGTTAATGGTTGCAGATGGCTGACAATAGATAGGAAATTGACTTCAAAAGATTTATGGGACACAGGTAATGATGTGAAGTACTGAGAAAGCTCACTAAACCAAATGAGGCCTTCTTTGGAAGGTTATGAACAAGATCACCATAATTTTCCTTTTTATCTGGAGGTAAGACTTCAGCAGGGCACCTGTGCCTAATAGAGCCTGGCATCCCTAGATCCTCCCTTCCTTACTGTCCTCACTCCATGCAGAAGCACAGAGACCTGGAAGGAAGGAGCTAGCCTGACAGCATGTCCCAAGAAAGCTACATTTATTTACTATGATGTACAAATTTACCCATGTGTTATAGACCCATCCTACTCAGAACCCTATACCATCACCCTTCTACCCTAAAATCCCCATGCTCTCTGCCCTCCCTTCCTACCCTGTGACCTAATTTGATCAGCTGAGTTAAGAGCATTCCTTGTATCTCAGGGAGCAGTATATACCCAGGGTGAAATCTGGCTCAGGCCACACTTTCAAGGGATGCTACCCAGAGACCACCTTACCACCAACATCTATGGTGGCTTCAATACATCTTCCTTCTCCCCTTGGTTCCTAACAACTCACAACTCCTCTTCTTAGGCTGTAAGGCAAAACCAGCCCACAAGTCAAGTCCTGAACTGACTGTATGCAGGAAATATGTTCCAGAACCAATCAGTCTCTTACGAGAGCTTACTTCTTGGACTTTGCAGGTGAAGGGGTATCTGGACTGAGGTATCTTTTCTGAGGAGTGGATGGCTGGAGTGCTTGGGTTCCATTACAGAGGAGACTCCTGTCAGGACCCAGTTCCTGAAACAGTCCACAGGGCAGAAGACAGTGCTGGGAGGTGAACAGGTAGTCCAGGCTTCAGATGTGCAGATACACTAGTTTGTGAAATGCATAAAGAAGGATAAAACAAATGCCATCTGGACCATTGGGCCAATGTGAGCTTTAGGGAGGACCTTGTCAGTCTTTCAGTGAGACTGATGACTATGTACATAGAGGCAGGTTTCTAATGTTGTATATGTGGTGTAAACCACTCAGGTGGTTGTGTCTGACACGCTGGTGTTAAGTAGAGATGGACACAAAGTTGCAGGGGAAGGCATGTCCTTGGAGTCTCTCAAACCCTCTATTTGTTCCTGTCCTGCAGGACTCTCTCTCTCTCTGTACTTCCTTACATGACCATGCATGTGTGCACACTGAGAATGGGCAGGGCAGGGGCAAGTGTTATAGCTCACTATGAATATCACCATCTCTATGGCCATTATACTCCAATTGCTACCAGCATCCATTGCTGACCTTCTGATAGTGACCTTTAGGCAGGAGCATAGCCCAATGGTTATGGCTTCAATTTTGGTGCCCAAAATCTATGATAAAAATACAAAGGTAATGGGAACTCAAACAAGACCCTTCTTAATCATGGTCCTGTAACTTACTAGTGCTTCTACTACAGGGTTCTTAGCATCCATAGGTCCCTGCAAGGCTAAACTGTTCTGTGTCTTAGTGTTCTTCTGAGGCAAGAAGAGCACTGGAAGCATTGACACCATTGGTGGTGGCAAGGATATTCTTCTGAGCTCCTCTCATTTTTCTGTTGGCTTCTGGCATTTCAAGTGTGAGGGGGACAGCTTGTATTGGGATGAACTTAAATGTGGCACTGTTTATTTAGTGTCCCTGACACTAAACATCAGAGGGTGTGAAATGTAACACTTGTAAAATGATAACTTGTGTTAGGTGTGTGTAATTTCCATTTTGGAAAGTTTTACCAGTGTTTTCCCCATAATTGGTTGGACTTGAGAGAGTATAAGGGCAAAATTGGAAAAAAAAAAAAACCATGTGAACGTGCCTGTGGGCAATTTTAAGTAAATATGCAATGCTATAATGTCAAGTGTAAATGTACAATGTGGATTTTCATGTGAATTGCAAAGTATGTGGTGGGAAATGTAGGAGGAAATATATTCTGAATGTAGTGGATGGTTATTTTTCTCTCCAGTTTTCAGGATTTGTCAATGTATTTTCAACATGGGAACATTGGTCTATGACTAATAGGGGAAAGGTAGAATGAATATGCACAATCAAGGCATGGATTTTGTTTGATTCTACGTATGGAAGATGAAGAAGTTATTTATTTGTGTACATTTGGTAGTATATGTCTTTTGTAAAAAATTACTTGTAATTTATAAATATATCTGATTTTGTGTGATATTTTCGCTTGCTTAGAGTTACATGTGTATGAAGTCTGTATTTACTAGTGTATGTTTTATGTATGTGTATGTGGTTTCTTATAGCTTTCTTTTCCTTTTTGTGCTTTTTATGCATGTGTGTGCACATTGGGATTGGAAGCTCAAGGCCTCAAGCAAAAGAGGTTAGTGGAGATTTTTGTCTATGTATGTATCTGAATTTTGAGTATAGTTTCATGTCTTCTGTGAATGTTTATATTTGGGGTCTGAGAATAGAAAAAGCCCAGAAGTCCTCTTTGTGTGTATTCTGCAATGGAATCATGGAAATTATGGTGGTGCTGTTTTCACGTGTTTAGTCTCCTGTGTTTAGTAAGTATATTAATAGGGATCATTGAAGTCTGTTGAAATTATTTCAAGAAGGGAATGGGGTGGGAAATACAAACTGGAGTATAACATATGTATATATGGAAATGTCATTAAGAAATCCCCTAAAGTACTATAATACACTAAAATGTTTAAAAAACAAGTACAAATTGTTTGTGGCTGTGTGTATTTCATTTCATTTAACATATGGGTGAGTATTCTAGTAGATGTGGGAGGTTCATTGTGTATTGGAAAATATGCTTTGTAGATTGTGTGTGCCTTCAGGAATTGTGGAATACATGTATTTTGGGACTGTGGGATTTCACATGGCTCTTTTTGGGTGGTTCATGATAAAAATGATTATATACTTGGTGTTTATCTAGAGCTCTGCATATTGGGTTTTCATTCTGTATAAATGGGCAGTACATTTGTTGCATAGGTTTATTTAGGGTATATATTGTATGTATGCATAATTGTAGCAGTGACATTTGAACATTATGGATGAGAAGGGATTTTCTGTAAAAGCTTATGTAGTAAGAGGTGGTATATCTGTGTTCAAGTTGCAGGCAGAAGTGTGTGTGTGTATGTGCTCATTAACTATGAGTGGTGTGTGATTTGAACATATCTGATGTGGTTTTCTTTGTACATTGGGGGTTGAAGTTGAGGCTCATATTCAGTGGGACCCATACATTTGTATGAAAGTACATGAGTTAGCCAAAGGTAGCTTGTGTCAGTCAATGGTGCTCATTGGTTCCTGTCTATGTTCAGTGGCTATAGGTTGCTGTTTGGACAATAATCCTTTGGGACGGTTTTACCAAGGAAGCTAATGACAAGGCTGTCTTGCCTGCCCATGTGATTCCTGAGTAAACAGTTACTTGCTCCCACACCACTATTGTGTGAGTGTGTGTGTGTGTGTGTGTGTGTGTGTGTGTGTTTTGCATATGACCATAGTTTTGTGTGAAGTAAGAGTATTCAGGCAAAAATGAGTACAGGTATCAGAGATCTACATCAGGGGCTATGCGTCCTTGTGGTTGGCATTGAATTCATTGTTCTGAGCTTTTGTTTTTATTTGAACTAAGTCAGTTAATTCTCTATGGCCAAAGAGTCCTCTTTTTATGCAAATGGATTCAGAGTTTGTTGTACATTGGAAAAATAGATATCCTCTAACATTTGTATAGTTCTAGTATCTAGGTGTCAAAATAGCTGAGTATGGTGAACAGACAATTGTGGAGAATATAAATAACAAAGGTATGTTTTCTGTGTGACTTACTAATGTCATAAAATTATGATGATCAGGTGTTCAGACAAGTCTACTCCTCTTTTCTGCCAAGTGTCCTGAGAATGATCTGTCCAATCCTCTGAATACAGTAATGGAAGGTATACCTCCTCTATAGGCTGTGGCTATTGAAAGTCTGCAGAACCTCTCTGCATTTGACCCTTGGGGTGGTAGAGCTCTTGGGTATCAAGGAGGTCATCTGTATAACTAGTTCTGAGCCAACTTATATGTTAATGTGAAGCTTCAGAGCTATGTAGGTCCTCCTAGACTCCCCAGTGATGAGAGGTTTTAATTTGTGTTTTGGAAACCATAATCCAGCAGGTCATGTTTTGAATAAGTATTTGCCTCTCTTTTCTAAAGCCTTGAAGTCCTCATGTTCTAGGAAGATCACATGAACTTCGTGATTCTCTAGTAAAGTAGTCTAATTTATTTCATTTTCTGTCTTTCATTGAGTAGATGGTCAAAGAGAGAGATAAACACTTTCAAGGTAGCCACTTACTGTGCCTCCCTGGGCCACACCCTAGGCTTTCTACACCTGGCTTCTTATGGTGAGTCTCCTTTTGGACAGGAGCCACAATACAGCAAGAAGCAGGAATGGCTTTACAGGAACAAATAAATGGAGGAATCAGGGGATATAAGTGACATGTTATGGTTTGGATGTACATTTTCTAATAAAAGCTTGTGTTTATTAGTCACCAGCTAATGACTCTAATGGGAGATGGGAAACCTTTACAGAGGTGAGGTCTAATGAAAGGAAAATGGCTCTTCAGGGATTTTAGTGATTATTGCAACCTCATGCCTGTACCCTTGCCTCTGCTTCATGGCCACCATGAGGTGGATTATTTGTCTCCATAATAAGCTACCATGATTCAAGTACCAATGGCTGACATGCATCAAGGCCAAGCAATCATAGCCTGAAAATGGTTTTATTTTCCTTTTTAAATGTTTGTCTTGTGAATTTTGACACCATGAAAATTTGTGAAATTTTGGAACAACAAATCTGAAAAACTCTATAATGTTGGAAGCAGAGCTGAATGGTTGATATTAGTGGTATAATCTAAGTGTACACTCAGGAAACTCTGGTTGAGAAGATCTCAGGTTCTTCCACTTCTTGAACACAAATGGGTAAAGACACAGATTGCAAAACAATAGCAAAAGAAAGAATAGGCATTGCAAAAGAAAGAGCAGTGGGCTCTAGCCAGCTTGCCTAGAAGCATTGGATTGCTTTGTCCAAAAGGCATTTTATAAGTTGTAAGGGAAAGCAACTGGAAACATATGGATGGGTCTTTGCAATAGGGGCTATGATAACTGACAGGTCTGATTGAAAAAATCTTGTCTGCTATGGGGTATTCTGTACTAGTACTTAGACTGCTTGCCAAAGTCTTTAATTGTATGTATGAAATGCAATAGTAGAAGGCTTTATGTGAGAGATCACATTGATGACAGATTCCCCTTTACTGGGCATGAACAATTATTACATCTGAACTGGCCAAGAAGGTTTCCTGGCATTTTGGTGAATTTTTACAACTTTAAAGGAATTTACAACTGTAATCCTGAACATAAAAGTCATCATCAGAAGAGATGAGTGTCGTACTGGGTAGGAGCATGGAATGAATCAGTATAGAGTGACCTTTTATTGAGCAGTATTGAGTCCCATGGAAGGATTGTATTATATTCTCTTTTACTAGCCTGCCTCAGTAGTCTCTCAGAGGAGCAGAATTCTGTTATGAATGCAGAAAGTAATATTTTGCACATAAAACTTCAAAAACATTCCATCATGATATCACATTCTGGCAAAAAAAACCCACCTCATTTACACTTGGCACAGTCCCTGAGATTTCATGTGAGGCACAAATTAAAATTGACAGGCTAATTAATATGTGGAGGAAATATCAAGTTCCCAGAATTTCAAGGTATGTTCAGCCAGTATTGCTGGCTGATTTAGTCAGATTGATAGTGAGATTTGTACACTAAATACAGTGCAGAGATTTGAAAGTTTCAACTTTGTCCAGAAAGTAGTGGAGTAAAAGTGAGGGCAAGAAGGGTGTTTGCAAATGAGATTGGTCCATTATAATGAAGTTAACTACTTTGCACCTTGTGGAAAAATACCTTGAGGAAATCTCAGAAATCAGTATATCCAGTCACCCATTTACAGATGATATTTTATTTGAGAAAACAGCCTTGGGACAACCTGCTTGCACAGAGCCACCTGGGATATCATTTCCATTTTCAGCCATCAAGGCACTCAGAGGTCTCTGAGGATACAATGAAAGTGGTCCTGACTACTATTCATGCTCGCAACAGAGCTTGGTATTGAACAAGTAATGCTGGTGTTGCAGATATGGAGAATGCAAGAGGTGTGGGGTCACACCTCTACTGAAATTTCAGAGAAAAACCTGTGAAGCAAAGCAGTGTGTGCCACTTTCAGAGTCCCTGAGTGGCCAAAGAGAGGCCACTTTAAACCTGAAGTTGCCAGGAATGTGAATTCCTTTTTTAAGGAAGTCAAGGTAGCAAGTTGAGTCAACCCAAAGTGGCAAGAATCTTCTTGGTTCCAGCTGGCTAGGTGGGGGTAAACTGTAGTATTTACATGGGTTCTTACAATTTGTCAAATATATCATGCTTGAATTCACCCTTCCACTGCTGTCTTTCATCTTCCATTCCCTGATCCCTGAAATAGTTTCAACAGGTATCATTTTGGCATTTATGTACATGTGTATACATTATTCACAGTATATTCATACTTCTACCCCTTTCCCCTACCATCTACCCCCTCCCACCTGTGCCAACCCTCTCTCCCACTATAGAAACTATTCTGCCCTCCTGTTCCCTGATTTTGTAGAGAAAATAAATATCTTCCCAAGGATTTG
Organism: Castor canadensis; assembly: GCF_047511655.1. Lineage (NCBI taxonomy): Eukaryota > Metazoa > Chordata > Mammalia > Rodentia > Castoridae > Castor > Castor canadensis. The sequence continues at coordinate 82,027,622 of NC_133392.1, forward strand.
AGGGATCATATCCTGCCACCATTGAAATGGAGTTGCAGAATGTAATGTTTGTCCTGCTAGGTTTTGTTCTTCCTTTGTTCTCATACCTAAACACTGTTTTCCTATTGGTCCATTTTGAAATGGGAACATTTACCATGTGCCATTGCATCTTGCAAATTTGTAAAAACTTTCTTTTTGATTTTTACAGAGTCCCACAGCTAACAGCCAATGTTTTGGATCTGTTGCCACCCGTAAGAGCCATTAATTCAAAAGAGGGTGTGATGTGACCAGAAAATATTTTACTTAGCAAGAAGATGAAATGTCAGAATGGCTAAGATGAGGGTTAGTTTGTGTAGACAACTTACAGAACATTTATACAGCATCTTTTAGAATGACATTTTAGTCTCAAGCAATGTTAAGAAAATCCTGGATGAGGAACAACAGCCAACCTCAACCCCTTTGGTATCTAATATGGGATACTGGAGGAACAAGAGAAGCCCTACATGGCTGCTGAACAACCTCAGTGGGAGGACTTCTTGGAGGATTAAGGCTGCAGGCAATGGAGGAGAATGGAACTGGAAACACTTCATGAGTTGCATCTCCTTTGCAGCCTCAAATTCCATGATCCTTGGAGAACAGGGAAACATAGGATGAATGGAGAGGGAAAACAGGCACTACTTAGATAGGAGAAAATGTTGGAGATGTAGAGTAGTACTCAGTGTGAGGTTGTTTCATTCCCAGGAGGCTGCTAAACCCAGAGTAGAATCACAGTTATGGAGCCACCCTCTATCCTCTATCTTAATACAGCTGTGGGGAATCAAGTCAGTACCACGAGACTGAGACAGGTCCCTCAGTGACACCTCTTCAGACCTAACCTGTCCCTGCTCATCATCATAAGATGATCTGGTGACAAGAAGCAGGACAGGGATGAAGAGATGGCAGAGATTCCAAGGTGTCTTGGACCTCATCAAAGAATCCTGAGGCTATAACCAGAAAGTCTGGAATGATGAGCTGGGAAAAACAAGTCCAGGAGATATTATGACAATGTAGAAGCTAAGCTGAGAGAATTGTTTTGCTTCCTTCATTTTTTTTTGGCTGGGGTTTTTTTGTACTGAATTTATTAGGGTTTTTAAAATTTGCTTAAGTAAGGGAGTTACACAGGACAAAAGTAGTAGGGCCAGAGGCAAATCATTGGGTTTTCTAATTGGCTGTCCTTCCATCACCACAAACTCTCCATTCTCACCCATTTCTGGGACATTAGGTCACAACTTTACCAGTTTTGTGAGTGGGGTTGCTACCACCTTGTCATGTGCACATCTTCCAGGAATGTGGCCTGCACAAGTCTGGTGAAGTCTGGTGTGAATTTTTCCCTTTGTCCAATTCCCAGTGCTGGATGTGAACATATGATTGGCTGCTTACTCCTCCCAACCTTGACCTTCAGCCTCAAAGCAAAGGTGGTCCTAAGGCTATTGATGCTTGGGATTCTTGGAGTGTCAAACAGAACACTAACATACCCCTGATAGATATTGCAGCATCCAGGATAGGAAGGTGTCCAAGGGAGTGGTTCTAGACAATTCTCCTCCTGGAAACATGGGTGATATATCCAAGCAGATAAAGCTGTGGAATCCCTGCTCTCCCACCATACAGCCCTACATCAGGTCCTCAATTCACTTTTCTGTAATCTCATGGTTGATCCAACTAATTGTTTGTGTGCTCCCATTCTTTCATGCCTCTCCAAAGGCTCTGTTCCACGGACATGAAGGACTAAAGCCACATAATGAACTGAAGCACTTGGCTGTAATTCCTTAGTCATGGTGCAAAATTCAATCTCACTTCCCAGCTAATGTGACCCAATACATGCTTTTGACCACATCACCCCTGAAGCTGTCATGCCTTCCTCCCAATGTGGGATCTTACTCCCAAGACCATAACATTAACACTAAGGATGGGCTGCACCTCCAGATGTCCCTGAGATTGTGCCATATTGGTGTATATTATAGACTGAATGATTTTGTTCAATGATTTTGATGGTAGAGTTCATGAATTGAATTCCTAAACCCTAATATGAGGATACTTGATGAAGGAGACTTAGCAGAATCTATAGTTAGATGTGGTCATCAAGGTGGGATTTCTAGGATGGGATAGTGCCCTAGTAGTAAAAGAAAAGGCAGCCAAAGCCCTCTCAGCCATATGATGACACAGGAGAGGCTGCTGGGTAGAGGAGGTCTCATCAGATGAATACGCTGGTGTCTTGATTTGGGACTTTCAACCCCCAGAACTATGAGAAAGGAATGTCTGCTTCCCACCCCCAAGTCTACAGCAGTCTGTTCATTGGCTGTGCTGACTGAGACAATGTAAAGAGGATCTGGGAATTAATTCCAAATTCTGGCTCATATTACATTAGGAACCCTTGGTGACTTTTTTTCTTCTGTAGGAATGTGATAATTATTGAAACTCAAGATTTTTTGTGCCCACAGGAGCGTGAAGGTCCAGTGGGATAAGGCACATCATGTTTTTCCCCTATAGAAACTCTAGGAGAATGTCCCAGCCACCTGGAGAGAACACTTACATGGGGAAGCAGGAAAGCACTTCCACATCAGGGATCTTTGGAAGCTTCCCATGGGCCAGGGTCTCGAAATGCTGCCAGTGCCAGATATTCTCATATTCACTCTCACGTGTGCAGATGTCCTCAACAAGTGTGGTCTTGTCCTAAGACCTTGTCAGGTCACCCTCAACACACAGAGCTTGTGGTTGTGATACTACAGTCACTGACAACAGGATGGGGTCAGCTAAGCAACTGGTATTGGGGTAATGGAAAGAACCAGGAACCAGTTTCCATTGCCAGCCTGGCTACCATGCCTTCTGGGCCAACATAACAGTGTTTACAACAAGTGCTACTAGGATTAGGGCAAATGGCCTTCTCTGTGTACCCCTACAAAGTAACACTGAACCATTGCAGTTGGTGTGGGGCCTAAATGAGGGTAAGCTACTGATTTTGGTAGCATTCTTCTGGCCTCACTTTTCCTCCAACTTGGACAGTGATAATGAAAGGCATAGCTCCACTTGGGCCAGAACCACCATATCATGCCACCAAAGATGACTTGGTGGAGGTAGGCAGCACCAACAGGTTCCCATGAAGGAGCACTGTAGTTAAGAGGGGTGGAAGAGGCTAGTCCCCAGAGTGGCCAATGTGTCAGGGGCAAGTGGGATAAAAAGGTCTGTGAATTGTGACATGGAATACTGGGGTTTAGGGTCATTTATGGTGCCAGCACTGGAGATGCTGTGGAGACAAAGAAAAGGGGAACATGGAGGAGGGACTAGGCAGAGGAGAAAGGCTCTATCTGTTCTGGAGAGTCACTGGGGAGTCAGGCAATAGTTCTCATTAGGTCATGGTTGTGGGTCAAGCAATTGTGCAGTTTGCAAACATGCCCAAATGAATTTTATGCTGTGTCCCTCTAATATAACCACCAAATTTTGGTACTGCTCCCACATAAGAGAGGGAGGGATAGGATCAGAAAAGGATTTTATTTAGCTACAAAGTGACATGTCAGAAGATGAAGGAGTCATCTTGCCTAGACCACCAACAGAAAGTTGTTTTACTATATTTCGTGAAATATAATCTCAGTCTCAAACAAGGTTGTGGGGGGGCGGGTCAGAGAAGTTGTTTTCTTATAAATTGGTGATTTCAGGAACATGGGTTGACAGACCATCTTCTCTCAGTCCTAAAGTTACAAAGATATCCCAGAGCTTTTAATCTGAGAAAAGAAGATCATGTAGAGATTTGGTATTTGAAGTTCATTGCAACTGGATATTTCACAGTCAATCCCACTCTACACATTTTTGTGGAGCAGGATGCAAGGATGCAAGGTCTACTCATAAGAAATGTTTATAAAAGTCTTGTCTGTAGACAGAAAATAGATGAGTGAATATCTAGAGCTGGGACTGTGAAGGGGAATGAATTCAGAGGGGACGAGGGATGGACACATATTCAGGTTGATTGTGGGATGATTATGTAATTTTTTCAATAAATTGGAATAAAAACTAGGAATGATTGTTATATAAATTGTAAGCAAAGCTGTTCAAAAATAAACACCAGAAAAAATAGTAGCATTGTCTCTTTCAGAAATCTGTTACCGACACTGAGAAAAAAAACTATCACTTGTTGTGCATGGTAGTGGCTCCTGTAATCCCAGCCCTAGGGAGGCAAAGACTTGAGAATCTAGAGTTTGAGGCCAGCCTTGGCTATGTAGTGCCTCAAAAAACAAGGGCTTGTGATGTAATTCAATGTGAGACCATGTGCCTATCATGCTTAAGGCCCTGGGTTTGATTCCCCAATACTACAAAACACAAAAACACCTACCCTTCTATCACTTGCCCATTTCAATGAATATTAATGGCAGTTAAGGAAGTAGCAAGGGCACAGATGCAACACTAAAATGTTTATAGTGATTGCATATGCAAAAAACCAGAAATTTGTAAGATGTATGTATGGACAGGATTCACCTGGGTAGTTTCACCAGACCAGATAAATGAAGTAAATGATAATAGTTTATGTAATACTCTTCTGTTTTTGATTACAGAGCTTTGATAAAACTCTTTTTGAGACAGACTAGCTGCATAGCCCAGGCTTGCCTGGAAATTACTCTTTGGCCCTGGCTGGCATTGAACTTGTGATCTTCTTGCCTGAGCTTCCAAAATGCTTTGGGTATAGGCATACACCACTAATCAGGCCTGGTGATATAACTGTTTTTAAATATTTGCAGTACATCTGTTGTTCTGGCCAATGCTCTGTCCTGGGGGAGGGGCAGAGTTTCTTTATCAACAGAGCCCAGGGACAAGATGGAGGATTCCTGTCATTACTCCTGTGTTTTGTTCAATGTCTTTGGTCTGGTCAACTGAAAATACACTTTGGAAACAAATGCTTCAAAAAAAAGGAGCCAGAAAAAAGAGGGAGGGGAAAGAGGAGGGGAGAAAGGAAACAAGAGAGGTAATCCATAAAATAGGATAAAGAAGACCACAGTAAAATAAAATACCTTTGAGTAAGCAAAAAAACCCATGAAAAGTACTCTAAGAGAAACACAAACGGCAGTTGGAAGTACTTTTGATAGAGGGCCACCCAAGTTTTGCATTCTGATTGCTTGTTACCCATGAAAAAAATGATCCAGTCAAATTTGTTCTAGAGGTTTCTCTCGTCCAAGCAGAGGAAGCGTCCTGGGAGCCCTAATTTGAATACAGAGTCTAAAAAAGGGCCGCTCTGGGCCAGCCCCGCCATTTTTCTCTTTTGCATGGAGTGCACATGTGTGTGCTGTCTCCTGGCCTCCAGCAGGAGAAGTGAGCAGCTCAGATGGACTCTGCATGGTACCAGAAATGGCAGGCCATGTTTTCCACCTCCTGGAATGTATCCCAGTGCTTCTTCTTTCTCTAGCATCTCATACCTGGTGAGTCTTGTCATTAATAAAGTTTGCCGGGGTGTCACAGGGAGAATGCGACCATGGGCACTGGACACTTCCCTTCTGGAGGGTGGAGTGGGGAAGGAAGAATGACCTGCTTTCCTATCCATGTGTGGTTGTTTTCTTGGAATGGGGTGCTGGTGATGCCAGGTGCCCTGTTGAAGGAACTGCCTGACATCCTTGGAATTTCTACTTAGCAAGAGGAGCCTTAGGCTGGAAAGGGAGAAACAGTAGCTCCATTGGCCACTATTGTCCCATAGCTGGGTCTCAGATTTATCCCCCTGAAGACATTTATCCCCCTGAAGCTGATAGAAGTCACCGTCTATTGTTAGAAATTTAGGTTCAGCATGTCAGGAGCCTACCTGGCAGGTGGGTGAAACACCAGGTGAGTTACCTCCTCCTGTTGGCCTGGGGCACTAGGGTACTCTGACACTGATCTTTCTGCATTTAAGAGTTCTCCTTTGGATGATCTTCTGGTTGTTTCAAGGGCTTAGTTTTCTTTTGTGGAGAGGAGGTTTCTGTTACGTCCTCTTTGTTGGCTCAGGAGTCTTAAACTGTCATTGAAGATCTTCTGACACAGTAGCGATAGATGGCATTTCACCCAGAATTCTGATTCTGTCTCACGGATGATCCTGCCTTTCCCAAGTACAGGCTGCGATCCTATAATTGCCTGAGATAGGTTTCTGAGGAGGGTGTTCTGTCATGTTTGTTGGTTATTTGCTAAGGTTCATGAGTGAGCTTTTTAAATATATCTCTACCTACAAGTATCATGTAAACATCATGTTCTTTCTTCTAAATTAACTGGGAGTACCAAAACTTGTTGCTGGGTCACAGGTTCCCTATGCTGTTTTTGCATTTGAGAATCAATAATGCTCCTGGTATGAATTTGGTTACATACATTTATAATATGTTAGGACTTTGGATGCCTTCAGAGTACGCTGTTTCTTCTGAAATAGGTTTTTAAAACCTTGAAATCAATTTAAGTATTGTATTTTGAAGTCCATGTAACTGACAGGGCAGGGGCTATTTTCATAGTTGTATCTAAATGTGTGGCATTTACTTGGTGCTAAAATGTGAAGTGAAATATTTGCAACTTTGGTGTTAAAAAGTCAATGACATGTTCCATCCAGCAAGGAAGCGAAAGTCCAACTGTGCATGCGCTGAGTTGCAAGCTTCCTCGTATACTCTACTTATCAGATTTCATTAAGGAGACATAAATCCAAATTTTAATATAATATCAACACAGTAACACGAAGTAATTAAACCGCAATCACGGTGAAGTCTCTTCTAAGGGTGGGACTCAGTGCACCTGCGCTGGTCACACATCCACGAACCTGGCCCCAAATCTTCATTTTAATAGGCTAATTTGCACCCATCACCAATGAGTTCCTACATACAAATACATTGGATATTTGAAAATTTTGATTATTTTATTTTTTGATGAAAGAAAATGATAGTTTTTCTACTTTAATTTTCTTGATTCTTTTCAAATGTTCTTACCCCATACTAAGGCCATTTAGGTTTTGGGTTCTGTGTTTGAAAAATGTGAAAGAAGGCTTGAATTTTCAGTTTGGATGATATATGCGTAGCTCTTGGATGCATGTGAATACTGCCTCCTTTTCTCATCAACCCCATCATGCCCCTCTGTCCTTACTCTTCCAGGGTCTCTTGCAGTTCAGGCTGTCTTGGAACTTGCTGTATAGCCTAGACTTTTGGAAGTATAGGCATGGGTCAGCAACTCAGTTTGCACTTTCTCCTAATAGGCTTCCATGTGCCCTTTAAAAAAACTTTAAAGTGCAAAACGTTTTGATTTTGAAGCTAGTCAAATGGATGGATAATTTAAAAACATTTTGATCTTCTGAAACCTTCCAATTTCTTCAATGTAATTTAATATTCCTAAATGTATTTTAAATATATACTGGCCTAGGAAACTTTTATTTTTCTGTGTACATTAAAGTGTATCCCAGTATATTTCACAAACATTGCTTATTTTCAAGGTGTATACTATGAAGATTTGATACATGTATACATTGTAAATTGAGTATCACCTCACACAGATACTGCTTTCTCTTTATATGGAGAGAATACTTAAGTTCAGTTCTAAGTTCTTGTTAACTAGTCTCTGTGCAGTCATTATCTCTCTAGATCTTAATCATCTCATAACTGTAAGTAATATTTGACCAACAGCTCCCTGTATCCCCATTCCCAAACTCCTGACAAATACCATTCTACTCTTTCCTTGTACAAGCTGGACTTTGTAGATTCCACATACAAATCAGATCACAAAGCATCTTTCTGTGCCTAGATTATGAGATTTAGTGAACATCTCCAGGTCCTAGCTTTTTGAGTCTGTGATGCCATAGTGGCAGCATTTCCTTTCATAAGGCCTAATTGTGTTCGCAATGTGTGTATGGCATGTTTTCACTGTATTTGTGGAGAAATAATTAGGTGGCTTCCATGCTTTGCTATTGTACACAGCGTTGCAATGAAATGGGAGTACGTATACTTCTTTGACATAGTGATTTTTACTTTCTTTGGTTAAAAAATGGATTTCTGGATCATATGGTAGTTTTACTTGTATTTTTTTAAAGAAACTTAACACGTGTTAGGTAATATAGCTCATTATGGTCTTTATTTGAATTTCCCTGATAATTGTAAATATTGACTTTCTTTTCATGTACTGATTGACAATCTTCATGTATTTGTGGGAAAATATTTAAACAGGTCATGTGTGTGTGTGTGTGGGTGTTGCTGGGGATGCAACCCACAGCCTAGAGCATACTAGACAAGCACTCTATCACTGGGCTACAGCCCCAGCCATTTTCTCATGGTTAAAGCTGTGTTTTTCCTACTGAATTGTATGTGTTGCTTATATATTTTGGATATTCCTTCTTTATCAGATACATGGATTTAAAGTATTTTTCTTATTCTTTTTTTTGCCTTTTCATTTTACTGATTTTTTTCCCCTTTGCTGTTTTCCAATTTTGCTTCTATTGCTTGTGCTTTTGGTGTCACCTATGTTATGGGAATCTCAAGCTGAGATCCAGGACATTGAGGGAGTTAAGCAGCAAGCAACATTTTATTGTGCCCACCCAGACCCAGCAGACTCATGTCCAAAGGATAAGCCCTGAGAACAGAGACCTCACCTTATACACTCTTGCAAGCAGATTACAGAAGCAAAAAGCAAAGCTCAACCTACACGTGGCTGCATGTGGCTTTATTGGCAATTTCATTTCCCCAGTGCAATGTGACTTTCATGTTTCAATTCTTTTTTTATCTCTCTGCTTTTCCATCCCATCCCTGTCTTGTCAGAACACAGCCTGTCTTTTTTTCCTGGCCCTTATTCCTGCTACACATCCAGACATCATTGTTGAGAGACCCATGTCATGGAATTTTCCCATTTTTTAGGAGATTCAGGGATTCAGGCCCAATGCATAAGTATTTAGTCCATTTTGAATTAATTTCCACATAATGTCAAATAAGGGTCTTAGACTTCTAGATTTCTTGCCTCAGAGGAAATTTTCCTGGTGGAGTGCATTTGGTGGCCCCCAGTGCATCCAGCTGGCCACATGCATCTCCTCTGGAACCCTATGGTCCAGAAACTGCCAGATCCTGCCTTCAGCAGAAGCCAGCTGTGCCCTCTACTGTCATTGTGGCTCAATGGCTGCAACTGTAGAGATCCAGGCCACATCTGCCATTCTGCTGCTCTGTGCAAGCCAGTGGAGGAGGAGAAAGTGAGTAATGCAGACAGCAGAGCCAGCTGTGTGTGCAGAGGAAGAGGAGCAGGTGCAATGGTGAATCTGGGCAGTGGTGCATTTTGCTCTCCTGGATTGTTTTTATTTCATTTTAGGTGTCTCTCTGAAGCTTCAGTCTCAGGATCCAACAATCACATTTTAAGTGGATACATCCAAGGCTTGGCATAGTGTTTTTGCAGAGCTATGTGACATAATCATGGGATAATTTAAGCACATTTCTGTTAATTGAAAAAACACTTTAGGGTATTTGCTGCCATTCCGTTTCCCCTCCAGCCCTACACTACCATGGATTTACACTGTCTGTAGACATTTGCTTTTTCAGTCCTACACTGTGTAGTCTTTTGCTTCTGATTACTTAGGTTTTTCTAAAGTTTCTTTCCTGTTGTAGCATATCTAGTTGCTTCATTTTGCTTGCTGAATCATACAAAGAACTACATTTTCTTTTTCCTCTGTAGTCATTAATATTTGGGTTGTTTGTATTTGAATGTGACCTCAGATGCAGTGAACCCTTTGTTGAGTGTTGCCCTCAACAAAGGCAACACTGGCTGATTCTGTGATCCTCAAACCAGTGTGAGCAATTCACCTGATCCACCTTGGGTTTAGATCAATTGGAATACACAAATATACACACTGTACACATTTCAAGGATTTTATTTCCCAAATTGAAAATTGGGAACCATGAGGAAATCACTGTATTAAAGGTTCATGGACAGTAGATATATTACCAAATGTTCAGATACTAGAATTATGCTTAAAGTGTTTAAATCAACAAAAGAGAAAAGAAAATTTTAAAATAATACATAATGCTCAGAAAACAGCCTAGGGAAAAACCAATGCTTGAAAAGCAAGTGTTGGGGAGAAAAAGCAGGCTTTATTGTGGAAGGAGGTAGACTAATTTATCCAGACCCTACTTTCAAGTCTTGGGGAAGTAAGGGATATTTATATGAAGATCAGATTAGGGGCTATGTGTAGTATTTCCAAGAAACTCAAGCTGTCTGATGTTTTCACTCTGACCACAGATAATCAAATGATGAAATGTTCTTACCTTGAGGGCAAGACAGTGAGGGATGGAGAGTGAAGGTCATAGCCTGGGAACAGGGATAGAGCAAGATGGAATCACTGATTGCAACAGCCTGTTGCATAAAGAGCAAGAAATTCCAAACAGTTTTGGGGCTCAAACCCAGGGTCTGCTTCATTGATAACCAGTGTGGTACCACTGATCTACAGTCCCAGCTTCCCTACCCCACACACAGACTTTTGAGATGGAGTTTCATTATGTTGGTCAGGTCCACCTTCATGTTTTAGATCCAAGTGATTTTCCTACCTCAGCTTCCCAATTAGCTTGGACTACAAGCAAATGACCCCATGCCCAGCTGCAGTCAAATCTTCAATGTTTTTCAAAAATGTGAAAATGAGCTCAAGAAAGATGAACATGCTCCTGAGGAGATTTTATTCCATGTACTGTTGAAAAAAATCTTTTTCTTTAATTGCTTGATACTCGCAAAGAATATTAACCAATCACACTTAGTCTGTAGGAGTCTGCCTCAACCATAATTGTCTTCCAGGATAGCTCATTTGAATGCAGAGACTATAAATAGGCCATTCTCAGGTGTGTATCTGCCATTCTTTTTCCTGAGAGTCCAGTTGTTCCTCTACATTGAGTTTTGCCATTACCCAAAATTCTCCAGAGCAGCAGCCCTGAATCCTAAAACAAAGTGGTGAGGAGCATGGAGTGATGACAGAAGAAAGGCTGTTTTTCAGGTGTGTGATGTGCCAGGAGCTGGTTCACACTATATTGGAGAAGCTTTCCTGGCCTTTGTGTTCTGTATCCTACTCAGATATCTGAGTCGTGGTGGTTCCTGTTGTCTGTGTCTGTGTGTGCATGGTTTAAGGGTGGAAGCTATTAGCATAGGCCCTGAACACTCCTCTTGGAGGACAGGATGAGAAAAAAGTGTGATGCATACATGTGCATATATATCCTCCTGGAAGGGGCTACAGTTGGGCCAGGTTCCTCCTGTGGGAACAGCCTGGCTGCTGCAGCATCTCTAGGTAAAAAAGAGAGTCTCAGGACTGGTATGGAGAATTGTGGTTCCAGTACCTCGTCTTTGGCCTCAGGGCTCCACATGTCTCATCCTTAGGTAATGCCTGGGAATTGATGATCACTTTGTGTTGCCAGAAGGATCCAGTTCAATTTCAGGAGGAATGTGCCTATTTGCCTAATGTTACCAGGTTGGGAACTGCCAGCTGTTATTTTTTGCTGGGGAGGGACATTAAGACTCTATGCTACTGTGTTGTTTCTTAGTAGATTTCACAGTTCCCTGGGTGCTTTTTATATTATTTTAAGTGTTTGTATTCAGTGGAAATAAGGGTTCTCTTTGTCCAGACTGAAGTTCAAGCTAACAGCCTTTTGTTGACTCAGAATTCTGCCTTTCTGAAGTCATTTAACTTGGCTTAATGAGAGTATGTTTATGGATTGGAAAGGACTTGTCCCATGACTAAAAAGAAGGAAAAAGGCAACAAAGGGTTTAAGTAAAGTTTCAGAAAGTCTGTGAAGGGTAAATGTAGTTTTTAACCATAACTGTTAAGTCTCTTAACAAGCAGGTTTAGAGAAAGGATAACAATGAGTGCTCTTAGAATTGGCTTTTAGCAAAATTGAAGTGCTCTATAGTTCTGTTGCATCCCTCCTAACACTTGGTAATTACCAAATAGAACTGGTGACTAAACCTCACATATGGAGCAGATGAGATCAAGTTAGCAGTGAATTCTAGATTGGCAGAACTGACCTGGGTGTTCACAACCAAGAGTTGGAGGTCAAAACTGAGGAAGATAAAAGACAGGATTACAGTCAGCCTTTGACTTTAATCCTCAAAGGCCAGCCAGAACCCAGGGGACAGTGGGACCATTCCAAAAGAGAGGGGTCCTGCAACTCCAGTAAACCACCTATTGGGGCAAACAGAAAGAGCATAGATACTAGGAGCCAAGAGGCCCCTTATGAGACCTCAAAATTGTCCCTAAAGGAGCATAGGCTGATCTTAGAAGTAGGAAGCAGAGGTCAAGTTTGGCAACATAGGGACCACCTACTCAGTCTTGAACACCTGACAGAGAAGTAGAACCAGAAGCTAGAATACTAGAAGACTGTAAGAAATTTCCCAGTAAATTTGAAAGCATGTGATGCATGGCTGAATGGGAACAGAGGTTAAGAAAAAGGCTCAAGTTATTTAAAGGTGGTAAAATTAGGTAAAAACAGTAGATTAATAGGAGACCACTGTAGAAAAAGAAGTGTCAGATAAAGTCTAGCTGAGTCAATATGATGGAAGGACTAGATGTGTTTGAGAAAACCAAGTTCTAGAGTAGCTAGAATGGCTCTTGGCCTAAAACTATACTGTGTTATAGAAATATTGAGAGTGAAAAGACATCAATAGTAATAAATGAGTAGCCACTTCCTATGCTGGTGGACTTTTCTTTCTTCAAAAAAATCCCAGATGATTCTAAGGTCCAGCCAGGTAAGAACCTCTGAGTTCAATCATAAGAATAGGAAAAATGTAGGAATTTAAAAGGGCAAGGAGAAAATTTAGAAGCCAGTTAAAAGTATCATGGTCCTAGCATGATATGGGAAGAAGGAAGACAGCATGACTAAGGCAAAGGGTAAGGAAACAACATTTTGGAAAAGGGGGATGGCAACTAAGATGGTTAAATGAAGGCTACTCCCACAAGCTTCCAGGATAGCCAAGGCTCTTCCAGCACAAACCTCCCACTGGTTAAAGCCTTACAGCTAAGGTAGGGTAAAATGTTCAGTTGTTACTCCAGTTCTTGTGATGGGTTTTGGTGCCATGTACCAATGCAATCCACTGAGAAGAAGGGGACTATTAACAGCTACCACTTTGCCTCCCCCATAATGGACAGGAAGTTACTGTCTTTTTTTTTTGAAGGTAGTGATGGTCCCTAGTAGGGTAGTTGTCATCAACCATATTGGTAACCAAAAGAACAGTTCCCTTAAAAGCCAGGGAAAAAACTTCACAGGTAAAAGTGGCCAAATGGGCAGCTTTGAACAACAAAGCTGAGAATCTCTGGACTATATGGCATGCTCTAACTTGCCTGGTGACCTGAAAATCATAGTGGTTATTACCACTAAAAGTATTATGGGCAATTTTGTTTTCCAGGCAGCATCACCAAGAGAAGTATTATCAGAAGTCACCAATTACTTGGTAACATACTTTGGTTGGTTTATTTCCACTTCAGCCAAGCCCAGAAATTAAAGAGGACTATTATTCTTGAAATTTATGTCTTTCAAAACACTACTTACAGTTCAAAGATTCTTTATTGTTGGCATCACTTCAAGAAAATGATACAACATGCCTTCCCAGAGAGTACAGTGTTAACTAAACTTTGATGATTACAACTGTATTTCAGTTTAAAGAATATATTAGCAATTTCTTTGTCAAAATATCTACCTATAATTTTCCCAGATTTTATTATATAAATTCTTTATTGCAGCTGAGTAGTTTCCTAATTTTTATCTATAGAGTCCTTCATTTGTTTCATCTGTGTTATATGAAATATAAATACTTTTTGAAATGAGAAATTGGGCATCGAAGCTAACTTTTAAATTATAATTAATAATATATCATCACCAGAAAATTATCTATAAAAATTCAGTATTTTTATCTTGGAGTATGACTTTTTAATGTTATATTTTGGGAACTTTCTACTGATTATAATATTTTAAAAGATCTACCAAAAAGAATTTAAGATACATACTAGCTAAGATCTCCCAAAGAACAGGCCATGGAACTATGGAGAGAACTAAATTTAGACTCTTTTGAGTCTCCTTTCTCTCCCATCTAAATTGGTAATGCAGTTACAGGTGTGCTAAGGAAGATAGTGGCTTACTTGCAGTGCTAAGAAAAGGCCTCATTTGAAGGGTCAGAAACAGGCCATTTTTCAGAGGGTTGAGAGTCATAGCAGTGAGGGGTTCTGAAGACCCCGGCATTTTTGAAGGATAGTCAGGAAGGGAAGATGGACTGGCAGGGAGGTTAAGGGTTGAGAGTGGAGAGAGGCAGTTGGAAAAGGTTTGTACTGGAGGAGCAATCAAGGTTCAAAATAAGATAGTTACTTGCTGGATGAATTGACATTTCTCCCAAGATCCTCTGTCTACTGAAGAGACTCTGGCAGGAAAGATGCAGAATGTCCAATGAATGAAAAACCAGTGGATGGTTCAGCAGGTGGGCTGAAGGATGGTAGCAGCCAGGACTGGACTGCTTGAAGTGAATGCACAGGAATAGGCTGGTGGGAGACAGGGCTGGAGATAAGTTCTTGATGTATCAATAATTTGGATTGAACAGGTGGCCAGGAGAGAAACAAGGGACAGAGGAGTGTGACTAGATATGATTTGTAAGGATAGGAAAGAATAGATGAAAACAGTTATGAGGGAGATTTTTTTTCCTGGGGTTTGAACTCAGGGTCTCATGCTTGCTATGCAGGCATTCTACCACTTGAGACACTCCCCCAGCCTTTTTTGGTTTAGTTAGACAGAGATTTTCTTATGGACTCTCACAGGAATAGGATGACAGGCACAAGCTACCACACCCTGCTTATAGAGTGCAAGGGGTTCTTGCTAACTTTTTTTGGGATTGGGCTCTAAACTCGATCCTCCTGATTGCTGCCTCCTGAGTAGCTGGGATTACAGGTATGAGCCACTGTGCCTGGCCTTTGGGAGAGATTTTAGATGTGATAAACTTAAGAGGTTTTGTGTGACAAGCTGGATAATTAAGATGTCAGAACAGCCTAGAAGTGTAAATATGGGTGACAACTCCCAGGATTTCCTTTAAGGCCTTCATTGTAGACACTACTGTTAAGGATGTGGGCTTTTGTCTGGTTAAATTCTAGAAATCAGTGCTAGAAAGGTGTTGGGCGACTGGGCTTAATATCTGTGTGTCTCGAGTTTATGAATTAAAAGTGAAATCAGTTTCTCTCAGGTGTGAGAGATTTTTTTTTTCCCCACATACTTTTGTTTCATTGACCTCCTTCAGTGGAGTAGGCAAGCTTTTATTTTTGGTTATTTAAATTATTTGTGGTATTTTTATGCTATTAACAGGATTCTAATCAATTTGATAATTCTGTAGAAAATGGTAAGTACTGTGTATCTTAAGTTTTTTGTCATTTAGTTGGTGAAATTTTACCATGTATAACTGCATTACTTAATTCAAAATAGGTTATTTGTTGTTTGACATTTGTTTTTATGTTTTTCTTTAGAATGTTACCTTTGTGGTGTTAACATTTTTCTTTATGCTCCTTGGCATCTTTATCAGATTACTTCAGATTGCTGAATGTAGTTATTTAGAAATGAAATGCCTTGACTTTATTTTAACTATTTAAATAAGATACTGTTTCCTGTGTACTTAATAGGTGCTTGAGGCATTTTAATTTACAAGGTTAGGGCAATTTTCTTTAACATTCCTTCATTTGTCAAATCAATCCCTTGGATATAATTTCTATGAAATGTTTATTCCCCTAAATCAAAATCAAAACAAAAACCTAGTAGTGGTGGTCACTGCAGGAAGTGTAAAGACTTAAGATTAAAACGCTATTTGCATTTTAATGTTATTAACAAGACTTCCACATTTTTAAAGTGGTTTGTATTTATTGATCACTCATGTTTGTGATTGGACCAGATTTACAGAGGCTTCCAGAGCCAAGCTCAGTGTTCTGTTGCTTTATTAGAATTGCATGTAATGAATTTAATGTTTCACTGAAACTTAGATCCATGTATTTTCTACATGATAAACACACAAAATATTAGCAATCAACTAAAAGTGAAATAAAATATGAAAAATATTAGTATACATGGTAGGCACAATTGAAGCAGGTACACAGCAGCAATGACTCCCAGAAGCTCAGGACAGCCCTAGCATCTCTGAATTTTGGGAACTGTTTGTTCTCCTACTAGGTATACATCATACATTTTTCCTTTGTTGAATGTATCCAGCTTTCAAAAACTTTATTCATAATTACAGATGTTTTGATGCATCCTCATTAGTAAACACTCATGACAAAATGAACAATGAGGATTTCCTTTCAAGACTATTTTTCTTTTACCACATTGAAAATTTCTTCAGATTTTCTGCTGGCATACATTTTACATTCATTCCTGATCATCAGAGGATAGCTTGAATTACTTTTCTTCAAATGTGACAGAATTCATTTGAAGATACTTTTATGTTAATACTTAAGGATGCTTTTATTATTAAATACACATTCTTTTAGTTAAAGAAATCATTTTTCAAATTTGAATATTTAATATATTCTGCATTTCCTGAATAAATAGTATTCAGCATATTAGGTTATATATTAAAGTACTTATGATTACACTACTTAAAATGTGGGAATATGTCTACATAGACACAAGTCTGCTATTTCATTAAATTTAGTACATAATTCAAATTATTTTCAAATATTTTTGTAGTACTAGGGATTTGAACAGAAAGTCTCAATCTTACTAGGCAAGTGATATGACTCATTGTTATTCACTTGCTCTGTCACTGAGCTATTCCACCAGTCTCATCATTTCATTTTTTAATTGTCACATGTATTTAACAGACGGTGCACAGTATTTAAAGCATACATACATATGCAATAAATTAGAACTGTAAAGAATCCACATCTTCAAATATTTTTTGGTTAGAAACCTGTGCAGGGTTACCCCTGTTATTTTGAATTGTGCAACACATTGTTGTAATCTGAAGTGAGCCCACTGTGGTGTAGAGCACTAGAATTATTTCCTCTTAGTGGCATTTGGAAGCCCTTCCTCTTCACTCCATCCACTCCTCCATATTTCTCAGTCTCTAGTGACCTCAGATCCTCTTTCTCCTTCTATGGAATTTATTTTTATTTTCTGTGCATCATTGAGATCATGTGGTATTTCTCGTTTTCATCTTGGCTTGTTTCAATTATGATTTTGTCCTTCAGTTACATAATCATTACCAAAATAGCAGGATGCCATTATTTTTTAGTAATATTTCATTGTGTATACATCACAAAATTTTTGTCTGTTTATCTAACTGCAGACACATGGTGGATTGTGAATAATACTTCAATAAGCAAGTGATGAACCCATTCTCTGACCCCTCACACAGGACAGTCATAGTGGCTCTGACTTCACATATATGACTTACTCATCTCAAGCTTCTGCCAGCTCCACCCATGTAAATAGGCACAGGATTCAGGAAAGGGAGAGGGGATTAGTGTCATGATGTGGACAGACATCTCTTGCAAGTCTGCAGACCTCCACAAATACAGGAGCCATCGCTCTTTCTCTTGTTTTCCCTGGTGGCTGTTCTCAGTGGTGAGTAACTCATGGATTTCACAAATGGAATGATAGAGGTGAGAAGATATGTCTGTGTGATTTTATGTGTGGTTCCTATCTCAAGGTATCCAGGCCAAGCATCACCTCAAGAATTGCGGGAAGCAGATTCTTTGACCCTGCCAGATGCTCTGCCTTACCTGTGGTATATACATGCTTAATAGCTGAATATTCTTTTCCTGAGTACAACTTTGATCATGGAAGATCCATGAGTGAATTTGTGTGATCTTGGCTAAGACCACTAACAATAGCCACAATTTGCAATCCATAGTCATCACAGTCAGGAGCACAGAAAAGAACCAAATGTTCTTCCAGCTGAATTGTGTAACAAATGTCGGAAACTAACTACATGTAGTATGTACTGTGATGTGCATATTACCAGCAGGGAGTGTTCAGGTTCACCAGCATTGCTCAGGACTCAAGAAGAATACTCAAGAATAACAGGATGCTATTAGTATCATCAAGGGACACCCAGGAAAAGTAAAGGGCACTCAGAATCAGCAGAGAGGAGCAGGAGTCACCAGGAGGGATCCTTAGGGAACACTAACCCCGGGTTCCTCCCAGGAAGTCAGTTAAGGACTGGTTTCTAGTTAATGATTTTTATCCCCACACCTGGCAAACTGCTTTCTGGCATTCAGAACATAAAAATGTTTTTGTTGTTGAAATACAGAAGTTCCCTCCTTTTATAGTGACATATCATGAAAATGATTCTATGTTTTCCAAGGCCCAGGCAATGTAATAATTGTAAACTGGATTATTATGGTGATAATTCTTACAGCGTGATCTCCATCCCATAGAAGAATACACTCACCATAAATAGGAGCATCATAACTGCCACAGACATTCTAAATTGAAGGTCACTCTTAATCTTAAAACCTTTGTGAGTGCTCACAGAATCAAAATTGACACTTCTTCCAAGCCAAGGAGGAACTCAATAGCTAAATATAAATAATTACTACACATAAATAAGTAAATAACCCCTGTAGTAGTGGATGAAAGGACTTCCTGCATGTCTGTCTGAAAACAAGAACTATTCATCAATATCTACTTCTTATCCACATCCTTGGACAGAGGACATTGTCACCTTAAAGAATATCCATTAAATGATTTCTCTGGAAGTTTTCTATGGTGTCTATGGCAAGTGCAACTGTGATGTAAATTTTGTGAGTATCACTGTTTTAAAATTTAAAAATTTAAAAAAATTTAAAAAATTTTTAAATTAAAAAATTTTAAAATTACTTTCCAGCTGTTTGGGAGGTATAGATAGGAGAATCAGATTCCAATTTCATTATGGGCAATAACTGTGAGAACCCCTAACTCCTCAACATGTAGCAAGGTGTCTGATACATGCCTGCAATCCCACCTACATGGAAGTCAGAGCTACATGCTCTCAATTCATTCTGGCTCCCTAGAACAAGGTGGTTCAACCACAGAGCCTGAATACAGTTCTCAACCAAGCATGATGGACCTATCTTCAAGACACAATATTCTCTTAAGTGGTCAGTACCTGGACAAGATCTCAGGACACCTAAAGTTTTGTGTATTTTGTATTCTGAGCACAGACTTCTCTGTGACATTGGGGATGACCCCTGTTTTGCAAAAGTGAAACTCTTGGCACCCAGGAAAATTGACCAACATATGTCAAGATCATTATTACTTGTATAAGATGAGAATCTAAATAGTGAGTGTCTTGTCCTCAGACCAGATGGTTGAGATAAGCCTCAATCTTGCTGGCAAAGCATTGACTCATGAACTCCTGGCATTTTCTCTTCACTGGAGAAATATTATCTGCATCCTGCTTTCCACAATCCCCCTGAAGGTAAAACAGAGAATGTGGATGTGAACCTAAAAAATAAGTGCAGAGGTAGTCTATTGGGGCCTGGAGGCAATTTTTAAACTAGGATCCTATGACCAGCTAGGTGTCAGAGTTAACTGCTATGGATGTTATCACTCTATGAATGGTGTCAATTATAAGTGGTTTTACCCAAAGTCAGGAAATGTGATTCACCGAGTAGTTTAAATCCAGGAATAACGAATGGAAACCAAGAGGAAACTGGAAGTGACTTTGTATGGTTCCATAGTAAGTGCAGAATTCTCATCTGGTGAAAGGGTCATCAACAGCACACTGCCTTACCTAAATCCTCACAATCACAACTGAGCACAGACAACATTGTTTACAGGGTTCAGGATTGAACCCAGGACCTAGTGCTTCAAGTGACCTCCTACTTGGGACAAATACTAAGCCGACTTTTATCCTAACCCTAACCCTAACCATAGCAGTAACTCTAGCCATATGCTAGCCCTAGCCCTAGTCCTAACTCTAGCCTCAGCTCTACCCTAACACTAACTAAACCTAGCCCTAGCCCTAGACCAACCCGAATCCTAATCATAACCTTAACCCAAACCCTAACTTTAACCCTTATCTTAACCCTCCCGTTCCCTAAATATAACCAATACCCTAACCCTAACTCTAATAGCAAACTTACCCCTAGCCCTAGACCTAGTCCGAGTCATACATAACCTAATCATAACACAAACCTTAACCCTTACATTAAACTTACCCAACCCTAAACATATCCCTAACCCCAACCCATACATTAACCCTACCTTAGTCCTAAACATAACCCTAACCCTAACTCCATACTTAACCTTAGCCATAGCCCTAGCCCTAACCATAACTCAAAAAGAAACCCTAACCTAACCCTTACCCTAATCCTTCCCAAATCCTCAATATAATCCTAATCCTAGCCATAACCCTAAACATAGCCCTAGCCCTAAACCTAACCCTAACACTAATCCTAGTCCTAGCCCTAGTCTTATCCCTAACCCTAACACTAATCATAACTGTAGCCATAGCCTTAGCCCTAACACCAACTGTAAAACAAAACAATAATAATAATAATGAAAATCCAACATTCTATCATGATAAAAGCTCAGAAGAATCTCGGAGTAGAAGGAAGATCCCTCAACATAATAAAGGCTATATATGACAAAACTAGAGCCAACATCATACTAAATGGTAAACAACTGAAACCGTTCCCCTTAAGGTGAGGAACACATCAGGGAAGTCTGCTTTCTCCACTCCAATTCAATATAGTTTTGAAATTCCTAGCCAGTTCGATAAGACATAAGGAAGAAATAAAATGGATCCAAATAAGGAAGGAAGAAGAAAAACTATCCTTATTTGCAGATGTTGTGATCCTCTTCCTAAGAGACTCCAAAAACTGTACCAAAAAAGATCTACTAGAAATCATAAACTCTTTTGGCAAAGTAGCAGGATACAAAATTAACATACAGCAGCTTTTCCATATACCAAAAATGCACAGACTGAGAAAGAAATCAGAGAAACAAATCTCATTTACCATAGCTTCACAAACAATACAGAACCTAGGAATAAATTTAACAAAAGAAATCAAAGACCTATTTAATAAAATAAACCACTGAAGAAAGAAGTTGAAGAGGACATCAAAAGATGGAAAGAACTTCCACGCTTGTGGATTGGTAGAATCAACATTATGGAAAAGGCCATACTACCAAAAGCAATCTACATGTTCAGTGCAATCACTATAAAAATTTTAATGATATTTTGCAGAGAAGTAGAAAATTGAATCATGAAATCCATATAGAAACACAAAAGACCTCGAATAGAAAAAGCAATTCTGAGAAAATAGTCCAATGCTAGAGGCATCACAATACCTGACTTCATACTATACTACAGACCCATAACAATAAAAACAGCATGGCATTGGGCACAAAAACTGATAAGAATACCAGTGGATCACAATTCACGATCCAGATATAAACCCACCCATCTATAGCAAAGGAGCACAAAACACATGATGGAGATAAGACAGCTTATCAACAAATGCTTCTGGGAAAACTGGATATCCACATGCAGAAGATTTTGACTGTATCCCTGTCTTTCGCCCTGTACCAAAATGAACTCAGAGCAGATCAAAGACCTTAATATAAGGCCTGAAACTTTGAAACAACTCCAAGAAGCAGCAGAACATACACTGGAACAGATATGTTTAGGGAACAACTTCCTCAAAAGAACTCAATAGGCTCAGCATGTAAGAGAAACAATGAACAAATGGGACTGCATCAAACTGAAGAATTTCTGCACATCAAAGAAAACAGTCACCAGACTCAAGTGACAGCCTGCAGAATGGGAGAAAAATCTTTGCCAGAAACTCATACAATAAGCGATTAATATTCAGAATCTACAGGGGACTCAAGAAACTCAGCCCCCAAAGAATCAACACACCAATGAAGAAATGGGCACATGACTTACACAAGGAATTCTCAAAGGAAGAGGTACAAGTGACCAGCAAATACATGAAGAGGTGTTCAAGTTCCTTGGTTACAAAAGAGATGAAAATCAAAACAACACTTACATTTCTTCTCACCCAAGTTAGAATGGCCATGAACTAACAACAACAAATGTTGGCAAGGATGTGGAGAAATAGGAATGCTTTTACACTGCAATGGGAATGCAAACTAGCACAACCACTATGGAAAACTGTATGCAGATTCCTCAAAGAAATGGAGATAGAACTGCCATACAATGTGTGATACAGCTCTGGGGCACATAACCAAAAAAACATAAAACAGGATATAGCAAAGACACCTGTACATTCGTGTTCAATGCAGCACTATTTACAATAGCCAAGCTCTGGAAACAAACTTAATGCCCAACAACTGATGAATGGATCATGCAATATTTTATATATATAAACACTGGAGTATTACTCAGACACAAGTGATGATGACATGGGAAATGAAGGTAAATGGAAACAATTGGAACTCATCATGTTCAGTGAAATAAGCCAAGATCAAAAACACAAAAGACACATGTTTTCTCTCATACTCAGAAGATAGGTCCAAAGATCAATATGTAAACAAAACAAACATGATCATATACAAACTCAGTTGTAGAACATTTTTGTAACAGTGGAATTTGAGGAAAGAGAGAAAGGAAAAAAAATAGTAGAACATCAGTATTATTGTAAAGCATGAGATGTGAAGGTAGAGGAATACGGATATGTAATGAAAACTGCTGAAAAATGAGGATGGGGTAAAGGTGTAAGGGAGAGTATTTGAAGGGATTGAACAGGCCAAAGTTGAGCATACCTACAGTGTGCATGCATATATACATCCTTTTGAACATCAACTCAAATATTAAGTATAAAAACCAGGATGGTAAAATAGGCACAGTCTGTGTGGCTGGTTTGGGAGGGTAGGTGCTAATGGTAGGGTGGTGGATGAAGGAAGGAGATTAAGTTGATGATATATTGTTGATAGACATAATATACCTATATGAAACAGAACTAAAAAAACCTCCTGCAATTGCTTTATTTGGGGTGGGAGGTGGGATGAAAGGAAGAGTTGATGGGGCACTGTAAATAATGTATAATATAAGGCTAATCAGAATAGTCACTATGAATCCCCCCTGTATAATGAAAATATCTGAATAAAGAAAAATTAGAATTAAAAAAATCCATAGTATGGATGTCTAAGTCATATATGGGCTAAATTTAAGTTACAATTCATCTTGAGGCAAGTTTCCTCAAGCCATTGACACAGAAAATTATGTAAAATAACTACTTACAAATTACAATGTCGGCAGTTACATCATGTATGAATTCTCTCTCCTAACATGGGAAATGAGAGAGAGAAATTGGGTACTGGTTCAAGAAAGTGCAAGACTAGACAGTATAAGCAACATGAAAACATAGAATAGAGTATGATACTCACTGACTCCAGGTCTCAAGTATGCTGGGCAAAGGTGCCCCAATGGCTCAGGCATCCCAGTTCTTTGGCTTTTCTGGAGCCAGCCCATGCTGAGCTCAAACAGGTTGGAGTCCCACATCAGCTGCTCTTCCAGGCAGGCTACACACACTGACAGACTTATGTTTTGCTGGGGTCTTGGGAAAGGCCTTGCTCCCTTGGCTCCACAAGATGCTGAGTCTTAGTGTTGGTGCCTCACTATGACAAAATTCTGTCTAAACACCAGGGCTATTCATAGCATCCATTGTAGTCTTGGTAAAGGAACACATTCCTCTATAGTTCTTCCACTTGTCCTTGCAGAATTAGAACCATGTGGATTCTGTAAATGTTGGCCACTTCCCTCTTACAGAGCAGTGGGTCAAGCTTCACATGCACTGGCTTTTGTATTATCTTGAGAGCAGACAAGTGCTGATCCATACACGGAGAGCAGAGACTGGCATCAGAGCTGGACAATGAAGGCTATGGATTCAGGTGCCTTCTGGGATTCTTGCTCATGTTTTTTGCCTAGAGTATCCTAGCATGCTAAGCCTGTGATGGGAGGGACAACTTTGCCCATCTCCAAAATTCATTTTTCCTCATTCTTCCATTGACCAATAGTTCCTGGCTTTCTTTTTAGATGCAAGTCTCTCCCTCAACTCATTGCTTGGAGACACCCTTAGTTCCTCTTGACGTCATGCCCAAGAATGAGAGACCAATAGAAAAGAAGTTGATGAACAAAGATTCTGCCAATTGTCTAGAGAAGGCTTGCACTTCAGTGTTTTACAGTACATTGTTCTAGGAAGAAATATAATCAGTAAATCAAAACTCAAGTCTGTTGTGAGGATGCTGTGGCATCTGTGATACTGTTTGTGCCTCCTATCAATGGCTATTTAAAGACTCTTTTCCTTACTCTCAAGAGAACTTTAGTCTACAACAGCTGGTAAAAGGAATTTTATTCCTTTCTACACCATCATATAGGCTTTAGTAACTAAGGTTCCACAATTTTTTCATGGTGGTGATGTTTGCACAGGTGGACATTTATTTCATTATGTATGCTTTGTAATGGTAAAATAGGTAAATTTATTTAGTCAATTCATCATTGAAACTATTCCAAATAAAAACAGATACAGAGGTAGAAAGAACACCCACAGATGAAAACACTGGTGTGGATAGGGCAAAGACTGTAGTGATGCAACTGCACCATAGGTCCTTTACACATTCCTGAGTCAAGTCCTGGAATGAAGCAATAAACACTATCTCCTCATTCTAAAAAGTGGGTTGTGCCAGCCAAAATAGGCAGGTGTAGTTCTGCCTTAGGGTTGGATCACAGGAGAACTAGATCCCAGTGCTGAGAATCACAGGTCATCACTCTGGGCTCAATCTCATCAAAGTGATATCTTGGACACAGTGCATCACCACTCCATGCTTTTGAGACTATTGATGCACCTCTACAGTGCTACAGACTCTCCAGGACATTCACATCTACTCTGGACACTAACCTCTCTATGACTTCTAACTAGAGCTCACTATGTAGCAGGAGGATATGCAGATAGGACTTCCCTCTGATCATGAAAACCAGACAAACCCTGACCTTGCAGCTCTGGAGCAGCAGCCCAGGCCTGGGTTCCTATCTGATCCCATTCAGTGATCAGCACTGAACACTGACCTCTCACCATGGAGTTGGAATTGAACTGGATTTTCCTTGTGCTACTTTTAAAGGTGATTTATGCAGCACATGAGATACTGAGTGTGTGAGTGGACATGAGTGAGAGGACCAGTGGATATATGTGCCTGTTCCTGACCAGAACTCTCTGTATTTGCAGGTGTCCAGTTTGAGGTGCAGCTGGTGTAGTCTGGGCGATGTTTTGTGAAGCCTGGTGGGACCCTGAGACTCCTCTGCAGCATCTGATTCACCTTCAGTGGTCACAGGATGCACTGGTTGTGCCAGGTTCCAGGGGAGGGGCTGGAGTAGGTTGGAACTATTAACCCTGATAGTGAGAGTAAAAACTATGCAGACTCTGTCAAGGGCAGATTCACCATATCCTGAAAAAATCACAAGTATCAACTGAGACTGCACTTGCACAGCCTGAGAGCTGAGCACATAGCCATTTATTACTGTGCAAAATACACAGCAGGGGGACCTGAGTATGGGCGCAGACATAAACCTCACTGCAGGGGTGATCAAGACCTGCAGGGGGCACAGAGGACCAGCTAGAGTGCTCAGTAGCACAGAGTTCAGGGTCAGCCTGTGAGCAGGTGCAAAGGGAGTTTGAGAGGTGCTTTTCTGTCAGGCTCTCCCTGTTAATCTAGGGATATTATGATTCAATAACCTGTGTTTCCCTACAAAGACTCTTTTAAAATTTTTTTATTGTTGTACTTTGTGGAATTTAAAAAAGATCTGTTAGATGGGAAGAAAAAGCTCAGTTCAAAAATATTCATAGATAAGGCCAAAATTTTTATCAATATGAAAAGAATATTGGGCCATCTGTTTAAAATCCAACGTGACCAACAAGAGCAACACTTACATCTGGATGAGTGTGCAGCTGAGATGAAAAAGGTTCCTGATTCCTAGTCAGTCAGGGAAAAATGTTTGCAAGATCCAAAGTCAACAGAAAATGGGTGTTCATGTTGACAGTGCCTGTCATCCCAGCAACAATAAGAAGTTTAAAATTGGAGGATTAAGGTCCAGGACTGATGGAGCAAAAAGCAATACCTTCTCTACAAAAATACCTGAAAAAAGGGGTAAAATGCCTGACTTGCAAGTGTGAAGCCCTAAGTTCAAACTTCAGTATGTCATAAAAAAAAACAAAAAACAAAAAAACAAAATGAAAGTAAAAAAGGGTACACATGCACACGGCCCCTCTACCATCCTGAATCCCTATGGAAATTTAGAGAAATGAGAAAATGCATGAATGATGCTACATCCTGATTTCTCTATATATATTAATGTGGGCACTTTACAACATTCCCAGAGGAACTGTATGTTTTAATGCATTACACTCTGCACCACTCAAATTCCTGTTTGTCTGGAAGGAAGAAAAGAGGACAGGAGGCAACAAAGCCCCTGAGTTGCTGTAAATAGTGGAAGGTGAAGCACTCTCTGGGAGAAAGAGAGGGAGGCCTTGCCCTAAATTTCCCACTTGTACACTCAAGAAACTTCCCCAGGCAAAGCAGCCCCCAGGTTCAGGCTGAAATCCCAGGCCTGGGCCATGGGCCCCATCTCTTCTCACAGGAGCCTTCACAGAGCATGGAGATCCTAGGGCTGCTCCTCTGCCTGGTGGTAGCTACATACTGTGAATAACTCAGGGGTCTCAGGGGTGGGAACTGGGCTTGGTGGTTCTGGTGTGTTTGAATAGTGGTGATAAAAATTGTCCCCAGGTATTCTGTCCAGGTAGAGCAACAGGAATCAGAACCTGTCCTGGTGAAGTCCTTACAGACCCTGTCACTCACCTGCACTGACTGTGGATTCTTTTAACCAGATTTGTTTGCTCCCTGGGTCCTGGATCCTCCAGGAAATGTCTCAGCATAAGTTGTTACCATATGGAGTGATGCAAGCACACGTTGTAACCCAGCTTTTAAATCTCAACTTAGCATCCTCAGAGATACAGTCAAGAGCCAGGTTTTATTGATGATCATCAGTCACAGGTGTTACTGTGCAAGAGACAAAGTGAGGGTGAGCACATATAACATATGGAGGGCACTCAGGAACTACAGGGGTGCCCAGGATGTACTGAGAACAAGTCCAGCCCCAGGAGCAGTTGCAGTGTGATGTATGATTTCTCTTTCTGGAGCTGTGCACATCACCACGCACAGAGTTTCTGGAGACCTCCCCTTTCCAGAAACTTTGGAAATGTTCTTTTCTTGAGGCCAGGTTCAGTTCCTCCATAATATTTGTTGGTAAAGCCTTTGTTTCAATTGTATTTACTCCATAGAGTCAATGGTAAGAAAAGTTTATAATCACATAATTTCCCATTTGATTTCCCTCCAATTTAGGTGATCTCCATGCTCTCTTCCCATTGACTGCCTACCAATCAGTGAATTCTAAATCTTTTCCTTGGATTGACCTGATTAATGTTGTATATAGTGTTACTAATGCACACATGTTGCCAGCTTTTTCCACCCTGGAGTGCCTTTGTCGATTTCCATCATTTCTTCTTGTCACAAGAAAGGATTTGTCCTAGTGCCTACAGTGGCAGGTGTATTTCAGAGGATATGGGTTCCAATCACTAAGAAAACCAGCAAGGCTGCCTGCTGTCCTGTCTATGAGGAAACAAAGCTAGGAGATTCTCAGTCCAAGATTTCCCAGGCATAAAAACAAGGACCTATCACAAAATTAACTAAAAAAGTGGGAAGTGGGGGTGGTTCATGAGGTGCTGTGTATGGCTAACAAGCATGATAGTCAGAGCTCAAACCCAAGTCACAAAACAACCAAGTGATGAAGAGATATACAGTAATACATAAAATGTCTGAGTCCATTGACTCTGTTGTGCCAAAAGAAATAACATGGGGTTTTGTAAAGCATTATCAAGGCAGAGTTTTTAATGAGATATTAATTCAATGCAATCTCTGTGGAAAAAGTGATCCAGGGGTTTCACATTTGCTCTGGATGCTACCCTCTCTGAGACTTTCACAGTGAAATTGCTATTTAGCAGGAAGAAATACAGACAGAGTCTCCCTCTATTCATAAAAAACCAGGCCAGTACTGACTCTACAGCTCTCAGAGAGGAGCCCAGTCCTGGATTCCCAGCTGATTCCATTTAGTGATCAGCACTGAACACAGACCACTCACCATAGAGTTGGAACTAAACTAGATTTTCCTTGTTGCTATTTGTAAAATTGAATTATGGAGAACATGAGATACTGAGTGTGGGAGTGGACCTTAGTGAGAGGAACAGTGGGTATGTGTGACATTTTCCTGATCAAGATTCTCTGTGTTTGCAGGAGCTCCTTATGAGGTGCAGCTGGTGGAATATCGGGGTGGATTGGTGAAGCTTGGAGGGGGGACCCTGACTCTCTTGTGCAGCCTGTGGATATACCATAGTAACTACTGGATGCACTTGATCTGCCAGGCTCCATGGAAATGGCTTGAATGGGTCTCACGCCTTAATAGTACTGTTAATATGTTAAACTATGCAGAATCAGTGAAGGGCAGGTTCATTAGAGACAACAAAGAGAGTGTGGTGTATCTGTAAATGAGTAGCTTACAACCCAAGGACACAGCCATGTATTACTTTTCAAGACACATAGTGAGGGCACTTCAGTGTGAGCCCAGACATAAAACTTCCCTGTGCTGGTGGCTAAGACCAGGAGAGGGTGCTCCAGAACCAAACATGCTCTAAAAACCAGCAAAGGGTTACCATGACTAGCAGGAGCTCTGGAAATCCACTGATATGCAGGGAAGGAGGAGGAGCTAGTGCAGAGAAAGAGGCTCTGGTCTTTCATATGTTAATTTAACATCAGTTATCCTCAAAGACCCTGAAGCTCTTCTAAAGTATCTAACATGAAATACCAAGTTCTAAACAAAAAAAGACATTTTGCTAAATATTTTTACATTTATTTGTCTATATCTCTGAGTGGAAATTTCATTAGAGATACACCTGAGTGCATACTGAATACTTTTCTAAATTCAGTGTCTTTGAAATGTGCAATCATCAATACCATCAACCCTATGATCATCTATGAATGAATTTGTCAGTTTTGGCACTAGGAGCAGATATAGTCTCGGGGAACTGCAATTCTTGTTGGTGACTTGATAATCAATTCCTTCG
The DNA here is from genome assembly GCF_047511655.1 of Castor canadensis. NCBI lineage: Eukaryota > Metazoa > Chordata > Mammalia > Rodentia > Castoridae > Castor > Castor canadensis. Next base: position 82,056,702 of record NC_133392.1, read on the forward strand.
TATTCTTTCTACAACGTCTGTAGATCTCTCTTGCTGGGCTACTCCTGGAGACCTGGTCATGAGGCTGGCCCCAGCACCATGTAGATCACGGTGCTCAGGGATGGAAGGACAGAGGGAAAGTTGTTCTTCCCTCAGGGTAGCAGCCAGATGCCTTGATGTGTTCTCTTCTTCCAAGGTGGTTGTGAAGGACTAGGACATGAATTTCCATTATGGAACTCATAAATGAGTACTCAGTTAAATAGAATGTGCCATTACCTCTCTGAGTCTCTTTCTCTCAGTCTCTAATTCTCAGGACTACCCACATGGGTTTCAATGTAGATATCAGTGTAATTTCATAGAATATATAACTGAAAAACACAGCAGTTTCACAATATCCATTGTTTATTTCCCAATAAGATTTCTCATTTTATTGAAAAACTTTACTGTAATTACTGCTTTTTCCTTTATTGGTATAGAATTTTCTTTCAAATTATAAATTATTTTCTGAACTTAGAAATGTCACACAGTGGTTATGGTTTTCCATGAATTAAGTATGATAAAAGCAGAAAGAAATATGTCCACACATTTCACTCCTTGCACAATTTGCTGAATGCAGACCTGAGGTGATGTTCACACACATACATGCACACACACACACACACACACACACACACAGGTGACCTTGGACATGACATTCTAGCACTTCATGAGAAGCCAAGGGTACCTCTTTAGTCATCCTTCTCTGCACCTACACTGGGAGCTGCTCCATCACTGACTTGTTTTCTGTTTAAAGAATGAGAGTTCCTCTTCCTGGAGTGACATCAGTGGTGAATCTAGTGCATCCATCAAGAGTGGAGAAGCCCTTCTAGAACATTCCATAGCCTGAGAGGTAGCCAGCTCCTCAACTGCTGCATTTTCTGATTTCCAGTGGCCTGGGTAGATTCCTGTGTTCTCAGACTTTCAAATATGTGATCAGCTATGTCCTTCCTTACACTTCCAGGTTCAGTCATGAGTGCTCATATGATATTTGCTCTTAGAAGAGAAACCTGCTACTACTAAAAGAGCACATGATCACTGAGTGAATTATAGTACTCTGTTCCAACCAAAAAATGCTATCCTGAAAATCATTGCCTACAACTCCCAGACAACAGTCTGTTAAATCTGTATTTCTATTTTTTCTAATTCTGGAGGACAGAAGCAGACAGACTAGACAGAAGCAGAGAGCTCCTGGAGACCCCACAACTGTATTTCCTTCCAGATTCCTCCAGCATCCCAAGGGGAGAACTCAAGTGAATCCACACAAGGCTCTTTCTCAGGCCTCAACCCCATTCATCATTTTGGTTTTTTTGCAATTTTTCAGTAGCATACATTATTGGTATAAAGGGATATAATATTGATAAATTCATAGATGCAACAGTGTATTCTGAAAAAGCTCATGCCTCTATTATAATCCCCCAAGTATTCATTCCTTTCTAGACATCTTTCACTGATTCAACCCTTAGACAGTCTCACTTTTTTGCACTAATATCCAATTATTGTTATTGTCATTACGATTGTTCTTATTTTAGATTTAGAGTCTGTGTATGAGAGAAACCATGTGATTGTATGCTTGGCTTATTTCCCTCAATATGATAATCTCCAGTTCAACCCATTTCCCTGCAAACAACATAATTTAATTCTCTTTTGGATGAATTATCCTCCATTGCAGATATAAATCACATATTTCTTTACCTATTCATTGATTGTTGGGTGACAGGCTGATTTCCAGACCTAGGCTCTTGTGAAGAGTACTGCTATAAGTATGAGTGTGCTGGTCTGTCCCTCTTGTATGTTGGTTTTCAGTCTTTCAGATATTTGACCAAAAGTGGTATTTTAGGGTCATCAGGTAGCTCTATTTGTGATGAAACTTCATATTGATTTACTCAATGAATACAGTAATTTACACTGCCACCAACAATGCATGGTCTTCCTTTTGAGCCAATCCTCACAGGAATGTTTTTGTTGTTTATTTTTGATGATTGCTATTCTGACTGGTATCAGGTAGAAACTCAGTACAGTCTTGATTTGCATTTAATTTTTGATAAGATGTTAAATTTTCTTCATGTAGGTATTGACCATTTGTACTTCTGAGAGCCATCCAATTCATTTTCCATTTACATTTATCTGTGCCATTGGTATTAAATTTTTGAGTTTGTTATATATTCTATACATTATTCCTTCATGCAATCAATAAATGCAAAATAATCTTCTACTACTCTGGGGGTTCTGTCTTCAATCTGAATATGTGTCTGTAAGAGTTAAACTTCACATACACCTGCTACATCCTCCTGAGAGCTGGAATTTCAGCCTTGTACCCTCATTCCTGTGTAAAATAAAATAATCTTCCATCCAGCACCTAAACCTGCGTATCACCATACTCCTCCTACAGTATTTCTGTCTGGTCAGTGTTCTGAACAACAAATTGGAAAAAGTGCTCAAACTTAAATTCACTTGTCTTTTTTCTGTCAGCAAGTTTTAAACAGATGAATTCTAGAAAAACAGCCCCAGATTTGATGCAGCTTCAATGATGCTGGTGGAAAGAGAAATGAGGAAAGTTGTCATCTAAACCTCTTTTATGCAGTCCTATCAGAGTCACATGATTACACACATTACCTAATACAATCATTTTAATTCAGTCATGTTGGATCTCATAATCTCTCAGGTGGAAAGTTGTGTGACTGGTTTTTACTTGTTTTACTTGAACAAATTTAAATCTACATCCAATCTTTATTAATATATGTTTAGTAAGAAAAAAAGAATAATACAAAAAACATAAACCAAGCATTTAATATGCATCAAAGAAAAACATAAAATAATGTCAAGTTACATTCTTCTTTTTTGATGGCATTGGGGTTTGAACATAGGTTCTTGTGCTTGGGAGGCAGTCACTCGACAACTTGAGCCATATCCCCAGCTTGAGATTTTCTCAAAGAAAAATTAACATATGAATTGCTACCTTTTCACTCTGTCTCTACTTTTTAAAATATAATTAAAATCAAAATTTTCCAATTATCTCATTTCAGGTGTTCCAAAGCAACAACAATGAAAACACAAAATTGATCATGCAAATGTGAAGTAAAAGGGGCAATGTTGTATCTAGAAACACATAAACTTTAATAATCCTATTAGCCACTTGGAGATATCAACAATCTGTGCACAGAGAATGGGGTACTTGTGAGAGGGGTATGGATCACAAAAGAGATTAAAGTGAGGGAATATGGTTGATTGACTAGAAATATGGTAGCAAGCACAAGGCCATGAGTTCACAACCCAGTACCATCAAAATCAAATAATAAGGAAACCCACATTGCTTTGGGGTTTTTGCATTTTTTATTGACCCATTATTAAATGTTACTTTTGTTTTCAGTTTTCTGTTTCCTTTTTTTCTTACTAACTTCATATTAGTAAAGATTGGAAGCACACTTAAATCTCTTCAAATGGTTAAAAATTGTAAGCAACCAGTCACACAGCTTTCCCTCTGAGAGATTATGAGATCCAATCTGATTGGAATAAGATTATTGGACGTGTTTATTTCATTTGTTGAATACATATTTTTTTTCTTGTGCTTCAGGAAATCCCAAATTACAAATTAGGAAGACTGAGGTGACTACCAGTAGACAAAGCAGGTAACAGGTCTTTAACATAAGAGTGAGACCCACAGATTCTCTACAGCTATGAATGTAAAGAAGCAGAAGAGGGAACCTCTCAGGCCTAGGGTGCCCCCATCAGAAGAGGAAGATCTGAGAGTAAGTGGAGGCTTGGGTATAGCTGGAACTAAGGTGCCATGAAATGGAGCCTGGGTGAGGTAATAGATGATTACCTCTGTAATCAACTCTTCCTTCCCATCTCTGAAGTCCCTTCTTGAAACCTCTTCACAAGGAGACAGAAACACATAGATACTTTGAGGAGCAAATTTCCCTGCTATGAAGGATCTTATTTAAGGATCATTTTGTCCTATTTGTGAACTCTAGTTCAATATTGCATTTTTATCCTACAAACCTCCTTTCTATATCCTTTCCAACAAGGTCATTAGAAGAACATATTATCATTTAAAACTCTAGCAGTAAATTGGCCAAACATGATTGGATCTTGCCTAAATAGAATATGAAAGTAATATTTGAGAATCTCTTTTTTATTTACATTTGAGAATTTTCTTGATTTTTTTCTGGTCCATTAATATCTCTTCTTTTTCACCCATGGGTGCAAGGACTGCAGAGCCTTTGAGCACACTGCAAGAAGTAGGAGGTGTCCCATCAAATGCTGGGCTGGGGCCATGGTCTCAATGCCTCTGAACACAAAGAAATAGAAAGAAAACCAGGAACCACAGAAACCACCCCCCACAGATTATCAGAACCCAAGGACCTTTCACCTAGACTGATAGAGAAAAGAACAGGGAGAGAGGTGAGGAATGGGGAAGGTGAAAACCAAACTTCAGGCACTAAAGCTATGGAGATTTTGTCTGTCCACGTCTCCACCATTTGTAAAGACCTGTCCAGGCAATTAGATCATAGGGGATGTTAAAAAATAGACCAGGTTTTCCTACCCTCCAGTACCACAGAGACAGGACTACATTCAAACTGTAAATGGCAGGGGTCCAGAAACATCTAGGAATCTAGCAACTTATGGCACAACATAACAGAGATGATGTGAACCTTAATTTGGGAAATTATGAACTGTCAGATATTATGGAGGGACTGTGCCATGAGGGAAGGAGCAGTTTCAGTGCAGGTTATCAGAATGCACTGCATGAATTAGAAGAAATGTTCAAAAGTACTGGGACACAGACACATTTCTCTCCATGTAGTGGGTAATCTGGGTATAGCCACTTAAAAATTGTTTCTTCCTCTGGCAAGAGGAGCAGCTGAGGAAAGCTCTAGTCCAGAAATTTCCCAGAATTAACACGGGAGTTAAGGGCACAATTGGATTAAAGCGACAGAGTCCTGTGATTATTTGAGTGTGAGTCTCCCCCTGGTGTCCCTCACATTTTGTCTTCTGTTTGCTGTCTTGCATTTCTCCTGTGAATGAAGGATTTGTTCAAGGTCCCCCTATGGCTAAGAGGAGGCCAGTTTGTGTACTTAGCATGTGCCACACTTCCCTTTTCTTTATTTTCCTTTTTTAAAATAATTACTTCTGTGTCTTCAATATTGTGGAAGTAAGGAAATGTTAGGTGATTTCTTCTTACGTGTATAAATCTTAGAAACTTACACATAGAATATTAAATTTTAGAGTGATAAAATGTCATTAGCCATCTTCCTATCCTTAAATTACCATTATTCAAATAGCTCCCCAGACGTGTATAAGAAAATGCCCTTTATTCATCAGAATAATAGTGAATTTACAATTATTACCTTCTTCATTATGGTATAAAGTACATTGTAATTTGACAGGGTGATTGTAACTCCTTATCATCACTCCTCAGTGTCCTATGTACAGGTGCCTAGATGTGTGGACCCCACACTCTGCTAATTCCACATTTAATGTGACAACTTAAAGTTGTTTTACTACTAATATTAATGTTATGACTGTCCTGTCATATTTGCTGGATTTTCATGAAATATTTGGTTGAGCAAATACCAACGAATCACTCTGGTGCTTAGCTTTCCTATAGCAACCAAATAAGCAAATACTCTACTATAGAAATTGGAACAGATCTGTCCTAGACATTGTTAAAAGAAATCAAACAACAATCAACATATTTGAAATGGGATCCATTTACCCTAAGGTGTCTCCCATCAGAGGAACAGAACTTACCTTCTTTTACCTATGCCAAATAAAAGTCAGCCCTTCCAAAACAGAGATGCCTGTGGGTCACTGCTCCCATGTCCCACTGCGTGTCCTCTATAAGGATTTCCAAGTCTCCTCCTCCTCTGAGCAGAGATATTTGGAGTGAGATACCTCCAGTGTCAGGTGACTTGGAGGGGACATCTGGACTAAGCATGGTGGTCAGAGGGTACAGGTTGTTTCTGCTTAATCACATAACCTTTTTTTGGAACCTATATAATGATCTAAATAGAATTCTATGAACAGACACACAGACACTGAGTGGTTAGATGATTTTCACATAAGTTATACTTGAAATGGAACTCAACCTAGCACCATAGGAAGGGTTTTGCAAAAAAATAATTTCACACGAAATAGAAGTGACTCAGCTGTGTGCACATTGGTCTATGCATTTTTTTCTTTTTCTAGCATCTTGTAAACATTAGTTTTGTTTTAATAGCAGCAAAATTTATAATTCATAAATATTACATAAACTTTATACTTTGTAAAATTTATCTCTGACAAAATATGAGAGGCCTAACTACTCTAAAATCTTACTTACAAATATGTGATGACTTTATCTTCCACAATATGGAACATTGCCATGTTAAATATGATACACAACTTGCTTCTAAGGAAGTGACTATGGAGATTCAGGTCCACTAAGCACAAAGGCAGAAAGGATTGCTCTTATGTTTGGTGTTTGAACCTCCCAAACTCTGAGGTACACAAAGTTCTTCAGAAGGATCCTGGGTCACATATTTTGTTACAATCATGGAGAGCAGATTTACATCCTTTCTCTAACTAATTTGTTGAGTGCTATCATCATAAAACAATGTTAAATCTTATTGAATGACTGTCCTACATCTCTGGAAATGGCCATTTGGGGTTTTCTCTTCCTTCTGTTGTGATGTATTGTAATTATTGACTTGTATATGATGAGCTAATCATGAATTAATGGGATAAATCCCACATCAGCATGATAGGTAATACTTTAGTGTGGTTATGCAATCATTGTATTAGTGTTTTATTATAATATTATTGTCCTGTAGTTGTCATCTGTGTTCTTTCTTGGTTTTGGTGTCTGAACAATTTTGCCTTATCGAATGAGTATGCTGGTTAGTTTGTTTTTAATTTTTGAAAAAGTTTTGGAATTGAGTTTGTTCTTCTTTAAATGTTTTGTAGCATTCACCTTTTCAGTCATAAATCTGCATCTTCAATATTGCTCATCTTTATCCATCCCTTTACATTTTCCATCTGTTTTCCAAACTTCCATCCCCACATTTCCTTTCCTGGTAACTTCTCATTACATGAACATGGGACACGATACATTCACAGTTTGATTAGTATATTTCTGTTTACTAAACTCCAGACTTTATCACAAGATCACCAGTTCTCACCCCATTTGTGCTCCAAGGTGGTCTCAGGACACAATGTTACATTAGGTCTTGGCCTTGCTGCACCTCTGTGGGTGGTGAGTCCTGTGTATCCTACTGTCTTCCAGGTGAGCAGTCTGCAGATAGCAAGCACTGAGCCTGATGGTTGACTTCAGGTCAACTATTTTTTTTACTTATATTTCTCTACTCTTCATTACCTGTGAATTTTGGCAGGGTAACATCTCCATGCTAGGCAGTTCTTTGATTGCTAGCAGTCTCCATTTTGATACCTTCTTTGTCTGAAATCAGGATGGCCACAGTAGCCTCTGTCATCATAGAATATATTTTCCTTCTTTTCTTAACTTTTTCAATTTATATTTAAAGGAAATTTTATACAGAATGTAAAGAACAATAGTGGAGTTAATATGATCAATGTAAAATTCATGCCTTTGAAGCCCTATGGTGTAAGTTTTTGGATAAATAATACACACTAATAAAATGCATATGAAATAAATACTTGACATCTATATTTTAATCCAGATTGATCAATCATTATTACCCAAAATATTAAGCTTATCATTAGCGTATGTAAGAACTAAAGATGTGATAATTGGTTACATATTTAATATATTTCAATTTCTTGAAAATTTCAGGATTATTTGTTTCCCCTCTCATTTTATCATCAGGCATTAGTCATTTTAACCATTAACCATGCATGCACCTGAGTCCAAGCTAATGGAGAAGCCAAGGTAGGAGGATCAAAAGATTGAAGCCTGACTGGGCAATATACTAAAAACCTGTTTCAGAAAAATGAGCAAGTATTGACACACTCTCAGAGTTAATGGTGTATTCCATCTTACTGAAGGAGTGTTCAAGGTGCCCATTACTAAGTCAGTATTCATGTCAACGTTGCTAAATAAGGAAAGCAGTCTTGAGGCTCCATCTACCACATCAGATTCATCCTCCTGCTCTGCTGCTCTTGGTTTGACCCTGCCTGGCTCAGCCTCAGTGCTGTTTTTGCTCCCAGGACTCTCATTCTGGTTCCAAGAGCTGTATGGTTATGGCAGCCTCCACCCAGCTTTCAAAGGATGCCCACAGAGCATCAGGGATGGGCAGAGAAACAAAGAAGAGGAGACACAGAACAAAGCACACACTGAAGCAATGCATAAGTGACCCTTGGTGTGGTTCTGTTCCTTATACTTCAGTTTTTTAGATCCAGCAGCATACAAAGCCACTTGAGATTGCTGGAATTACCCAGCTCATATGCAGGAGTTCTCTTGTGCAGACTGTATCCAGGAAAGCAGTGAGATGGGGCTTTTGGAGTCTTGTGGGCCCAACCATTACTGCAGTTTGTGTAGAGGCAGGACGTCAAGTCACAGTGGACTATCCATTAACCCTAAGGACCAGGTGACTGAGCACAGTGTTTTGGGGATTTTCTTGTGGCTTTTTAACCAATTTCTTCTTTTTCACATACTCTTTTTCAGTGTAAATGTCTTCTCTTTGTCAGTCCTACTACTGTATTTTGGAAGTACTTAATTATTTTGCTTTCATGTGTTCCTCATACCTGGAGTCTCACACAGATATCTGATTCAGATTATGTTTGCAGTAGACTTTGGACTTGCACTTTAAAATTGATGCTAGGATAATTAAAATCTTGGAAGCTTTTATGATGGAGTACACTTTTAGTATTCAATGTGGACATGATTTGCATGGAGAAATGTATGACTCAAATGCATGGCCCCCTCACCATCCATGTGTTGGAACTTGACTGCTGAAGTGATAAATTAAGATATAGGGCCTCCTGCAGGAAATTAGTCCAAGAGACATGTGGTCATATAGATGGAATTAGTGTCCCCCTATCTAGGCTTCACAAAGTGATTAGATGTCTGGTCACCATCCTGCAATTAAAGAATCTAGTTAACATCTCTTCTGCAATGGCAGGATGTGGAAATCAGATAAAGTTGGAAACAAGGACCCCACTCTGATCAGACAATGCATTGACCATTGCCTTGTTCTTGGACACCTAGATTCTTGGACACCTCTGCCTCTAGATATAGGAGAAGCAAACGTGCATAATTTTTAAGTTGCTCAGTCTGGGGTATTTTATAATAGAAGAAATGTCAGAGTGAGAAATGGACTAAGACACCCCTAAGTTTGTTCCCTGCACTAGTCACACTATCATCCTAGGAGGGTGTTCTGAAAACATCATCAAGGAAATTCCTCCAGGAGCCACATCAGAGATTGACTGGATCCACTCTTGAAGAGAGCAGGCCAGGTACAGGGCATGGATTTTTAAGATCTAAATTCTTGTAAATGTTCAAAAAATTATCATGTACTTCCACAAAAGTACAAAGACTGTGACATAACAGTGCACTGGATGCTTGTGAACATTCACAAATTTCATTACAATGAAGGTTTGATAAAATATTGAGATATGGAAAATACCCAACAAGGCACAAAAACATGATGAGAAATCATATTTTTTGACAGTGTAACCCAGGGTGGCCTCCAAATTGAGCCAAATACCTCACCATGCTATTAACTAGGATTAGAATTGAACATCAGCACAGGTGGCAGGTATATCATATTTTTTCTATGTTATCATTAATGTCAAACTGCCCCAGCACTCTCAGATCTACTCTGGTTCTTGACCTCTTTGAGAATTCTACCCTGAGACTGATATATAGCAGGAGGACCTGCAAATAGATTCTCCCTCTGCTCATAAAACCAGATCAGCCCTGACTCTGCACTTGAGGGAAAGAAGCCCAGCTCTAGATTCCCAGCTGATCCCATTCAGTGATCATCACTGAATACAGACCACTCCGCCTGGACTTGGGGATGAGATGAGTTTTTCTTGTGATTATTTTAAAAGGTGATTTGTGTAGAAAAGGGATACTAAGTGTGTGTGTGTAGACATGAGTGAGAGGAACAGTTGGTATATGTGAAAATTTCCTGACCAGGATTCTCTGTCATTGCAAGGGTCCAATGAGAAGTACAGCAGGTGGAGTCTGGAGGAGGCTAGGCACAGCCTGCGGGGTCCCTGAGTCTCTCTGGTGCAGCCTCTGGATTCATCTTCAGCGATTACCTCATGAATTGGTCTCGACGGGCTCCAGGGTAGGGGCCAGAGTGTGTTGCATGCATTAGAAACAAAACTAATAGTACACCACAGAATACAATGTATCTTTTCACCATCTCCACAGACAATGACAAGAACATGCTGTATCTGCAAATAAGCAGCTACAGAGCTGATTATACAGCCACATATTACTGTTCAAGACACATTGCCAGGACATCAGTGTGAGCCCTAAGCCCAACTTTGAGAGCTTGTTTGGAGGTTCTAGCAGGGGAGCGCAGCTACTCGTATACCCTTGACCGAAGAACGGTCCTCCTCTATCGGGGATGGTCGTCCTCTTCGACCGAGCACGCAGCTTCGGGAGGGATGCACATGGAGCGGTGAGAGAGGAAGGGGACACCCGCCTAGCCAGCCAGATCAGCCGAATCAACCCTGGCGATCAATGGGGTGACAGATGTCGCAGCCAGATCGCCCTCACATCCTAAACCCAACTTTCCTGGAGGGATGCTCAGGACCAGCAGTTGGTGCTCAGGACACATGGAGTTCTGGTTCAGCCTCAGGAGCAGAAAGAAATATATATATATTGAAAAGAAAGGAGTGGATGAAGCAAGCTGTCCAGTGTAGTCCTAGCCTTAGGTGTTAGTGATGGATGTATGTGTTTATTTCTGTATTCATTTATTCTGTCATTTATTTATTTATTCATTTATATACTTATGTATTCACTGATTCATCTATGAATTTATATTTTTGATGGCCCAGAAACCTTCAAAAAATTAGGAACTGCACTGGACAGCTTGTTTCATCCCTGGTTTCCTTTTGGCAGGCCTTAGGGATAAAAGGAATATAGAGGGACAAAACCTCCAGTAGGAAGCAGCTGGTGAGGTAGTTAATGCCATAGTGCACTGTCCTAGAAGTGGAAAGTCCTGAGTTTGAGTTCTGAGTACACCTGGAAGCAGGCTTTCTTTTTTTCCTTTTCTTTCTTCCAGCTGGACTCTACAGGCTCACACCTGCTTATCTAAAGAATCAGGACAGAGATCAGGGACATTGCATTGCCTATAATACACGGGCAAAAACTGGCAAGTGCACAACTCACACACACACTCACACACACTCTCTCACACAGACACCACACACACACACACTCACACACATGCACACACACACACACACCTAACATGCAAACATACACAACCTCATGCACATACATACATACACAAATACACTCACACACACACAGATACACACACATATATACTCACACACATGCACTCCCACACCCTCTCACAAACATACACTAACTCACACACATATACACCCACTTTCACACTCACATACTCACCCCCACAAGTAAATCCTCACACACATACAACCTCAAACATATACACAGTTCACACACTCACACACATATATAGTCACACATATGCTCACACACACATACACCCAAATACTCTAACACACATACACACTAACACACATACACTCACACACATGCACACACTCACACATATACACACTCTCACACAGAGACATACACATTCACACACTCACTCACAAACACATACACTCACACACATAACCAAACAATAAAAATAAATATATATACATATCAATAAATACACAAATATGCAAATGAGAAAATACATAAATGAATGGAAATATAAATGCTTGACTATCTAAATAAACACATAACATAAATGAATGAAAGAATGCTCAAACTAATACATAAATGAAGGAAAACATAAATACATACATAGAATTATCAATAAATATACATATATATGTGAATAAATCCATTTATGTATTTATTTATGCATTGATATGTGTATGTATTTCTAGATTTATTTTGGTATTATAGTCATTTTTACTATGTTGATTGCCAGTACATGAGCATGGGAGATCTTTCCATCTTTTGTAGAATACCTAGATCTCTTTCTTCAGTGGTTTGGAGTTCTCCTTGTAGAGGTCATTTTTATCTTTGTTAAGTTTATTTCTAGGTATTTGATTTTTTTGGAGGCTATTGTAAATGAAATTGCTTTCCTACATTCTTTCTCAATTTTTTCATCATTGGTGTATAGAAAGGCTACTGATTTTTATAAGTTGATTTTTGTATCCTGCTACATTGCTGAAGCTGTTTATTTGATATTTGTACCTTATTCACCCTCCTACACCCTCTCTGTATATCCTCCTCCTTCCCACTGGTACCAACACCCCCAGATTAGAATGGAAATTGGAACACTAGCTGTAGGGGATCTATGCATTGTGGTGGAAATGGCATTCCTTTCTTTGTTCTATATTTGAATAAAATTATTCTTGCATGTAATCCTTGATGGTGGTGTTTTCCTTTGAAACTCTGACAGGTGCATCAGGTGGAAGTACATGAACTTCTGATTTTGGTGGTTGACGCCGTGATGATCTTTGCTAGCTTCCCTTTAGTTGTAGCTCTACTGTGGTATTGGTAATCAGTGAGTGATGCTCTGTTTGCTAAAACTCCTCTCCTCATTTATGTTTTGTTTATTCTAGATATATTTTCTCCATAGAATTTAATGGAGTGATGACTTTGAGAATCTAACATGTCCCTAAGAAAACATTTGTCAGCCACATCAAATAAGTGAACCAAACATGCACCTGCAGAAATGGTAGACTATTTATGCAATTATTGGAAAATAATTGAAATTACTGTTTGATTTTTGTATGGTTATCTAAATTGGATTGAATGTGGAATAAGTATGAGGGGTATCAATAAAGATATTGTCAAAGTAAGGTATGAAATAAAAGTTACTACAAAAATCTTCACAAGACACTTGTCAATTGTTTGCATTAGTTTGAAACAGTGTACACCAAAAACTGTATGATGTGAGTAAATAATGTCGGTCACTTGTAATGTTACCATTTACCAAAGCAATAAAGGAAAGGATGACTTAAAGTTAATTAAATAGACAACACAAGCAGCTACCTGGATAACAGTTGGCATTAAACACAGGTATTGCTGTACAGAAAATCCTCCTTTCACTTTTGTCTCCCTAAAAGGTACAGTAAACACACAAGGGTTCACATCTTGTATGTGGCCAATCTAGACATAAAATCTATTGAAAATGATTTTGGTATGCTGTCCAAATTCTACTTTATGAGCCAGAAATTTATGGAAAATAGTGCTTATTTTGGTGCCTTGGCACCATCCTCCTAGGTCATTTAAAACAAAAATAATGAGTTTTGAGGGAAAAAAAATCTGTGATTGAAAAGAGCTGTATAGAACAGGGCTTTTTAAAAAATTCATGACTTGCATAAGGGATCACCATATATGCTAGAGTAGTACAATCTGTAGATTTTGTATATTGAGGATATTTTTTCTTAAAACCGTGTGCATATTAGTGATGTTCATTCAAGTTCTTGTTTGCATTAACTATCAGATATTAGAATAACTACAGAGGAGCTTCAGATATTATTAACTTCAGAAACCTCATTTTATAAAGAGTCTGAAGTTCAGAGAGATTTGTTAAGTAGTCATACAACCCAGGCCATATACCCAGTATTCTGAATCTTGTGTATTTCTGTTTTAATATGTGAACACCTTTCTATATCTAAGAAACATGAAATTATATTCAAATCAAAATCCATGAGGAGAATAACTTCTACTAACTCTTTTTTTTTAACAATTTATATGTCAGTTTACTAAATTAGTAAAATAGTTGACTTAGGCATCTGCAGTGGTGATTTCTACCTCCACTTGTGGCTCAGTACTGATAGAAGTAGTCTGTTTAACAATCTCAGAAGGGCTGTGCAAGTCAATGAGTTGCTGTGGATTCTCATCTGGAACCGATCCCATATCTTAGAACCTTCACAACAGAGTGTTTTTCTTGCACTGATTCTCAATGTCTTGGTCGGCATGCGGACCAGTCCTTTCACTTTGAGGATGTTTTCCTTGGCGCCACTGATCAAGTCAGCACCCACCTTCTCCAGAGACGTTACATTGCGGCTGGTAAGGGTGATTTGAATTTGGTGAATTGCCACCTCTGGCTCCACAGGGGTTTTCCCAGTATCTTTAAAAGCCATGGCTAAGGTGCAGCTTCCTGACGGACTTGTTCCTCAATGGGAGCGATCAGCGGTGAGTCAGGAGGAGGGGTAAACAGAACAAAGCTCCTCTGCACCCACAACCACATCTCCCTTAAAATGTTCTACTAACTTTTGAGTGATTTCCTCAAATCTGTTTTGTTTTACCAGCCAAGACCCTCCTTCTACACAATCAGTTCCTTGGATGGTTATTAATTTATTGTCTGTCAAAACCAAATCTATACTTCACTGATCATGTCAGGATTGGAGGTAGGCACTATTTTTCCTTAGCCATCTGGCGTACTTGTAAGTTTTATCAGTAGAGGATACTAAAAAGACTTTGCAGAACGAAAGACCTTTTCTTTGTGGTCTGACACACTCCTCCTGGCAGGGTGCTGTAGATAGGACTTCCCAGGGACCAGCCTCTGCAGCATGGATGACTTTTCCAGTGCCAGGTACTGCAGTACACATGGCTTCCCTTGTACAATTTTCTTGCAGTTTGTAGAAATCAGAAGTTCAGTGCCAACAGATTAGCTCCGATGCTTGTTTTGTAGAGAAATTCTTCTTAAGAAACACATTCTAGGGAACAACATTCCTTGATACACTGGGGAAAAGAATTTTAGCATGTTCCCACTGGAGCATGTAAGTTACCTTTCTGCCCTCCAACAAAAGCTGTGTCTTCTCTGACAAGTCCTCTCTCTTGCACTTGGAGAGAAGTGGGACATTACTTGGGTCCCCACTTCTTCTACCAGTATAGTGTCTGCCAATTTTAACTTCCATTCATGAATTGTTGAAGTTTTATTTACTTCTTACTAACCAATCACTCAGTAGTCCAATCCTTATTATAGTCAAGAATTCCTTATATTCACTTTTGTTCAATATTCTGTGTTATCTCTCTCTTCCCATTAGACAGATACACTTCACTTTACTAGGAGTTTTGTCCTCTACCTGCATTTTCTTATCTAATTCATACACATCTACCTGCTGAATATAGCACCAAATGTCACATTCTCAACAAAGCATTCCAACAGCCATCCTGATGAGTTTGGATTTTCCTAATATTTGACTTCAGTGTATGATATACATTTACTTCACAGTAAATCTGCAGTTACTAGTTCATGTATCTCTGTGATTATTTGATTAGTGAACATCTCTGCTATTCATTTCAAAATTCTGTGGCAGAAGGGGTAGTATCTCTTGTTTCTTCACACACACACACACACACACACACACACCCCTTGCTCCAGGTCTCAGACTCAGAAACACTGCAAATATTATTGGAAGAATTAAACAATATTTTACTGAGGCTTTAGGCTGAATGATAAATTATAGAGGGACATTTAAAGATATGGGAAATTTCTAAGCCCCTTTTGGAAGATCACTGAAAGCTTAATGACTAAGAATTCCAAAAACAATAAAACCAAATTATCAGAGTAAGTAAAATAAAGTCTATACAGAGTGTCCAATAAGGCGTTATTCTTTTCCTATGACTCATTCCTGTCTTGCTACATCTTCCATGGCAAACCCCACTCCCAAATTCTAAGGAAGTTCTCCTGATTTATTCTCCTTTCACATGATTTTTCATTATCCTACTGCCAAATCCTGAAATAATGTGATTCCTCTTTAGTATTCCAAAACGCATTTCAGCATGCAAGCACATTTAATGATACTTTTTATTTGATTAGTGAGAGGGTAATGAATAACCATATAGTCCATGTCTGATTATTGTCAATTTAGCAATGACTTACTCTTTATCCTTGCCCTAGTTTTCCCTTATTTTCATTTCTCTCTCATTTCATTGCTAGTTTTCTTTCACTCTACAAATTCTTAAGATTCTGTTTGTGTTCCACCTACTCTTATTTGTTCTCCCAAGATTTATTTATTTAAAAAAAACTTATAAACTTTTCAGGTCTTAGTTTCCAGAAATATTCAACAAACATGTATTTAATGCCTGGTGCTTCTGATATTAGGATTTTTATACTGATGAATTTTATGCTGACTATTTTCAAGCCTTGTAACATGGTAATTTAACATGTACTTCAATATCTCTTGTAGAAGCCAAGTATGAGTTAAACATTTTTAAATCAATGCACTCACATTTTGTAATACAGATTCCAATATTATAACTCAGTGAGGAGTCCCAGAGTCATATTATGCATAACTCCACTTAACTTGTGAGTGCTTAAAGCTCTTATTCTCTCTTAAAGACCTTCTTGCAATATGCAAACATCTGTAGAAGGGAGAAAATCATTTACTATTCTCCTTCCCTTAGTGAATCCATTGCATCATTCCCATTTTAAGTTAAGGCAAATACTTGCCAAAGCAAGTATTTATTTTGCTACACCATCAAAGGAGCATTCTTTAAATCTCTGTCACTACAAATTGAAAAAAATTGTGCCTATATTTTACCATGTTAGTAAAATTTTCCCAGTAACCCTGAAGTGTCGCTCTTGAATTTCTCCTATTTATTTGGTGATTGTTTTATATCTTCTTATCAGTTTTCTTTTATCATTGTGTGGGGAAAGTGGTAGGAAGTAACACACAAAACATAAGTGAGCAGATTTATAAACAGAAAGAGACATGCAGAATAAATCTGAGTCTGCAGACCACAAGAGAGTGGAAAATCATGGAGTGTGGCTGTGCAGTTGACCCAGTTTCTCTAAAGACAAAAATAAATGCCCTATTATTTTTCATAAGAACATCCTCTGAATCACATTATGGAATATGTGTAAGAGCTACTTCTTCCTTATTTATTTTATATAATTTACAAAACCATTAGTCACAATTACTTGCAAGCAAATAGAAACATATATATTGTAGAGATAATATGATAATATGATCACTAAGCAAAAGAAAAGAAATAAATGATGGAGTAATTCTTGAGCTGAGGGAGAAAAATGGACACTATAGAAAGGTTATTCAAGGTGAACAAAGCAGCTTATGAGAATTTATATAACGTTCAGTAACAGGGACTTAAAATTATAATGGCTGAAGCATGAATTTCTAGATGAAAAGGTGTGGGAGATGTGAATAGAAATAAAGCTAGTAGTAACACTGTGTAAGGGATTTTAGTCCAGTTAGCAGTGGTTGTTTTGAGAATATTCACATTTTAAAAGGTTTCTTGTCTGCCTAAATCTGTACTGGAGGAAGACCCTTTTGAATAACTCATAATGTAACAAGAGAGATCAGTTTGCCATCTATCAAAACATTCCAGGTTATGGATGAATTAAGCAGGGAGAACAGAAAAAAAAACCTGAAGAAGTTATAGTTTTCATATTTTTTGGAGGCATATTATCTTGTTTTCATAATCTATGTGCTCTTATCTTGAAATATGTTCATATGCTGGATGAGTAATCTCTGCTACTTTTATGGGGTGACTTTCTTAGTGAACAGGTTTCTCCTGAAGATGTCACTTAGTGTAGGTTTGTTATGCAATGTTGACTTTGTTTTGCTGGGCACCTTTCTGTTTTCTCCCTCTGTCAAGAGTGGATAATTGGAGTTAGAGCCTGGAAGAAGTACATGACCTAGAAATTTTACCCATGCTTCTCATTTGACAGAATCAAGAAGGGTGGTAGTCTCAAAGATTGCAAGTAAAGGGAATCAGATTGGGAAGAGATTCAGTCAACTAGTTAAGTTTAAATTTAGCTGTAGTATACCTTAGTGACAATGGACTAGGAAAATAGGATTAGGTTCATTTATATCAAGTCACCTGTTTGCCCTTTTCACTTAGATATCTGATAAAGACCTCCACCACACCTTGTCCAAAGTTGAAATCAAGAATCTTCACGTTTATTTTCTCATTTCCCCAAATGAATATGGTATGTATAGAAACAGGAGATTCCTATTCCTTGTTTACCACCATAGTATCTCCTCAGTATTTTACAAAAACCAATGTGTAATGCATGTAATAAATACTTAAATTAATGAAAGAGATAAAGTCTAAAGTAAATAAGTTTTTCACTTTCAGAGTAGAGATGGCTGCTTAAACCACACGTGTCAGTGATTGTTCTATATGTGAGGCCAAAGAGACATTATCATGCTAACATATTTTTCTTCTAGGAATACACAGGATCTAATCAGAAAGTTGAGGATTGATTGTAGGAGATTTAAAAGACAAATAATGAACATCATGTACTGTGCTGGGCACTTTACATTCATGTGAAAAATCTCATGTAGGTTTCCAAGAACACTGGTATGTTTTCTTTGATTAACGTAGATAAGTTTTAGAAAAAACATAGTAAAGCATGAATTTTTGCATATTTATTATAGCATAGTAAAATCATATAATATGCAAATATGCAACATGCAGCAGATTCAGTAAAACAGCTGTTATGTATTTCAGCAAAAATAAATAAGATAGTTTATTCTTGTAACAGTGTATTGGAATGCATTAGTCACTAAAATCTGTATCATAGCTGCTATAAATGTATATGCATTACATAAGACCTGAACTTGACTAACAATAAAAATAAAATTTACTGTTACAATGCCTGAAGTATAATTCTTCATAAGAAAATGTACCTGGCACTCATTTTCCAGTTGACATGACAGCAAAAACAGATTTCAAAGTTGATGGCCCAGCTGAATCTTGGGCTCAGTAATATTGCTTGTTATGTTAATGGAAGTCTATCACTTTTTTCAAACTGACTTTCTTGTACTTTATATATAATATCTTCTTCAGATTTTCTAAGTCTTTTTGACAAACAAAGCTGCATACATTTAAGGTATACAATATGATGACTTGATATACTTCTACACTGTAAAATGATTATCACTATCAAGCTAATATCCCAATCAATCTGTAAGCATCCCCTTACAGCTTACTTTGCTTGTTCCTGTGTGTGTGTGTTTGTGCATGTGTGTATGTGATGAAAATAGTTCAAAATCTACTCTCAGCCAATTTTAAGTACAAAAGAGGGTTGCTAACAGTAATTACCACATTGTCCATTATAGCTCCATAACTTAATGCATATTAAACTGAAATTCTGTACCCATTGGCAAACATCTCCCCACTCTCCACAGCCAAAGACGTTGGTAACAACCATTCTATCTCTGTATGAAAAGAAGTTTAGAAGGGCTGACATTGATAGTCTCCTGCCCACTAAGTGAGATATAGCTCTGACCAAGACTTCCTCCAGCAGGTACTCATTTGTTATGAACATTTTTGTTCTGTTTCTAACCAGTCCCTCTCCTCCCCCCTTCTAGAGACATGGAGTGATCTTTCTTTGCAATTCATAGTGAGAATATGGTGGAATTCCAGAAAGTAATGTCCATGAAAGTGTAAGACCCTATCCCCACCAGATCATAGCTCCCAGGAATTTCTCACTTTCACACTAGTCCTCATCATCCTCCACAAATTCATCAAAATCATCACTAAAGTGTTCTCAAAACATTGAAGGCTCAGTGGCTTCTGCTCTAGGTAAGCAGATACCAGGTGTGACTTGGTACTTACCAGATTTTAGGTTATTGGTATGCTGTAGAGCCTCAATTCCCTGATAGGCCAAGAAATGCCATTGATGTGCACCTTTTTTTTTGTTCTTTTCATTATGTCAATGGAAGCAGTATTTTTCAAGGAAAAGAAGTCAGATATTTGCAGCATTTTCTGCTGTTTTTCTTCTTGTAGTGATGAGAATATTGTTTCCCAAGCTTTTTGTATGTGAAGAGGTGAAACAAAAGCCATCTATTTTTAAATAACATGAAAATATAAAATAAAATTTCCTCATTAGCTAAAAAAGCAAATGAATTCTTAATAATTAATTTTCACTTTCTATTATTTATAATATTTCATTTTTCTAGTTTTATGTGATAATATGCAATCTAAATGTGTTCTCCACCCAGTGACAGTGAGGCATCCTTCTCATGTCAAGAATGGTAAAGTCTCCAAAACTTCATTTCAGTGTTGTTTCTGACCTCATTATTCCATTTCTTGGAGATAATATTTTACCATTGTATTTCCAACCACATATTCTGACTTACTACCCAAAATCATATTAAAATTTGTAAACTAACAGTCATTCACTAAAACTGCCACTGTCCCCTAAACCTCAAAAGTTGTTCTTCTTCTATCTTCACCTTTGAAAATTGGATGATTGCATAAACACAT
Source organism: Castor canadensis (assembly GCF_047511655.1). Classification (NCBI taxonomy): domain Eukaryota; kingdom Metazoa; phylum Chordata; class Mammalia; order Rodentia; family Castoridae; genus Castor; species Castor canadensis. The sequence continues at coordinate 82,077,079 of NC_133392.1, forward strand.
GTCATTTTATGTCAAGGCATTCTTAGATGCCACCTTCCTGAAACTGGCTCCTCAGAGCCCTTCTGTATGTACTTGGAATCCAAAATAAGCACTTCAATGATATATATTGTATTTAATTGTTTACAAAAACTTTCAACAAAGCCTTGCATACACTTCTTTTCCACTTTATTACTTCGATATATAAGAAGTCATCAGTATTAATATATTAAAATTGAATTTCTTATTGGTTATATGAGCATACAACAGAAGCACATGTAATTGTTTAATAATCCCTATGTTCAAATGACATTGCATTTAAGATAATTTCATGCTTTGTTTAGTTATGTATATTGTACTTACTAGCATATACCTAATGATACTGATTTCAAATTTGCTAAATACCCCATATTTTGAAGTAAGTGTAATAGGAAGAAGCAGTTATGATAAGGAGTTTTGGGTTTCCTTGACATAATAGTTTAGTTGTAGATATCAAAAAGTAAGTAAACACAACATTTTTTTATATAATATAATCCCATAGGTGAAAATTTAATGGCTTAGGCAAGAGGATAGAGCTTCATTATATCAGGATAGATGGTGCTGAATTCCAAAGGTACATTTTGTTACTGACTTTCCAGATCAATAATGACAATAATGATGATGACTTACTTTGAAGGAACATATTTTGATGTTATCTAAGGCTTGTTTGACAATATATATTCAAAGGATTTGTAGAGTGGTCTATATTTCTCATAATGTGTCATAGTTGTATTCCCCTTCTTCATCGGTATTTTTGGTCTGTAATAAGAAAAGTGGATTCCATATTGCTTGAAAGCATTGTTGAATCAAAATATTTTGTTAGCTTAGTTTTTTGTATGGTTTTATAACATGTGTTACAATGTAAAATGTGAAGTTTTCTTTAAATGGATATTTCTAATATTGACCTTAATGTCTATAAATTCAAACTTACTATATTCTAAGAAATAAAAAGAGTTTTATCTCTGTTTGGTCCATGTCAAGAAGAAACTTTGACACAAGTTCTTCACTACATTAAAACTGCAAAATGAGGAGCACCCACTGTTGGGATACCTGCTCAACTCTGAGGGCTCTACCCTCTCACTTTACACTTTTCTATCTCAAAAAACTATTCAGCTTTATACTTAAAGAAACTGCAAAATTATTTGTTATGTACCAGGTATGTTATGGAATTAAATGAAGTTAGATACTTTTATTTATCTTAGAGAAACAAACATCAACATTATTTGTGCTTGTTTGCTGTGAGATTAAAAATATATATAACTGATTACTTAAGGCCAATTTCATCATATTTGTGAGTCATTAAAGAAAATAGTAAAGAGGAAAAAACCAAAAAATGATATGTTCCTATAGGTCTCCAAGTTCTTAGCATCCTAACACTTTTGTGTACTTTCCATAATTTCTCTGTAAATTACATAAATCATATGTTCACATATAAAATAATGTAAACTATACCTTGCATTGCTGTCTTAAGGAAATATTTAATTGGATATTGAAATTTAACATTCCCTGTATTAATTCAACTTGTCACAGTACAGTAGAGATGTGACCAACTCTGCTTTACCAGGAAGGTGTTTGTCAAACAATACTCAATTTACAGACAGAAATGTAAGCCTATTTCCTCTCATTTCCACCAACTGCTAAATCACTTCATTTATTTGAACCTTCTTCCCCTTGTCTGAAATTGAGAAGGTGTTGCTTACTTGATGGATGTGCTGAGTTACTATGTTGAAATTATCTCAGAGAATGATCTTAAATTACAAATAAACAGCTAGATAACCAACTTGGGCTCTTAGATATCATTTGAAATGAGTTCAATTCTCATTCCCAATAAACAATAAAAATTGATAACTTTACAATGAGTAAGATCTATTTATTTTTTTATTTCATAAGAATTTATTTTCTTTTATTTCATAAGTATTGCTTTAATTTTCATAACAAAAACATTTTTGGTCAGAATATTGACCTTGCCATTTTCAATAACTGTAAGTTTTTCGTGATTTCAATTTCATTGTTAGGACTTTCTATCAGATCAATAATAAGTGCACAAGTCTAGAATCTATTCTATATCTCTAATTCCTTGGTTACAACTATTCTGACCCAAGATAAACATTTCTCTTAATATATAGGTTATATCAGTCTTTGAATGTTCCTTACCTCCTTGATGTTCTTTTGATTGATACAATTGTTTTGTTGCTTCTTAATGTAAATTATTTTGTACTGTTTTGGGAGGCAGCAGTGATATTTGAACTCAGTTCTTCACACTTGTTAGACACTCTGGATATAGGATCTTGCTTTTTAACCAGGCCATCCTGGACTGCAATCCTTCTATTTATGCTTCTCACCATATATGGGATTACAGGCACATCCCATCATGCTCATCTTTTCTCCACTGAGATGGGGTGTCATGACCATCCCTATCCCCAGGTTGGCAAGGAAGTGTAATCCTCCCAATTTAAGACCCCCGTGGAGCTTGGGGTGACAGGCTTGTGCCATTGTGCTCAGTTGTTGATTGAGATGGAATCTTGTTAAATTTTGCTGGTGATAACCTCAATTGTGATCCTCCTGATCTCATCTTCCCAAGTAGGTAGGATTATATGCATGAGCCACTGACACCTGGATTATTTTACACTTTTAATTCTACAAACTCACTTTGGACATTGAGGTGATTCAAATTTATTCCTTGTCCATCTAAACAGTCTAAGAGGCCAAATGGGAATGGAGAATGTGTCACAGATGTTGGCATTACTAATTCTCCTTAGCTTTTCTTTCCTTTTGAAAATCTTTTTCCTATAATATGTGTTTTTCATTTTCCAATTTTTCACTTTCTAAATATTTTATTCTTTATAATGTTTTTAATAACTTCATCATGTTTATTTGAAGAATAAAATATCTCATGAGGCATGACTTTGCTATTATTCATTAACATATCATAGTACACAGTGCCCAATACTATGAGATTATTTAATATCTAATTTTGAAAATTAAATTATGTGTACATCTGTATTCATTTTGCTTTTCTCATTCCTTTGGGAATCCTAGCATATTGTTTTACTTTAGTCCTATGGCCAAAAATGACAAATAGCTCTTCTAAATTTCCCCCAGATTTCAAGCATGTTTATACTGAGTTACTTCTTCATCAGGAAAGGAATGTTTATTTCTGGGAAAAGCTCTTGCAGTATTGTCATATCTGGTCTGGCAAAGTCTTTTCTCTTTCTACCTACTGTTAATTTTGGATCACATTGACTTCCAGAGGTGAATAATTATAAAGTACATAAAAGTCATTGCATGTTCAGCAGAAAGAACTATGAGTTCATTTAAGCAACCAATTTATTTCCTTCTTAAATAAGTATACTTAAGAAAAAAGTTATTTTTAAGTAAAATTTTAGGTAGTAATTATTATATAAAAGCATTGTTAATTTCTTTTGGGGGAGGGAAGGGAGTGAGACAGGGTCTCTTTATTGCCCAGGTTGGCCCTGGACTCCTGCATTCATGCTAGGATTACAGTATGCATCCCCATGGATGGCTTCTTAATTTACTTTGCTTAAATTCTTATTTTGTTTTTAATTAAAACAACAATATATTAAGCTAGTAAGTTAGTGAAAAAGCTTAGGTTATTTGTTATCTCACACTGTTTACACACAAACACTTCTCTAAAATTGGATTTTTGCTAGCCATAAGCTAGGAGTCAATCAGTAGTTTTATGTACATTATTGCACAAAAATTTATACAGGCATTGGTGGCTCACACCTGTAATCCTAGCGACTCAGGTAGCAGACATCAGGAGGATCATAGTATGATGCCAGCCCAGGACAAGTAGCTTGTGAGACCCTATCTCAAAAAAACCCAACCAACATTAAAAAGGGCTGGTGAAGTGGCTCAAGTTGTAGACCCTGAGTTCAAGTCCCAGTATGGCAAAAAAATTATATTTTTTGCAAGTATCTATTTTTGAATTTTTTTCTGATCTCTCAATGCATGTAAAACACTTCAAAAAAAAGTAACATTTAATGCAATTTGTTTATGAACATTTTGAGTATACAGAATTTCTAATTCATGTACGTTAATTAGTAGCCTGTCTCATATTCTGTGTAAAAGTTGCTGAACAAAATACAAAAGCTTCCTATTCTTATAGTACTTTTACAGGGGCAAGTCAGACCATATACACAGATAAAGCAAGTAAATAAATAGCCATTCTCCATAGTCATAAAGCTATGAAGATAAATATCAGAAGCAATTCTGATAATAATAAAATTCCATGTGTAATGAATTGAATATGAATTAAATGAAGTGAAAATTTCTTTCTGAGGAGAATATGCATACGTATGATATATGTTGTTCATAAACCATATAAACTGTTTTTTAAAAAATATTTACCATTTAGCAATGAAAAGAGCAATTAGTCTAATCGATTTAAGAAAGTGACTACAGTGACACTGATTCACTATAAGAGAACAGACTGACATACTGGGCAGTTAATGCTTCGAAAGTAAACTAATATGTCAAATGAAGAATACTGATTTTCCTATACTAATTATTCTGTATTTAATCTGTATCTGAGTATTTTCTGAATTCCTTAGAAAAATTGCAAAGAAATATAACTTGCAAATATGTATAGTCAATTCTTTAAGCATCCAGTCCATGGTTTACATACCAGGTCAGTGTTTGCACTCATGACATTCATTGAAATAGAAACAGAGATTTCCCAGCAGGTGTTGAAATGGATAGGTTATGAATAGAGAATTGAATAGTAAAAGAAAATAATGTACCTTTCCATTTCCTTGCATAAAATTGCCTACAACTTAAAGACAATATGGAAACTTAAAGGGAGAGAGAAATTGATATTTAGCTCTACTCTATATTGAAATGAGAATTCAAAAGACATAATTTAAATTTAGTTCTATAGTAATTCTTAAATAGTTTTTCCTGAACATATGAATTGTACTCTAAACCCATAAATTTACAAAAACATTAGTTATTTTTCCAGAAGAAATTTATGACATAGTGAAAGAGTAGAAATAACATTGGTAGTCCAACTAAAATGGAAAATACATTTCTATTCATTTGTTTCTTTATTCATTAATTCATTCAACACAAATGTACAGGAAAGATGAAATGCACCAAGATTCCCTTTATACTCCAGATAAAAAAGAATAAGTATAATAGAAAAGATCCCTGCTTCTACAAAGCACTGGTTGTCTAGTACTTCTACTGCAATAAGGCAGACCACAAACAGAAAGAAAATAAGTAACACATCAAACCAGACTGTTGTAAAAACATGCAAATATCATCATAAGAATATACAGCAGTAAGTAACTTAATTTCCTACTGTATTTGCAGGTGGGGAGAAAATGCCATAATTAGATGATAACATTTAAGCAAAATCCTACAAGGCAAAAAAGAGGTATACATTCAAAGAGAAAGGGAACACATCAACCAGTTAGAGCAAACACACTACAAAATCCTGAAAGTATGATTGAGCATGTCATTTTCAAAAGAATGATTGAAAATTAGGGCAGGAACCCATACCTGTAGTGGAGAAGAACAATAGAGAGGGTGAAGAAATAGTTTGAGTCATTAGCAGATACTGAAATCTGGTGCTTCCACATTTTAGGAAACAACAAGGAGAGATGATGTTAACAAAGTCATTGAAGTAGAGAAGCTAGGGAGAACAAAGTGAAATCAAAAGATGAAGTATATGATGAGGTATTCCAAGAAAAATAAAAGCTGTTTACTCCTTGTGATGCAACTGAGACTTCAAATGACATGAAAGAATAGAAATAGCAACTGGAATACATCTACATAGATATTTTCCTCCCACAGAGCTTATTGACAAATGAAAGATATAAAAAGTAATAAATTCAACTATGATATATTTGATAAATTGTAAGAACCTTTGCAAATGCTACAATGTACCCTCACACAACACAATAAAGGAAACAGTAAATAAAATTTAAAAAGTAATAAATATCAATCTGGATTTGAAAGTTTATTGTGAAAAAAAAAGATTAAAAATCTATGTGCAGAGAAAAGAGCTCAAGTGACAGAGGGCAAGGTTTAGGAAGAACCCAGAAATTAGTCTAAACAAGTACAACTGATTTTCAAAATGACATCAAGAAAACACACTTGGGAAGGATCCATCTCTTCAATAAACTGTGATGAAAAGCTGGATATACATATATGAAGGAATAAAACCAGATTCCTACTTTTCCCTAAATAAAAAAAAAATCAACACAAAATGGATCAAACACTTAAATGTGAGATCTGAAGCCATAAAACTACTTGAAGTAAACATAAGGGACACATTTTAATACATTGATGTGGGTAATGATTTTACATAAAACCTCAAAGCACAGGCAACAAAAGCAAAAACGGGCAAATAGGATTATGCCTAATAAGCATCTGCACAGTAAGGAACACAACACTTTAGACACACCATACAAAATGGGACAAGTTATTTGCCATTGATTCATCCATTGAAGGGCTAATATTTAGAAAATATAATCAACCAAATAGACAGCCAAAAATAACAAAAAGAAAAAAAGGTAAGAAAAATTTCAATTAGAAATAGGCAACAGAAATAATTGGGCCAAAGTTGCACTCCTATGTTTTGATACAAGTAGAGGATCAAGACTGTTAGTGATAGTGATGAATATGATAGCTGTACTGGGTATCACAATAACAAGGATGATTTAATGTCAGCTCAGTGAAGGGAGCCAGAAATTATTCAGTGCAAATGGTGACACTGGTCATAGCAGACCTCTATAAAAACAGAAACCGACAATGGCTAGCAGCACTTGCCCCACAACCATGAATCACTAGATCAGTATGGCCATTGATCATAAAAGAAATTACAGAGATTAGGGAATCACATGAACATGAGTTAGAGACAACCCTAGTTGTCATTACTTAAAATCAGGGGGCAAATTTTGAAGAAGAAAGTAAAAATGGAAGGACACCATGAAACCAGAAGATGAATTTAGCTAAATATATTATTCTTAAATGTATAATAGTTTATAGTAAACAATATACAAACATTTAACATATTAAAGTGTTGTTACTATATTAAACCAATATAGCATATATTGTTATATTAATATTTAGTGATATATATGTTATATATTTAAATAAAATACAACATGAAATATGTATCATTTATAGAAAAAATCCACATTTTCCACATAAATTAAATGAGTTAAATGTCCTCAATCATTATGATGCTATCTAGGCTCCCATAATTAATGCAAATAACATTTTAAAATTATATTTAAGAAATATCTCCCATTTATTCCAAAGAAGAAACAAGCATTTCAGTTCGTATTCAATTGTTCAAAATTATTTTTATTTTCTTGATATTAAAAAATAATAAATTCAATGTCAATGATATGTTGAAGATCTAACCAATATGGTACAAATTGCATATTTTTGCATATATATACATATATATGTACTGTGCATATACATACGTATATGTACATGGGTTTCTGTAGCCTTAAATATATTAATAGGAGAGTTGCTAGAGGTTATTAAATCATATGTACAACTTATAAACAATCTTATTAGAAGGTAATGTATCAGTATATATATATATATATATATAATGGTTAGCAAACAAAATCACACTGGCCTTGTTTTAAAAGATCTCACAGTTTAAAGACACCATCATTAAGAGTCTTCAACCACTGCCACCATGAAGAGTAAGCCCTCATTTCTTTGTTAACCACTTTCTGTTAATGTTATCCTGATTCTGTCACTAACATTTTTCAAATTGATTTGCTTACATATGAAGAAATGTGCTGAATGAAATTTAGTGTTGGTTGACCCTGTTTTGTTTACTTTTTCACCACAGTGAATCCTAAAGAAATTACTACTGGTAGGTTATGTTTGAGCAACATGCATTAGATGAGAAAACTCCAAGTGTCATGAAGAGCAAAAATCACAGCTTCCATATTGTGCTGGTTGCTTTAACATGCAGTAATGTCAGAGTGGAGACCTGAACAGCAACAAATTTTCTGAATTTTGAGTTACTAAGACCTCTAAGAATCAGTATAAGTACTTATTTAATATAACATCTTAATTTTAAATTGGTATTTAAGTGAAAAAAGAAAAGGAAGCAAAAGTGACATATGCAAAGTGAAGTCAATTGCCTTTTTTCCATGAATAGTTAATGATCCTGGTAACTTTGAAGCTTGGTGAATTCTTTTTTTTTTTTTTTTCCTGGTACAAAGATTTATTGTCCTTCATGGGGGAAATGTAAGAGTGACACTGTTCCTTGCAAAACTAACTTTAGTTTGGATTTCATGTGAAAGTGTATTAGCAATATTCTTTCAATAAAGTTCTGTTGTTAATAGCTGACTACATTCAATTCTGGAGGTAGTTTCCTTTGATGGTCTCAAATTACAACTTTTCTTAAACATATTTGATGTTTCAATTAAAAGTAAGAGTTAAATTGAGATTTACAAAATGTCATTTGTGCTTCAAAAAATTATTAGTTACTAGATAGCCACCATTTCAGAAGTGATTTCAACAATTAGCTGTTTTATAAACATTTTGGTATATCTAAAAAGCTTTATTCTCATTCACCTGATAAGTTCGTTTCTAAAGTAAAAACATACCTACTAAAAATTAAAATGGCAAGTTGTTGCAAATGAGATAAAAATATTTTTTAAATAAATACTAAAGTGAAAAAATAAGTCCTTGTACAGATCTGTAAAGGATACTTAACTTCTTTACAAGAAAAAATAGTTTTTTAAAAGCACATAACTGTACTGAATGAAAAAGACTTTCTAAGTGAAAGTCTCTGAATTTTCCTTCTCCAATTTTAAAAAGGCAATAGATTCCCTTCTTTAAAAAACAATTTCACCCATCACAATCACTATAGCTGTCATGTTCTATAAAAATAGTTATAAATCAATGCTAATTGAAACAAAATGTAAAACAATTTTTAATCCTCACTTCTAGCATGATCTCTAATTGTAAATAAAGCCAATTTCAGCTCTAATATTTAAAACTGCATAATCATTTTGTAATTATTACTTTCGGTAATTTATTGTTTGAACTAAATTATCCAGTGAGAACCACCATGATTAAACGAAAATCCTAACTAGATTAGATTACATACACATCCAGTTGGTTTCCCACATTCAGAAAATACTGAATCACTTTTCAGCTTGACTTCGTCTGCAGTTTTCCGGGACTGCAAAGGGTAGGCGTCAGTGATGTGGTTTCAAGTACATGGCTCACATCCCATTTGTGTAAATAGCTTCTTAGGCCAGCACACTTCCTTAAATTCAAAATTCAAATATTTAGGCCAAAAAATTTTTAGTCTTTTCATCACTGGGGACAGACATTTTTCAATATCTAATTTGTTCTTCATACTGAGGAGCAATAGTTTGTTGGGCCACAAAATTTAAACATTTTAAAGACTGAAGCCAGGAGTGGTGACTCAAAACCAGACCTTGGTCTGAAAAACAAGGAAAGCAAAAGGGTAGAGGAAGTGGTTCAAGTGGTAGAGCACCTGCCTGGCAAATGAATACCAGTACTGCCAAAATAAAGTGAAATTCGGTAGCAGAAGAAGCACAGGAAGGCTCGCAGGCAGAGGTCGCAAGCCCCTTTCATCCAGCGTTTATTCATTCGATTGGAGGTGAGCTGAGAGCAAGGGCCACCAGGAACCCACGTTTGCTAATTCCAGGGGACAATGCCCAAGATGCTCTCAAATCGGTCTTCACTGTTTAAAGACACAAAGTAAAACGTGAAGCACCTTTTCAAGTCACTTCATCCGCCTTACACATCAGTAGATGTGCAGAAACCCTTGGTTCTGGGCCTGTGGTCCCAAGGAAGCCTCTACAGGGTAAGAACACACAAGCTCGGCTGCTGACCTCCGCGTTCTACTGCGCATGCTCACAGTACAGACCCTCCGTGTTACACTGCGCATGCTGGTGGGGTGGGGGAAAACACGCTCTGGAATGCACTGTGCATGCTCCCGCTATAGGCGCCCCTTTCTCACTCACTCCTTCCCACAAAGCAGCACAACTTCTGCTAAAGATGGGAGACAGTTGCACAGATCTCAAATTGTCACCTTGTCACTTCAATCAAGCATGCTGCATTGCCATTTTGCTTATAGGAGAGCTACCGTAACTTTTACCTTGCTTTTGAGGCACCACTTGTTTTTAGGGAGGCAGATTTTCACAAAATGAAGGTCAGGGAAACACTCGGCTGACCCCACAGGGTTTTAAACACAACAATGGACTGAATAAGCTTCATAGCTTCTGAGCTGCAGGATATTAAAACTTTAGTTTGGGGAATTTGCTTTGATCTATTTATTTTTTACTCTGACCATGCTTGAGCAAAACTTTGTGCAATGGATCTGCAATTTAAGGCAGGCTGTATAGAAAACAGTATTTCTTCTTCAAGTACCAGGGATGGAGTTACTGGCTTCCCATCCCACCATGCTCCCACGAGGCTACCTCTCCCTTCATTGGGCTCTCACTAGGCAGATGCTGTGACTCGTCTGTCTTTACTTCGTTTTCAATCTCATTTGAAAATCAGCTCTATCCTTGCATGGTCACAGTGACAAGCTTGATTAAGTAAATACAAAAGTGTGCGTGACAATCACAAACAGTGAGGTGTCAGAATGACCATACTGTTTAAAATGAAATCTTATGACTTATCATACTGAAAGAGCATTTTAGACAAACCAGACAGTATAATAAAGACCGTTAATTCAGCACCAGCATGACACTGCAGGCTTTGCTTCAGGTTTCAGGGTAATTCTGTTATTAGGAGGTTGGCTAAGCATTAATGGTTTGTGGCTCTTCAGCTTATGATCCAAAGTCATAAATACAGCTTCCAGGTGGTCATTATCATCCGGGCTTTTAGCAGAGGTTTCAAACAAAGGCATACTATGTGTGTCTGCAAATTTCTGTGCCAAGACTGTGGGAACCTGAAGGGCACTCCTCAAGTCACACTTGTTTCCAACGAGAATCCGTGGTATGCTATTCGAGAGCAAATGCTGTTTGCATTCCTCTATCCAAAATGGCAGGCTGTGGAAACTGGCCAAGCTGGTCATGTCGTACAGGAAGATGACCGCATGCACGTTCCTGTAGTAGTGCTGCACCATGCTCTTCCTGAACCGCTCCTGTCCCGCCGTGTCCCAGAGCTGGATCTTGATGCGCTCGCTGTCGATGTCCACCGCCCGCTCGCGGAAGTCCACGCCGATCGTGGCCTCGGTGCGGTCGGGGAGGCGGCTGGCGCAGAAGCGGTAGGTCAGGCACGTCTTGCTCACTTTCGAGTCGCCGATCACGATGATCTTGAAGATGCGGGAGCGCGCGGGAAGCAGAGACCCGGAGGCCGACACGCAAAGCTGGCGGAGAAGCTGCTCTCGACCAACGACTCCATCTCCGAAGTCATCATCCTGCTGGTCGACCCCAACCACGGCAGAGAGCTGGGGATAAGCCCACCCCGAAGGAAGGAAGCTAGCGAGAGAGCGAGCAAGAGAGCAAGAGAGCAAGAGAGCTTGGTGAATTCTTACAGATTTTAAAAGTATTTTTTATTAAGGAATCACAAGTTACATAGTATAAAATTCAGAGCATATTTAGTCCCTTTTCCCTTTCTGAAACAGCCAGTTTTACACAAATATTAAGGTCTTTATGAGTAAAATTCTAAACATAAAGGCAAATAATTTCCTCAACAGTATTCAGTCACAAGCATAAATCCATGTTGTGTATGTAAAGAATATGCTTTCAGTTTGGTACTGTTATTTGTTGTTTGTTTTTTGTTTTGTTTCATTTTGTTTTTTGGTTTCCTCCAATCAAGGTAGGCTCTTATTTACAAAATCATTATGAAGTAGCCCACCTAAGACATCAAGATATTTTGCTCGGATAATTAGATGAAGCAGTAGGAGAGGATATATGTCCTGAGATGTTATGATGTATATTAAGAAAACAAAATAAATTCTGAGGTTGTGATTTTGAAGCTGATTACATTTAACTAGATGCATCTTGGGGGAAGTTTTGCTGAGGGCACTAGACAGAGGATACTGAGAAGCAACACTGTTCCATCAGATTATCTTTCAATATTAAGTGGAAAGTCTATTTAAATTACTCAAGTCCTTTTTGCTACTTTTAAATTTTGTATTAAATTGTGAGATTATCCAAAGAATGCTAGTTCTTCAATGTAACTATTTAGTAAAACAAAATATTCATAAATTAATTTGTATATGTCTAACAAATTATTCAGTTGAACCAACCCACAGAGAAGTCCCTGAACGCACACTCTTAAAGTACATGCATATCATTTCAGAACTCACTTAAGGTCGTTGCGGACTCCATTGTCTGTGGCAAATAAAAATTGCAGAAATAATAATGCTTAATTTGTAAATAGTACCTGAAAATTAACATAGGCTGCAACAAGTAAGTAGTTTAAATCAGAATAAAGGAAAAAAAGACAAGAGAGAGCAAGTGAATACTAATTGACTAATGATATGTAGTCTGATGACATTAGTAATATTTCCTCTTCCAGATTCATTTCCACAATTTAACTTCCTCCATCTTATTTTGTTATTAGGATACTGAAGGATTTTGTTGTGGTGCTGCTTAGTTTTTTAATGAATATAAAACTCATATGTGGACTCAGATCTTGCTATCATTTGTGATTAGATAAAATTTGGGTCTACCTCCATCCTGCATGCATTGCATATTTTCAACAAATCTTCTAATCATATAGATGTCTGAGATATTCTTTTTTAATACTTTATTTTTGTTATTATTGTACTGGGCATCCATTGTGACATTAAAAATTTTTCTTACAATATTTCATAGTTTAATTAACCCCCTCTATCTTTTTCCTTTCTCCCCCCTTCCCATTCTTGGAACAGTTTCAACAGGTATCATTTTTCTATTTTCATACATATATACAGAATATTCCCACCATATTCACACTCTGACTCCCTTTCCTTATTTCCTCCTCCTTCCCACTGGTACCCACCCCCAGACATATTCTTATATTTCCCCTTCTTATCTTTGACATTAGATCAGCATAAGATTATTTGGAGCTTAGCAGAAGTCAGCTTAGCTATGCACAGTCCACATACACCAGCACCCACATCCTTCCAGTAACACAAGCAAATACTTAGTGTTGTTTTTTTCTGAGATTTGGGGCTATTTGTTGCAACAGTGAAGCTAAGTGTAAATGAAAACCTAAACACAGTGCACTTACAGAAGTGCTTCTACTGGGATGTTTGTTCAGAACTATATTTGATATATGTATAAAAATCCAAAAATCCACAGGAAAAAAATAGTCTGTGCCTATAACTTAAAATATGTACCTCAATGTTAGAGAATAAGTGAACTTTGAAATTTAAAAGTGAAGGCAGATGTCTTGTTGATACATGAAAACAAACAGTGATCTAGCTTGTCACCAAGCAAAATATGTCATTGATATAAAATGCACCTGTAATCCTAGCTACTTGACAGGTTGAGATTAGGAGAATTGCAGTTCCAGGCCAGCCTGGATAAAAAAGTTTGCAAGTTCTTACCTCAATGAAAAAAACAGAACATGGTAGCAAGTGCCTATCACCCCAGAGATGGCAGGAACCTTCAAAAAGAAAAAAAGAAGAAGAAAAATAATCACTTTTTATTCCTGTCTGCCCCCTCCAACTTTGCAAACACAGCCACAATATGTCTTTTCCTTTCCAAGTCCTTACCCAGCTCCTGTACTCTCAGGTAGACCCTATAGGGACCCTCACCAGGATCCTGGCCCCTTCAATTCTATTCTTTCCAAGCCAAAAAAATCTGTGCAGACCTATCTTTCATCCCATCCAAAAGAAATAAAAACACTGCACCACAGAACCTTCAGAGATCCTGCCCACCCACTGACCCCTCACCTCCCCACACACTGTCTTACTCCATTTACCACCATGGCCTTCAAACTATCTGTTCATAATGCCCAAATATTCTCCCTTATATTCCCAGGGTTCTTTACCTTTAGAGGTCAGCTTACCTGTTTCCTCTTCTTATACCCTCATTGTCTGGCCACCCTATTGTAACTGTCTACAGAGCATGTTTTGCTATCTATGTATCAGTCAGAGTTCTCTACAGAAACAGGACCAATAGAATGTATATACAATTATAAGAGGGGATTTATTAAATTGCCTCACATGACCAGAGGCTGGAAAGTCCCACAATGGTTGTCTTCAAATTGAAGAGACTTGGAAACCAGTAGCTGTCCAGTCCATGAAGCTGGAAGTCTCAGAACAAGAGGGCCAAAAGATGCAGCCCCAGTCCAAGCCTAAAGGACTGGAAGCTCCCTGGAGAGTCACTGGTGAGTTCATGTTCAAAGTTGAAGAAGCTGGAGTCTGAAGTCCACAGAAAATGGTGGCAGGGACACACATAACCCCTTAAGAAGACTTGAGCTTGTGCCCACAGGTGAGTTTCCCCATTTCTACTTTTTGTTCCATCCAGGCCTCCCTCCTATTGGCCAGTGTTGCACACATTCAGGGCTGGTTTTGCACTCATTTTTTTCACATACCTGTCTATGGAAACACCCTCACAGACATATCAGATGGGTGTTACCGTTTTCTGGGCATCCTTCAATTCAGTTACATTTTCAACCAGGATTAACCATCCCAATCTGTGCTTATTGGGAGCTGTTGTCTGACTTCCCCTTATTAGAGTGTAAGCTTTATGGGCTGCCACTCTCATGATGTGGTTTTTCCATTGCTTTCTGCCAAACACTTGGAACAGTGCTGAAAACAATGCAGAAGTGCAGTAGATATTTATTACATGACTGGATGTAGGTGAAGGCCATAAAACTTGACTGAATTCAGTCCAATGTGCTGGTGATTCTCCCCATTGTTTCTGTACCTTTTTTTCCCTGCTCTGCTCCCAGGAGGCTGGCTCCTCTGGTCTGTAACCACCCTTTCATGTCATTTAAAACATTCATTACAGAATTTGTATCTGTGTGTTTGCCATCAAGGGAAAACTTTTTATTTAGACCACATAAAATTTAGAAATGATTTTTTAGTCAACACTGGCGTTTAATCTTAGGACCTCAAGCTTGCTAGGCAGATTACCACTTAAGCCATTCCCTCAGACCTTTTTTGTATAGGGTTTTTCAGATATGGTCCCCTGAACTATTTGCCCTGACTGTCTTTGAACCCCAGTCTTCCTGTTCTCTGTCTCCTGAGTAGCTAGGATTACAGGTGTGATCCACTGGTGCCTAACTCCTTCCATTGTTCACAAAAACAGGCTAATATTTCCTCAGGTAAATATACTAGCAAACATTTCTAATAACAACTTATAGCATACAGAAATAGTCTATGATTTTATGTATCTCTATCTGTATGGTTTAAGGTTTAATAGGGACCATTTACTTAAATCGAAACACAAAAATTATAATCTACTTACAGAGGGTCTAGTGAATTGTGAATACTGTACTCATAACTATTATGTTTAAGTTAACTGTACTTGAAAAACACTACCTTATAACTGTATGTTGAATCAAACTTCTTTAACACTGTAAGGAGCATCAATTAAAGAACATTAGCTAACCTACAAAGATATCAGTCAACAGTGCATTTATTATTAATTTTTTGTTGCAATATTGAGGTTTGACTTTGGGGCACCCACGGCTAAGCAGGCACTCACTACATCACCCAAGCCTCTAGCCCTTTTCCATTTTTTTTTTTTTGGCAAGAAAGGTGAAATCTCAACAAACCAATGCCTGGCCAGTGGCAAAGCCTCGCCCCACCCTGCTGTCACTCATGCAGCGGGCTCAATGGAGGCAGCAGGTGGATGGCATGGCCGTGGCCTGGGAAGCAGCCTTAGACTCCAACTAGCTCAGTAGGTGGCTCCACCAAGTTTCCTATTTTTTTTTTTGCCAGGAAAGGAAATAGTCTACACACCCTTGCCTGGCCAGTTTTGATGGTCCCCCTTACTGTGCCACTCACGTGGCTGGGCAGGGCCTGGGGTTCTTCTTGAGCCCGGCCTTCAGAAATTTCCCTGGGTTTTTTTTTGGCTAATAGTCAGCGAACTGCTCACTGGTCGGTTCAGAAGTCACACCCACTTTGCCCAGTCATTCACGTGGCCAGACCAATGGTGGCAGTTTATGTGGTGGAGCAGGGCGGGGCCTGGTCCTCTGAGGTGCGAGCTCCATTGACCAGGCCATTGTCGGGGTGGGCGGTGGCAGCTGCAGCGTGGAGCCAGGAGCAAGGCCGCTGACTTCCAGTCCGCCTCATGGGAGTGTTACACCAGCCGGGTGGGTCTGCTCTGTCCTGGGGGGAACACCCTGGTCTCCCTGTCATGGCAGGCCGTGAACAGTGGGTGGGGTATGGGGTTGGGATGTGGTGTCAGCCCCAGGACAGCAACCCTGGGCTGTGGGTTCCACTCGGGTGTCTTGGGTGATTAGGCCTTTGACACACCAGTGAGAGCCCTGCAGCCCAGGTCTGCAGAGGACCTGGTGCAGTTGTCCTCTTCTGACTCCGCCATGTCTTTAGATGGGGAATCCAGTTTCCAGAGTGCATGTGGTACAGCCTTGGCCTCAGCCTTGGCCTCTGCCCACCAAGCTTATGGGTAGCACAGCCCCAGGTGCTGGGGGGGGTGTGGAGAGGAGGGATGCTATGCTGGAAGGGAAGGAGGAGGGGATGAGAGAGAAGAAAGGGTAAAAGGGGGAGAGAAGTGAGGAGGAGAGGGGGGAGGGGATGAGGAGGAAGAGGAGGAGGAGGACAGCTTCCTCCTGCTGGAGTAGTCCATGAAACTGGACTGCTCAGAACAGGTGGATCCACAGGTGGCCAGATCAGGGAGATGCTGCAACTGAGCCTGCACAGGACAGGACAGCCCAGCCTCCCAGTGCTGGGTGTGCAACCCCAGGGCAACTGCAGTCCCTTTGTCTCCCTGTTGTCCTATCAGGGATAAAACACATACAAAACACACAGAGGACACACAACACACACACACAACACACATACACACAAAAACAACTCACACAACACCCAGACATGACACACAACACACACACAGACACACACACCTATCTGTTGAGGCCTGAGCCAGCCCTGTCCAGAGTCCTCCAGACCATTTCCAAACAGCAGAGCTCTCCACAGGCTCCAGCACCCTGCCTGACCCTATAGACAAGGATGAATCCAAGGTGCCATAGTCCATGGACAATACACCCAAATGGGGCCACTCTGCTGATTAGGACCCACATAGATTTCTGCAGTAGCCAGTGCTCTCTGGAAACCTCATCAAGAGGCCTTTTGGAGGCTCCTAGGAGCCACTGCCAAGGTGCGGCCACGAAACCCACAACCACCTCTGGAGAGGGTGAGGGCATCTGCAGTTGACCAGACTAGTCAACCGACAGACCTCAGGTGTCTTGCTCTGACCCAGGCCTCTGGAAGAGGAAGAGAACCTCACTGCTCAGACCCCAACATCATTCTGCTCCCATCAATACTCAACAGAAGCTGCTGTCTCCATCCTGGGGAGTGACAACCCACACCACAGGGAAGCATTTGGGGAGAGACATCAAGCCCAGATGTTGTAAGCCCTGGCAGCGTTGTCAGAGAAAATGTGCAGCATGGAGAAATGCACTGGCCCTGAGTGCTTGCATGCCTGTGAGGATTTCCCCGGCCACCCCACACTGAATACCTGAGATAAACTGGGAGAATTATGGCATCTACTTGCATGGACCTGTACCCGACTTAACTCTTGGGGATGTTGTGTGTTTGAATTGTCTAAATATGGGATGCTGAGGGGCAGGAATGGTGAGGCTTTCTAATAATACTCAAAAATTAAGGATAAGCAACATTTCCTCATTATTTTCCAGGGGACAACCTTACTGAAATGGTGCTACAATTGCTGTGCAAAGAAATCCTGGGGTGAAGAAGAATGTAAAAATCTACCTTCTGTGGTTCAAGGTCAGGTTGGGTGTAAGTGAGAGGATTTGGGTTCCTGGGGGAGCTAACTCACTTCAGGTGTCCTTTTCTTTTTCTTGCTCCAAGAAGGTGCCCTGACAGCTTTGCCACCACATGAAGTCTCTCTAGGACACTCAGGCAGAGCAGGGCACATGGGGAGAATTATTTACTTTTCATGCTTTATTCTTTCCAGAATTCCATGGCCACTCTGGGCTGTGCCACCAGCTTTCTCAGAAGCAGTCTTAAATTATCTCCTGTCCTCCCAACCGGCTTTCCTTATTTATGGTGTGTGTGGGATTGGCTGAAAACCCCATGCTCTTCTGCTCTGTTATGGACTCTGGAGCCATCAGTGGGTCTGACCTCTGCAGTTCAATTGAGAAGCCAGCTCTTTGTAAGTGATTGAAACTTTTTTTAAAATCTTACTCTCTAGGAGGAGAAACCATTGACTTTACCATTGTGAAACTTAACCCTTTTGTAAGGTGCCCCCTTTCCCCAACTTTAGTGTAGCTAAACCAATTTTTTAAAGTTTGATCATTTTCCAGGTGTAGCTATTGACCACACACTTCACAAATGAGTGTCTGAAACTATGGAGGTCTGGATTAATAGTGTTTCTTAATTTAAATGTCTGCTGACTGAATTTGGTTTTTGCTGTGGGGGAAAAAAGTGCTGTTCTTGGGGATCTTACCAGAGGTCAGTCATCAACAAGGCTGGGACACATTATTGATGACGTGAAAACATGAATTGATATTTTCAGCATCAGATGATCTACATTGACGGATGTTAGTCCTGGAAAAGAACAGTGATTGCTGTAGTGTAGGATTTATATTGGTGATAGGCATCCCAGGAAACTTTTCTTTTTTGCAAACTGAAATGGCTCCTTGATTGTATGATCAAAGCCTCCAAACTACTACATCATTGTAAGTATCCTTGGATTCTTGCAGAGAACATCTAGGGACAATGGATTGCCAACCACCCTCCACAGACATCCAATTTCCTCACATATCCAGGAATTGACTACTGGAATTGAATTTGTAGTGGCCATAATAAGATATGAGTAAATAACACAAAGATTAAACACTACTCAGTGAACAGACACCATTATTTCTACAATTGTACAAGACAAAAGTAGTGAAATCCTAATTTAGAATTAGAGATGGCCCATAGTGCATAAAACATAACCAAGGTCCTGTGAGAATGATGGGGTACAATCAGTATAAGTTTTGATACATTATGTATAAGGTATAAATTAGGGTTTATGTGATTTTTTTTTGCAGCACCAGGGTTTGAACTGAGGGCCTCACACTTGCCAGGTAGACAGTTGACACTCTTATTGCTTGAGCCATTCTATCAGCCAATCACTTCTGATGGGTTTTTTCAACATAGGGTCTCTTGAACTATTTATCCAGGGCTGGCTTTGAGCCACACTCTTCCTGGTCTCTGAGTAGCTAGGATTCCAGGCATTAGCCACTGCTGCCCAGCAATAGCACATCTTTGTATTGGAACCTGGTTGCAAAGAGCTGAGAAAACATGTTAATTCATGGGACAAGGACAAGAAGTCCTTTGGAACAGTGACCAAGAGCAAGAATTTGTACACAAGGGCTAAATTAGGAGCTATAACACAGAAAACATTGGGAAGGATACTGGGGATGTGTAGTGTGTACTCAACATGAACAAGGCCTGGATTCAATCTTAGCACCAAAAAAGAAAAGAAAAAAGCAAACAAAACATTGAGAGAAGCTGAGGAAGGCAATGGTTAAGTACATTGCAGTAGATCCTGTTGATAAAATATTATGCTGTCATTTTGAATGATGATTTTAAAAAGTTTTAGAGTCCTAACTCTTCATTCTTTGATTCTATGTAAGTTTTCAATCTTTAATCCCTAAATCCCAGAGATGTATGACTAGAAAGATGACAGTAAAAAGAAGGTAGTCAAAAAGTAGTGAATGCATGTTTATTACTGTGTACCAAATGAGAAGAGTGTGTCTGATTTTAATTTTTAATTTTTAATACAAATTGTGTCTGTACACTAGAGTTACAAATATTATGTTGGTACACTTATATTTAAACATGAATAGGAAAAGACAAAAGGATAACAACACCATCATGCCAACCCTAGATGAGAAAGTCTGAGTTTAACAAAATACAGTATAGCATTCATTGGCATTTATCTGCCATCTTTCAAACATTAAAATGCCAGAATTATAATGAAATTAAAATAGGTTATAGGTGTTTCACATGTTTTTTATACACAATCATGTAGCTAAGTTTGAATTTTAATTTTATTTTCCTGGACACCCAAAAAGAAAATTGGGGTGTTAGTACCACAATACAAGATTGAGCATAAACAGTTCTCCTATAAGGAATAGCAATCATTTGGTGTTGGATAAAGTAAAAGTATGTTGCTGCTGAAGCAGGAAATTCAGGGACAGTACACAAACCAGCACATTGGGAATAGGTGGCTTCGTTGAAGGTTGCCTGGTAGGTAACAGGTTGTCTAGCTCCCCCCAAAATGACTCAAAAATCTCCCTTTTGTGGTAAAAGTAACAACTAACTGAAGTATCCAGAGTGAGAAGGATGATGACTACAAGGGTTTAGTCCAACAAGGTCGTGCACATAAGGGAAAATTCTTGGTGCAAAGTATCCTATTTGTCCCAGACCACCTAATTACAACCTAATGGGTATGGGCTACAATTAATGCCTACGATTATAATGAGTGAATTCACATGCACAATATGCCTATCAATCAAATCTATCATTTACTTAAAGCTACTCCTAAGTACTACCCAAATTCTCCCCATTTTTCTCACCCCACATATACGCATACAATTCCCACCTTAATCAAAGTATATGGCTCTTGAGCTCCAGGTACTGCTCTTGATCCACCTTGCTTCTAGCCTACTACATCTCCCTCTCATGGAGTTTACTTTCTGCCTTCACTTTCAATAAAGCTTTGCTGCTGCATGGCAATCTGTTTATCTCCATCCAGTTCTTTGTTCAGTATGTCAAACACCTGAGATCTCAACCAAGGACTTCTGAGACCACCCACTGCTAACACTATGATGTATATCTGGGACACATTCATCTAGAGTGACTTTCCCCACAATTTGTTTTCTTCTTTCTTTTATTTTATCACTTTTACATTTACTTACATGTGTATACATTTTTTCATTCACCTCCCTCTCCTCCCAACACCTCCTGCTCCCCCCCTTTCTGGCAGAACCTGTTCTGCCTTCTTGTTCTCTGATTTTGTTGAAGAGAAAACATAGGAGATAATAAGAAAGACATAGCATTTTTGCTAGTTTGAGATAAAGATAGCTATACAGGGAGATTCCTAGCTTTGTTTCCACGCACTTTTGTATTGCATCCCACATTGTATCAACTCTGCTAGAGCTCTTCACTACTTCTGGTCCCCTTCCTATACTGGCACCTGCCAGTTTAAGATTACTTTGTTTGCTCTTATACAGACAGCACATCAATCACATTTGGGGTTTTTGATTCCTTTCCTTTTCCTATTCATCCTGTGCTTGTTCTTCCCTTAGTGTGTGACCCATGTCCAATGATATTACTGCATTTGTTTTGGATATAGAATCCACACATGAGGGAGAATGTGTGATTTTTGGCCTTCTGAGCCTGGCTAACTTTGCTTAAGATAATGTTCATCACTTCCATCTATTATTTCAGTATGACAAAATTTCATTCTTCTTTGTGGCTAAGTAAAATTCCATTGTGTATAAATACCACATTTTCTTAATCCATTCATTGGATACATATATATATGGATATATGAATACACATTTTATAGTGTTTGTATGTAAAAATACAACTTCTCAAAATAACCTAAATCTTTACACTTGTGATTTACCTAATAACTGGTAACTCCAGCAGCAATATTCTATATTCTATATTCTTTCATTTCACAGAATAATTTTATGTAAATTATTTCTGGTAATACTTTCTATGACCAAAGATCAAGTTAAATTAATGTACTCCACTGGATGAATTATTTGAAAATGTGAAAAACATATCACCACATGCTTGTAATGTTAGGTCATGCCCATAACCACAGCATTTGGGATCTGGACATGAATTTGACAGGCAAGATTCACTTCATGATGTAGTTCACCTCCCTGCAGGTCAGAGACATTTAAAGCTGCCTGTGGTCAGTTCTCACTGTGCTGCTGTCCCTGCATCCTGCTCTGCAGCCATGGCTGTTCAAAGCTCCTCTAGATGCTGTTTTGAGAGAAGGTTTGTCACTGTGTCACCCAGGTGTACAAATATGTAGTATATTTGGGTGTTTTTTGTTGAAACTTGAAATTTTTAGTAGTCACATTGGTTTTGAGGAACTCTTTAGGTCAATGTAAAGAGATCATGAGGAACAAAATAAGGATGTTTTCAGAAAAACTGGGTATTAGGTGAAATAATTTTTAGCAGTTGGAATAACTTTTTCTGATATTTGCTTTTTTAGAAAATCATTTCAGGAAATACACAAATCAGATTCTGTGGGATGGACCCTTCAGAAGACCTGAGAAGCCAGCTCGGACATTTGAAATCAGAACTGTCATTTCTACATGTGCTGAATGGCTTCTATATGAGAAATTCTGCAGGAAGACAAGGACTGCTGACCTCTGAGAAGGCCAAAAACGGTGGGCATTATTTTAATCTGGAAGTACTTTTGATGCTCACCTTGTTATGCACTGGAACTTGGTTATCATAATGTTGAATTAAGATTCTGCAAGTTCATTGTCATGGTGTACTTGTGCAGTGAGGCATCTTTTGAACATCATATTTGTTCAGTACTTTTTTTTGTGGCACTAGGGTGTGAATTCAGGCCTTGTGCCAGCTAGAGAGCTGCAGTCCAGCCCCCAATCTCTTAAAAGTCACCTAAGGTAAATATTAATGAAAAAAAAAGTGTCCTTGGGTACCTTCCTAGTCTAGTAAGAGTAATGTGGTATTTGTGATTTTAACACACCCCAGGGCCTCCTGCATATGAGGCAAGTGCTCTACCACTGGAGCCATGTTGTCACACTATTTTTATTCTTTTGAGACAAGTTGTTCATCACAGCCCGGGCTGGCCTCCTTTTTCAATGCCCATTTTCTGGCATTACAGGTGTGGCCATTACACCCAGCATTAATTTATAAATCTTACAATTCATCACTCACAAGAAAGCTGCCTCACTGTACTGCACTACCCCTAACCATCATTGCCTATGGTCAATAATTGATCAGTAGATGAAGCTTTTGCCAGAAGGAAGTGATCTGATTGTAATGATCAAGTTTTATTGCCAAGAATCTAAGGTGCCCTGAGAGGTGAGAGGAAGTTACTTTACTGTTACAAGTGAATGTGAGGAACTTTGTTTGGACAAGAAGACATTCTTTAGCAGAAATTATTTTTGAAAGTGTTTTCTGATTTTTCTACTGAAATAACTCTTAGGAGAGGGAGAGAGCTCAGTGGGTCTTCAGCAGCTCACTGCAGGGGTATTTTCAGTTACTTATATAATTTAAGTGTTGGAATTTAGAGACTTGAAATGATTTGAAAGGAAGAGATGGGATTCAGAAAGTACAGCCAGATTGGTTTTGCAAAACAATTTGAGCAGTAGAGTGACTGCCTAGCAAAAGTAAGTCCCTGAGTTCAAACCCAGTCCCACCAAAAAAGAAGTAAGAGTATCCATGTGTGAAATATTTTATCTATCTATTCATTGGTGGTACTGTGGTTTGAACTCAGAGCCTCATATTTGCAAGGCAGGCACTCTACCACTTGAGCAACTCTTTTTCTTTGTGTGTGTTGAGTTCTTTTGAGATAAGTTCTCATGCAGTATTTGGTCAGGCTGGCATTGACTCATGATCCTTCTGATCTCTGCTTTCTGTGTAGCTAGGATTGCAGACATGAGCTACCAGCACTCAGTTGACAATATCGAGTGGTAGTCACCCACCTAGGGTGGGTCTCAGACCTCAATCCCTCTCACTGTGCAACCTCAGGCAGAAGGATTACAGTCACATACCACCATGCCTAACTTATTGATCAGGATGGGGGTCTTGCAAATTTTTGGAGTTTGTTTGGTGGTACTGGACTTTGATCTCAGGACATTGTACATGAACAGCTCTGCTTCCCAATTAGCTGGGATTTCTACAGGCATGAACCACTAAGCCTGGCCCCTATTCTTTACCTTTTATTTTTTCATGACTTCTCAGCACTATACTAATGAGGACTTCTCTTGCTTTGTTTCAGCTCTAAAATCATGTTGTGAAGAGCAAGTGCTTTGGCTTAATAGTTGATCATTTTGAACTGAAAATCTTCTGGTGTTCATTAATTTTGCTAAAAAATATACTCTCACTGTTTAAAATTTTTTTCTAAATTTTATTAAGACTATAGATCTTTAAATTAAGGAAATTCAGTGAACCTCAAAAAGAACAAACACAGCAGAAACATATAAAACCAGTTGCTATATTGTTTAGGAATAGCTAAAACATGACAAAAAACAAAGAGGAATGTCTGGATTTCCCAGCATTCACAATAATGGTTATGTCTGCAAAGAAGAATAGCAAGGCTTCAAGTGTATTAGTAAATTGTATTCTTCAAGAAACCTAAGGTGTACATAAGTATTTATTATTCTTTAAATTATGTGTCCACATTTGTGCATATAGTATAGAGATCATAATAAATAGAATATTAGTGAAGTCCATCTTTTTTTTTGTATGTGGTTCTGGGAAAGGAACCCAGAGCCTTGCACATGTTAGGCAAGTGCTCTCCCAGTGAGCTGCATCCCCAGACCTCTATTCTTCTTCTGTTACTTATAAGAAGTGTAGCCATTCCTAATCACACTTCTTCATTAAAACAAAATTCTGGGACTGGCAGAGTGGCTCAAGCAGTAAGAGTGCCTGCCTAGAAAGCATGAGGCCTTGAGTTCAAACCACAGTGCCACCAAAAAAAATCTGTGTTCAAATTAACAAGCACTGACATTACAATTTGGCACACTGTTTATCTTTACAAGAAATTTACACTTGCATTTTATACTTCCATAAAGAAAAGAAATGAAGCCTAGACCTCAGACAATTCAGAATATCGCTATGGGCCTGAGTTTGTTGTCTACAAAATAAAGAGGTCGAACTGGGTTATTTTTAGCTTCATCCAAAATACCATGTTTACTGCATTTTGACATATTTGTTTTCATGGAGAAAGCCCAAGGTCACCTAAGTTTTCTGCTATGTTATTTTCTATGAGTTCTACAGTTTTATATTTTACACATATGTCTGTCACCAATTGTGCATTAATTTTTGTAAAAGTTGTAACTCATGTCTAGATTTACTTACTTATTGCATGTGAATATTCAGCATCTTCTGTGGAACAGTCTGTCCTTTCTCCATTGAATTTCCTTTGCTCCTTTGTCAGGAATCACTTTATAGCCAAGGGTGGTGGCTCTTGTCTATAATCTCAGCTGCACTGGAGGTGGAGATCAGGAGGGTTGTGGTTCAGGATCAGCAGGGGCAAAAATTTAATGTGAGTTCATCTTGACAAAAAAGCTGGGTGTGAAGGTGCATGTCTGTAATCCCAGCTACATAGGAGACTGTCTATAGGAAGAACACTGTCTCAGGTCAACCTGAGTGAAATGCACCAGACCCTATGTGAAAAACAACTAAAACAGAAAAGGACTGAGAGTGTGAACCAAACTATAGAGTGCCTACCTAACAAATGTGGGGCCCTGAATTCCAACTTAATACTCCACACCACACTGCCAAAGAAAATCAGTTTGCTGTATTTGTGAATCTATTTCTGGACTCAATTCTGTTCTTGTGATCTACCCTCTATGCTTTCACTAACACCACACTTTTTATTAGTGTAAATGGTAAGTCTCAAAATTGGGTAGTGTCTATTCTCTGATCTCATTCTTTAGTATTGTGCTGGCTGATCTGCATCTTTTGCCTTTTTTCTTCCTTCTGTGCTGTGATTGAATTCAGAGCCTTGTGCCTGCTAGGCATGCAGTCAATCTCTGAGCTATATCCCCATCTTCTGCTTTTCCATGTAAACTAGAGATTCTCTTTTTCCTTCCTCTAATTTCTTTACTTATTTTTATTATTAAAAATATTTATTGGGATGTGTTTGTTATACTGAGGGCAACTCATAGTGGTAGTTTTGATTAGGATTATATTGTACATTAGTTAGATTGCCCTGATCATCTCTCCCCCTAAAAGTCACCTCACTTAAAGCATTTGAAAGAGGTTTCTTTGTTCTATTTCATATAAGTATATGAAGCCCATCTAAGGTATATGCTCATCTTAATCTCCTTCATTCACCCTTCCTCCTCCCACTAGTACCCCCAGAAACATACTGTACCTATTTTATAGTCCTTGTTTCATCATTAATATTTAAGTTGATGTTCAAAGGTGTTTCTGTACATATCCCATCTGTGGGTATACGTTATTCTGGTCTGTTCAGTCTCTTCCATTGATCTCCCTTACCTGTTTACCACTGACCCCCCTTTTTCAACAGCTTTAAATACACACCCTTATATCCTCTACCTTCACAGATGTTATGTTTTATGATATTACTGATGCTGTATCATTCTCTATTCCTTCCCCTCTTTCCCTGAGTTCCATGGAGTAGTTCTACTATGACAAATATGTTCTACATCTGAGTTTGTATATGATCATGATTGTTTTTGTGTGTATGGTTATCTTTTGGAGCTATCTTCCATGAATGAGAAAAAATATGTGGCCATTGTGTTTCTATATTGGCTAACTTCACTTAACATGATGTCTTCCAATTGTATCCACTTACTTTCAAACCACATGTCATTATTCCTTCTGGTTGAGTAAAACTCCTGTGTATATATACCACATTTTCTTATGCATTCATTAGTTGTAGGGTACCTGGGTTGTTTCCACAGCTTTGCTATTGTGAGTAGGGCTGTGATGATCATAGGTGTACAGGTGCCTCTATTATATCCTGTCTTATGTTCCTTTGGGTAGATGCCCTGAAGAAGTATCAGTAGATCATATGGCAGTTCTATCTTTAGGTTTTTGAGGATTCTCCATACTGGTTTCCGAAGTGGTTGTACTAATTTGCATTCCCACCAGCATAAGGGTTCCAATTTGCCACATCCTCACCAACATCTGTTGTTATTATTGCCCTTGATTATGGCTATTCTAACTGGGGTGAGATGAAATCTAAGTGTTTTTGTGATTTGCATATCTTTTGTAGAAAGGAAAGTTGAACACTTCTTCTTTTATATGCTGGTCATTTGAACCTCTCCCTTTGAGAATTTATTTAATTCATGTGCCTGTTTTAAACTCTTGAGTCTGCTTGTCATTATCCACAAAGCAGTTTGCTGGGATTTCAGTTCGGTTGCATTGAATCTATAGTCATGTGAGGAAGAACTAACATCTCAACCACATTGAATCTTTCTTTTCATAAAATCATAATCAGGCATTCCATGTAGTTCTCATGTTTCTTTAGTTTCCTTTAATCTGATTGATCCTTCTTTGTCTTCTGTAACACTGACTTTTTTGAATTTCACTTACGTTGTAGATTTTTCTTTTTTTGGTCTTTTCTCCTTTACTTCTCCTTCCTCTTTTCTTTCCTTCTCCCTATGTAGTCTAGGCTAACCTTGATGTGTGATCCTTTGGATTCAGCCTCCTGAGTGCTGGCATTACAGGTATATGCCACTACACTTGGCATCTAAGTTCACAATCATCTTAGTGGAATAACTTGGTTCTACTAATTCTGAACACCTTCCTAGCATTCTGTTTAATTTGACTTGCCTCTGGGCTTTCCCCATTGCTGTCTTAGGTTTCAATTTTCCTGGATATGCCAGGTCAGTTCTACTTGTCCATGTACTGTTCAATTTATCCCAATGAGTTCCAGCTTCCAAAACTAGGTTGCTCTTATCTTTGCTCTTCTCTATACCCTTGTAGAATTGTGCCCTTCTAAAAATAATCTCCTTCACAAACTGAATACGAACTTAAAGTCAAAATTGTGCTTATGGTGTAAAATAAATTTCTGTTTCTTGATCTGAGTGGTGGTTACATGGGTAAACATATATGTAGAAAAATAAATCAGCTTTGAACTTCAGAATAGGGCATATTGGCTCGCTGTGGTGGCAAGTGCCGTGATCCCACCTACCCTGGAGATGGAGAAAAAGATTGAGCCTCAGGCTCAACTCAAGTAAGAACTAGCAAGACCCTATTTTAAAATCAAGCAGGGTTAGGTGGTTCAGGCCAGCAATTCCAGCTATTCAGGAGATAGGAATAAGAAGAATTGGGGGACCAGATTGGCCCATGCAAAAGTGCAAAGTCTACTTGAAAAAGAATAAAAAAAACTAAAAGCCAAAGAACTGGTGAGTCTACTCACACTGGGCATACATTGAGAAACCCCTTTAAACACCAACTTAAGTATAAATAATGAAAAACAGTACTGTAAAATAGATACTGTGTGTATTGGGGTACTAGTGGGAGCAGGAGAATGAATAAAGGAGATTAACATGATGGTATATGGTTGATGGACTTAATTTACTTCTATGAAATAGAACTAAGAAAACTTGCAACTGTTTTAAGTGGGGTGGGGAGAGAGTTAAGGGGAAGAGAAAATGGGGACAATGTAACCAATGTACAGTACAAGTCTATTTGGCATTGTCATCATTGATCCCCCCCATATAATGAGTATCCTAATAAAAAGTTTATAAAAAATAAAATAAACCTTGTTAATGCCTACCACATAAAAAAAGGAAAAGAACTGGCTCAAGGGGTAGTTTGCTTGAGGTGTTGAGGTAAACCCTCAGTGTTGCCAAACTAAATAAATGCATAAACAAACAAAGGGCTTTCTGTACTTAAATGTATGCATGCTTGCTGGGCACCAGTGTTTCATGCCTGCAATCCTGGCTACTGGGAGGCTGAGAACAGGAGGGTCATAGTTTGATGCCCATACAGGCAAATAATTTGTGAGACCCCCATCTCCAAAATACCCAGAGAAAAATGGTCTGGAGGTGTTGTGCAAACAGTAGAGCATGTTGAATTCAAACCCCAGTTCCACAAAACAGTATGCATGTCATATTTTGAAAACAGCATTCATATTAGTGGAATTTTGAGAGGTAACAGAGCTAAGCATGTGGGTTCCATTTATTGTCTTCAACAGTATTTTATTTTATTTTATTTTTATTATTCATATGTGCATACAAGGCTTGGGTCATTTCTCCCCCCTGCCCCCACCCCCTCCCTTACCACCCATTCTGCCCCCTCCTTCTCCCCCCTACCCCCTCGATACTATTTTGCCCTTATTTCTAATTTTGTTGAAGAGAGAGTGTAAGCAATAATAGGAAGGAACAAGGGTTTTTGCTGGTTGAGATGAGGACAGCTATACAGGGAGTTGACTCACATTAATTTCCTGTGCGTGTGTGTTACCTTCTAGGTTAATTCTTTTTGATCTAACCTTTTCTCTAGTTCCTGGTCCCCTTTTAACAGTATTTTAGAACAACTTTGTCCTAATGTATGTGGCCCACCCTAGGTGCTGTGAGACCAAAGTAAGAAGGCTAGACATATCTGCAGTTACACAGAGTAGAATTTATTGGGGGGAGTTAATGCCAGAAGCATGGTTCTGGGTGGCAGCAAGACCACTTGGATTCCCTAAATATGGGTTAGAAAGAATGGCATATTTGTGAGTTAGGACAAAAGTGACTTCATTCTGTCTGGAATGCTCTCAGTTTATCTTAACATTGAGAGTCAGTTGAATACAGGAGCCAGGATCCCTATTTAAAGCTCCATGAATGTTTCCAATGGTTTTGTCTAATAGTGTTTATTGGAAAAATTGACTAGGGTTACTCTGGGGCTACTATAGTGGTTATGAAACAGGATAGCTACAGTCATGTCAAGCCAAATCCATACAAGAACAAGATAATGATGAAAAACAGAAAAGAAAGAAAAACATCAAACAGTTCACATGATTCAAACTTACCTAGTGTTTTATATGTATATTTCTGTTTACCTTGACTGTTGGTATAATTGAGAAGCAGAAAGTATAAATTGATACTGATCTAATTTTGTAAGGCTAATCAATTTGATATAGATTCTTCCAGATTTTTAAATACAATTACTAATATACACTTTAATATTTCTATATATGTTGTAGATATTCATACAAAATAATAGATATTTGAAGAAAATGGTTGATGGCATAAAATGCTTCTTTTTTTAATTTATAGATTATGGGGAATGTTCTACAGAGATACCAATCATCAGAAAATTGCCATATGGTTACATTTCAACTTGAATTTCAGACTCTGGAAATTCAGGTAAATTAAGGAGCATGTTGAGATAACAGAGATCTTTCTTCTATGAGAGAAACAATTCCCACACTCCACCTCCTAGCAGTGACTGGGCTGAGGATGAGTCCATGAGCCAGAGCTCCTTTGGCACATTTATATCAGTTCGGTTTAGTTAAGTATCAACCCACATCAGGTGCACATGATAGAGTTGTTTCTGAGGCCATAGATGCTTTCTTACAGATAAGGTGTCACGATGTTCCTGGGCTCCCAGTGTAAGACCCTGAGGTTGCAGAACAGTGCTGGATGCCACCAGTAGTTAGCATATGTGCCTGCCATCTATTATCTATAAGTTTCCTGTAGCTGTGTAAGCAATTACTATAACATTTAGCATATTAAAACAAGAAAAAATACTACTTCACTCATTTTCTGTGGGTCAGGAATTTGGAAGCAGCCCAATTGGGTGTCCTTGTTCAGGGCTTCTCATAAGCTCATAATCTTCTAGGACCTTAGCCATCCTTACGCTGCTTTGGCAGGATGACTCCGTAAGTCGTACTGGAGTGCTGAGATGAAACACAGGGAGGGAGACCACTTTGGTTAAGATTTTCATACAAGATGATGAGGCAGACAGAATGATAACACATACCATCCTGATCAGGGATGGGCAGTGCAGGCTGAAGCATCGTCAAAGGCTGCCTTCAAGAAGGGCAGGATTGAGGCATAAATTTGAGAACTGACAATGTTTGATAGCTGAAAGCAAGTTTCAAACAGTAGATTTTACCACTTGGAAATGTGTACAAAAAAGAGGAATAAAACAAGTCCAGGAATGCTGACTTGGCTTCAGCTCTTCAAATGAATGGAAGTGTAGAGCAGATGTTAGTCAACCTGTGGACTGGCTGCATTTTTTCTTTCAGGGAGACAGAATTCATCTTCCTTGTTGTCAGTGTGTCTGCTTGTGAGCCTGTGTTCACACACATGCCCATGCATATCTGTGAGTGCCTATGTGATTTTCTGTGAATATGTAGATGTTCATAATAAGCCTTTGTGTGTCTGTACATACACATCCTTATGCATAAAGTTATTATTTTCTCTAGATAGCACTGTGGTGTTCAGGTCTGTGTTGAGTTGTGTTTCAGTTTTATTTTTCTAAGAGATAAGGACTGGTTATGGATCACAGGGTAGCCTTTTACTAGAGCTCTTTCCTTAGCCTCTTATGTATGGACACCACCACACTTGGTCTACATTATATTGTTTTTCTCCTTCTTGTCATTGTCCCATTTCTAAGTTATGCATGTGTGTTAGGTGCCAGCTGTATCTGAGGGTTCCAGACTAAGGCAGGTAAGATAGCCATGGTTAACCTGGGGCCTTTCTATGAGACAAATACTAGGATGCTCCCAACCTTATAAGTGGTGAAAGAAGAAAAGGCATGAAAGTCAAAATAACCTATCTGAGGTCACATGCCTTGTTGGAAAGAGGCACTGAGAGTGAACCTAACTTGATCTCCTCAAAGTTGGGCACTGGCACACTCAGACCAATGTGGAGATAGTGGTGGCAGGTTGTTGGTGTGACAGTATCTCATTTTCCACATGGACCAGTCCAAGAAGCATTCAGCAGAATAGTGGTCTTAGAGGATATCTTGTCTGAAACAAAGTGTCACTTGAGGAGATCTTCAGAGATGACCTTACTTAATGGATATGGGCCAGAGAATTTATAACCCTTTTGGCCAGGCAACCACTGTCCTGATCAACTGTAACAAACTCATATCTCTCTAATCCTTATAGAGTAAGTGATGTTTTCTCGATGTCTCCCATTGTGCAGAGGCTCATGCCCCAGGAGACCCAACCCTGGAGGCCAGCTTATGTCTGGAGAAACTATGTCAGTACTTGGCTACGATGTCAGTGGAGATGTTTCAAGAGGACTCCAAAGGTGACAGAAGGCAAGACAGGGCAGTTGAAAGGGAGGGCACCCAAGGCACTCTAATCTCCCAAAGAACACAACAGATCACTCATCTTCTGGGTGTGTGTCTGTGTGTGTATGTCCATATATAGGAAAATTTGATCCTCTATTTCAGTTGACTCTATGACAAAGTCCTTTTTCCAGTTAGCTACCTTCTCCATGATTGAACTGTCCCTTTTCGGCCCCAAACCAGGTAGAACATGTGTCCGCCCACTTCCCCTGTGAAGTCTCCAGGGAGAAACTCTTCAAGGCAGAAATTCTGGAGAAGATGGTGACTTCCATGCTGTCAGGGACCCCCTCTTCATCTCCCCATTCCTGGGCAGCAACTGAAGGTTCACTACAACAGAGCATGAGCTTGACAGACTGCTCAAATGGTGAGCCCAAAGGATTTCCACTGCTGTGACTCAGCAATGCAGTGTCCAGTTATTGGCCCAGTTTGCTTGCCCAGAGTAGGTGTCTCCGATTATTATTCCTAGCAGATGATTCCAGGACCCAGTGGGATTATCCCTGGGGGTGCTAGCCCAAAGCCTAGTCCTAGACTCAGTCAATTAACTAAGCTTAGTGTAATCTCTGCCTTTGGAAGGCAAGGCAGAATTATGGGATCTTGTCTCTTCTTGCAGTTCTATCACCACATAAAGGTGTGGAAACAACTTCACAACCTGACAGAGTTACTTTGGAGGATGTGGAACTCAAACTAGCTCATTCAGAGGATGTGGAATTTGAGACATCTCCTAAAGAGACTCCAAAGCTCCAGCAAGCAATGATGCCGATTCCTTCATGTGGGTCTACCTGGCCTTCACCTGTGGCCATAGAAAAGGTGCTGATTAAGTATAACATGCAACTCTTGACATTCCAGCCCAAATTGGTGGCAGAGCAGTTCATGCTTACAGATGTAAGTGGCTGTGCAGATCATAGTGGAGGCAGGCATTCCCGTGACCCCTTCTGCACAAATCTGGCATTCCTTGGTTCAGAGTCAATTTTCCCATTCAAATCCATGAAGCAACATGAATAGGACCATTTTCTTAACCTGAAAATTCAACTCCACTTAGTACGGTGCAAAAAGGCCAACCCAGTTACAATGTAGGTTAAGGAATGGAACAGAAAGTCCTGGCCCTCATTGATCACCTGTGCCAGAAATTTGAGTGAGAGAACTATTGACCTCACTCTTTTAGTGAAAGTAAAAGGGAGTTTAGAGTCTGTTTGTGTGAAAGGATAGATTGGTTAGTGGGTGCCCAAGATGCTGTGAGCATGACCAGAAGCTGGACATGTTCCTGAGGGAGGAAAGGATGACATAGAGTCACCACAGTAAGGCCTTGGATCATGAATAAAGGGCATATCACTGATTTGGCACTACATGATCCCCAGGATCAAGGACAGCAACCTAAACCTTGATGCCTTGTGGTGGCAGGTCATTTAGCTTCCAGGAGGATGGGAATGATAAGGGGAGCCTGAATCAAAGAAGCCATATTCCATACAACTGCCAACTTGACCTCACAGCAACTTCCATGGAAGGGTGGGTATGGGCAGAGTAGGTGCCCTACTAGGTGACACACCTCCTTGGAATACATTAATTCAAGGGCCCTTCACAGTCTTCTCAGAAAGAGTTGAGTGTTGAATGGCGGTTTCATGACACCATGTAATCCAGTACTCACTGAATGACCACAATCAGTGTGTTATGACACATCAACCCCATCTCTGTGTTCTGTGACTTTGCCCTTGTCATCATTTCTCACCCTCTTACACATCATCCAGGCCTCCTTGGGTGATGACTGATCAGTCTATGGCCATCAAAGCTCATGTCAATTTTTAGCCAAGAATTAGAGAAAATATATCGTTTGAATGAGAGGGCCATGCATTAACATTTCATTGATAATAAAAATTATACATAGAACTCAATGTGATGAAAAGAAAGACTCTTCTCTGGAGACCAAATTTGGGCAAGGAGAGGAAGCAAGTGTGTGGGTGTCAGGGCTGGCATGACTTGGGCCACTTACACTCTGGTGAACCCTCCTTATGGCAGCCTTTTTTGCTCTCTCAGGAGAGGGAAAGCAAATAGGTGGACCCTAGGGGTCATGCAGCAGCTCCTCCTTTGGCAGGCAGATCCAGCAGGGCAACCTACCTATAACTACCTGTAGTAAAGCTCCTATACATCAGCCTGAGATTCTCCCCCAGGACAGGGCCCTGATATTGGAATCCTGGGTTCTAGCATCACTTCTTTCTAGTGTTGTCACCTCCTCTGTGAGGGCAGGAGGAAGTGGAGGCAGTTCATTTTCACAAAGAGGGCAAACTCAGCCCTGCAATGTATGAGAGCAGATGCCTGGTTCTCTTTTCTGTTTCTGGGCATTCTAGGCCTATAGTTCATTCTGGTGGAGGCAGGATTCTCACTCACCTGCATGAAAGCCCATCTTCCATTGTGTGGCTATGTATGTAGTTTTGTTTGGATGGCATTACTGTGTGAAATTAGCCATTCTTAGTGGCCTTGATGGTCTTTCAAGTGACCTTGAGCAGAGGAGAGGTTATCAGAGTGGGAAGTGCACTACCTGGGAATCTGGTACCACAAGGATAACAGGAAGGGTTTCTTGTGCTCCCTACTTCTCCCAAAGCCAGGATCAGCCCTAGTTCTGACAGACACCCTGAATCCCCTTATCTACACATTAACTTGTTCCCACCATAACGATGGTCTCCACACTTATGCATTCCTCACAGATTTGCAAATATTATGCAGTGTCCCGAACATCCCCAAACACTTGAGGGATACACAGGGCTGTGGATGTGCATGTAAATATGTGAGTTTGCATAAGCCATTTTGTCATATGTATCCATTTCTATACAGGCACTTGTGATTTCCTCTTCATACCATTGTGGAACTCAGGCTAGGATAGAGTTGTTTCATTTTTTATTCATTTGAGGGAGAGCATCTGGCTCTGTGGCTCAGTATGGCCTTGAACTCAAGATGCTCTTCCCTGAGCCACCAACATTGCAGATGTATACTGCAATACCTGCATTTCATTTTTTTCTCTTATCTACCCTTCTAATTGTCCCTTCTTCATATTAGTGCATAGGCTACATCTTCCAAATGTCCCTGAGTATCATAAGTAATACAGATAGCTATGGGCACGTAAAAGGAAGGATTTCCTAGCTAGCAGATGCTGGGTGAATACTCAATGAGAAAAAGGGGAGAGTGGGGAGGATATGAGAAGCACAGTGACCTGCCCAGGGTAACATACCTGGTCAGAAGGAGGGGCCAGTTATGAACCCTTCTCTATCACTTAAAATTTGGGTTACTATCTTGCCAGGAACATCTGAGGACAGTGTGGGTTAGGGTTTGAGTGTGGCTGTGTGTATCTTTCAACATGGTCTGGGCATGCAAGTGGATCAGAATACCAGTGCACTTTGGGGAAGTTTTCTCTGAGGTGGAGGTTTAGTGGAGTAAACCTTTAAAGATGACCTCACTTATAGTATTGAATTTTGAAGGCAATGCAGAACTTTGATGACCAGCACACACAAAGAAGAGCAACTACAGCAAGCAGATTGCTCTGGAGACACTAAAGAGTAAAAGATGTCCTCTTTGTGTCTCCTGACTGGCATATGGCCAGTCCCCAGGAAAGGCCAGAACAGAAGCCTCATCCACACTTTGAGACACTGGATCAGCCCAGGCACACAAAGCCTTATGTTTTTCCCAGAGGATGCCAAAGGTAACACAATCCTGGACAGGATAGGTGATCCCAGCCATCAAACCAATCTGTTCCCCCACATAAAGCAACAGATCACTATTGATATGCCAGTGGGTGTATATGCCTGAGTGTGTGCAGAATTCTTTTTGGCAAATTTCACTTCACTATAGGGCAATTCTTTTGCCAGTTGCTACTGTTGTGTTTAAATTGTTCCTCCTTATTCCCCACCCAGAATGAAAATACATCAGCTTCCAGGTGGAATGAGCCCTGCAGTGAGCTGAAAGTCAAGGCAGGAACTCTGCAGAATTTGGTAAATGAAATCTTGAACTCAGCCTTATATGAGGAAACCACCTGTGTCCACAACTCTCTGGGCAGCTATAGATGCTTCACTACCACAAAGCAGGTGCTGGATATGCTTTCCACTTGGTGAGCACTACTTCAATACCCAGAGGACAACCCAACTCCTAGCTTTGACTTGGCAATGCTCTGCCTTGCTCTTGTTCTGGTTTAATTGTGGAAACTGGGGTGCTCAATAGAACCCCTTCATAAGGACCAAGAAGAAGGAGCCCTAGAAGTTCAACTCCCAGGCCTGATCCTATGGAGTTGGCCACTCAAGTTGGTCCACAGACCTCCTTGGAGAATCTCTCTGACTTGGCCTTCACTTACCATTGTTCTCACCACAGCAGTCTCTGTATTTTTAAAAGGATGTTTCCCATTTCCTGTAACAGATCAGGGACCATTCCAAGAACCTAGACACAGTGAGATATCTATCAAGGAGCTAGGTGACCTCATCCCTTTCACAAATAGATATGAATCACCTACTGCATGGGATTGTTTCCAGGCACATAGCACAATTCGGTAAAAAAGCAGTCAAATCGTTGATATCCTGGGCTCCTTTTCCTTGGTAAGTCACCCAGGAACACTCAGTGAAATAACAGGTACAATAGATGTGACACTTTCATGGACTCCCCTAGGTTTGACTCCAACCAAGATGGAAGGCTAGAGGCAGAACTGAAAATGTAAACAGATGTTGGGTCAAGTGGGTGGGCACTTGTCTAAAGAGTGGGGACATTTGGGGGCTGGGTTTGGTTAGGAATGGACACACTCTGGGCTCCAAAACTCTTGTGATTCCAACTGGAGGGCTTAGGTCTAGGGATTCACCTGAATACAATGAAGCCAAAAGAGCTGTGGGTGTCATTCTGAGAACCTGATTACTAGATGAGCTGTTAGGATCTCAGAGCAAGACTCTGTGTTAATCCATCATCCAAAACACAGCCCATCCCTGTAGGGCTTGCCCACCATATTGCCCCTCAGGGCCACAGAAAATGTTTGATGTTGTCATTCCTCAGTATTGGGTCAGGGACCCAATGCATGCTCAGAAGCAGGCTTTGCCAATCAGGAGAAAAGAGTTATGGGCAGATAGACCACACACATGGTCCTCAGGGTATTGAGGCATCCAGAACTAGAATATGAGGGTTCCCAGAGCTCTGTGGATGCCAGGCAGGAGTACATGCCCTAGTTGAGTTGACATTACAGAGGGAACGGTCCCCAGAGACACACTGAGCTGTGTGTGGAGAGTCTCTGGACAAGGAAGAAGTACTAAAACCACTTAGCTTGGGCTCCTTCCAGTAGAGGATCCCTGCAGCTCCTGTTTTTTTTTTTTTTTACCCTGCCTGCCATGGCCTGGACAGACAAATGTCATGGTGTACAGTGTGCAGAACAGGAGCAGGCACAGGAACCATGCACCTATTAATCTACTGTTGCAGGGAAGGGAAATGTAAGGCCAGGCCTGTGATTCTATTGCCCTTCCATCTGCCTACATGGTCTTATCATCAACCCTTGGCACCTGGCTGGATCACTTCTTTGAAGATTTCTGTATACCACCACACTTTCCATACCTGAAGTTACTACTGAATTACCTGGTGATTTATATGCCAGGGTCAGAGGGGGAGGTCCAAGTGTTCCTTCTGCTGGACCAGTGGGAGGACATGGAGCCCAGTGAGATGGAAGCTAAAAGTGAGGAGCCTGGGGACAAGGGACAGAGAGCACATGAGGAGGGATGTGTGCACATCCCAAACTTGTGTACATTCCCAGTCTGGCACTGGAGCAGGAGGAAGGATGAGCTATAGGAATTGGACCACAGTCTAGGAGGATGTCCTGCTGTGCTTCAGGGCTCTGACTTCTCAAGGAAGCTGAGAGTGAAAATCTCTGAATTTCCAAAGCTTCAGGACAAGGTGGTTGTGTGGGGTTCTTATCTCCTCTTGCAGATCTATCTACAGCTCCAATTTTGGCATTACAACAAAGTCCAGAGCCTAAGCCAAATTGCTCAGGAGCACCAGAGGTGGAGCTGCCTCTTGTGGTCTGTTCCATTTGGAAAGCCTTCAAGGCCTTCATCCTTGGACATGGAACTTGACCTGATCAATGAGGACCCTTCTGTGTTGGCTTCCCTTCATGACCTGGTGGCTTACCACTTCTTCCTGATGGAATCTGTGAATGTCTCTGCAGAGCAGGGTGGTGGCAGATGTCCCTCTGATTTCTTCTGTCCAGACCTGGTATTCAATGGATCAGAGCCATTTTCCCCATTCAGATTCTAGATTCTTGGATTGACATGACTATGGCCATTTTCTTAACCAGACCTCATTTAACTCCTCCTCTGTGCCTGAAATTTGGTCCTCTGAAGTAATCAGAAAAAGAAGTATAGCAGAAAGGACTTCATTTGTCCGTGTGCATTTAGGTGAGTGCTGAGGGGCTGACCCCACACACTTTAAGCAGAACATGGAGGTTATACCCTAGAGGTTTGTGTTAAAAGTTAGGAATACCTGGGGATACAAACTGATTTTTCTCTCCTAGTGGAATTATAATCAATATGTATCATTTGGGACTAACTCAGTAGATTTCCCTCTGTCAGGCTGACCTGTTATCATAACAGATGTTATCCTACCTATATTTACCTGTGGATAAAGTCCAGCAGACTGATATTATCACAGAGGACAGGGCTCTGACTTTGGAATCCAGGGTCAGATGCTCATTCCTGCTCTGGCCTCTCACCTCCTCTGAGAGGATATGAGGAAGGGGAGGCAGCATGGCTCACACACAGAGTGAAAACAAACATGCAATCAGAAAGAGCACTGCCTGGTCACTGTTCTATCTCCAGGCTTTTCTGCAATTGCCTGCAGTTCTTTTTGCTGTGAGCAGGACATTCCTTCACCTGTACAAAAGTGCACCCTACATTGCTGGCTGTGGGTATAGTTTAGTTAGAATGGATATGAAAAGAGGGCCCTGTTTTGTGGAGTTAGCCATCTTGAATGACTTGATACACTCTGAGACATCCTTGAACAAGCAAGAGATTTGTCAGATATGTCAAAGTGCCCTACCAGTGAATCTGGCACAAGGAGGATGTCCTACCTAACTCTCGACAATGCAGGTTCAGTGCTGGTCCTGAACAACATTCTTGGAGGCCCTGGTCCAATCTCAGGCCCAGATCTGACCATCAGTGAAGGTCTCACCCCTCTCCAATTCATGAAGATCTTCAAGTAACAAACACAGAGTGCATCTCCTGTCCAAACACCTCCATCCATAGCCAACAATATGAATGTGTGAATGTTCATGTTCAATTGAAGTAGTTTGACAATATATACATACATATTATATTGAGCATACATACACACATGTAGATAGATAGATCTATAGATCATAGATAGATAGATAGATAGATAGATAGATAGATAGATAGATAGATACAGGCCCTTGTCATTTTATCTTAATTCCATTGTGGAACTCAGGCTTGGTTTGAGTCATGTGCCATTTTTGTAGTTGAATGAATGACATGTTCTGGGTGTGTGGCCCTGACTGTCCTTGAAGACAAGACAACATTCACTTCCATTAGCCTCCAAAGTATGGAAATTACAGGTGGGCATCACCATAACATAGTCTGCATTATATTCTTTGTCTTTCAACTTACTCTTATTGTTCCTTCTCTGTGATTGTGCATTAGCTACGTGTTCCCTAAGAGTCACAGGGAATATAGCCACTCAGGAATATAGAAAAGCAAGGACTTTTTAGGTAGCTGACACCAGGGTCATCAAGAGTAAACACATAGGGACAGTGCCAAGGACAGGAAATATGCAATACCTGGCCATAGTCACACATCTGCTTAAATGAGGGTCCAGGTGTAAACCCAGCTCTGTCCCCTCAAAATTGTAAAATTGGCTAGATCTGCTCATGGCAGATGTGGCAAAGTGTATGGGTGTTACCATGTTGGGTTTTCCACATGGACTGGGCAGGCAGGTGGGGCAGCATACCAGTAGATCTTGGGGTTATTTGGTCTAAGGGCAGACACTCAGTAGAGTAAAACTTCAGAGAATAAACTTCTTACACCACTCAGGACCAATAACATTGTAGAACCAAGGGGAAAAAGGCACCTATATTCCAGAGCAACCTCAGCAAACTCATTGCTCTGGAGAACCTCCAGGGAGAAGGGGATTCAATTGTTGTCTTCAAAACTGCAGATGCTCAGTACCCAAGAACACCCAAAAAGAGGCTTAATCCAAATGTGTGTGTATGTTTGTGGAATATCTTTGGGTATTTTGTCAGTGCACTCTAAGGCAGAATATTTTGCTGTTTGATACTGATTTAGTGTTTGAATTTTTGGTCATTTGTCCCAACCTAGATTGAAACTCCACCAGTGTCTCTCCAAGAAGAGTCCTATCAGAATGAAATTCCTGAGGCAGATACCCTGGTATATTTAATGGACCATATTTGGACTGCTCTGCTCTGTGGAGATGCCATTTTTGTTTACTCTATCCTGGGGAATAATGGATGCTTCACTACCACTGAGCATGTGCTGGATGTTCTTTATATATGGTGAGAAGGGCTTCAATACCCAGAGGAATCCCTAACTCTTGGCTGTGACTTGCCAAGACACCATCCTCCTCCTTTTCCCTTTGATTGTGAAGACTGGTGGGTTCAGAAGAACCTTCTTAGGAGGTGTTTCCAGGATCCTGAGGGATGAGCCACAGAAGCTCTTGTCTTGGGTCTGATGTGTAGTAAGCTAACAAGGGCTTTGGCTTTTCTGTGTGCCCAAAGTTTCTCCAAGAGAATCATTCTGTCTTGGTCTTCACTTACCCTTGGCCCTGCCAAAGCACCTCCCCAGATTTAAAGGAAGTTCTCTATTCTATGGAGTAACCTCTGGCTTATCACATACCAGGGAGCTCTTGGAGATGCAGGAAAACAGGCCCAGCAAGCTACCTGGGAAAGACCCAGGTGGCTTCATTCATTTCTGAAATATAACAGGAGACTTTACTTTGTTTGGGCAGGATTCTAGGCACATAGTGTATTTCAGTAAAAGAGCAGGCAAATCAATGATTTCTTGGGCTCCATTCACATGGGAAGTTACCACATAACACTAGGTGTCATCTCAGGTACAGTAGAAGTGACAGCCTCATTGACTCCACTAGGTATGACTACAGTGAGGAAGACAGAGAACAAACTGAAAAAGTGACTAGCTACTGGGTAAAGAGGATGTTTAACAGTATTAACTGGGGACATTTAGGGGCTGGGTTTGGGTAGCACAAGGCAAACCATGGGTGCCCTAAACTCATGATTCCAAATAGAAGTCTGAGGTTGGGGTGGAAGCATCTGAATTGAAAGGACTCCAAGAGAGCTGTGGGTGGGGTCCTGAGTACCTGAGTTTACAGTGGCTGCTTGGGTCTCAGTGAAGGGCCCCTTTGAGAGTCCATTATCCAAAACACAGCCTATCCCTGTGGGGCTTGCCTACCCTGTTGCCCATTAGGCCCCAGAGAATCTGTGAGGGTGGATTCTTCACTAGTGGAGAGTAAGCTGTTCCCCAGCTACACTGTAAGTGCTCTGAGGGAAACTTGTATAGAAATGGAATAGTGTTCTCTCAGACAGCTGACACACATTGCTTAGGAAGATGAACCAGCTGGAACCACAATGTGAGGGAAACTAGCCCCATAGAGAAGCCAAGGAAGAGGACACGCCCTAGTGAGGTTGACATCCCAGAGGCAAGGGGGCTGAGGCACACACAGAGCAGTATGTGAAGAATCCCTGATCAGGGAAGATGACTCAAGCCATTTAGCTTGGACCTCTCCCCCGAATGCAGGCTTTCTGCACCTCTCTCCCCTGTGCCTTTCCTGCCACTGCCTGGACAGACAAAACATTTGGTCTGTTTTTTCTTGTACTTTGGATAACACAGTAGAAGGCACAGGACCCTAGCACTTCCAAGTCCAATGGGAAAGGACAAAGAAAGTCAAGGTGAATTCTCTCTTTATGCTGCCCTTTTCTCTGCAGGGATATCAGCTATATCCTTAGCAGATGACTCTATCAGTACTGGGAGAATTTTGACAATTCTGCCAAGTTTCCCTTCCTCACACTGACAACATACATGCAGCTACAAATGACTGGAAGGTAGGAGGAGGGAAAGGCCCAACTTTTCCTGGTTCATTGGGAATACTGGGTGCCCAGTAGGGCAGTATATGAAGGTGAGGAGCGTGGCATGAATCTTTAGCACACGAGGAGTTGTCTATGTAGGCCTCATCTTGTGTTATTTCTGGAGTTGGGCAAAGTGGAACAAGGATCCCGCAACCCAAAAGCATTGAGACCAGAATCATGTAAGGTTTCCTGCTGTGGGGTCAGGGCTCTGGCTTCTCAGGCAGCCTGGTGTTATCTCTTATGTTCAAAAGCATCAGACCAAGGTGGTCTTTTTTCCTTTTGCAGCTACATTAATAAGTCTGGTGATGGATCACCAACCAAATGCAGAACCTGAGCCAACTTCTTCAGAGGCCCAAGGATTTGACGTAAAACCTATGACAGGACCAACAATAAATTCTCCCAGGTCTATGCCTGAAGACATGGATGTGGAGTGGATCAATGAGGTCACTAAGCTCTTTGCCAGATCTCAAGACCTGGCACATCATCATGGTAATGGATGATGTGAGTGTCTGTGCAGGGCAGTGTTTGCAGGTGTCTTTCAGACCTCCTCCATCCAGAACTGGCATTCCCTTGTCATTTTAATAACAAGGAGCAGCATGAAAAGAGCCAATCTTTAACCCAAGTCCTGAATTCTACATTTGAGCAGTGGAGATAGTCCACCACAACAGGCTGTATGCACTCAGAGATTGCACAGAGGGGCAGCCAGGCATACATTTGTATTTTGCAAGAAGACCCCAGGACTTTGGGTTAGGTCTGAATTGACTGGCCTCACTCAATTTGTCAATTAGATAGGAGGTTAATGTCTAGAGGTTTGTGTGAAAGGGTAGAGCAGGATGCTGGGTTCTCCAGGCCCAGACATCTCTGAGCATGACCACAAGGTGGACAGAACACTGAGGCAGGAAAAGAGAAGCAGGAGTCATAATGGAAAAACCTTGGCGTCAAAAATTATACCCCAACGTGCTTGATGTGTCACTAAAAATATCCACAGTTTCTGAACAGCTTCCTTGACTGTAAGCCCTGTTTCACACTAAGTCAATTTAGTGACTAGGGGGAGGACAGCCATGAAAATGGAACCTGAATCCAGGAAACCATATCTCACACACATACTGTCAACTCAGTTTCTCTGCATCATGCGTGAATGGGAAGGGCTGGGCAAGGGCATGGGACATGGGGGCATGTCACCTTGGTGACAAACTCCATGGAGTAGTAAAGATCAATGGCTGCTCACAATCTTCTCAGAAGAAGCTGAGAGCTGAATGGCAGGCAAGGAACATACACCATCGAATCCAGAACTGTGTGTATCACTATCAGCATGTTGTGACCAGTGAATCCCCATCTCTGTCTTCTGTGGCTTCTGCTTTGTTCTCTTGTCTTATTCTCTTACACCTCAGTGATGAGGACCTGGTGAGGGCTGATCAATCCAGAGCTTTAGAAGCTCACCCAAATTGTACGTCCAAACTTTGGAAAATCTTTTGTTTCTTTTTTTTTTTTTTTAGTTACCACAATTTCACTTTATTTTAGTCCTCTGCATAGGACTTAATTCTCATGCATTTTTTATGTCTGTTACTCCCCCACCACATACAAACACACACCCTACTTCTCTAGAGAGTGAGACCTATGCAAGTTCTTCTGACCATTCTTAGCTCAGCATGCCACTATTGTCTACAACTGACACATTCCAAGGTTTAGGTAAATCTCTTGATGAATAAGCTAATAGATTTGGGGCTTCATAATTTAATTGGCCAGTGAGGTGCTAAAAACAGTATCATTTTCCTTTTCCTCCAAATGTCAACTTCTCTCTGTCAGACCACAACCACAGAGCCCCCAGCCTCCATCTTCCCTACTGCACTGCCTCCCTTCTCTCCTATTA
Source organism: Castor canadensis (assembly GCF_047511655.1). Taxonomy (NCBI): domain Eukaryota; kingdom Metazoa; phylum Chordata; class Mammalia; order Rodentia; family Castoridae; genus Castor; species Castor canadensis. The sequence goes on from NC_133392.1 coordinate 82,121,191, forward strand.
CTCCTCACCCAGACTATGTCAATTGCCTTCTTTTTTTTTTCATTTTTCTTTTATTATTCATATGTGCATACAAGGCTTGGGTCATTTCTCCCCCCTGCCCCCACCCCCTCCCTTACCACCCACTCCGCCCCCTCCCGCTCCCCCCCCTCAATACCCAGCAGAAACTATTTTGCCCTTATCTCTAATTTTGTTGTAGAGAGTATAAGCAATAATAGGAAGGAACAAGGGGTTTTGCTGGTTGAGATAAGGATAGCTATACAGGGCATTGATTCACATTGATTTCCTGTGCGTGGGTGTTACCTTCTAAGTTAATTCTTTTTGATCTAACCTTTTCTCTAGTACCTGTTCCCCTTTTCCTATTGGCCTCAGTTGCTTTAAGGTATCTGCTTTAGTTTCTCTGCGTTAAGGGCAACAAATGCTAGCTAGTTTTTTAGGTGTCTTACCTATCCTCACCCCTCCCTTGTGTGCTCTCGCTTTTATCATGTGCTCATAGTCCAATCCCCTTGTTGTGTTTGCCCTTGATCTAATGTCTCTTTTGTTTCTAAGAGAGGGCAAGATGTGGGCATTTGATTGATAATGAAAATTCTCAGTAGAATCCTATCTGATGAAGAAACAACATTTGGGCAGTTTGAGAAGCAAGTGTGTGGGTGTCATGACTTGGAAGACACAGACTAGGGTCATTCTGTGGATACCTGCTTATGTAAGTCATTTTTTCTCTCAGTGGAGTGATAATTTTTAGTGTCATATGGAGACCATTCAGAAGATACTCCTTTGTAAGGATGACCCAGTATCATAACACATGTCATCCTACTTATTTTTAACAGTGTGTAAAATCCAGCAGACTGATATATCACAGAGGTGAAGGTCCTGACTTTGGAATGCACAGTAAGTCCCTCATTCCTTCACTAGCCTGTCACCTCCTCCGAAAGGACTTTAGAAAGTGGAGGCAGCATGGCTCACCACGGAGGGAAAACAGACCTGCAAAAAGCTAGAGCAATGTCTGCACCCACTTCTAGCTCCAGGCCTTTCTGCTCTTGCCTGCAGTTCATCCTGCTACATCATTCTGGGAGAAGGACACTCTTTCATCTGTACAAAAGTTCACCCTCCATTGTCTGGCTATGCATATCATTTAGTTGGAATGGATATGAAAAGAGGGCCCTGATTTGTGTACTTAGCCATCCTTAATGCCTTGATAAACTCTTTGGAGTCCTTGAACAAGGGAGATATTTGTCAGAGTGTCAAGTGCTCTACCAGTGAATCTGGCACCAGAAAGATGATAGAAAGGGCAATTTGTACCAAATAACTCCAAACAATGCAGGTTCAGTGCTGGTCCTGAGCAACACTGTGGAGGCCCTTGTCAAATCCCAGGTTCTGTTCTGACCATTGTTGAAGTTCTTATCTCTCCCCAATCCTTAAAGTTCTTGAAGTAACAGGCACAGAGTCCATCTCCTCTCAAACACCTACTATAATACCCAGTGGTACAAATGTTTGTGAGAAGGTTTGTGTTCACATGAGGTATCTTGATGGTATATAATACACATAGGTATATACATATATGTGTATGTATATACATACACATATACAGACACACAAGCCTTTTCAGCCATTTTATACATATGGTCTCCTCAAGTCGTGAGCACTGTTTCCATACCAAGTGGAGTCCCTCACTCCTGGCTATGATTTGGCCATGAAGTGTCCTGCTCTTGTTCCAGTTTGATTGTAGACACTAGTGTGCCCAATACAACACCCTTATGAGGTGTTTCCATTGCCTATAGGGATGAGTCATAGAAGCACTTGTCTTGAGTTTGATGCTGTATAGGCAGCTACCCAGGGCTGTGGCTCTTCTGTGCATCCCCAGTCCCCACTGGAGAATCATGTTACCTTGGGCCTCACTTACTCTTGGCCTCAGCTAACAGTCTTCCCAGTTTTAAAAGAAAATGCCCAATCTATGGAGTAATATCTGACCTATTTTAAGCAGATTGGTAGCTCTCAGGTTCTGAGGAACATAGCCCAAGCAAATTATCTGGGAATGAGCCAGATTCATTGCACAATATAACAGGAGGCACTTAGTATGTGTGTGCAAGTTTCTAGGAATGTAGTATATGTTACTAAAAAACAGGCAAGTCCCTGATGTCCTGAGCTCCATACCTTTGGAAAGTCATTCAGTAATGCTGTTTCATCACAGGTTCAGTACTTTTGACAGCTTTTATGACTCTGCATGGTGTGACTCCCATGATTATGATTGATCAGAGAACAACCTTAAAAAAGTGAGCTTCTGTTGGGTAAAGAGAGTGGGCACCTGTGTCAAGACTGGGTATTTTTAGGAGATGGTTTCTGTAGGAGTAGGCACACACTGGGCCCAAAAACTCTTGAAATTCTGACTAGAGGCCTGTGGTCTATACTTTCATCTGAATTAAAAGATATCCAAGAGAACTGTGGATATCTTTTAATTCAGGTCCCTGTGCACCTGGGAGGGAGAGGCATTTCTAAAAACTCAGTGAAGGCCCCTTTGAGAATCTATCATCTACACCATAGCCTATCCCTGTGGGCTTGCCCACTCTGTTGACCTACAGATTCCACAGAATCTGTGAGGATTCTCTAGAGAGATTCTCTATCAGAGTCTAGTGGATTCTCTATTGAAGAGGCACCTGACCCAAGAGGTTCCTGGAGTGCTCACAGTCAGGCTGGGCATGTCAATTTAATAGTGTAATTGGAAAACAACCAACACATATTGCTTAGGGAAATGACATAGCTGGAAGCACAATATGAGGGACACCAGGGCCAAGGGGAAGCCATGAAGGTGAACATGCCTTAGTGGAGTTAACATCACAGAGACAAGGCACCCAGAGACACACAGCACTATATTGACATTCCCTGAACCGGGGAGATATACTCAGACCATTTAGCTTTGGCACTCTCCCATGGTGGCTCCCAGCATCTCCCTCTTCTTTTCCTTCCCTGCCACTGCCTGCAAAAACAAAAGCATTGGTCTGTTCTTTCTGTCCTCTGAGTAGATAGGGATGGGCACAGGATGCTAGGTCCAACAAATTCACTCTGGCAGTGCAGGGAAAGGAAGACCAGTTTCCTGATCTGTTCTCCTTCTATGTGCCTCCAGGGCCCTCATGTACATCCTTCACACATGGCTTAACATGTACTGGGAGGATTTTTATGAACCTAGTGAGTTTCCCTGCCTCACACTGATGGTTTGTACTTGAACCTCCATATGCCTGCTTCAGAGGAGCAGTACCTGGCCCAACATCTCTTGTTCCAGTGGGAGTTTCTGGAATCCAATGAAACAGACTATGAAGGTGAGAAGCCTGGGTTTAAATGTTGAGCACATGATGAGTTGTATGTGTAGGGCCCCACCATGGGAACCTTCCATTTTTTGAGGTAGGAAGGAGGAATGAGGAGCCTGCACCTCCACAGCATTCAGACCATAGTCTAGGCTGTCTTCTTCTATGGGGTCAGGGTTCTGGCTTCTCTGGCAACTTTGGTATTTTCTGGTTTTTGAAAGTATCAAGGTAAGGTGTTCATATGAAAATCTTGTCTCCTCCTGCAGTACTTTTAACTGTCCAACTGTTGACTCCTCAATCAAATGCAGAGCCTGAGCCATATCCCAAAGAGACCCAAAGTTTTGAGCCAAATTCTATGCCAGGAACAGAAATAACTTCTCCCAGGCCTATACTTGAGGACATGGAGCTGAAGTTGATCAATGATGACACTCGACTCCTTGATACATCTCAAGAACATGAAGAGCACTTCATGCTAATGGGTAGTGGGAGTGACTGTGCAGGCCAGGATGGCATGGGTTATCACCTCTTCTGTTCAGATGTGGCATTCTTTAGTTCATAGACATTTTTCCCATCAGAAGATCCTTCCTGCCCTTTCCTATTGCCAGAGAGGATGAGCCAATTGAAGAGGAGATTTACTTCCTTTTTTCTTCTTTTCTTTTATTTGTTCCTTTTGTTGTTTTTGTTATGCAAAAAATTACTGCTGTTTACATGATATTTACTGACTCAATAATACATTATTGTAATTTCATCAAATATAAGTTTCTTAGTTTTCAAATTGCATAACATCCTTTGTCATAAATAACCATAATTTTCTTTACTCTTTGACATTAGATGCCTCACATCATGACATTTCCTCTAGACATGGTAGCATAGCACTTCATGCTGATAGATGCTGTGGATGGCTGTGCAGGTGAGGGTGGTTGCAAGTGTCCTTTAAACTTGCTCTGCACATACCTGGCATTGCCTGGCTAAGAGACACTTTCCTTTTCAATTATAGAAGCACCCTGAAGAGGGCCATTTTCTTAATGCAAAACTTCAGATCAACCTTTGGACTGTCTGTGTGGGCTCCCTCCAGTTACTGTGTGAACAAAGGGATGGGCTAGAGATGCAGCTATGCACACATTTATCTCCTTTGCCAGGACCTCAAGCCTTTGGTTGAGGCCAGAGATGGCTGAACCACACTTTTTGTGAATATAACATGGAATTTAGAGTGCACGGTTTTGTGTGAAAGAGAGAGGTGCTGTGTTCACCAGGCCCAGGAGTCTGTGAGCATGACTGACAAGTGGACAGCTCCCTGATTGAGGAAAGGACTTTTGAGTCATACTGGGATGACCTTGTTATCAGAATTTATAAAGCAATGTGTTCATTTGTCATTAGAGGGAGTCACAGATTCTGGACAGCATCCTGTTTGTCATGAAGTCCAATTAGCCTTCAGTAGGGTGGACAGCAATGAAGAGTGAACCTACATCCAGAAAGGATGCCCCACATACCTACTGTCAACTCAGCTATTCTGTATCATCAAAGGGTGGGAGGGACTGGGCAGACAGGGAGCCTCCTAGATGACACACTGCTCGGAAAAGCTCAGCTCAAGGGCCCCTCACTGGCTGCTCAGAAAGAGTTGATTGATGAATGGCAGGTACATGTACCATCTAATCTAGGAGCCACTAAATGACCACAATCTTCACAGTATGACACCTCAATGTCCATCTCTGTATTCTGTGGCTTCTGCCTGGTCCTCAGAGGACTGTGTAGTGGCTGTTCTCTCCAGGGTCATGAAAGCTCATGTCAGTTTTTAGGCAAAACTTTTAGAAAATTCATTGTTTGAAAGAGATTGAGATTCATGAGCATTTTCTTGTTAATTAAATTTCTGAATAGAATCTGATCTGAAAAAGAGAAAGAAGCTTCCCTGGAGCCTACAATTAAATAGAGGGCAAAATCAGTATGTGAATGTCAGGGTTGGCAGGATCCTTACAAAGGATACTCTGGGGAAGCCTCCTTAAGCCAGCCCTTGTTGCTCTGCCATGGGAGAAAAAGTCAGTATGTGTCTCCAAGGGACCTCTCAGCAGCTCTTCTTATGGCAGGCCTGCACAGTTGTCATAACACTGGGCATTCTACCTATGTCTACCTGTGACTCCTGTCCACCAGCCTGATGTTATGACTTAGGACAGGTTTCTGACATTAGAATTTCACATCTCACCCTCATTTTGTCCTAGGGTTGTCACCTCTTGGTGAGGGCAGCAAGAATTGGAGGCAGCATGGGTCACACACAATGGGAAAGCTCAGCCCCACAATCAGCATGAGCAGATGCCTTGTCCAACATAGTCTCTGGGTCTTTCTGCTGCTGCCTGCAGTGTATGCTTCTATGTGGCTCTGGGAATAAGATCTCCACCATCTCCACAAAAATCCAACCTCTATTATATGCCTGTGTGTGTATAATTTCATTTGGATGGGTATGAATTGATTGTGCTAATTTGTGAGTTAGTTGTCATGAGTGTCCTTGACACTGTTAGGATTCCATGGGCAAGGGAGAGGTTCATAAGAGTGGGAAGTTCTCTACTTGTGAATCTGGGACCAGGAGGATGACAGCAAGTGCTTTTTTGTGCTAAATCCCTCTCCAGTAGCCAGGATTAGCCCTGGTCCCAAGAGATACTCTGGAGCCCTTTGTCTACTGTCAGGCCCTAGTTTCCAAGATTAGAGATATCCCCACACCTCTATGTTCCAGATCTTCAAATCCTAAGCAGCTTGTCAAGCCCCTCTCCAAAAACCTCCACAGGAATCTAGTGTTATGAATGTGCATGTACATACATATGTTCATATTGACCTTTGTGTGAGTGTATGCTTGCATCTCTATGGATACACTGGTGATTTTGTCTGGATTCCATTGTGTTACTCAGGCTTGGGTAAGCAGTCTTTGATTTCTTGAGAGAGTGGGTCTGGCTACATGGTTCAGGCTGGCCTTGAACCTGAGATGCAATTCCCCTAGCCTCCCAAGTGTGGAGATTACAGGTGTGAACAACCATACCTGGAATGCATTTCATTCTTTGTCATTCCCATTCTTGCATTTCTCCTCCTTTATGTTAGTGTATTAGTTTCATGTTGTAACTATCCTTGAGGTTAATAAAGCTCATTAGGCAAGTAAAAGTGAGTACTTCCTAGGCGAGGGATAAAAGGATGATTCCTAGTGAGCTAACCAGGAGTGTGGGAAAGAAACAGGATGCCCTATGACCAATGCACAGTCTAACAACTGGTTGGAAGGAGAGGCCAGTTATGAACCTGGCTCTGTATCCTTAAAGGTGGGGCACTGGTGTGCTAGGCCTGGCTTATGTCAGGATGGTGGAAGGTGAGGACCCAAATGTGTCTAGATTTCCATCTGGAGAGGACAGGTAGGTGGATCAACATACCAGTGGACCATGAACAAGTTTTTTCTGATACAGAGGCTCAGTTGAGAAAACCTTTACAGATGACCTCATTTTAGGCATTAAGGACAACAGACAACTTAGAACCCTGGTGCTTAGGCACCTTCAATCTCAAGCAGGTAGCTCATTTCACTCTATAGCAGTCTCATTCAAGTTTCCTATTTTTCCATGTTTGAAATCCTTTCTTGGTCCTCATCCATAGTGGTTGAGCCCTGAAGCAAGGAGATCCTCAAGGCAGGCAAAGGGACAATTTTTTTGACCACCTTTTGCTTTTGCTGATGTTTGAGGACATTCTCTTTGTCCCCATATTTATGGGCATATACTGATATTACACTGCCCCCCAGCAGTGCTGGATATGATTTTCACATCGTGAGCACTGTCTCAACAACTAGTTGCTCTCCAACCAATGGCTGTGACTTGGTATTGTCCTGCTTTGCTCTTGTCCTGAGAAGAGAGTATATACCATGTGCTCAGTAGAAACCTCATATACTGTGTTGCCAGGACAAAGAGTTATGAATGCTGGAAGTTCTTGTCATGGGCCTAATCCTCTGAAGTTGGCTGCCTAGGGCTTGGCTCTTCTATGCTTTCCCAGTCTCCCATTTAGGAGCTCTCAGCATTGGTTCTCACTCACCAGTGGCCTCAGCAAAACACTTTCCTGATTTTTAAAGGATTTTCTGCATTCCATGGAGAATGTCATCTCGAACATAACTGTAGCAAATCAGAGATCTCTTAGTTTACTGAGAATCCCAGGCCCAATGAAATATGTGGGAAGGAGCCAGGTGGCCTCATTTTTTGCACAAATATGTATATTTGAGACCCCTACTGTGTGATGGAAACTTCAGGCCAGGTGTGGTGGTACACACCTGTAACCCAAGTGCTCAGGAAACAGAAGCAGGAAAATCTCAATTTTGAGGTCAGTCTAGGATAGTAGAACAGAAACAAAAGCTGAAAACCAACTCATCACCTAAGCTGGGGGCATGGCTCAAGCAATAGGCCCCCTAACTCAAAATCATGAAGACCAGCATTCAAACACTACTTCCACAAAAGCAAAAATAATCCACAGGATGACAACAATAACAAAACAACTAAATATGTAGAAGGCTTATCTTGGAACTACTTGAAGAAAAATGAGTGTTGGAAAGAATATTAGATAAGACTATGTGCTGGTGTTCAATTTTGTGTGTATAATAATGATATTGTGGTTATGCAGCCAAATGCACTTAGTCCTTAAGAGACAACTTATTCAATTATTTAGGAATGTTAACCTTGGGTAAGTCAGTTTGAAAAATCAATTAGTTAACCAGATAAATAGTTAATTTTACTATTTGTGCAGCTTTCTGAGGGGTTGAAGTTTTTTAAAATAAAGCATCAGGGGCAAAAATAAGGCAGGGCATGGAGGCACACTTCTGTAATCTCAGCTACTTGGAAAGCTGACATTCAGAGCATTATGGTTCAAAGACAGCCTAGGCAAAAACTTACCAAGTCTCATCTCAAACAATAAGCCAGGTGTGTAGTGGTATGCTCCTCTCATCCCAGCTATATGGTAGTCATAAGGAAGATCACTGTCCTGGCTAACCTGGGAAAAACTGAAGACCCTATTCAGAGAAACAACTACAGCAGAAGGACAGAGGGCATGGCTCAAGTAATAAGAGCGCCTGCCTAGAAAGCTTAAGGCCATGAGTTCAAACCCCAGTACTGCCAAGTAAGAACTAAAAAAAAAAAAAGGAAAAGTTTCCAAAAAAAATCACATCTATTCAAACACATTGCAAAAATGGTTTTGTGTTATTAGAATGCAAAAGAGAGCAATTTTTAAAGAAAAAATTATTTTAAATTGCAGTGTACAGTATAGACAAAGCTCAAAGCAAATGTCTGGCATGAAGAAAACCTTACAATAGTTAGAGTGAATTCATGGGAGAAAGAGAGCTATCAAGAAACTCCATGTGTGCAAGTAACCCAAACCCCCATGGTGCCCATTATTGTTGAACCAGTGGTCTTCTCGCAGATGAAGGATGAGGACAAAGCCTGACCTTGGTTTATGGACCACTACTGTAGCTGAAGGGAATGTAGTGTGCAGAAATGTTTTAATAGGACTGTCCCTAGGACCTACACCTTCTGCCCTAGCACAGTAGGGAGCTTGTGGCAAGAGGGTGAGGGTTGCAGAAGGGAAAAGGAAGGAAAAGGCAGAAGGAGATAGTATTAAGGTATTAAGACTGTTCATTCTTTGCTTCTATTAATTTGTATGACTTCTAGGAAGTGATCCACAGACACAATGAAACATAAAATCCCTTTGTTCATCTCTGCATGGGGCTTGATTCTCATTTTTGGGACATGAATTTGCCTCTTGTATTTTTCTTATACAAAAGTCAAAATTCCCACCATAGAGCAAACAGAAGATCTAGGACCATCCTTTTTTTCTTAAATCATAGGTCCAGGAAGATTGTTCTTTCACAAGCCTGAAGAGAAGTTCTGAGATACTGGCTGTGCATGAATTGCTGTTTGGGACAAATTATTGAAAACTCAGCATTTCTTAAGCAGTAAGAGGTGGAGTTTCCTAACTACAGAATTAAGTTTTGGAAACTCATCTAACTTCCTCTAGACAGTAGACAAATCATGATATATTTAGCATTTAATTTACTTTTTTTTTCTTCTGCATAAATATTCCATTTTTCTCAGCATATTATTTCTTTCTCAACAAATTAAGGAAAATTTGGCAGTATAAACCTCTGTTTTTGCCCACCCCAGGGTCCATCACATAATTCAATACTGATATTCCATCTGAGAAAGATGGACTCTTTCATAGGGAAATGGAAACTATATTTTAATTATCTCTGCTTTTTTCCTTGGGTGAATTTTTCTAACTTATTTACACACAGGCATTGCATTCCTTTAGTGGTCTGGACAACAACTTTCTTCACCACTGAAAATAGATTTATTGGATAAACCTTTGGTATACAAGCAGCAAATAGCTTAGCTCAGCCTTAGTTGTCTCTCATGAGTTTTATAGTATTTTAGATAGGTCAATGGCTGAAGAATTTTCTAAATTTTCTGTTGTAGTTATGGGTTGATAATTGAGTGCAAAATTTTCCTGGGCTTTTTGGTTGAACAATATGAGAAAAGTGGTCAAGAAAGGTTTTGATACCTACCTTATTTGAAGAGCTGTGACATCATATCCTTTCTTTCTATGTCTCTTTCCATTTTAACCTTTCAATCCACTTCCTCACCTATAATATCTCTACCACCTCATTGCTAAGGACAGAAGCCAGATCTTTGTGTGTAAAATTTCTCCAACTGTTCGCTACAATAGGCTTTGCAATTGTTGCAGATGCTTGAAATGCTACAGAAAGTACAAAAATAAGACTAGTGATGAAATTCACAAGTTTTCTTCAAAATAATAAGCCCCAACTGGGTAGGAATAAGTCTTGAAAATAAGTTTCCTACAGTCATTCTCAGGATTGAAAAAAATTTTTGTACTCTTACCTCACACTTACGTGCATTAATTATTGTTTTAGCAAAATATTTTGTTGCTACTTAGAGAATGTTGACTTTTAGAAAACATATTTTTATTTCATTCAGAAAAATTTGAATTGAGGAATATTTATTTTTCTCATTGGAACACAGAGCCATATTCACTAAAACTCAGAGGAAAGCAAGGAGCATTGGCGGTCAGTGAATGCTCTCCTTATCTGTTTCATAGAACCCACATACAATATCATCAACTAGGTCAAGAACTGAATTAAAAACCCATTCAACAAAGTCTTTAATAGAACTATTTGCTGTTCAGTGGTCCTGAGCAAGAAATTTGCTCAAGAAATTTGCCTGAGCTCAATCACTTGTGATAATATTTATCTAAACAATACTAGGAAGCCAAATTGTTTTTTTAAACAAAATAATTTTCTTGCTTTGTTAAGGTACTAAACCCCACAGAAAAGACTTAAAATGTTTTTAATAAATGAGTTATGTAATTCTTATGCATAGGAATTAAATATTCCTACCTTACTTATGCATTTGTAGTATTTGTTTATTTATTCATTTGTTTGTCCAAGAAGAGGTGGAGTTGAGCTTATCTTACTTCTTAGTTCTTAGTACATTGTAGTTATTCTTACTCATATGCACTCTGACTTTAAGTCTTTGTTCTCATTAAAAATGATTACAAGGAAAAATGTGCTTGCATGTGAATCTTTTTCTTTCCTTAATTCTTTTACTAATTTCTGGTGACCATATAAATTGCCTTACATAAATATAGCATTTAGCTATATAAAAATAAATACAAATATCTCTATGTAATGGACAGGTATCTGAATATATTGTTACACATGGTTAGTTCTATCTATTTGGATGTATCTGATGCATATTGATCCATCTATCATGTTGTATGTATTCATTCCCTGGGTTCTACTCTCTATGATCTATAGCAATGTCACAGAGAATACTTTCAATTAATAGCCCATTAAGAACCCATTATCACAATTTTCTTAGACGGGATCAATGAGTCATAGAGCAAACACATACCTAATTATTTTGAGCATGCTCAGAGAGTTTTGAGAATGGAACTTCCACCAGCAGTGCACCATTATTTGCCAAAATTTGGCATGATTTACTCTCATAATTTTTGTCACATTATAAGGTCATATGAACTCTTGTTAAAAATTCCCATTTCCTTGGTTACCAGTGATTTTGGGAATATTTTAGTATGTTTTTTGGATTCTGGGACTCATCATTTTTAACCCCTAACTCATGCTCCATGCCTATTTTTTCAATTATTCTATCACTTCAATTATAATTTTTTTTATATGCCATCATTATTTTCAATATTTTGATGATTTTTCTACCACAGAATCACATCAGCAGCCCTGAGCTATGGGTTCTGAATACTGAAAGCATCTTTTATGTCAGTCTCTTCTCTACTTATCTCTAATGCCTTACCCTGAGCAGACATTGTTGATTTTTCTCCATATTTTCTCTGTTGTCAACACCCATTTTTCATCTTCTAGTTTGCGTCTTTTCTAGAAAGCCTTTGCCCAACCAATCACCAATATATTTACCTATAATTTCTTTCATTAGCTGTATTACTTAGCTACTGCCTATCTACCTATGTATAGGCATAAGGAAGGGACACATTTATGTACTTCTAGTGAACCACTTTTCTTCATAATCTGATGAAAGATTTTTTCATTTCTCAATTGTATTGGGTATGAATTTCACAAGTCAGTTTTCAACAAACACCCATACATCATTTCATTTTACTGGCCTATTTATTTGTTACTGCTCCCATATGATATGAGCTTTTCTTTAACTATTAAAATTAATTATTTCTTAAAAGGTAGTAAGACAAGCCCCTGCTATTTCTTCTTATTTACTAAAATTCATTTACTGATTTTAAAAGAATCTCTGTTACAGGTTCACGTTTATACAATAAAGACTTAAAAATCATTATTTGTGGTGCACTTGTCTTCTTCCATGTCTAATCTCATATTCTATAGTATTTCTTCCTTTTTACCTTGTTCAGGATCACATAGGCTTTCTTTTCTCCAGCATTAAAAACAAGCTATTTATACTTGTGGAAAGTTTACCACAAGAGAGAGAAAGGAAAATGCTTTGAAGAAAGAAGGCATTATGTATAATTAGTGGCTCATCTCCTTCACTTTGGATTTCAAGTCTATGGCTCTGAAAGAAGTCATGAAGTCTTCATCGTCAAACAAGTAATGAAGTAGAACCTGAATGCAACTAACATAGAGCTAGCCATAGTGCAGCCTGGTGAGAATTCCCACATGTTCACAAAGGAAGAACTCAAGGGTAATTAATCAAGAACATTTAAGGAAGAATGATCATCAGAACTTCTCTGGACAATTCCAGTTCTCCTAATTGCCCTTAAATATTATTTCCATATCCTATTCTATGTAAAATCTCCAGTGTATGTGCACTTTATAATATCTATACATGAAGACAGTTCTGAAGTAAAGACAAAAATTTTTAAACCTGCTATTTAGAGTGGAGTGTAGCTCATTATTTAATTATTACATTTTATTATTCACTTAATTTCCATAGAATCAGTAGTAAGGTCCTTTCTTTAATTTCTCATATTGCCAGCATGTTTCTTGTGTCTTTCTTTTTCTTTTCTTTTCTTCCTTGTTTAGTCTGGCTAGGTGTCTATCAAATTTATTGATCTTTTCAAAGAAACAGTTTCTGTTTGTTGATTTTTCCTATTGCTTTTGTTTCCAACATATTGATTTGTGCTCTGCTTTTTAGCATTTCTGTACTTCTGCAGAGTGATCATCTGTCTCACTAGTGGGAGTTTTGGGGGCTGGGTTTGGATAGGACTGGGCACATCCTGGGTCCCCAAACTCTTGGGATTCTAACAAGAAGGCTGAGGTCTTGGGCTTACCTGAACTACAAAGAAGCCAAGAGACCTGTAGGTGGGGTTCTGAGCACTAGAAAGGAGTGACAAAAACACACAATGGCAAAAATACAGCCTCTCCAAGAAATGTTCCCAAGAAAATTGGATATCTCCTTGCAGAAAACTGAAACTAGTTCTGTGACTCTCACCCTATATAATATCAACTCAAAGTGGTTTGAAGACCTTAATGTAATACCTGAAACATTGAAACTAGTGCAGAAGAGTAGCAAATACAAAGGAACTACTAGATATAGGAAAGAACTTATTAAATAAAACTCCAGTAGTTTACCAATTAAGAGAAAATACTGACAAATGGGAGGACATGGAATTAAAAAGCTTCTGGAAAACAAGAGAAATGGTCACCAGATGAAAGTAGTCCTAAAGAAAATCTTTCCCAGTTGCACATCTAACAAGGGATTAATAACCAGAAAGTACAAAAGCTCAAAAATTTAAACTCCTCACAAAAATCAATGATCCAATGAAGAAATGAGCAAATGAACTGAGCAGAGTTTTTTCAAAGGAAGCAGTCCAAATGACAAAAAAAATTAAGAAATGCTCAACATCTCTGACCTTAAGAAATACAAATCAAAATCAAATTAAGATTCCAGTTTAATCCCCTAGAATGGCTATAACAAAGAACACAAACAACAACAAATGTTGGGGGTGGGTGGGGAAAAAGGAGCCCTCACACACTGCTCATGGGAATGTAAATTAGTGCAAACACTATAGAAAATAGTGTGGACATTGTTTAAAAAACTAAAAATAGAATTGCCATATGATCCAGCAATACCACTCCTAGGGATATATGTGAAGGAATGTGAGTCAGGTTACAATGAAGACATCTTCACACCCATACTTTTTGCAGCATTATTCACAATAGCCAACTATTATGGAAACAGTTGATATGCCCCAGAAGAAGGAAATTTTGTCATTTGTTGGTAAAGTCATGGGACCAGAGAGGTTCATCTTTTTTTTTTTTTTGATGGTACTGGAGTTTGATCTCAGGGCTTTATGCTTGCTAGGGAAGAACATCATCATAAGTGAAGTTAGCCAGGTTCAGAAAGCCAAAGTCCACTTTATATATACTTTATATACATAGAAATATACACAGAAAAAATATGCCAATCTTGGACTTCCAGAGGAGACGAAGAAAGGAGGAAAAGAAGCTGAGAAAGATAGCAATTAATAATGAACTACATCACATCTATGTAAGAACAAGACAAAGGAAACATGCTGAAAAACATTGATCACTTTTCTTAAACAATGCAGAATAGAGGGAAAAGGAAGAGGAAGTGCAGTGGAGGGTCCTACATTGCCTTAAGTACTGTGATGTACAAATATAAATACCAATGCAAAAACCCAGTGAACAATGAACAGACACCTAAATAATGAAGAAAAAGAATGAAAAACAGGTCATGCTAGGGGGAGGTCACTAACAGAAGAGGGAGTGTAAAACAAGGAAGTAGAGAAGGTGAATATGATTGATGGGCTTTCTATACAATGGTGAATATGGAATTTTTAACTTGTTGAAATCACTATAACAAGAGTACTAAGGTAGAAAAGAGAAAAGCAGAGGGAGTGTACCAATTCAGTTATATATACATGGAAATGTCATAATGAAACTCCCTATATAGCTATCTTAAAGAAACAAATATCTTCTTTCAAAACCAGAAGAAAGGAAGGTAAAACAGGTGCTGTCTGAGGGTTGATACAAGTGGGAGGGGAAAAGACATAGGAAAGTGTGTGGAAGGTTGAACACAGTAGAAATATTATGTACTCATTCATGAAAATGGAAAAATAAGACCTGTGGAAAGTATTCTAAGAATTGGGAGATTGGGGATAAAGGAGAATAAAGGAGGGGTGAATTTAACTATTTCATATAGCAAACAGTTTTGTAAATGTCACTATGTAAATCCAGTACAACAACATAATGATAAGAAAAATTAAAATAAAGCTATATACCATGTGAAACAGAATATGGAGCTGGAAGTAGTCACAGATATCAGTTCTTCCTGGGAAACAAGTATTTGTGGGTGGTAATGGATGAGAATGAATGTGAGAAAAGTAACAAAGGCTGAGAGAAGGGATTGGAGCCAACATTCCAGAGGAGCAGAACTAACACCTAGCAGAGGTGTGGTGAGGTACAAAGCCTGAGAGCAGAGGTGGGGCAACAAGCCAACCTCCCAAAATGGGGCCAGTGGTGGATCCCTGAGCTGGTCTTGTGGGAGTGAGGGAGGTACTCAAAATTGAATTTCCACACCTTGGTGGAGGAAGAGATGACCAGACAAGAGTTGAAGCTATAGGGCAATGCAGCTGCTGCTTGGTGAAAACAACAGCTCTGACCACCTCTCATGAACTGGAAGTGAGTTACCTCAGACCCCATTTGCAATCTGCCCTGCAGACAGAAGGAAACAAATACTGCTCACAAGCCAGTCACCTGGTGAGACCACTTCAGAGTTCCTGCTTGTAATGGACAGCTTGTAAGACAAAGGAAAGTGGGGAAAAAAAGAAAAAAAATTCCTTCAACCATTTCCACCCGTTCCCCACAAAACCCAAGATACCAAGAGCCAATATCATGATTGGACACCAATCATGCCAACTTCAAAAGTTTTACCAAGCAGACTGAAATTTCTGTTGTTGGTATACCTTTTTTTTCTTTATTTTTCTTTTTGCATTATTAACTTTACCATCACTATTTTCTTATCCCTACTCTTACCCCCTTCATGTTCCCTGCTTTTCTTGTGCTACATCCATTCTTCTCCCTCCCAACTATTAGTTCTGCTCCTTCACATCCACTCTCTACTGATCTTTGCCTCCCCATACTACCCTTCCCCAACCTGTCACCACATTACTCCTCCCTCTTTCACACTCACCACCCACTGACTAGCCTACTATACCAAACATACACACCAATGGCCCCCTGCAATACCTCTCACAAGCACCTTCCAGTATAACAGTGGAAATACACCTCAACACACACATGGACTACAAAACCCAGCAGACACTACACCTCTACTCCCATCCACCCCATTTATTTCCCACGTTTTTAGTGCCACCTTTACTAATTCCCCAAATTCCTATATGTAGCCTATTAATCATAACAACCCCCCAAATCCCACTGTTTATAGATATTATCATCAAAAGCATTTTCTATATAACATGTAAACAACTGGTCTGGCATTTGTTATTGAACCTGTGAATTTGTTATTGCTAATTTAAAACTCCAGGCAAAGAACAGAAACAGCATATCCACCTAGCTAACAAACAAGTCAGTCAAAATACGAAACCTAAATCAAGGGAAAGAATAAAGGTAATTAAAACCAACAACTAGCCCAATCAAGGACATAGTTGCACAGCAGCAACTGGAGCAATGGGGAGAAAAAGAGGGAAGGAAATTATACTCCTCAAAAACAAAACAAAACAATTTAATAGAGGACACAGTGGGAAATGAAGAAAATGGATACCAAGTTCCTGACCACAACAAAAAATGATAAATTTCAATAATGAGCCCAGTGAGGTCCACAAAAAAAAATCCCTCAAAGAAGAATCATGAAAGAGATTACTGAGAAATTCATGGAGAAGATATCTGTCATGGTTAACCAGAAGGTATAAGATGTACTCAAGAAATTTCAAGACACCACAAATAAATAACATGAGAAGAAATAGATACAAATAAATGAACTTAGAGAAGACTTCAATAAATACCAAAGTGAAACACCGGACAATATAAAAAAGAGATATGAAATAAAGAAGACAACACAAGATATAAAAGGGGAGTTGAACAAAGATATGGAAAAACCTCAGAAAAATGAATGAGACAGAAGTCGTGTAAATAAAAAGTCCCTTTAATCAAACAAAAAACACAGAGGAAGGCAACTTCAGCAGACTAGAACAAGTGGAAGACAGAACAGCAGAGCTCAATAATAAAATAGAAATTAAAGAAAAAGCAGAAGAACCCCTAGTCAAACAACACAAGAGCTGTGAAAGGAATATGCAAGAACTCACTGACTCCATCAAAAGACCAAACCCGAGACTCATGGGCATTGAAGAAGAAGTGCAAGCCAAAGGGATACATAATATATTCAATAAAATAACAGAAAATTTCCCAAATCTTGAGGAAGATTTGCCCAGTCAGGTAAAGGAAGCCTCCAGGACACAAACAGACTTGACCAAAATATAACCTGTTCATGGCATATTATCATTAAAACAACAAGAACAGACAATAGAGAAAAAATATTAAAGGCTGTAAGAGAGAAAAAAATAACACATAAATGTAAACTCATCAAAATAAAAGCTGATTTCTCAACAGAAAACTTAAAAGCAAGAAAGGCATGGAGTGAAGTGTTCCTGACACTGAAAGAAAATAACTTCAGCCCAAGGATACTCTACCCAGAAATATTATAATTCAAAATTAGCAAAGCAATCAAAATATTCCACAGTAAACAGAAACTAAAACAATACATGACCACCAAGCCACCACAACAGGAGATTCTACAAGGAAATCTTCACACAGAAGATGAAAGCAAAGAAAACCATGAGTGGACTGGAAGTATTAAAATGCAGGAGAAGAAAAGACAAGTAATAAAAGAGTAGCAGTGACTTGGCTGTCCACAATCAAATCCTTAAATCACAAAACAACAAAATCACCACATACCTATCAATAGTAACACTGAATGTCAATGGACTCAACTCTCCCATCAAAAGACTGTTTGGTAAACTGGATTAAGAAGGAAGATCCTACAATGTGTTGTTTACATGAGACTCATCTTGTTGACAGAAATAAATACTGGCTTAGGGTGAAAGGCTGGAAGAAGATTTACCAAGTCAATGGCCCCCAAAACCAGCCAGAAGTAGCAATATTTATATCAGACAAAGTAGATTTCAAACTTACATTGGTCAAATGAGACAAAGAAGGTCACTTCATACCAATAAAAGTGGCAATGTGACTCATGTTATTACACAGGCACCATCAAACCTATGTTTATTGGAGCACTACTCACAATAGCCAAGCCATGGAAACAAGTAAGATACCCCAGTAATGAAGGATTAAAAAAATGTGGTACTTATACACAATGGAATTTTATTCAGCCACAAATAATGAAATTTTTTCATTCACAGGTAAATGTATGGAACTGGAGTGAATAATCTTAAGCAAAGTTAGTCAGGCTTAGAAGGACAAAAATTCCATGTACTCCCATATACGCAGATTATAAACCTAAAACTAATGTAGTGACATTATTGGACATGAGTCACACACTAAGGGGAGACTACACATTGGAGGGATATGGAATAGGAAGTAAACCAAATACTTGAATGTGGTTGATGTGCTCACTGTATAGGAATGAATGTAGTAATCTTCAATAAGCAGGGGCCACTATGGGTATGGGACTAGGAAGCAGTGAATAGATCTGGTGGAGAGGAACCAATTTGGGTGATAATATATGTATGCTTGGAAACATCACAAGGAATCTCCCTATATAGCTATGTTTATCACAAACTAGCAAAAACACTATGTTTTTCTTATCTTTTATGATTTTTAGTCTACAAAATTGGGAATGAGAGGGCAGAATAGGATCTGTCTGGAGGTGGGGGGTATCAAATAATGTATACACATGTAAATAAATGCAAAATCAGTACATTGTGTGTGGGGGTACTTGTAGGAGGGGGGTGGTGAATAAGGGGGATGAAGGTGAGGGAATGTGGTTGACAAACTTCATAAACATATACATATGAAACAGAATGCTTGGAATCACATTAAGTGGAGTGGGAATGGACTTGTGCTGGGAAGGGGGAGAAGGTGGGGCAATCTAAACAATGTAAAATGTAAGGCATCTTGGAAGTGTCACAATGAATTTCCCTGTACAACAAATAAATCCTAATAAAATAGAAACAAACAAACCAAAATATGAAAAGGGAAAACTGGAAAATGTATTGTCTGCAGCAGGCTTTGAGAAGCTGCAACATATTTCTGGGGTTGCAGGGTTTTGTGCACAGCACAGAGAGACTTTAAAAAGTGCCAACCCATGGCTTTGGTTAGCTTTAAGGCTCTATTAAGCAGGAAATGAAGGCTAAGAAAGTTGTAAATTTCCAGAGCACCCAGAGAATCACCAATACACCCAAAGGACCCTCAGCAAAGGTTGGAAGACAAACTGGTTCAAGTTTGTCTTCAATTTCCTGTGCAATCATTAACTGGTCACTAACTATGTAAGTGGAGACTATCATGGTTGTACATGAAAATAAATCTAAAAGAACTAGTCCAGGGAAGGCATTAAACAAAGATTTAATAAGAATAGCAGCAATAACAAAACTCTGGTGAGAAGTGAATTTGATTTTAATGGTTACCACTTTGTGTTTCTTAATATATGTGGAGGGTTCAAGAAAAAATATGATATGAAAAAAAAATTAACCATTTCACACATTTCCCCGCCATACCGTGGTATCATGGCAGGCTAGAATTCTGGTCAGTGCCTGTCTTGAGGTCACTTTTGTCAGTGAATCACAGCCTGGCTTGTGACCTCGCATTGGCCTGGCAGAAGCATTGTGGCTCCTCTGTCTGGCTCCACATTTTCTTAGCTTGCAAAGCCTGTGGGTGGTGGATGTAAAAACCCACCCAGCTTGGCATCCCCAGGGGGACATGGTCTCTAAAAGTCAGGAAGTTGGAGCACAATCTGGAACTAAGAGCAGAGGAGAGAGCTGGCCTGGGTGTCTGCCATCTCTGTCCTTGGGGATGAGACCATGAAGGAAAGCTGCTCTGCACATTTGCATTATGTACTCTGTCTAAAATGTTTTACTGAAAACTGTTTTGGGCACCCTTGACACTCAATGTGATAGATAGCACTTTCTTATTCTTACATAAGAAGTATATCATGTAGTCACAGCTTTCTGATGACCAAGAGGTGATGTACCAGTTTCTCATCCTGCAAAAATACTAAATTTTTAAAGAAAACAGAAATATAATACTGATTGTGGACTCTTCACAAAGCAAGGGGTGGATACACTGGCTGACCTTGTTCTCCTTGAGGAGAAGCCTCTTTCTGCTGTGCTTCACACATTCTGGGTTGAGGGTGACAATTACTTTACTGGTACAAAGCCATGGCTTGCTTCACGAATTCCTTTTCCCTTGAGTTTTCTCATTCTTCCTGGAAGGATGTCTAGGGAGCACTGAATAGGATTCTCCTGACAACAGGAGAGCCTCCCCTTTATCATGTTGAAGAAGTGGAAGCACAGATATACAGAGATGTCAAGGAGTGCCTAAATCTTTTGTGAAACAGATTGGGAACATCTCAATTTTTCTTTGGAGGTACACTTTCTATGTTGGGTAATGAAGTTGTTTGGTTTTCTTACACCTCTTTATAAAGTATGGTTTCCTAACATTCAGTTATAAGAACATCTGAAACAGCTCTCCAACCTGTGTCACATTTGTGATGACATCCTAAGAAGTTACATTAGGTTTAAGCTTGGAAATGGATGACAGTTTTCACCAAAGCCCTCAGCTTCCTCCTCAGAAACTGCCAACACTCAAATTGACTCAAGCAGAAGAAGAGAATAATTGCTTACAGCAGCTATCACCCTGACAGTTGGCATGTTTTGTAGCCTAAGTCTTATGATTGTCTAGGTAATTTATTACACTGAGGATGTGAATGCAAAAAGAAAATACTGCTCCTAGGTATATGGAAAACTCTAAAATAAAAGGAACTTTCTATGACATCTGATTTTGTTTGTTTTGTTTTTAATTAAGAAGCTTGTATTCTAGCTTGGCAATGCATTTTAAATAAAGGTGAGTGGTAAATGAATGTGTTGGGGGAAAGCACATTGTACTGTATACATACAGAAAAAATTGCCTTAATCTTAATAGATTTTTGCCTTTGGTTCACATGTTGCTGACAAAAAGCTACAGTTCTGTTCTGAATGTTTATTCTTAATTTTTCAATTTAATTTTTCAGTTTATAAACTTAGTTTTCTTATACCTATCTAAATACATAATGTATGGCTCTCTGGCTGAGACATTTTCTGTTTAGAAATCTGATGCCTATTTTAGGAATGAGGAAGAATATAAATTATTTCAATAGAAAAGCATGTATTTAACTTTAAAAGGTAATGAGGAATGTGCTTTTTAATTGTGCTCTAGTATGTAGACATATATCTATATCAATCTATCTATCTACATGCATCATTGTACAAAGAAATAAAGAATGAGAAAAATTTTCCACAAGAGAATATAAATAATAAATTCTCTCTCTATTTTTAAGCATGTACCTGTTGTACAAAGGGGTTTCACTGTGATTTTTACATACATGCATGGAAATAATGTACTTTAGTTAAATTCACCATCTGTATTACTCCCCACTTTAAAAAAATTTAATGGAGTTCCTCAATCTATTTTCATACATGCTTATAAAGAACTTTGAGCATGTTCAGTCCCCTGTTCACTATCTCTTGTCATAACTCCCTTCAACAGGTTCGCACTCCAAAACCATTACCCAATTTTATACTCATGGAATTCATTGCATTTTAGGTATAGAAAAAGAATTTTAAAAAATGGATAACCAAGTGCATAGTTCTATGTATTCATATTTGGGTCCTCTATTTTGTTCCACTTGTCTTCATGTCTGTTTTTTTACCAGAAATGTGCTGTTTTTATTGCTATGACTCTGTAGTATAGTTTGAAGCTGGGTATTGTGATACCTCCAGGATTGCTCTTTTTGCTCAGTATTGCCTTGGTTCTTAGTGTTCTTTTGTGTTTCCAAATGAACTTTAGGGTAGGTTTTCAATCTATGTGATGAATGTCATTGGAATTTTGATGGGAATTGTATTGAACATGTAGATTGCTTTTGATAGCATAGTCATTTTTTATAATATTGATTCTGCCAATCCATAAGCATGGGAGATCTTTCTATCTTCTGTAGTCTTCCTGGATCTCATTCTTCAGTGGTTTGTAGTTCTCCTTATAGAGGTCATTTATGTCCTTTGGTAAGTTTACTCCTACATATTTGTGGGGTTTTTTTAAGCTATTGTAACTGGAGTTGTTTTCCTATATTCTTTCTCAATTTGTGCACTGTTTGCATATAGAAAGTCTATTGATTTTTGTAAGTTGATTTTGCATATAGAAAGTCTATTGATTTTTGTAAGTTGCTACTTTGCTGAAGCTTTTTATGCTGTTTACAAGTTTTGAGGGGGAGTTTTTTGGGTTGTTGAGGAATAGGATCATGTCATCTGCAAATGGGGATATTTTGACTGTTTCTTTACCTATTTGTATTCCTTTTATTTCTTCTTCTTGCATTATTGCTCTGGCTAGGAATTCTAGAGTGAGTGGGAAGAGTAGGCACACTTGTCTCATTCCTGAGTTTAGAGAGAATGGTTTCAGTTTGTCCCCATTAAGTATGATGCTGGTTAATGTTTGTCATGTATAGCCTTTATAATGTTGAGGAATATTCCTTCTATTCCTAGTTTTCTTACAGCATTTATCATGAAGTGGTTTTGAATCTTACCAAAGTCTTTTTTTTGCATCTATTGAGATGATCAAGTAGTTTTTATCTTTGCTTCTATTAATGTGGTGTATTACATGCATTGCTTTGCATATGTTGAACTCTCTGTGCATCTCTGGGATGAAGCCAAATTGGTCAAGGTGAATGATCTTTCTGATATGTTGTTGGATTCAGTTTGTCATTATTTTGAGGATTTTTGCATCAATGTTCATTAAGGAAATCGACCTTTTTCTTTTTTGGATCTATCCTTTTCTGGTTTGGGGATGAATATGATATTGGCTTTGTAGAATGAGTTGGGCAGTGTCCCTTCCCTTTCTACTTCATGGAAAAGTTTAAGGAGTGTTGGTATTTGTTCTTTTTTGAAGGTCTGGTAGAATTCAGCTGAGATTATGTCAGGTTCTGAACTTTTCTTTTTTGGGAGACTTTTTATTGCTGCTTCAATTTCATTAAGTGTTGTAGATATTTCCTCAATAGCATTTTCAAATCTAAAATGTTCCATCTGCATGTGTGGCTGCTACTCACTAACATTATGCAATTTAAAAGTACATCACTAATTGCTGTGTCTGTAGGTTTAGTTTAAATTATAAAACTGTTATCATATCTGGAGGAGATCCAAGATGACAGGTAGGGTAGGGAGTCAAAATTCCTGAACTCCACAACACCAGAAAATTCTGTGAGATGTTGGAGATACACTTGGGTAATTATAATTGTGTCTAGCCAAAGTAGCAACTGCCAATACATTAGGAGCACAAAATATTCAAGGACTGTCCCTTAAAGCAGCTTGGAATTGCACCTAATAGCAGGAAAATCCTGGCATGGAACAGCCAATATGGTGTGGCTGCCCTGGGAAAAGCCCCCTGGCTGTTTCCCTTTGTTTTCATTTTTAATGAGTAGAAGGTACAGCATCAATCAAAATCAAACCCTACAACACCCCGAACCTGTAACCCATGTAAAGCCTACCTACACCCCGCTGGATGGAACCCAGTTCCAATAAGTATTTGCCTTGAGAAAAGAGCCATGCCAGTTCTCCCCATCATCTGCTTTCAAAGCTGCCTGCCTAACCTGTGGACTCAACAGGTGAGCAACATGCACTGCACATGACTCCCCTAACTTCCCCTGAGGACAAAAGACAGAGCAAACCCTGGGCATATTGAACCCCCCCCAAACAAAGCTGAAAAGCATAAAAAGGGAATTGTAGTCAAACACTGACAGTGGGAGTGGAGTGGAACACTGATCTTGCCTCTGAGAATGCCAGTGGCACAAGGAGATGAGTGCTCAGTGAACTAAGTTAAGAAAAGAAACAAGGGCTAAGAAGCAGGTGGTGTGATAAACCAAATTCCCAAAGAGCTGGACTATCACTGAGCAGAGGTGGGCTGAGGTACAAAGGCTGCGAGTGGAAGTAGGGTGATAAGCCTACCTCCCAAAACAGGAATTGCTGAGCTAGTCTGGTGGGACTGAAGGTGGTACTCAAAACTGAATCGCTCCACCTTGCTGGGGAGTAACTGACCAGGCAGAGTTGCAGTGGTAGGGCAATGCAGCTGCCACTTTGTGAAAACAACAACAGATAGGACCACCTTGGAAAATCTGGCAGTGAGTAACCTCGGGTCCCAATTGCACCTGCCTTGTGTACAGAAGAAACCAAATACCACTCACAAGCTAGTCATCTGGTGAGACTAATTCAGAGCTTCTGCTTATAATGGACAGCTCATAAGACAAAGGAATGCTGAAAAAATCCATCTCCTCCCAAGCTGTCTGACCAGAGGGACAGCACTGTTCCCCACAAAGCCCAGAATACCAAGCACCAATATCAAGATTGGATGCCACAGCAATAAGTCCAGAAATTTTACCAAGCACTCTGTACATTTTGTTGTTGTTGTATCTCTTTTTTCTTGTACTATTAGCTTTTCCATTATTATTTTCTTCTCCCTATTCATACCCCCTTCATTTTCTCTCATTTTCTTGTGCTGCAATCCATTGTTCTCCCCTCCAACTACCCTTTCTGCCCCTTCTCATCCACACTTTTCAATATATTTGCCTTCTCCTCCTATCATTCCCCAACCTGTCACCACATTTCCTCTCCCTCCTACACATTCACCACCGACTGACTAGACTACCATACCAACCATACACCCCTGATACCCCCTGCAATCCCTGACATAATCACCTTCCACTACAACAGTGGAAATACACATAAACACACACAAGGGCCAAAACACCCAGCAGCCACCATAGCTCTTTCAGATCCCCCTTTTAGCATCACCTTTACTAATTACCCAAGTTTCTAACTGTAGCCAAATAAACAATACCCCCCCCATTCCCACTTTTTATAATTATTATCACTAAGGAGATTTCCATATAATATGTAAAAACTGGTCTGGCATTGAACCTGTGAATTTGTTATTGCTAATTTACATCTCCAGACCAGGGACAGAAATAGCACTTCAACCTGTCTAAAAGCTAATCCAGTCATAATACAAACATCAGATCAGGGGAAAGAAAACAGGCGATTAAAACCACCAAGTAGTCAATCAAGAACAGAGTTTCATAGCACCAATTAGGTTGATTGGGAGAAGAAGGGAAGGAAACTACACTACTCAAAAAATCAATTCAATGGAGAATTTAGTGAGAAAAGAAGAAAATGGATACCCAGTTCTTGACCCAACAAAAATAATAATAAATATCACTAATGAGCCCAGTGATGCCCATTAAATCTCTCAAAGAGGAAATCATGGAAGAGATCACTGAGAAACACATGGAGAAGCTTTGAGACATGGTTAACCAGAAAGTACAAGATGCACTCAAGATATTTCTAGACACCACAAATAAAAAACTAGTGAATACACAGAAACATCTAAATGAACTCAGAGAGGACTTCAACAAGCACCAAAGTAAAGCAAAGGACACTATAAAGGAAGATGTATCTGAAATAAATAGGACAACACAAGATATAAAAAAGCAGTTGATCTGGAAAATCTCAGAAAAGAGAATCAAATGGAAATCCTGTAAATAAAAAGTTCCTTTAGTCAAACAAAAAACACAGTGGAAGTCCACTCCAGCAGAGTAAAACAAGTTGAAGACAGAATCTCAAAGCTCAAGATAAAATAGATATTAAAGAAAAAAAAACAATTCTTAATCAAAAACTCAAGAGCTGTGAAAGGAATATGCAGGAACTCAGAGTCTCCATCAAAAAAACCAATCCTGAGAATCATGGGCATTGACAAAGGAGAAGAGGTGCAAGTCAAAGGGATATGTAACATAGTCAACAAAAATAATAACAGAACATTTCCCAAATCTCAAGATAGTTTTGTTCACTCAGGTACAGGAAGCCTCCAGGATACCAAACAGATTTGACCAAAATAGAACCTCTCCATTGTATATAATCATTAAATCAACTAGCACAGACAACAGAAGAATTTTGAGGGCTGTAAGAGAGAAAAAACAAATACTTTATAAATGTAAACCCACCAAAATAACAGCAACCATAAAACTTCAACAGAAACCTTAAAAGCAAGAAGGGTATGGAGAGAGGTATTTCAGGACTGAAAGAAAATAATTTCAGTCCAAAGATACTCTACCCAGCAAAACTATCATTCAAAATTGATGCAGCAATAAAAGTCTTTCACAATAATCAGAAACTGAAATATGACCACCAGGAGAGTGGATTCTACAAGGAATTATGCACACAGAAGATGAAAGCAAACAAAACCATGAGAGGACAGAAATATCCAGACAAAGAAACCACAAATACAAGCAATTAAAATTGTGACATGCACGTTGATAGAAAAGACTATTTTCTCAAAATTTACCCCTCTTTGCTTCATATTCTTTTCTTCAAACTCCTTTAACATTAATTTACTTTCTATCTCAGCTGTGCCTAACAACAGCTGGAGTGACACAGGAATATGTTTAGCTAGAGCAGTTTCTATGACCCAAATTTTCAATCCTTGTATACAGAGAATAATACAGCACCCAATTAAGGGGAGGGCTCCATATACAACAATAAGCGATGCTAGAATTGAGGCCATTACTCCCTTCCATTTTCCAAACCACTAATCCAATCAGCTAGTAAAGTAGTAAAGGGGTTATTTATTCCTGACCTTTTGGTTGGCTCATTTGATAGGGCTCTCCAGCCTGGAGATTCTTGGTTACAGTTCCAACTGTGGCTGTATTGTTGGGGATGTATGTACAACACTCACTTCCAATAGGATACCCCCTCTCCTTTCTATGCTAGAATTGTGTTCAGAGCCATTCAGTTTTCCCATGCCATTTTACTAACTGACATGTCATTCCCTTTAATGCATCTTGAATGTAGTTCATGAACCTCTCTTGTTTATACCAAATGTAATTAATCCAGTCCACATTCTTATAGATCATATACCACCAAAACAATGCTGATTCAAAGCCTGAAGCTATTTTATTTCTTGCTTTGGATTCATTGGGAACTCCTCGTGGGACCCCAATGGCATCTATATAATTGTGAGAGTTTAATGACCCATAAGGGGAAGTAAGATATTGTTTTTGTTTCCTCTTATTCAGAGAGGATTTGGGGCTTTTAAATGCCAAGGTGAAAGGGTTAGCCACTCCATTTGACTGGAAGAATTTAAAGTAAAGGTCCATGTCAATACCACCTGATATGTACCCTAGCAACAGCTAGAGATGTTTTATTGGCTACCTCTTCACTGCACCCTGATACATTTCCCAGAACTCCAATTTCTCCTCCAACCTAGAAATGCACGTGGTGCAGTTAGAGTTTTGTAGTGGGGGTTTGACTGACTGAGGTGGCTTTAGCCTTTCAGATTCATTAACCAAGGGGGACAGTAGTGAAAAGGTACTGCAGGACCTATTGCCACATGGCTGTTCTATCTTGGAAGAGGAAAACTATATATGCCAATGCATCAGGGTTTGTGGTCCATCCCAGGGGAAAGGGGACGACATGGGGTTCTGGTCTCCCTGATGCACATGCATAACAATCTTTTTTATTTAGAGTGAGGATGGAATATTTGATTCATTCCAACCAGGCATTTGTCTCCCTGACACCGTTCTCAATGGCTATAATCTTCCTTAAGTCTTTGACTTCCTCTATAGTTACTGCTGTCTGATTATGGTTGAGCTTGGGAGATTGTGTGTTGGAAACTGAACATCAGAGGGTATTGTGCTTATAGGTTCTAGAAGCAATTCTGAAAGAAACATACATATTGGGTTTTTATATGCATTATGAGCTCTTAGCCTATGTTTTCTGAAAATAGATGGCTTGGTGGAAATAAAGGAAGGGTCACTGATACTCAGTATAAGGGGTTACATTGAAGATGCTGACTTGAGATCATTTATAAGCTACAATATAATATGAAATTTTGGTTTGTCTCACCAATAACTCAAGTTTCTACAGTAAGTAAAGACATAGGATTACATTTGTGAATATCAAATAATTTTGACTGTAGATAAAATAATAGTACAAAAAAAGACTTAAAGTGAGAAAATAAAGTCTAACAGCACAAAATTACTTAAGGTTTTGCCTAAAGTAGCTATATTTGATTTGATAAAACTGGAAAAGATAGAAAAAAAAACACAGATAACATTGCAAAGACATAGGTAAAAGCTAAAATCAATTGGGTAAGCAATAAGTGACACAAAGATGATTGAATAAAATATGGAAATTTCACCATAAGATTGGAAATTCAGTCCATTAGGGAGAAAGACATCATACAATATACATTTTCACTAGAAATTCAAGTAGTGAAAAAGCAGACCTTTGTTTAATGACAAATTAGTGAAGAGTTGATATTTCCTGTATAAGATAAAACTCAAACGTATAAAATTTTTTATTAAATTTTAACATAACCCTGGGAAAAGAAAGGAAAAAACACCACTAAATTACAAACAGCCAAGATATATGAAGCACAGCAAATACTTCACATCTCCCAGGATTTAAGAAGTATTTGATGCACCTGTAAGCTTTGAAGTCTTTCACTTTTTCAGGTAAAAAACACTCAGTAGTGTAACCCTTTTAATGTATTGCATTATACTGCACATTAGAAATAGTGATAACACTATGTGTCTTTGTACAATAGGTTTTTTTTTTTTTTTTTTTTTTGGTCAGAGAAGGGGTTTGCCATACTGGGCCTTGAATTCGGGGTTTTTGCACTTGCTAGGCAAGTGCTCTATCACTTGAGCTACACTTCCAGCACTTTATTCTCTGGTTATTCTTGAAATATGGTTTTGCTTGTTTTGCCCAGGTAGGCTTGGATATGATCTTCCTATATTTATGCTTCTCATTGTCGCTGGGAAAGGCAGGCACACACTGCCATGCCAAGTTTAACTTTTTTTTGGGTAAAGAGTTAAATTTCTGAGGAAATAACTTTTTGGAATTAATTTCAACAAAATTTTTAATAATACATTTCCCCACAAAGACACATGGCAAAATTGTCTGAATAACCAGGATTGTATAATGTGAACTATTAATAAAAGAAAACTAGCACTCAGAGAATTTACATGTGTTATTTTAAATAAACACCTTGACAAAAGACTAAAACTATTATATGTTGTAAACTTACATCTCTTAGGAGCTTGGTTAATGTATTCTGGACAAAGACAAAAAAAGTGCCTGAAATCCTGAAAAGTGCCAGCTCTAGCAGCACAGGGATAATGGTACATCTGGGTCCTTTTCTCTTCACAGCATTTGACAGTGGCTCCAAGGTGCTTACAAAATGCACATTGCTAGATGGAAAGAAAAGAGAGAAGTCTCTTCATGAAACCTTGAAAAAGAACATTCAAATGTGGTTTGGAAGGGTGAGACATGTACCTTAGTAGTAGAACAAATTGAATCTACAAATAAAGAAACATCTAAAACTACTGAAAACCTATGGGACTAATGTCAGTTCTTCATTTGTCACTAATTCAAACTGGCAAGTTAGCATTTCATGTTCTTTTACTTGCCTTGTCAAAAACATAAAATCGAGTTTTATTTAAAAATATTTGGTAATATGCCTTTTTAAAAATTTGAACATTATAAAATATTTGGTAATGTAGTTATTTCTGAAGTTGAACATTATTTTAAAAGTTTTAAAATATTGTCAGAAATGATAATAGGAAGATATTATTTTTAAGACCTATAAATAAGTTGACAACAGAAACACACAAACATGCTAACAAGAACACTCAAACACATATACATACACACTCAAGGCACTCATACATATATTCACTAACACATTCACACACACTCTCACACATATATACACACATTCGCACACACTGATACATAGGGTTTTATTGTGTGTCAATAAAACCAACTGTATTATGCCACCCAGAATATGATCAATTCTGAAGAGTGTCATCTTAGTTGATCCACTTATGGAAACATTTCACTACATGCATAGTACCCATTAGAGTGGGCTGATTTAAATATGTGTGATTCAAAATAACTTTAAAATTTCAAATCACTTATTTATTTGCCTAAGTACAATATGAAATTTCAGTTTGTCTTACATGTAACTTAATTATATAAATTAACTTATGTTAAGTTATATAAAATAACTTATGTAACTTATGATTAATTATGATTACATTTTTAAACATAAAATAAGTTTGACTGTAGTTGAAATAATAGTACAAAAAAAGGTGAAAAGTAAGATCATGTAGTCTAACTGTATGAAATTACTTAAGGTTTTGCCTAAAGTACCTATATTGGCTTTTCATAGCCAGGAAAGTTAGAAAAAATGCCTTATAACATTGCTAAGACACAGGTAAAAGCTAAAAAGCAATTAGATAAGCAAGAACTGACATAAAGATGATTGAATAAAACATAGAAATTTCACAGTAAGTTTAGAAATTCAGTTCACTAGGAAAAATAAACCCCTAAATACATATGTTCACTAAAAATCCATGTAGTGAAAAAGCAGATCTTTGTTTAATGACAAAGTAGTGAAGAGGTGGCATTTCTTGTATAATATAAAACTCAAATATATGAAAATTTTCAATAAATTATAAAATATCATTGTGAATAGAAAAGAAAAAAGCACCACTGCAAATTACAAAGAGCCAAGATAGATGAAGCACTGCAGAGACTTCACATCTCCCAGGAATTTAAGATGTGATGCTCCTGAAAACTTTGAAGTCTTTCACTTTTTCAGGTAAAAGACACTAAGTAGAGTTTACCCTTTTAATGAATTGTATTATACTGCACATTAGAAATAGTGATAACACTATGTGACTTTGTACAGTAGGATTTTTGGTTTGAGGAGAGGTTTTCTGTACTGGGGCTTGAATTCAGGGTTTTTGCACTTGCTAGGCAGGTGCTCTGCCACTTGAGTCATACCTCTAGCACTTTTTTCTCTGTTTTTTTTTTTAAATATCTTCTTGCTTTTTTTGCCCAGGCAGTCCTCAACACAATCTTTCTGATTTTATGGTTCTCATTGTCACAGGGAGTGGCAAGTACACACTGCCATGCCAATTTTAACTTTTATTTGGAAAAAAGTTAAATTTCTGAGGAAATAACTGGAATTAATTTTAAAGAAATTGTTAATAACACATTTCCCCACAAATACCTGTGGTGCAGTTACCTGAACTACCAGGATTGTATAATGTTAACTTTTAATATTAACAAAATACCTCTAAGAGAATTTACACATGCTTTTTTAAGTAAACACCTTCTCAAAAGATCAAAACTATTACCTATAGTAAACTTACATTTCTCAGGAATTTGGTCAATGTCTTCTACACAAATGGACAATGAGGCTGAAATCCTGTAATGTGCCAGCTCCAGCAGCACAGGGATAATGGTACAACTGGATACACTTCTCGTCAAAGCATTTAACAGTGGCTCTATAGTGTTTAAAAATGCACATCGCTACATGGGAATAAAGGACAGAAGTCTCTTTATGAAACCTTGAAAAAGAACATTCAAATGTAGGTGTCAGAAGGATGAGACAACTATCTTAGTAGCAAAATAATTTGAAACTACAAATAAAGAACCAGTTAAAACTACTGAAAACCTTTGGGACTAACCTCAGTGCTTCATAAATCACTAACTCAAACTAGCAAGTCAGCATTTCATGTTCTTATACCTACCTTGTCAAAAACATACAATTGACATTTTTTTAAAAAACATTTGGTAATATAGGTATTTTTAAATTGAACATTTTTTTCACAGTTTTTAAATCCTGTCAAAAGAGATAATAGGAGTATATTATTTGTAAGACCTATAAATAGTTAACAAAGGACAAGACAAACTCAAAACATGCACACTCACACACACAAATACTCACACACATGCACTTGCACACACATATACACACTCATACACATACACTCACTCACATACACTCACACACTCATATATAGTCACATTCACACAGTACACTCACACACCCCACTCACTGACACATACACTCACACACAAACACACACTCACATACACACACTCACACACATACACACACTCTCACACACACTACTATACCTACACACACATTCACACACTCACATATTCACACACTCACATACACACACAAAAGGTCAGATACTGTCTCATACATACACACCCACTGACACCTGACATTTGTGGCTCATCATTCTGATCATCCAGTTGGAGATTTCAAGAAGAGACACTTGTCACAAAATTGATTAATTTTAATAGCATTTTATATTGATCAGTTGGCTCAAATCTAAAGGGATATACAAATACTTGGGTCCATGAATAAGGCCTTCCAAACTAACACTATTGCATGGATGTAGAATAAGGGTGTCCACTCCAACTGTGGACCTGGAATGGCAGCACCTCCAGGAACAGTGCACCCATTCAGGGGAATGCAACAAACAAAACTAATACACTTTTGAGTTACATTAAGGAAAAAATAACTACAACCCAGGCCAAAGAATTTGGAAAGGTCTCTTTTTTAAAAGAAATTTTACTTAGAACACAGTAACACCATAATTATAGCTCTATGATCCAGAATATGTACATTCCTAAAGTGAATTTATCACATCATTCTTGTTGGAGCAGAGAAGCAGTGGGATCATCAAATTGGCTCTGAACATCTTTAAAATCCACTTGGCAAAACTGATTCCACAGCAACTTAGCAAGGGTTCCAAGCCTGGTGATGTGGGTTAGTGCCCTAGGGGGAGTCCAGCCCTTACCTAAAACTCCTTCTTTATGTTGGCTAGTTCCTTGCTGAGCTCCAGGATGGTGAGAACAAGGTCCTACCTGGACAAGGAAAGGTACAAGGGCTTGTCATTCAATTGGAGGCATTAGTCATCCAGTAGAAGTTGTGCCTCAGCTCCTCAGTGCAGTCACTGCACTTGCAGAAATAGTCATGAGGCCTCTGTATCCTGAAGCCCTTCAGTAGCAGCTTACTTCTGGCAGTGAGCTGCCAGAATGATGGGCCAGAATCAATCAAGGTCCTCCTCATTGGTGTGGAAGTCCTTCTCCTGCAGCTCCTGAACAGGGGTTCAAGGTCAGGGACTTGTTGGCCATCAAGCCCAGGTGGTTGAGTATGGCCACCATGCCCACACAGGCTTTGCTCATGGCAAACAGTATGGCATCCTGTTGTGTGCCAGGTTCTGTTCTTGAACTGCAGCTCTCTCACCTCCAGGCACTCATTGCCCACTAACAGCTACAGCACTTTCACAGGGAGAGGAGGATAAGAGAGGATAAGGGGGTGAATATGATCAAAGTACATTATATTCATATATGGAAATATCACAACAAAACCTTTCTGTACAATTAATATATGCAAAAAAGAATAAAAAATAAAATACCTGGAAAAAATGCCAGTTATGTGTCTCAGAACTAAAGCACTTGTCTAGCACATGTGAGCTCCTGGATTAAATTTCCAGACCACAAAAATCTCGGCATTGAAAATTAAAGTGAAAGAAATTAGCCAGGTGCCATGGCTCACACTTGTAATCCTAGCTACTCAGGAGGTGACTATCATGAGGATCACCATTGGAAGTCAGCCCAAGCAAAAAGAAGGTGAGATCCCACTTCAACCAATAAAAGTTGGGAGTGGTGGCACGAATTACAAGAACCTCGGTCCAGGCTGACTTGTCCAGAAAAGTGAGACCCTATTGGAAAAATAACTGAAGAAAAAAGGGCTGGGGGCATGGCTTAAGTGGCAGAGTGCCTAGTAAGTACAAGGCAATGAGTTCATGCCCCAGTACTGCAAAAAAAAACAGAGAGAGGTAGAAGGAGGAGAGGGGGAAATGGGGGAAAAGGAAATGGAGGAGATAGAGAGAAAGAGAGAGAAGCCATGGAAGGAGGGAGAAAAGGATGAACTCTTCATGATTGATTTTCCTGTGAGCTATAAAGCTGAGTTTATGGATTTGTGACCCAACCCACTCCTATTGTGGTGTAGGAGATGGATGTTGTTACCTGGAAGAGTTAGGAATAAAAGGCCGAGGTTTGCATAGTGAGGATTATTCAGATTCAGTGATTACTGAAATCAAGGAAGCTTTTCAACTTATAATTAGCACAAATGGAAAAGCTAATCACCAGGAGTACATTATTCTCACTATATAGTGCCAGCATAATTTTGTATTATGGCAATAAAGTGTGTCAAATATATGGTTAAATAAATGTGATACTTAATATTTTGTGAGATGTGGGGGAAGCATTCTTAACTTATAAACTTCCATTAGTTTTCATTAAATGTAATTGCATAGAATGTCCTGTCAAGCAGGCAGAACACAGGATTAACACAGATATAAAGCTACAAAGTCACCTGTTTCTTAAATATATATCATCATGTAACAAAGCCCTTGCTTTGAAAAAAATCACTCCCAGGGTTTGGGGTAGAACCCAGTGCTAAAATGCTTGCCTACCTTCCCTCGAGCTGTGGGTTTGATCCCCAACACCACATACACAGAAATAACTCCAAAACACTGATTTAATAAGCTGTTTATAACACAGCCCCAAAGAGGTTTCAAAATAAGGCATTAATACAATTGGTTACTATACACACAGGTGTCCACAATTCTTAAATCAGCTCAAATAACTCATAACTACAGTCTGGGTGCTGCTTACTTAGGTTGTTGGACTAAAGACAAGAATTTTCACTTAAACTGTTAGATTCAGTGGCATATTTTCTGCATTGTGCTCATCTGCCATCTCTAGTAATCCTTAGGTTTATTATCCTAAATTGGCTCATTATCAAGCAAGGCAAAATGTAATACTGGGTTATCCATGATGTAGATCTGTGTTTAAAATCATGCATACTCAGGAGCATCATGTGATCTTTTTGGCATACAAATAGTGAGCTCTTCTCTCTTACTCCATTGAAGGTGTGGTCAAGAGATTAAGAGACATGGAGAAGGACTCAAAAATAACACCCTTCTGGTCTCAGGATGGCAATTATTCATTCAAAAATATGACTCTGGGGCTGGAATAGTGGCTCAAGTGGTAGAGTACCTGTTTAGCACAAAAGGCCATGAGCACAAACTTAGTACTTCAAAAAAAAAAGTATATGGCTCTGACTGCTGAGTGTGTAGGTCAGTGATAGAGCATCTGAATAATGTGTGAAAAAGAGCCTGGGTTCAACCCCTAGCACTGCAAAAAAACAAAAACAAAACTAAACATAAAACTACATGCCAGGGCTAGAGGTGTAGCTCAGAGCTAAAACACTTGCTTAGCATGCATGAGGCCCTAGTTTGTCCCCAAGAACAACAACAAACAAACAAAAACTCAAGTAGCTCCATGGTGTTTGGGGTTTTATAGGACTTTAGTTTTTGGTGCTAGGGATTGAAACCAGGAAGCATGTGTTCTTCCACTGAGATA
This sequence comes from Castor canadensis, assembly GCF_047511655.1. NCBI lineage: Eukaryota > Metazoa > Chordata > Mammalia > Rodentia > Castoridae > Castor > Castor canadensis. The sequence continues at coordinate 82,156,548 of NC_133392.1, forward strand.
TAACCCCAGTTCCAAATGGCTTCTTTTTAAACTAATCTAAATGCTATACCTTCATGAGAGGTAGGGAAAGGAAGATTGTAGTTGCAATAAAGACCAAAAGTCATAATACTCAGTCAAAATCTCCCTAAAGCCTTCCTTTAAAAATCTGGATTTTGGATTGGAGTATGGCTCAAGTAGTAAGGTGGTTGTCTGGCAAGTACAAGACCCTGAGTTGAAATCCAAGTCCATCAAAAAAACAAGTAAACAAAAAACAAAAGGCAGAAAAAACAGTGATTTAGGCTTTTTGGCATTGCCTTATGTGGTGTTTCCTCCTTACTGCAATAATTCAACATGTTAGAGATTCAACTCTCCACACTGAGCAGACTGGAGCCACATGACATCAGGTGGTCCAAACTGATCAATAAAGTCATGAAAAGTATGTGGCCTATGGCATTTCTTCTTTTTCTTTTGTTTTTGGTGGTACTGCATTGTGAACTCACAGCCTTGCACTTTGCATTTGCTAGGCAACTGCTCGACAACTTGAGCCACACCACCAGCCCATTTTTATTGCTTATTTTTGAGATAGGGTCTCACTTTATGCCAAAGCTGACATAGACCATAATATTCCTACTTGTGCTTCCCTGCAGAGCTAGAATGACATGTACACATCTCCATTCCCAGCTGTAGTTAAGATGGGGTCTCATGGGTTTTTTTGCCCATGCTGGCCTAGAACCTTGATCCTCCTGATCTCTAGCTACTCAGGTGGCCTGAGCCACTGAGCTTGGCTGGGAAATTCTTACTGAATTAGCCATCCCTGGAACTGTTTTCCTTTCTGAGACTATGCAATTCTCATCATTTTGTTAGGCTTAAGTAAAATAACTAGATAAGTTTCTTTCATCAACAAAAAGAAAGTGCTTGATGATTCTCCTCTATTCAAAAATATTTACCTCCAATGAGATATTTATGTATATATTTTACTTTTTGTGCTGAATATTGAACCCAGAGCTTCACAGTGCTAAGCCTGTGCTCTCTGACTGAGATTTTTAAAGACTAATAGTCATACACAAATCACTAACAGCTGACATTCCCTATCTCAAATCCCCACACTCATTCAAGTTTAGAATGATGGGCACATTCATCAAATTCACAAACCTTAAAAGACACAGAAGTGTCTGAAGACAGAAGATACCCCTACAAAAGCACTGCATCCTATAAGGGCAAGCTGCCCATTTTATGCCACCTCCTGGAGTAAATGCTTGGCCTTTGGAATTGTAAAAGGCAACAGAATTTAATAGCAGAATCTGGGCCTTGAACTTACCTGGACTAAAAATGATGGCTTCACTTTGCTAAGCCTGGTCTCCTTGGAAATCAAAAATATTTCCAAGCCTGCCACAAGCTTCAGAGTCTTCCTGAGTGCAGATTCACTTTATGTGAGGGCTGTGTTCTGAAATAGTGAGAATTGACTTTAGATGAAATCACTTTATGCTCTATTAGATATTGAGATTACATTAGTAGTTCTATAAAACATTCTCAGCTAGCTGTGGTGGTACACACCTATAATTCTAGCACTCAGGAGGCTGTTGCAGGAAGATCACAAGTTTGAGGCCAGCCTGAGTTACATCGTGAGACCCTGTCTAAAAAAAGACAAAGATAATTAATTTAATTAAGATAAAGCCTCTGTGGTGCCACATCTTACTTTCTTTATTTCTAAGTTTAAAACACAGTATCTCACCTTCTATTTGCCTTTTTTTTTCTTCCTTCAAACATTATCTTCTTGACCTTTCAGAGGGGGTCTTTAGCCCATTTATTCCTTTGTCCAGTGCAGTATGGGGTATTTGGCATCATCCTTAACTTTTACACCCAGTAAATTCCAGTAGCACTCTTCACTAAATGGTGGCAACAGAAAATGTCTCCCAGGGGAGGTCATGTCCCAGATGAGAACAACTGCTTAACTAAGAAGTGACAATAGACTAGGATCACCTACCACAGAAAAATGACAAGTGTAGACATTTCACATTGGTATCACTTCCATTTTAACTGCCCTTTTGCACTCTGTTGATTCTCTCACTTACTAATGGTTGTGGCACAGACTGTTAGATGTTAGTTACAAACCCATCTTCTCCTTCTGGGCCCACAAACAAACTGTATTTTCCAGTCTTTCTCAAAGAAGTTATGGCCTGTGACTATGTTCTAACCAATGAGTGAAATGGTCACTTCCATACTGAGCTCCTGAAACCTCTGAAAGTTGACTATCTCCATGTTCCTTCTACATTCTTGGAAGGCTTGTGTTGGAAATGTCAGAACCACCTGGTAGAAGGGGGTCTGGTTCCCAGAGCTGCTAATTGGAGGTGCAGCACTTGAATAGATATACCCTTCTTGAAAGTGGAAATAAAAAGAAGTATCTCCTATCATGTTTATACTACTGGACTGTGGGGTTCAGCTAACACAGCAGCTACTGTTTTTCCTTACCTGTTCTCTACTTTCTACTTCTATTCTCACATTGAATGCTCCTTTATTCTCACTCTCTTTATTATTCATCTCTTTATTTGGTACTGGGGTTTGGACTTAGGGCCTCATTTTTACTAGGCAGGCACTCTACCACTTCAGTCACTCCACCATTCCTGTTTTGTGTTGGATATTTTCAAACTAGGGTCTCACAAACTATTTGCCTGGGGCTGGCTTTGAACCTTTTTCTTTCTGATCTCTGCTTCATAAATACTAGGAATACCAGCATGAAGTGCCTGGCTCCCTTGTTATTCTTGTAACTATTTTTTCTGTTATGCTTGCCTTGTTTATGGCTTTTGCTTACCTTTTTACTTTCATGACTGTAGAAAAAACAAACCCAGACTCAAAATCAGTTTGTCCTGTTATACAACACAGATCACTTCTGACACCTGATATGTGGGAGTTTCTCTCCACAAACAAATAAACAAGCAATTCTGAACAGGTATGTCCTCTAATTCAATGCCAACTTAACACTATCTACATGGTGCTAGCATTAGATTCCACAGGTTGAGGGCTCAGTTCCCAAGACTGACCCTTCTGCCCAATTCAATTCATATGTCAGTCACATGCCCCAGGTTGTTTACTCTGGTGTGTGTGGCTATGCACACACCATACATTCCATGAATGTAACTGAGTGACTTACAGAACTCAAGGAAACACATTTACCAATTTATTATAAAGAGTATTACAAAGGATACAGATGAAGAAACACATCAGGCAGATAAAGGAGAAAGTGGTACAGAGCTTCCATGGCCTTTCTGGGTGCACCATCCTTGATTAACATCCATGTGGTTAGCTGTCTGGACTATCCAAATGCTGTCCTTTTGGATTTTTATGGACACTTCATTGCATATACGTGGACAACATGTAGAAATGTGATTGTACATAGTCTGATCACATGATTGGTGGATGAGTGGGGAACTTACCAAGGCCTGTCTACTCACATGCCTGAGTCTCTCTATGTGGCCTGCTTTCTTCAGGACTTCTGAAATGGGGATCTCATGACATACTATCAAATACAGAAGGACAGATAATATCTTTATGGCAAAGCTACAAAATAAAATGAAAAGGCAGTGGGAGAGTATAGCTTTAGTTTCTATGAACTGCCTTTGGGAGGGAGTTATGAGCCAGGAACTATGTATGAAATCATATATACATAAATGTTAAATGACCTTACTGGATTCCTAGTATGTCCAAATACCCTTTATTTACGTTCTTATCTCCAATTCTTCTATTTCTTTCATATTTATATAATGAAAGACATCTACTTTACCACAAAACAAATACAACTTTCCTTAACTTAAAGATGTGAATAAAAGATTATATGTTTTACAGGTTTCTGTATCTAACCTAAATGTACAGAAATACAGACTATCTTCTTATGTCTAAGTAAGTTGTTGGTATTGTAGAACTTTCAAGAATCCATGTATAGAAGTTGCTACAGCTTAGAACCAAATAATCTTTGCTGTCAAGCACAATCTAATTTTTCCACTTTTAGTTCTTATTGATAAACAACCTGGTGTTTAGATTTGTACATACCAATTACTCCCTTACATTTATATATTCTTATAATTTGTCTTTATAAAATGGGTACCATAGTTGGACATAATTGTCCATGTATATAATTCTAGCTACTTAGGAGGCAGAGATTGGGAGGACTTTGGTTCAAGGCCAGCTCAGGGAAAAGGTTCCCAAGACCTCATCTCAACCAACAGCTAGGTATGGTGGTATGTTTCTGTAATTCCAATTATATGGGAAGTGTAAATAGGAGAATGTTGGTGCAAGGAGCCTGGGCATAAACAAAGTCTTATTTGAAAAGTAACTAACACAGACTCCTAGTAGTGTGACTCAAGTGGTAGAGCACCTGACTAGCAAAACATAAAGACCTGACTTCAAATCCAGGTACTGCCAAAAAAGAAAAATGGGTAGCATGAATTTTAAATTATAACTATATAATATATTTTTAGTGTCTTAATTTTCAAGTAAGATAGTTCTGAGACCAATCCCAAATTTCAAGCTTCATGGGGAGAAACCTTGAGAAAAATTTTATGAGAAAATAACATTTTCTTCTTGGAAATATAAAATTGAAACTAGAAAAAATATACTATGTAATTATATAGATATATGCAAGTACATACATATTTATATAAATTTATCTATGCATTGTATATAGCTGTATATGACTACTCATATATATTATGTAAATATGAACTAGATTTTACTGAGTTTAAAAGATTTGGCTACAACCTCCTATTCACAAGCATGTATTTGGTTTCAAATTCACCTGTTTCCTTTGTGATTTCATATCTTTATTGTGGCAATATCTGAGTTATTACTGGTGTTAAACTCATTTTAAATTTAGTATTAAGTGATAAACAGAGCTTGCACATGGGAGACTGTTACAGCACATGACAAAGTGCAACAAAGTCAGGCTCCCATCTGTACTGTTTCAGTTTCCTGTACTTGGGGGTTATGGGGTGCACACAAGCTCCTGTTTATGAAGCTCATGCTCAGTTTTAATGAAGTTGGGTCACTTTCTTTAAAAATATCAACAAAAGGATCATGACAATCTACTCACAAACAGCCCAGACCCATCTCTCCTGAGCCCCTCTCCTTTCTTTCTAGTTCTTGCCTACAACCTCGTCATGAATGCCTCTCCCTTGTTGCTTCACACAGAATATGTGACTGTCTCCCACATATGAATAGCTCTCCAACTGCCTTCAGATTAGACCTGACCTCTCTGGCTTAACTAGCCCCATCCTTTCCTTTGGTTCCCACCAATTACCTACTGAATCCTATGCTTGAGTCAGAGGCAGGGACCTCCACTGTTACAAATGAGTCACACTTTGCCATGCCTTTGTGCACATGCCCAGGCTAGTCTGTAGAGAGCACCCGCCCCACCCCTCACTTCACCAGTCAAGTCCTTTCACAGTGAGTAAAGACTTCACCTCCCAGACCCTACCCTTCCCTGGCATTCCTAAGGCATGCTCACCTTCAACACAAGCCCTCTCTCGAAGAGAGGGATTGTGACTTGGAAACATCCAACCTGGTGGGTGTCAAAGAAATGAACTCAATAACATTCTATGAGAATCACTGAGCTGAGCTTATATCAAGCTTTCTTATCTAAGATATAACATAAACAGTTCACATAAAGTTTAGTAAGGTCTACTTATCACAAGGAACTGTGCTAAGGGTAGGGAATGTGGACAATATGAAGAATAGTCATCAAATTCTTCAACTAACTATACAGTACTATGCAGCAACCTTGACTGTAATAACAAGAGTACACAGAGAAGTCCAAGAAGGTAGGCAACTCCTGCTTAAAGAGATATGAAGAACCTCTTTGGGTTAGGTTTCAAATGAGTAAGGAGAATTTCTTCATTAAAGAACATGTACTATTCATAACCATGTATGGGAACTTAATGTTATTTTCCATTAATTAGAAAAATAAAATGTACTTGGTCTGGTGGAGTGCCTCAAGTAGTAAAAGCACCCTGAGTTCAAACCCCAGTGCTGCCAATAAATAAATAAGTAAATTTATAAATATATAAATAAATAAAATACACTTGTAAAAACTAAGAAGTTGAGCTGAAGGTCCAACTCAGTGGTAGAACATTTGCCTGGAATGTGTGAGGCCCTGGGTTTGATCCCCAACACCTCCTCAAAAAGCCAGTTTTCTTATTTTCATACTAAGTAAACACTGCAATACCTGTTTCTGGTGGTGGGGATGTGGTTGAGATCTGATCTGAATTCAGGACTTCAGCTTGCAAAGCAAGCACTCCACTGCCTGATTCACACCACCAGTCTGTTTTGTCTGGTTATTTTGGAACTATTTGCCCATGGCTGGCTTTGTACCAAGATCCTTCTGATCTCAGCCTCCCAATCCTCTTGGCTAAGAGTACAGGTGTGAGTCACTGGCAAGAGGCTATACAATGGGCAAAGGCTCCTCAGTACCTTCACGTAAAAGGCTCCTCTAAGGGGTAGCATGCAAAGTGGTTCAAATGGCAAAGCACCTGCCTAGCAAGTAAAATGTCTTAAATTCAAACCCCAGAACCACCACTAAAAAATTAAATAAAAAAAATTTAAAAGAAACAGGGCTTTCAAATGGCTTAAGTGTGAAGACACTGTGGGGATCTGTGTACAGCACATACCCAGAATAAACTTGCTCAACAACACCGCAGCTATGGCCTTGTCTAGACATAACTGCCCTGCTCAACCCCCTGTACTTCCAGCTTCACAATGAGCCACATTTCCTGTAGGTAACTGCATGGCTTTCCTGCACCCCTCACCACTCCCTCTACATGCTCATACCACTTGCTACCCATCATCTATGCCCCATATGCAAACTGATAGGTTGCCTTCTGCCTTCCCATTGGCTGCAGACCAGATCCAGCCAGAGCAAGCAGAAAACTCATGGGTCTCCACTGCTTAATGAAGAAGGAAGTCAGATTTTGGGAAGGGACATTTCCAAGTCTGTCTTCCTTGGGAATTCACCCTTAGCCAGTGTTTCCTTGTATTTTCTGGTAACACATTTAATGAAAGGTTAGAAGTTCATTATACTACAATTTCCCTGTTTAACGTACACTGCAATTTCATTTTCATTAGTGGACCCAATTAATAGGAATGTCCTCAGATCCTATGATCAAGGAAATGTGAATGTGTACTATTAACATTTCTATCCTGTTATTATAAATAAGAAATATATTTTCAATGTATCAATGGCTAAAAGTAACCTAAAAGCACACATTCATTTGTGTGTGTGTTGGGGAGGAGCGTACACATGTTTGAACTCAGGACTTTAAAGTTGCAAAGCAGGCATTCTACACTTGAGCCATACCTCCAGTCTATTTTTCTCTGGTTATTTTGGAGACAAGGTCACATGAACTATTTGCCCAGGCTGGCAACTTCCAGTTCAATGGAATAACTGTATCACCTGGTATAAGAATTCCTCTTTTTGGAACTAAGACTCAAGGCTGGGCATGGTGGCTCTCACCTGTAATCCTAACTATTAGTGGTGTGGAGATCATGAGGATTGCAGTTCAAGGCCAGCCTTGGCAAAAGATTAGAAAGGTCCCATTTCAACCAATGGCATGCATCTGTCTTCTCATGCTACATGGGGAGACACAAATAGAAAGACAGACATTCAGGTTGACCTGGGAAAAAAGGGAGATCCTATCTCAAAAACTAAAGCAGGTCGGACCTTGGCTCAAGTGATAGAACATCTACCTAGCAACTGTCAAAGTCCTGATTAAGTTCATCCTTGGTGCCACAAAAAGAAAAAAAAAGGCAAACAAAAACCTACCAGCGTAAAAATAATTGGTGTTGTGGCTCAAGTGATAGAACATCTGCCTAGCTATACAAGGTCCTGATTACAACCTCCAGTACAACAAAAAAAAAACCCCAAAACAAACTAAGACCTGTAGGGCAACTACCAAGGCAGTGTAAGGGCAACTACCAAGGCAGTAGAAGTAGGAGGATAGCAGTTTGAGACTAACCTGGGCAAAGGGTATTGAGACGCTGTCTCAAAAACAAGCTGGAAGTGGGGTGCTGGTGACTTACACCTGTAATTTTACCTACTTAAGAGGCTGAGATTAGTAGAATTGTGGTTGCAGGACAGCCAGGGCAATAAAATTTGTGAGACCCTATCTTAAGAAAAAAGTTGGGTATGGTGGCTTACAATGTCATCCCAGGGATAGCAGGAACCTTATAAAAGGAATATCGTGGTCAAGGATGGCCTGAGCAAAAAAACTTATCTCAACAATAACCACAGCAAACAGGGATGGAGACATGGATCAATTGGTAGAGTGCCTGCCTAGCAAGGGTAAAGTTCTGAGTTCAAACCCCAGTTAAGAAAAAAACAGAACAAAAACAAGCAAAAGCAAGCTGGGTGTGGTGGCACATGTCTGAGGTCCCAGTTACTCCGGAGGTAGAGGATTAGAGGTGCTTTGAGAAATGAGACCTTTTCTGAAAACAAGCGAAATATAAGGACCAAGAGCCTGGCTTAAGTTGCAGAAGCCTTGAGTTCAATCCCTGGTATAGCCAAAAGGAAAGACAAAAAAGAAAACAAAAACCTAAGACCTCTAAACCAGCAGAGCACAAGGTCAAGTGAACAACAAGCAAAATGTTTGCCAGTAGATCACAAGGGGTAATAGAGAGAGGTAGAATTTCCATTTCCATCCCTTAAGTCTTGGCTATGGGAGACACTCCACCATGTACTGGATACAGACAACCTCCTGGAGAACTTTTTCCCAATACAGCAAAGTTCTGTCTCTGATTTTTGTTTTCTTTTTTTGGTAGCACTGATGCTTACTAGGCAGGCACCCTACCACTTGAGCCACTTTGACAGCCTTTTTTCTGTGTTGCCTATTTTTGAGATAGAGTCTGCCAAAATATTAGCCTGGCAATGCTTTGAACCTCAGTCTTCCTGAATTCTGCCTGCTGAGTAGGATTACAGGTATGAGTATTGACACTCAGCTGTTTGAATTTTCAAAAGGCCATTCCTGTATTCAACATGGTAAGATGGTGAATTCCATGAGCATGAGCTGTTGCCACAAGTCATTTGCAGGTAAGGGAGTTCCTTGACCAGTAACTATGCTGTGCAGAATACCATGAGGATAGGTAAGTCACTGTGTAAGTCCACAGATGATAGCTTCGGCAGAAGCAGTATCTGTAGGGAAGGCAAATTTTTTTCTTTATTCATGTATTCACATGTACATACATTGTTTGGGTCATTTCTTCCCTCTGTCCCCACCCACCCTCCCCTCACTCCCTCGCTTGCAGGCAGAACATGTTCTGCCCTTTTCTCCAATTTTGTTGAAGAGGAAACTGAAAATAATAATAAGAAAGACAATGCATTTTTGCTAGTTGAGAAGGATATCTATACGGAAAGATTCCTAGCATTGCTTCCATGCATAAGTGTATTACAACCCTAATTGATTCATCTCTAACTGACCTCTTCACTACTTCCCAGTCACCTTCCCATATTCACTTCTGTCACTTTAAGGTTACTGTATTAGTTCCTCTGCAGTAGGGACATCAAACACTTTCAAGTTTTGGGTTTCCTACCTATCCCCATTCCTCCCATATGTGCTCTCCCCTTAGTGTGTGACCCACATCCAACATTACCCTATGCCCTAGATCTAAAGTCTGTATACAAGAGAGAACATATGACTTTTGGTCTTCTGAGACTGGCTAATTTTGCTCAGGGTGATGTTCTTGAGTTCCATTCACTTACTTGCTAATGATAAGATTTCATTCTTCTTCATGGCTGAGTAAAATTCCATTGTGTATAAATACCACATTTTCTTAATCCATTTGTCCATTGGGGGCATCTTGGATGTTTCCATAACTTAGCTATCATGAATAGTGCTGCAATAAACATGATGTGCAGGTTCCTCTGGAGAAACCTGAGTCAAATTCCTTTGGCTATATACCTAGGAGTGGAATTGCTGGATCATATGACAGATCTATGTTTACTTTGTTAAGAAGCCTCCATATTGTTTTCCAGAGTGGTTTCACTAACTTGTATTCCCACCAGCATCGTATGAGGGTTTGGGAAGGCAAATTTTTATGCAGAGGAAGTTTCAATTTTAGTAATAATAAATCAATGCCCCTTCCACCATCAACTTGCCACCAGGTAGTGGACCAATCACTCCAGGAAATTGTGCCTTATCAGGGGTTCAATGCTGGTTTCTCCTCATCAATTTGGACATTCAAACAGTGACTATATGCATGTTGAACATGAAAAATGAAAGTCCATTTTGCTGAGCTGGTGAATAACCTCTATCCTGCCAGTATGGCCACTTTGTTCATGAGCCCACAGGTCTGCTAAAAGAGACATCAAGGAACATCTCATATACTTGATTGTTAAAAATCCTTCATAGTTCTCCACTCTTTCTCTCAGTCTGGCTAGCTTGTAAACAGGGCAGGTATGAACTCATGCTCTCAGAATGATCACAAAACACCATCCCCTGAGAAAGTGAATCCCAATGAAGAGTCCACAAAAGACAAAATATTCCTGATGCAACTAACCCTTTTCTTCCAGTTCATGACCAAGTCCAGGTCGCCTTGGGGCCCCTGAATTCTGTTACTCACCTTTGAACCTTGGTAACAAATTTTCCTCTGATTTAAGCAGATTCTGTGTTTTTCTACTTGTAACAAAACATGTTTTAACTACCTAGAAATTTTACTGATTCTATGGATTATGGTATCTTTTGTCACCTAGAGGTAATTCTGAAGGAGACTGTGTCCTATAGATTGTTGTCTATAACCCCACTAAATGATTTCCTTTTCCTGAAGACATGTGACTTTATGTTAGGACAAAGTGATGTCACAATTTCCCATCTCTGTTGGTTATTGAACATAAAGATTGGAAATGACTCAAAAATGAAATCTAATTATGCATGAGTTTATGTGAGATATGCTGGAATGATGGAAAAAATTGAATCAGGATTCTTATTATATTTCATAAATTAAAGGGTTCATTAAACCAGAACATAAAAAGCCAATGTGATAAAGAACTGTCTTTTACCTGGAATTGGCAGATACTTTTTAAATAAGTAATTTCACTGGAGAAGTCACCATAGGTATATAACAGATGTTATTATGTTATACACATTATAATATAATGTATATGTCACATTATTATACATTATAAATAGAACTTTGAAAACTCATTTATGTTTTGTTTTTTGTAGGAAAACGTTGTCCAAAATTGGATCCCTGAAATGGCCTACTTCTTTACCTGTTAATCATTCCCACTTTTGAAAACACATATCATCCAACATCATCACTCAAGTCTGATAGCAAAATAATCAAGAAAGCACAACAGAGTCTCATTAATCCTGGAAGACATGATTCTGGCATGATCATGTGAGCATCAACCACTCCACGTTAGATTCTAGTAATATGCCTTCCATAGTGATAAACTTGCTTCCCTCTTGAAAACTGTACTTGCTGACAACACTGATCCTGTAGTGTTCAGTAATCTTAATCTTTATTGCCTTCAATTTAAGAAACAATATTTGACTTAAAAGATGTACTATACAAAGAAAAAAGATGTGCTGTAATAACTTCTTTGATTTTGGTAGGACTAGGAACTTAACTGTGTGGGCTTCACACTTGCAAAGCATGTGTTCTACCCAGAGACACAACTCCAGTCCATTTTGCTCTGCTTATTGTGGAGAGGGGGTCTCATGCACTTTTTGCCTGAGCTGGCCTTAAACTTCTACCATTTCAGTCTAAGTCTTAGCAGTAGCTAGAATTACAGGAATGAACCACCAGTGCTTAACTATAATTACTTCTTACCAAAAATAAACAAGGCATCTCATTTTAAATTACATCCTCTAGGATACTTTGAGATTCAAATTAAAGATACAGATTAACTGAAATGTAGACCTTTCACTTTTGTTGTACTTTTAGTACAGATAGGATTTTCAGTAATTGTTTTTTTGGCAGTATTGAGCCTTGAACTCAAGGTGTCACTCTGGCTTGCTAGGCAAGTGTTCTTACAGCTTGAGCTACTCAATCCATCCTTATAGCAAATTATTAACTGCATTTATTCATACATGTCATGTATATAGTTATATACTAAATGAAGATTTTTCTCTCATTGCTTTTAAAGATTAAAATGTGCACACACAGACACATATGAAAGAGACACTAGCTATACTACATGTTTTATTCTATCCTCCTTTCCAGTCCATTTCTGTAAAAAGTCAGAAGAAACTGACATTAGTTGCCTCTAGGGAATGATGCACCTAGTGGCTGTGAGACCAACTTATCTCTATATACTACTGTGTACATTTAGAATATGGTTATATATCACATTAGTAAATTACTTGCATTAAAATTAAATGTCATTAAACAGAGATCTCTTTAAAAGGAAACAAGTAACAGAAAGCAGAAAGAATATGTAGACCCCATCACCACCCATCCGTGGAAGGACCAAGATTCTCACCTCAGCAAGAGGGCTTCAAATCCTGCAATGCCACCCTTGTACCTTGGACCCTGAGCATGTGCCATCCAGGGACAGGAATGTAGGGCCATACTGTCCTTGTCCTCATCCTTCAATTCTCTTCCCTCTAATCTCACCTTTTTCTTTTAAAAGGGTCCTTTTCAGACTGTCATCAAACTACAGTATGCTTTCTACTAAGTTTCTGTGTTTGTCCAACCCATTCCTAAATTAACATACTCACCACCCCATCCTTCTTGGTTTATCAAAGGCTAGAAGCAGAAAACAATTTCTAAAAACCCCACACAATCCACAGAAAACTGGAAATTCCTTTTGTGTGGCAGAGAGCTACAGGTTGACAAAGCATTCCACAAACATCATTCGACAGAATTCACACATCCGCACCAATCCTGGCAAACCCAACAGCTGCCAAACTGGATTAACTCAGTCTTCAAGAATTGTACAACCAGCACTAATCAAACCACTATATTATGTTGTTTTTCTACCTGCTCTTGCAGGCTGGCAGGCACTTCTCACAAGTGACAACTCTGGGCATTCAGCATGCTGATGGTGCAAATGCCACCAATGGGACACTGTCCTTCTTGTAGCAGGTGTTGGGGCATAGATTTCCCCAGAAATTATCCAGAGAGCAGTGTGGATGGTGGGGAAGGAAGGTCAGGGCCAGGGTGCTCCCACTATGAAGCCTGAACTGGGACATGCCAGATTCATTCTTATGGAGCAGCAGGGCTTTGGCCACCAACAGAGAGGGTAGCTTTGGTGTCAGGCATTCTCTGCATCCTGGAGAATGAATGCTGAAGGAGAGAGGGTGAGCAGATTTTTGGCTCAGAGGCACATGAGGGAGAATGAAGCAAGCATGTACAAGTCAGGAAAATGTGCTGGGCAGAGCTGTACCTGTGATGCCTGCAATTTAGAAAGGTGACCCTGGGGCCCACCATTGGGAAGAAGAAGGTGCACAAAAGATAAAGTTATATCTCTCTAGCAAAGGCAGCTAGAAACTCTAGGAGGGGTACGAGGGTGCTCCAGGGATCCTGGATATAAGAAAGGAGTGTGGTGGCTGAGGCTCCAGGTAGGGTAGGGATGATGAGTTTACCAGTGATGTCCACGTACAGGTTGTCCTGGTGTTCCAGGTGCTTCAAACCTCAAACCCACCAAAACAAAAAATGTGGTATATCCACATATGGGATATATTCAGCCAAAAAAAGTACTGACACATGCTACAACATGGATGAACCTTGAAAACATGCTAAATGAAAGAAGTCAGACACAGAGATCACACCTTATATTGTTCAATTTATGTAACATTTCCCAAATGAAACAAACAGAGAAAAATAGATTAGTAGTTGGTTAGGGCTCTGTGAAAAGAGGAGTAACTACAGGTGATAGTTTTGAGCAGAGGAAAGTGTCTTAAAATTTACTGTGGTGGTGGCTGCCAAGCTCTTACAATATGCTAAAAGCAACTGAACTTACTTTAAAGGATTATTTATCTCAATAGAGAGGTTTCCAAGGGGGAAGAGGAGGGGAAGGAAAGAGGAAGTAAAAGTCCTGGAAGTGTATCTTACCTCTAGTTTGAGTGTTTGTGAGTCCCTTGTTAGATACTGGATTCTTATCCATTGAGATAGACAGGTCACCCTGTTAACCCAAAGTCTGGGATTTAGTGTGGTGCCCTCCCGTCTGCCTGTAGATTGTACATTCTGTTCAGTTCCTGGAAAGCTGACTTCTATATACTGTTTCTCTATCTCAATCCTGGCTATGGTACTAACAGGTCACTACTCCCCTTATAGCACCCTGACCTCAAAGCCCTTGCATGAGTATCAGCTCCTCCTTTTCTATCACAGGCTACTTAAATTAAGCCTGCAGTTCTCATTCTTCTCCACAATTGAAGAATTCAGGACAAAGATCTTTAAGAAATAGGGTCCTATTACCTTGGCAAAATTTATATACCCTTCATGAAGCACACTGAATTGAGATTTCAGCATTTTCAATCAAATGTCATAACAAGAAGATTATCTTTTGAGTCTTTAATAGACTCTCTTATTAAAAAAGTCTTAGTTTGGGGTCATGCACAAAGGCTCATTCTTGTAATCCCAGTTTCTTGAGAGGTAGAGTTGGGAAGATCACAGTTCTAAGCCAGACTGGGCCGAAAGTTAGGAATGCCCTATCTCAAAGAACAACTTCAGCATGATAGTCAACACCTGTAATTGCAACATGTGAGAGTCAAGGTAGGAGGCTCTTGGTTGGAAGCTGTTCAGGGAAAGCATAAGAACCCTATCTGAAAAATAACTAAAGCAACATGAGTTGCGGGCATGACACAAGTGGTAAAGTGCTTACTTAGGAAGCAGGAGCCCCTGAATTCAAAACCTCAATACCAGGCACAAAACAGACATGCAGATTAAAACTAAGAATCAGAATAGAAGATGTATATAAATCAACACTGCTATGACCACCTGATTTGTGACAAAGGCACCCAATCCATATGATGGAGAAGAGAGAGCCTCTTCAACAAATGTTGCTTTGGAAACTGGATATCTGCATGCTCAAATTGAAATTAGATCCATGTCTTTCAACCTGTACAAGCATCAACTTAAAATGGATTAAAGACCATAATAAGACCTGGAATTCTGAATCTAGTGCAAGAAAGATCAGAAACTACAGTGGAACTAATAGGCATAGAAAATGACTTTCTAAATAGAATTTTAATGTCTCAGCAACTAGAGAAAGGATTGACAAATGGGGCTACATGAAACTAAAATGCTTCTGAACAACAAAAGAAATAGTCACAAGAATGAAGAGGCAGCCCACAGAATGGGGGAAATCTTTGCCAGCTATACATCTGATAGGAATTAATACCAAGAATATATTAAAAAACTAAACTCCCAAAAAATCAATGACCTAATAAAGAAATACACAAATGAACTGAACAGAGCTTTTTCAAAGGCAGAAGTCCAAATGACCAAAAATTACATAAAGAATCACTCACCATCCCTGGTCATAAAGGAAACACAAATCAAAACCATAGCAAGAGTCCACCTCACTCCCATTAGAATGGCTATCATCAAGAATACAAACAGCTAATGTTTTCAAGGATGTCTAAAAAAAAGGAACCTTCATATGCAGTTAGTGCAAAAATAAATTAGTACAACCAGTATGGAAAAGAGTATGGAGGCTCCTCAAAATTAAAAGTAGAATTGCTGTGTGATCCAGCATTATAATTCATAGGGATATCCCTAAAGGAATGCAAGTCAGGTTACAATAAAGACACCTGCACATCCATGTTTACTGCAGCATTATTCACAACAGCTAAGATATGGAAGCAGCCAAGATGCTTCACTACTGATACATGAATCAAAAATTGTGACATTTATATACAATGGAGTTTTATTCAGTCTTAAATAAGAATGAAATTTTGTTCTTTGTAGGTAAATGGATGGAACTGGAGAACATCAACTTAAGAGAAATTACTCAGTTTAAGGAAACCAAAGGCCACATGTTTTCTCTCACACATGGACTACAGACTTGATACACATAAAAGCAGTATTATGAACAATAGGTCTCACTAAGGGAAGCTCATTTATGAGAGAGAGCATGTAAAAGGAGGAAGTTAAGGAGGTCAATATGGCTGTTGTACTTTCTGTACAAGAATGCAGAATTTTTAAACCTTTTGAACTACCATAAGGATGGGAATAAAGTAGAAAGGCAAAAAATAGAGGGAATGACCCAATTTGTGTTATAATACATAACATTACATACATGTATATATGTATATATTCATATATATATATGGAAATGGCACAATAAAACATCCTATGTATCTATCTTAATGAAACAAAAATATGGTGGGCACCAGTGGCTCACACCTGCAATCCTTGTGACTCAGGAGGAAGAGATAAGAAGGATCATGGTTTGAAGACAGCTTGGGCAAATAGTTTGCAAGACCCTATCTCGAAAACACCTATCACAAAAAAAAGGGCTGGTGGACCTGCTCAAGGTATAGTCCCTGGGTTCAAGCCCCAGTTCTGCCTCCAACACCAAAAAAACTAAAACAAAAATGGCTTTTATCTTTCAATAATGGAGAACAGAAATGGAAAACAAGTCCTGTATACAGAGTTGATACTTTTGGGGGGGTGAGGATATAAGGAAAGGGTGTAGGATATGGTGTAAATACTATATATTCATGTATGAAAATGGAAAACTGAGACCAGTTGAAACTATTCCAGGAATGGGGGGAGAGAGGATAAAGGAGAATGATGGAGGGATGAATTCAACTATGGTATATTATAAGAACTTTTGTGAATGTCACAATGTACCCCCAATACAATAATTTTTTTAAACTCAGTAATGTAAAAAAGTTTTTTAAATCCTTGCATTCATTTCACTGAGCTTCAGAGGGAGAAATTATACAATCACACTTAATCAGCCAGTTTTCCTACAAACTAACATCCATGTGACTTACTATGCATGTTAGTTCTGATGATCTTGTACCTCCTCACAAACATTATAGCACTGACATCACCCAACAGCAGATGTGAGGAACAAAGCTCTATGCTCCAAACACTTCTGACAATAGCTGCACCAGCACAGGTAATCATTCAAAGTCTCTGCATGGATTTCCCTAAAAAGTAAGAAGGTTGGTCTAAATGACATATAAGGTCAGTTTGGGTTCTAACATTCTATTAACATTTTAGGTCACTTTTGCTCAACTGGGAAGTTCTCAAATTCCTGACCCACAGAAAATGAGTGAATTTTTTTTTATTGTTTACTATGCTAAATGTTGGAGAAATCTGTTATAGAGATACAGGTAACTAATAGATGGAAGATGACAGGCCCATCTGCTAACTACTGGTGGCATCCAAGACTGCTCCACAACCTCAGGGGCTTGCACTGGGAGCCCAGGGGCAGCTTGATACCTGCCCTAAATAAAGGATCTATGGCCTCTGCAAAAATCCTACCAGTGCATTTGGTGGGGTGTTGACAAAAAATTCTTAAATGACACATACATGCTAAGGGAGCTGGGGCTCATGAACTCATCCTCAACTCAGTCACTGCTAGAGGCCGGGGTATGGGAATTGTTTATCTCATAGAAGAAAGATCTCTTATCATAACATACTCCTTAACTCACTCACCTGAATTTGTAGAATCTGAAATTCAAGTTGAAAAGTAATCATGTGATAATTTCCTCATAATCTGTGTCACTGTACAACTTTCTTTATATCTGTAAGCTAGAAAAACAAGAATTTTCATGGAATTTTATTCAGCCACAAAAAAGCATGAGATTTTATCCTTTGCAGGAAAGTGGATGGAACTGGAGATTATCTGAAGTAAAATTAGCCAGGTTCTGAAAGCTAAACACTGCATGCTTTCTCTCAGATGTAAAATATAGGTCCAATAAAAATACAAAGAACATTATGAAAAACAATACAGTCTAAGGGGAAGTCACTAATGGGAGAGAGAACATTTAAAAGAATCAAGTTAAAAATGTGAATGTGGTTGATGTATTTTCTATACAATAATGAATACAGAAGGGGAGTAAAGTACAAAGGACAAAAGGAAGGGATCAAAAAATTCAGGTTATAATACATATGGTACATGGAAATGTCACAATGAAACTCCCTATAGACCTATGTTAAACAAAAAGTATATTTTTTTTCAAAAAAGAGAACAGACCCAGTCCCACCAAAAACAAATAAATAAACAAACAAAAACCACAAAACAAGAAAGTAAAACTGGTCCTGTCAGGGGCTTAGTTACAGTGTGAGCAGGGAGGATTATAAGTACAGAGTTGTGAGTGTGAATATGATGGAAATATTATGTACTCATGTATGAAAATGGAAAAATGAGACCTGTTAAACTATTCCAGGAATAGGGAGAGGGGAAATAAAGGACAATGATGGAAGGGATGAATTTCACTACGATATATTGTAAAAAACTTTTGTAAATGTAACAACATACACCCAGTAAAACAGTACTCAATAAAAAATATTAAAAAAAAAACACATACCACTCCACCAGACCCTTTGTGCATTGAGTATTTTCAATATAGTGTTGTGGAAACTATTTGCCAGAACTGGCTTTGAATTGCCATCCTCCTGTTTCTACTTGCTGAGTAGAGAGAAATGCAGGTATACATCACAGGCAAACAGCCTGAATTTCAAAACATTACTATCGGGTTTTATCATGTATGTATCTATTCCAAACAATATAGTGATTGGTTTTGGATGGTTTTGCTCTGTTTATTCTTTTAGGGGATCACTGTACTTCTTTAACCTAAAGATCTATAGACTTGGACTGGAGGTGTTGCTAAAGGGGTAGAGCAACTGCTTTGCAAGTAAAAAGCCCTGAGTTCAAACCCCAGCACAGCCAGTCCCAACAGTCCCACCAAAAGCAAAAAGTCTATAAAGATCTATAGTCTTAAGGAAAAATAAATTAAGTATTGAGTACATTTTTAACAAAATTAGTGAACACCAGATTAATACTTCAAAATAATCAAATATGAAGCCACATATTCATGTTTCACAACATAATTTTAGTACAGCACTGAGAAATCATGAAAAAAAATAGTTAAGAACAGAGGCTGGGCAGAGTGGTTCATGCTTGTAGCAATACCAGCTATTTGGTAGGCAGAAATCAGGAGGATCACAATCCAGTGAAGGCAAAAAGTTAGTGAGGCCTGGACTGGTGATATGGCTCAAATGGTAGACTGCCTGCCTAGCAATTACAAGGCCCTGAGATCAAACCCCAATACCACAAAATAAAATCCCAAAAGATAGTAAGACCCCATCCCAACCAGTAAGCTGAGCATGTTATTGTGTACCTGCATTTTTATCTATGTCCCCAGTCCCACCACCCCAAAAATAATCCCATCTGTGTGACATGGCATAGGGAGGAGGATCAAGGTCTGAGGCCCACCCTGGGTAAAAACTCAAAAAAACATATCTGAAAAATAACTAAAAGAAAAAAGGTCTACGGGTTTGGCTGAAGTGAAAGAGCACCTACCAAGCAAGTAAAAGACCCTGACTTCAAATGTCACTATTATCAAAAATTTTTAAAAAGGTAAGAACAGATTCTGAGAATGCATTGCTTGCCTAGCATAGTCAAGGAACTGGGTTCAATTCCCAGCACTAGAAAAAAAAAAAGAAAAATTAAATGAAAAACTATTCTTACATTCTTAATACTTGCATGCACTCTTACTTTTGAACTTCACACTCATTATTTTGTAAACCAACTTGTAAGGAAACAAAACTGAGGATATTTAAAACAATCATCATGTGCAGTAAAGGAAATTCCAAAAGAATTCTGACAATGTTTGGAGAAATGAAAACATAACCACCTCAAAGGATGCATTCTTCAAATATGACTATTTGATTAACTGGCTTCTAATGTATTCATTAATAATCTAGAGGAAATGTAACAGAACAATTATGTCAATTGAAAGAGATGACTTCAAATTCTTGTCTTTCCAACAGCACCTGACCGAGTGAATCAGGCAGACACAGTACGAATTTGTTGATTAAGTAAACATCTGATGACCTCAAATCCAGATCAAGCTTTTTGGCTGTCAATTTACTCAGTATATCAAAAAGCTATCAAAAAATAGAATTATAAATACCATTTTCAACAATGCTGTATCACTTGGCCTCAGAAACAGTCACTTTTATCTGCCAATCTTTGTTTCTGTTTTGTAACAAAGCATAACCCATGTAAATATAATCTTCAATGTCAGGGATCTCAGGCACTTTTATGCTGTGAAGCTCACCAGCTGTTCCACTTTTTGTGATATCATCTAAGTGTATATAAAGTGCAGGCTCTTTTTTGTGAAAACAAGAAAAGAAAATCTGAAAACCAGTGATACAAAGCACTGTATAATCACATTGTTTATTCACATCTAGATTCCACTTGCTTACTTGCATCAGACTGCATTCACTTGTTGTTCAAAATGCTTCTCTTGCCAAAATTATATCACTAATCACTCCCACAACTATTTTGATTTATGGCCTTAAAATATTACTTCTTGGGTCAGAGGTATAGCTCAGTTGTAGAACACTTGCCCAGTATGTGCAAAGGTCATGGGTTTAATCCTTAGAAAAGAGGGAAAAAAAGTATGTGAGTGTGTATATATATTCTTTACTATAATTTTTATTCATTTCCAAGTTTGCTAAAATAGTACATGTTACTCATAGAGAAGAAAAGTATTTCATCTCTTTTAATATCTTTTAATCTCCATTCTAGCTACAGGAGTTTTTTTAAGACCCTGAAGTTTTACATCTGACTAGCCTTATTCTATTTCTTTTTGCAGTGGTAATGAAATTTGAACTCAAGGCCTCATGCATGGTAGTCAGGCACTCTAACTTCTTGAGCCACTCCACCAGCCTATACTCTCTTTACTTTCAGCACCCATCTCTTCCTTTCAAGTAATTAAGGTCTCTAAATTCCATCACTCCATTTCTATAAATAATTCAAAATACTCCTGCAGTAAGCTGCCTAAGACCCTTTGAGCTGTCTCTCCCTCTCCTAAGAGTTATTTCAGTAGAAAATTCAGAAACCACCTCCAAAAAATGATTTCTGCTCAAAGATTGTAATTCTTGTCCAATCAAAGTTCTTTATATTTAGCTATCCAGTTGCAAGGTTAAATTAGCTTCCTCTTATCTGTCAGAGCACCATAGATCTTTGGCAATAAAACTTACTCTTTAAGACCAGATTATCTTCCTTCTGGAGAAAGCCTCAGCAGCTGAACATTTATTGACTATAGGCAATGATAGTTAGAAGTAGTGCATTACTGTGAGGCAACTTTCATGTGAGTGAGCAACAAATTGTAAGATTTATTAATTAAAACCTGGGTTTAATGGTGCATACCTATAATATCAGCAATTGGACAGCTGAGGTAGGAGACCAGCCTGGGCTACATAGTAAGATCATGTCTCAAAAAACCAAAAATAAGCTAGCGGCATGGCTGAAGTGGTAGAGCACTTGCCTAGCATGCATGGATCTAAGCCCTAGATTCAATTCCCAATACTTAAAAGAATAAATAAAGGTGTGTTAAAAATCAAAAATCCCATATCACTTACTTGACTAGGAAGGTTCTTAAGGACACTGTGTTGTTAATATTCACCTTAGGCAACTTTTCAGAGTGTTGAAACTGGAATGTGGCTCAAGAGTTAAAGAGCCTCCCTAGCAGACACAAAGTCCAAATCCACACCTTAGTGCCACAAAAAAAAGTATTGAGCAAATGTGATGTGCAAAAGATGCCTCTGTTTAAAAGTACACCATGACAGTGAACTTGAAGAATCTTAAATCATCATTTGACAACCAAGTTCCTGTGCATAAAAAGGTAAGCTTCAAAACTTCTTCTGGACTGAAATAATGCCCACCCTTTTCTGTCCTCTCAGAGCTTGGTAGTCCTTGTCTTCCTGGAGGAATTTCTCACATTGAAGGCAGTCAGCATACTTAGAAACGACAGTTCTGGTTATAAATCTCCACACTGATATCTCATGTCTTCAGAAGAATCCATCCCACAGAATATGATCTGAAGATTTTCTGAAATGATTCTCTAAAAGAGCAGTATTAGGAACAGTTATTCCAACTACTAACAATTATTTCAGATAATACACAATTTTCCTCAAAACATTCTCATTTTGTTCCTCATGATCTCTTCACATTCAACCTTTCTGAAAACCAATGTGACTTACACCACAATTTCTACTTTCAGCCAAAACCACCCAAATCATATCACTGGCCAGGGGCACCACAGTGCAGGGTGATGCTTTCCAACTGTTCCTGCCCCACAGCACAGAGTTCATGAACTTCAAGGCACAGCTCTATGGCTTCCTTTGCACCAGGGCCACCAGCTCTCTTTGTGAGCTGTAGCAAGGTCGTCCATGGCTATGCTTCCTCCAGGGCCTGGGGCCCAACCCCAGCGACCCCAACGACCCCCAACCACGTGACCCGATGCAACACATGCCTGACCCCCACCACCCGCAGCCTGATACACCACACACCTGACCCCGACCACGTGACCCAATGCACTGCACGCCTGACCCCTGCCACCTGCTGCCTGAAGCACCTCTGGCCTGAGGACCGCAACCTGACACACCTCCTGCCTGACCCCCACTGCCCGCAACCCTATGAACTCCCGCAACCCGACGCACCTCCCACCTGACCCCCGCGACCTGATTCAATGTCCAGCCTTATCCCCCCACCCCCCACCACCGTCCCCATCGCCCCGGCCAGGAGGACACACCTTGCATAGCAGAGGGGACCTAATGCCAAGCCCTGCTTCCGGAGGGCCTCTGCCTGACGCTGACCACTTTCCCCACCTTCTGAGTCAGCGCCGGCTTTGTGGGGCGAGCGCTACCTGGTGGTGGAGCCAACACAGCATGCCAAGTCCTGCAAGAGGGCTTGGAGTCCGTGCGGAGACCCCGCCCTTCTTGAGCTTCCAGCATGGGCCCGAGCCAGGGCTCCCTGTTGGCTCCCTGCCAGCAGCCATGCTGCAGTTGCTTTGGAGTGAACAAAGTTGAGTGCTTACTTATCTGGTTCTCTAGTGCACTTTATGCCCCTTCCCCATGTCGTGGATGCTGGCAGCAGCCTGAGACTCCAGGACTGCGGCCCTGCTCGCTCTCGGCGCCTGGTATCGCATATACAGGTGGAAGAGAGCATGGACCCTCAGCTGGCCATAGCCCACACCCTGGCCACATCTCCAGGAACCCAGGCGCTCATCCCTTGAGGACTCCACCTCACTGGTCGGCAAGTCCTCCAAAGACGTCATCCTTCTCCAAAGCAACGTGATTTCCTGCTTGTGCAATAAGCCACAGTATTTCTTGCTGTCCCCTCCTGAGTAGCTTGATTACAGGAATGAATAACCAGAGCTGGCTCTTCTACTTTTTAGGTGTCTCTTTGTGATAAGCAAGCCTATTTCTCCTGCTACTAAATATTTACAAAACGTGTGTGCTGCAAAAATATTTTTTAATATTTTCATTTAATATTATTTAAATGCAATGGAAGGGTGGAATACTACAAATTCAACTAGCAAAGAGAACGTTTTGCACAGGTAAGGTTTGACCTGCATGGATTTAATCGCTATTTCTTTATATTATTAACAATTTTATATATTCGCTTCATTTATTTGAAATTATGAAGTAATATTCTATTAGCAAACTCACACATTGCAAGTACAACTGAATCCCCTCTCAAGTCTGACTCTCTTTAACTCCAGACCTCATAGAAAAAGAATTCAGTGCATTTGCATGTGTGTACTTTAAGCTACTAAAATATGTTTATTTTCTCTTTGACACAACCTTCCCCTCCTTTGTCATGACTGTTGGTATGATTTCTGAAAATGGCTGTACCACAGTGCAGTTGGTCCTGTCCCTCTGATGACTGTTTCCAGCTTTTCATTATTGTAGATGATCCTTGAGCATGTCTCTTGTAGAAGCTCAAGTGTTTCCCCTGGGTTTGTGGCAAAAAGTGGGAGTTGCTGAATATTAGTTATATGCACTTAAATTTTAATAGATGCTTCTGAGTTGCTTCTACTGATTTTAACTGTTAATGCTAGTGTCATTCAAAAACATAAAGGGAAAATATCCATATGAGAGGCATAAGAATAATTATGCATGAGAATTTAGAACAAGACAGCATAAGAACCATTACAGCTTTTGTCTTTTTTGTTCTTATTTTGTGGTTGGTACTCAGGGCCATGTGCTAACTAGGCAAGCATGCTATCACTTCACTTGAGCCACACCGCTAGTCTTTTTGCTTTTTCATTGTTTTTGAGATAGGATTTTGCACTTATTCTCATTCTCATTCTCTTTCTCCCCCCTCCTTCTTTCTCTCTCCTCCCTCCCTCCCTCCCTCACCTTTTTTTGGCCTGGGCTGGCCTCACATGGAGATGATCCCAAGTATTTGGGATTATAGGATTGATCCACCATGACTGACTTGGTTTTAGATATAGAGTCTCACTAACTTTTGGTTGGGCTGACCTCAAAACACAAACCTTCAATTTATTCATCCACAATAACTGGGATTATAAGCCTGTGCCACTGCATTAGAGCTTTTAAAATTCTCAAGTTAATTTTTCAAGGAGAAATGATTACTTTGGAAACTTTAAAACTGGGAAACATTTAGGAGTGTATAGATGAAAGGGTTATGGATGTAGCTCAGTGGTAGAGTGCTTTCCCAGCATGCATGAGGCCCTGAGTGTGATCCAGCACCACACAAAAATGAATATCCCAGTGGGGCTTATGGTCCATCTGCCATGAAAGAGCCCTGAGATGGCTGCTGGAGCAAAGCACTTGTGTGGGAACAAAAATAAGTAGAAAGGCCTCCTGCTTAATTCTGTGCTACTTGTTCACCTACAGTGCAGTGGGGGACTATAAATAAATTATAGATCTATGGAATGTGTGGTACAGCAGTCAAGTGATGTTCTAAAAGAATGTAATGATGAGAGGGAAAAAGATTTCCAATTGTACCCATAGGGTTGTCTAAATTGTGGTTTTGTTTTGTCTTTTTACAGGACTGTGGTTTGAACTTAGGACTTTGTACTTGCTAGGCAGGCACTCTGTGACTTGAACCATCCCACCCAGATTGCATTTTAAAATGTATATGTTTATATAGAAAATGAAGCAGAAGTACACAAACTGTTAAAAATAGGATGTGGAATAATAAATATGTTGGGTTGAAAATGTCTTGTGTGTTCAGAAAATAGGTCATGATGTTAACAAAATTTTTGTTTTATTTTTGTTTTTAATATGATAGTGCTGATTTAGGGTCACATGAAGAGAAATGCACAACTAACTATCCTGGGTGATTCTACTTCAAAGATTGGCAGGTAAAGTAAAATAGCATCCATGCATTTAGCAAATATGTATCTGAAAGGAGCTATAGAAATGTAGTGTTTATTTTTTAAATTGTAAAAATTACACCATGTATCATGTCCTCCCCTTAATTTGTTTCCTTGTATGTGTTGTTCTGTTCAGCACTAAAGTAAGCTTTAGACTATTCAATAGAGTTGATTTGAATATTAAGTATAATTCTGATTTTGAGAGCCAAGTGTGAGAAATTGTCCTGAAATGAGTCCTAACTACCAGCATCCTGAGATATTTTTAATCTTTTGGAGACTCCTGAGGGATTGCACAGATCTTATTGTGATAGCCTTCTTGGCTAGGCCTCTTGCAGGATACCCTGGGCACCTCAATCCACTGTTCCACCACCTAGGCTTGATCTGAGTCCTTCATGCTCTGGTCTCCCAGGGAGGTGGTGATGACAGAGGAAACCATGGATTCAAACTGATTGATGGTGGTGTGGATGGTGGGTGCTAGGTAGTTCTTGTACTTCATGTCCCACTGAGACCCAATGGAGTCCAAGCAGTGGTAGGGCACCAGCTTTTTGAGCAGCACTTCTGTTTGAACTACACTGTGGACAGACTGGGATTGAACAGTTACAAACATGTGACACATCTTTGTCACATGCATGTTTGTTACACAGACATGTACAATTAATCCAGCACTCAATGGATGACCACAATCACTGCAGGGTTCACTCACTGCTTCCTTTCCCTGAAGGTGCTGGTTCCTCAGAGGATAGGTCTCCAGAAACAGTTTTCAGTTAGTGCTGTCCTGTCCATAGAAGCACAGAAGAGACACAGGGGCCTTGAACACATGAGCCCCACTGCAGCCTCATCACCAGCTCCTGCCTTTCCTTGGTGCCTAGGACCAAGACATTTGTTCATATAAGCCACTGTGTGTCTGTATGTATTTGTCTCTGTGTACACACTTTTGATTTTCACTCCTAGTTATTAATGAACCTAACTGGGGCTAACTGGGGGCAACTAGAGATTCAGAAAAGACACAAGGAAGACAGACAGACAGAAAGTGGTTTCAGGTGTGTTGGGTGCTTCTGTGGAGATGCACGACTCTCACTGCTTCTTTTCTTTATCATTATTATTTAAGGCCTTACTTCTTTACAGTTCTTAAAACCTCATTCCTTAGACTTGCTCTGTCTCATGTCTTCTCTTAGCTGTTCTTTAGCATAATCTCTCTAAGTCTTTGCCCCCAGACTTGCACTGACTCTATAGCTTTCTTAAAGTCTTGGCCCTCAGACTTACTAGCAATTCCCTTTTAGCAATTCTCCTTCAGCAATTCTTTGCCCTTCAGAAACCTTTTCCCCTCAGCAATTCTTTTCTCTTCCAAAAACCTCCCACATCAAAAAGGCTTCCCCATCAGAAAGCCAATAACAAAAAGTCTCAAACCAAAGGCAAAAGCTTCAAAACAAAAGCCTCTTTTCCTCCTTCAGGGAGTCTTTTATACCCAATGGTAAACAGGGCAGAGCAGCAGTTCTGGGGACAGGCATGACATTGTAACAAGAGAAACCTGTGTTCCTACTCTTTGAACATAAACAGTTAGGAGAACCAGCATTCAGTCTAACAAAGGAGCAAGAGAAACAGCTCACTCCAAAAGAGCAGTTATATCCCTGCCATCCTCAGCTACATTTCTATTAGGAAGCCAATCATTAATAATAGACATCATAAGCAGGTAGAGCAGAAGTGACATCCTCACATTTCCCCTAGATATGGCTGGATCCTCCCCTACTCCAGTGAGGATTATGGACCACAGGCCCAGCTCAAAAACTGAATTAGCTTCTGGTAATCTAGGAGGAACCTGTTGACATAGGGGAAATTGGTGGGACATGGTTGGGGGGGAAGTCAAATTCTGTGTCCCAAACATCTTCTGATTCCCACTAGAGTACTAATGTTGAGGACTATGCCACTAGAGGAAGAAGACAAGTGCTGTGCATTTGGCCTGAGCACCTGTAGACCACAGGTCAGCATAGAGGATCAGAACCAGGCCCTTTGCAAATTCATCATCTTCACCACAACCCATCACAGCCAAGCTTTCCAAACTTGTTGCATATCAGGGACACACAGAATGTATGAGGGAACCTATCTTGCTGATGGGCACTCAACTGAATCCCAGGTGTCTCATTGAGTGCTCAGGAGGTACTCTATGCTCCTCTGGAGAACAGTATTTAGGAAGATGATCCACAATTTGAGGGCCACCAGGTTCAGGTGGTTGCCAGGCAAGAGGACATGCCCTAGTTGAATTGACATTGCTGGGGGAAAGGCTCCCAGAGAGACACAGGGCAGTATGTGTAGAGTCCCTGAGCAGGGGAGATGTGCTCATAACATTTTGCTGGGCTCCCTGTCAGAGAGGTTCCCTGAATTTCCTCCCTGTTTACCTTGCCTGACACTGTTTGGACAGACTGTGTCTTGATCTGGGGTGTGCTGTCCTCTAGATAGACAGGCATTCACAGGAACCCAGGACCCACAATTCCACTGTGGCAAGGCAGGGAAAGGCAAGGCCATGTCTCTGATTCTGATTGCCATCCATCTGCCTCCAGGGCCATCTCCTCCAACACTGACACTTGGCTGGACCAATATTCAAATGATTTCTGTCAGCCTCTTGAATTTCCCTGCCTCAAGTTGCTGATGGCTTACTTGCAGCTTAACATGCAGACTTGGAACTGAACAGGCATGACCACCTTCTTCTGGCCCAGTGGGATCACTTGCAGCCTACTGATGCAGAGCAATATGGTAAAGATCCCAGGGCTACAAACATAAATCATGTGAGTAATGGTCATTGCTGGACCTTGTCCAAAGGAGACCCTAAGAGTATGCCATGAGTTAGACAATCCTGAGACTCCAGAGGCTATTGTTCTGAGTCTCAAAAATTGGCCTTTTCAAGAGACTGACACTGTGGCTTATTGGGAAGGCTGAGAATATCTCTGCCTTGGAAATCCTCAGTGCAAGGCAGTCATATAGGGATTTTGTGTCCTATAGCTCTATCAGCTCCAGTGCTTCTTCTAAACCCAAGTCCAGCTCCCGAGCCAGCTTCCTCATAGTCTCAATATCTCCAGTCAGACATGGTGCCAAGCCCATCACAGGACTTTTCCTGGCCTTCTGTTGTGGTCACTAAAAATGGACTGATCAAGAAGAAGCCTCACCTCTTGGCATTATCTCCAGGCCTGGTAGCAAAACAATTCACACTGATGGGTGCTGTAAGTGTCTGAGGAGTGCAGGATTGTTGCAGGCATCCTTCTAGCCTCTTCTTTCCATATCTAGCATTCCCTGGCCCAGATTTGATGTTATCATTGAAATCCCAACTCTCCCTTTTCAATTTCCATGACCAGGCCAAGTTTCTTAAGCCAAAATCTCAACTCTGCTTGGAAAAATGAAGATTTGAATGCCTACTGTTACTGTGAAGATTCAGGGATTAGGACAGATATGTAACCAGGCCAGTGTGTCACCTTGAACTTTGCAGGAAGCCTCTCAACATACAGCACTCATTAGACACCTGGTGTGTCTATGATAGCATACATAGGATAAATTGTGGTTATAGCAAATGTGTATGTGGACCTGGATTTAGATTGATGTAGTGCTGGTGGGAGTAGGGGTGGCAGAATGTACTATGTAGCCATAAGCCACTTACTGGCAACATGCTACTGAGTTTGGATAGGGAAAATGCTCTCACTACCTCTTTCCTTTAGGCCACTTATATGTTGTGTGCTCTTCATAGTCAGGTAAAAAATCCAGAGATTTTTACAAGGTGTTATCCATAACTTCAGTTTCTCAAGCTCAAGCAGCAATCCACTGAGCTCCACTCATGGTCTGGAGGCTGTGGTGTGTGGCAGCATCAGGTGATACAGACCTCTTCCCCAGGAGCTGTTCAAGAAGGTGGTGCCCTACCACTGCTGAACTCCATCTGGTCTCATGGACATGAAGTGCAAGAAATACATAGCACCCACCATCTGCACCACCATCACTCAGTTTAAGACTGTGGTCTCCTCTGCCATTACCACCAGCCTGGGAGACCAGAGCATGAAGGCCTCAGACTGAGCCCAGGTAGTGGAACACTGGATTGAGGTTGCCAGTGTACCTAGGGACACCCTCTTTATATTCCTCCTCTCTCAGGATGTGGACTAGTTGTCAGAGCCACCGCCAAGACTTGAGGTCCATTCTTCTCCATGTTGTGGCCTAGACTATTGTTGGGGGATTATAAGAAGGTCACACCCTCTGACAGTTTACCCATATATTTAACTGAAGTCCTGCTCTGGTGACACCTGGATCCCTTATGGGTCCCTAGAGCTCCCCACCAACAATATCAACAGGGGGGCTCATTCCTGTAGTAGGTGTTCCATCCATGGCTCACACAGTCCTCTTATCCAGGAGTGTGGAGTCCTGAAAAACTTCCCCTCCCTTTATGCCATATTCTCTGCTCTGTAGCACAATGCCATGTACCTCATGAAGAGAACTTGGGAAGGTCTCCAGGGTCGTGTACCCCCCTCCCCGAAGGTGTACATGTACAGAAGCTAGTATAGCTAGCTCTTCATTGAGCCCACACACAAGCTCTGTGTACAGGAACCACTAGTGGCACAACTCAGTCCACATGGACACTGGTCAGTATGACTTTTTCCAAGATTAGTATTCTGTGTCTGCCAGATACTGGGCAGAGTCACAAGGTAGATTTTCATGTTCTTAAATTGGAAAAATGGAACTCCATGAAGTTGAAATTCAAATAGAACCTCTCAGTGGGAATGGGGTTTGGACCTCATGTGGTGACATGACAAAAGTTCTCCTAGAAACTCATGTATGCTTAGGGATCAGTGAAACCATTTCCAAAACTCATACCCAGCAGTTTGGAATCTTGGTTCTGAAGAAAGATGAATCTCTTGCCCCTCTGAACTCTTCCCATTGACAATTCTCTGCCCTTTCTGCAGGGAGAAATTCAAGAGTTTCCAGAAATTCAAGAAGCTTACAAAGACTCTCTATCATGAGCATACTCATGCCATAAAGAAAAAGCTGCTCAGCAGGGTAGGTGAGAGTTTTGGGGGCAGACAGGGAGAAGAAAGAGGTGATGTTATTTCCATACTGAAAGAGCTTTTGAAAATGTCTAGACTTGTTTTCATGGTTGTGGTTAAGAGAGATGTATTGGCCAATCATCTGATCAGAGCAAGGTTGAGGAAAAAGAGTCCTGTAATGGGATATGGTGGGAGGAGTGGTTTGACCCAGAAGGTGGATGAGCCAGCAGAATGTGGGGATCTCTGGCTTCCTGATTAGATAATGGCCCCTGGAGTCTTTTTATACCCTAGTGGGCAAAGTCAGACTTTTATGACAAGGATAAGACCAGTTGTCTCTGTGGACACCTGAAATCTTTGGAAAAGCAACAGAACCACTTGGGGACAGAGACCCAGTGGAGGCTGGAGCATGCAGGGCTAAGAGACAACTTATCCCTCTCCCTTTGTGGCTCAGCTCAACAGTAAACCAACATACTGAGTGGCCTGAGGACAGAAGCCCGATCAGTGGCCACATGGGGGCTAACAGCCTTCTCCTCTAAAACATCTGTAGTACCCTGCACATATTTCCACTCCTCTGTGGGCCTGTCATCTGATAATGTGGTTAGAACATGCATGCTAACCACACTGGAAGCAATGAGTTCCAAGGGAAAAAATACATGTGCAGGATCTCTCAGCAGGACATGGCCACAGGCTTGAGTAAGGACAACACAAATGACAGGAGAGACATTGAGTCCACCCTGTCCTCATAAGACAGGAGTATTCTCATGTGCAATTTGCAAATGATGAAACAAGAAGAGTGAAGCCATGCCACAGCATGAGGTTCCCAGGAGTTAGTACTTGAGTAGGGGCCTGATCTAGATCTAATATACCTGTTGGCAGAAACATCAGCACAACCAAGGATTTGTCCTCCAGGCCCAAGGTTAGAGCAGTGGATCAACAGGGGATGAGAGTGGAAAGGAACATTACCAATACATAAGGCTAAGATCATGACATAAGTGGTAATCCACCTGCCTAGGAATCATGAGACCCAGATTTCAAAGTCCAGTACCATCAGAGAGAAACAGAGCAAGAAACAGAGAGACAGACAGAGAGAGACAAAGAGAGACATAGACATAGATAAAGACATAGGCAGAGAGAAGAAATGATTCATTAATTCAATCCTTAATCCTACCTGGGAAGGACTTCAAAATATGGAGATTTAGGGAAGAAGTTTGAGATCCCACAGGCAGCATGAGGAAGTAGTAAGTGACTGAGTCTGAAAACAGAGAATGACTCCTGGAAGCAATGAGTGGAGGGGTTTCCACAGCCCCTCCTGTTGCCTGTTGCCCCACTGCCTGAAATGCCCATCACACCTGGACCCTGCACTCTGTTAGGTCTGTGTCCTGACCAAGTAATGTTTTGTAAGGAGGAGCTTCAGTAACCACATGTAGAACCTGGTAGAGTCTACCAGGAGGACAGTGGGCATGGGTGTCATACCTCAGGGATCTGCAAAATACAAGTCTGGGGGCTAACCATAGGCAATGTGTGCTAACAGCTGCCAGGAGGAGGCTTCTAGAGAGAGGTCATCAAAGGTCTCCAGGATATTCTAAGTGGGAGGCTAGTCTTGGTGGAATGCTGGGACTTGCTGATGACCCCCACATGATGCCTCAGGGTGTCATCAAGGGAACTATGCCATACCTTGGCATCTCCCTCCCTCACTGACCTGGAGAACTGGTCACTTCAATGGAGGACTATCTGTATGTGAATGAGCCTGGGCTTGGGGTAGGGGAGTGGGTCTGTGGGGAGATATCTTTTATGTGATCCCTGACCTCTAGAGCTCCCATTCACTGTTCACAACTCTAAACCCACCCCACCTGATAATAACAGACCAGAGATTTTCACAACTTTCCTACAGGCAGGTTTGGCAGGAGAGTGAAGCCAGGTCCTTCAAGTCAGGCAGTTCATAGGGCAAACAGGGCTTTCTTGTCCAAAGCATCAGTCTCTGAGATATTCTCATAGAGTATCAGGCAAAAATATTCCTGATCTGTGTCCCCAGATCCCCATGCCCTGGAATAGAACCCTAGACCAGTCTTGGGTGCTTCTTGCCCTCTCTTGGTTTCTTATAGTAGGGCCATGCTAAGATTGGTGATTTAATGGTGGAGAGATCACTTTGTAACCTCATTGCCTATCTACCTTCTAGTGCTGAGCAATCAACTTTGAGAAGATGATGAAGGTGAGCATATTCTGCCCTCACTCATGGGGCAGGGGTAGTGGAAATATGTTGGCTAGTACACACAGCTCTGTCTACCACTTTTGATCTATGTGTTCATTTGGTACAGAGAGGTACACTCTCCACAGAATGTTGGGTATCTTAGCTGGTGTCTAGGATAGCTTGGTAGGAGTGGCTGTTTGAACTCAGATGTGTTGACAAACAGGAGCCTGAGTGGGACTGAGGGAAGGGGAGACCCAGAGGAAATAACCAGAGATTGTTCCCTGCCTCACCTGGCACCTACTCAGGCTATCACTGTCTTGACCTTTCCCTGGCCCATGAATTTGATGTGATTTCTGAGATCAAGCTGCTGCAGTTAGCCTGTATCATCTATGATATTGACTCCTTCAAGCACTTTGATGCCTGGAGAGGCTCAATGAGGCTCAGAGGAAATGTGGGGCATGCACTGTGTGCAGTGAGTGTAAATTTGGTTAGCTCCGAAGAGACTCTTCTGCATCCAGATTCAGTGACATGCTGTTCACTGTTCCCTGGTGAATGCTGTGCACCTGGGTTTCTGCTTCCAGGCAAACCAGAAGACGGAGGGAGAGTTTGCCTCCTGATACCTTCACAGCTGCTCCTTTCCTTAGCTACCAACTACCATGTGAGGTGAAGCCCACGTTGCATAGGAAAGCACTGGATCAATTAAGTGCCTTTGGATTGGTGGGCAGTAGACAGTTCACTGGAGAGATGGTAACAAATTCACTGACTAGGGAATACTAAGCATTCCTTGACTATACCCTGTGTGCACCAGTGTATTTCTTGGAACAATGTGAACTAATTCTTTTTTGACTTGAAATGAATTATTATGGTCACTTTGAGGCTCTTGCCAGCCAGTGTATGTTTTGTGAGTTATGATGAACTTAGGCACACAGAATCCTGGAAGCACAACCCCCTGGTTCCCTGTGTGCTATATTTTGCATCATATAAGGGAATATCCTCCCACATGATTGGTGCTGTAGTTCTGGGAAGGAAATTGCTTCATTCAATGTAAAGGGAGTTTTTCTGGCTGATGGAACCGCCAAGGCCTTGTAGTGTTTTTGTACTCACCACCAGAAACACTTCTTGTCCTCCAAAATGGGGGTTCCAAATTGGAAGTTCTTTGGAACAAGACAGAAATGTCATCCCACTTGAACCTTGAGCAAGCTGAAGAGGGAACCTGGAGGAGAAAAGCGATCCTCAGATCAGAATCTCTTGCCTGGAAACTGCCACACAAGTGGCTGGAGCTTGGAGATGGTGGGGCCTTGAAATTAATTCATTTGATCTGAGAATTACATGGAACATACAGGGTATATGCAAAGAATGCATAATATTCCCTAGTCAGTGAATTTATTAGCATCTCTCCATTGAACTGCAGCTTTCAGGAACACCAGAAACAATTGAACACAATGAAATACTAATGAAGGACATTCATTTCTGCAAATGATCTTTCAGGCAGAAAATATTACACCTTTCATGGAACTGAAGACATAATGTTAGAGCAGCTCAAGACTGTTCCTCAAAGTGACTTTGGGAATTAATCTAATTTCTAAAAATTTGTGATGTCAAATTAACCAACAAATATCACACACAATCACAAAGTGTGTATATTTAATGAATCTTAATGTTATGTAGTAAATAAATTTCTTAGCTTCTATCAATGGAATAGCAACAGTGAGCAAGAAAAGAAATCATTGAAGACCAGGACACCCTAGTGCATTCCATCAGTTTCAACAGGGTTAAACACATATTCTGATTCAAGAAGTCAAAGTCAACATGCCTAAACAGTGGATTCATTCAATGAGTGTGAAATACTTTGTGGTATGCAAATTTATTACAAAGAGCAATAACATTAATAGACTATGACACTACAAATATCACACACACACACACATACGAACACATACATACAAAATCAGCCCACATCCAATGCATATAGAATGTTATCCCCAGTAGGTGAAATAATGGGCATTACTCTACTGAGGGGACACTTTCAGCACTTAAAAAATGATCTAACTAAGAAAATCATGCGAAGTTACATCATTTCCACAAATGTTTTGGAAGGAAGACATACTACAATCTTTATGCCAATGAACAAGAACAGCCTAATCCACCAGAGTCTGTGCCTGAAGTGATCACCTCAATTGAAATCATTTCTAGCAAGCCAATGATGAAGATTGACAGAGGTAGGACTATACCTGCATATACAGTGGGCATATTCAAGGAATGCTGAATATATTCTGTTCCAAGTATTTATTACGTTTATCTACAGAATAGCAACTTTGAGAAACAGTCAAAATTATGGACTTACAGGAAACATTCCTGACTTGCATTAATTACCACAGAGTATTTAACAGACACTGACACAGAAAGACTATACAACCACTCACGCACACACAAACACACACACACACACACACAGAGTGGCTATATTCCATTAATAGTAAATACTCTGGAGCAAATGACTTTCTAGGCTTTCATCTAAGAAAAGAACCTTACAGCAAATCCAATACATCATAAACACCAGAAAACACTGGTCAATCATGTTGATTTCTTCAATTCTTCCTGCCCATGATATAATGTACCCTACAGGCCAGGGAAGAAGTGATGTCAGATCAGAAGGTGCCTGGGACTCCTGTGTAACCTCATTCCTTCATTGCCAGTCAGCCAGTAACACACACTGAAATGAGGTGGTCAGGGAGAGCCAGTGAAAGCAAGGCAGCCTGTATACCACAGTGAGATCAAGGTTGAGATGTTCACTTCCATGAAATCCTGCCCCAAATGGCAAAGAGGCCTGTGGGCACACTCCAATCTGTGGGACACAGTAGCTTAGGCTAGCCATGAAGAATGGAATCCCACAGTCCTGATGTGCCCATGTCACCCATGTGCTCCTGCTATACCTGTCCCATTTCCCTAGGCACAACTTAACTGAGAAGTCTTCCACAAAAGTCAGGAGCAGTCCCCTCCAAGTACTTCCTGCTTGCTGCCTGGGCTGTCATAGCAACAGGCCAGGCAGAAGCTGCCATGGTACTCTCCAAGTTCCAGGGTCTGTGAGCCCACTGTGACATCACAACCATGTCTTTTCTGATTGGTCGGACTGCATAAGCACTCCCTTCTAAGGCCCCTGCCCTTCTATTCCCCAGACACTTGGTGAGAGTGTCCTGGCATGATCTTCTGATCTGGGGTTCAAGGGCTTTTCTCCTCCATGTTCCCTGGTCAGCTTGCTCAAGGTTGAACTGGGATGAAATTTCTGTCCTGTTACAAAGAACTCCCAATAAACATGCATGCTCATTTTAGTGGAGAGGAAGTGTTTCTTGTGGCAAGGACCATAAAACCTCAAGCTGGTTCCAGTTCCATCAGCCATTAAAACTCCCTTAACATTGGATGAGGCAATTTTCCTCTCAGAACTACATCTCCCATCCCCTGCAGATATTAACTGATAGGGGCAAGAAATGTGCAATCCTTAAAACCACGGGCTGGTTATGCCATGTTTCTGTATTGTTAACATAATCAAAATATGATAAGGCACCCTCTGGATGGCAAGAGCTTCAATGTCACCACATGAATTCACTTAATGTTGACAAAGAAATTAATTCACTCTGATCCAAGACATACACAGGCACACACAGGGTATATTCAATGAATGCTTAGCATTCCCTTGTCAGTGAAATTATTAGCATGTCTAAAGTGAAATGCAGCTTTCATAATTCCAGAAACGATTGAATACCATGAAACACTCAGGAAGGACACTCATTTCTGCAAATGATGTTTCAGGAAAAAGACATTAACCTTTCATAGAACTGAAGATATAAAGGCAAAGCAACTAATGGCTGTTCCTCAAAGTGACTTCAGAAATTAACCTAATTTCTACAGATCCGTGATGGCAAATTGACAAACAAATATCATACACAAACACACACACACATTGGATATATTTAATAAATCCTAAATATTATGTAGCAAATGAATTTCTGACCATCTGTCTAATAAATAGAAACTGTGAGCAAGACCAGAAGTCATTAAACACCAGGACACATTGGTGTATTCCATCAGTTTTCCCAGGGTGAAGGACATATTTTGACTCAAGAGGTCTTGTAGATGCCTAAACAGTGGGTTCATTCAATAAGTGTGAAATTCTTTGTAGTATGTGAGTTTATGAGAAAGAGCAAAGAAATTAATACACTATGACTCTACAAATATTACATGCATGCGCACACACACATACACATACAAAATTGGGCTATATCCAATGCATGTGGAGTGTTACCCCCAGTAGGAGAAATTATGGGCGTTACTCTACGGAGGGGACATTTTCAGCACTTAAAAAATGATCTAAATAAGAAAATCACGTGAAGTTACATGATTTCCACCAATGTTCTAGGAAGGAAAACATACTACAACCTTTATGCAAATGATCAAGTACAGGCTAATCCACCAGAGTCTATGCCTGAAGCTATCACTTGAATTGAAATCATTTTTAGCAAGCCCAAGATGCACATTGACACAGGTATCATTATACAAACATTTACTGGGCCTATTCAATGAATACTAAATATTTTCTCCTCCAAAAATTTGTTACATTTCCTACATGGAATACCCACTTTGGGCAATACCCAAAATTACTGACTTCTAGAAAACATCCCTGACATGCATTTTTTTGGCAAGAGTATTTAGCAGACACCAACACATAAAAGATTATACAACCACATGTGCTCACACACTCATACACACAGAGTGGCTATGTTCCGTGAATAGTAAATACTCTGGAGTAAGTGACTTTCTGGGCTTTCATATAAGAAAAGTACCTTTCAGCAATTCCAATGCTTCATGAATAGCAGGAAACACTGGTCAATCAAGTTGATTTCTTCAAATATTCATTGCCCAATATATAATGTACACTGCAGGGCAGGGAAGAAATCCTGCCAGATCAGAAGGTGCCTGGGCCTCCATGAGACATCTTTCCTCCCTTGACAGTCAGCAAGTATCACACACTGAGACAAGGTAGTGAGGGTGAGCAAGTGATTTCAAGGCAGCCTGTATACCACAGGGAGATCGGGGCAGACCATTCACTTTGGTGAGATCCAGGCTTAAGTGGCACAAGGTGCCTGTGTGGGTCACAGCCCCACTGTGTGGGACACTGACCCTTAGGCAAGCCATGAAGAATGGAATCCCCAAATCCTGATGAGCTCAGGTCATCCATGTGCTCCTGGTGTACCTTTCCCTTTTCCTTAGGCCCAACATAACTGAAAAGTCTTCCACACAAGACATAGACAGCTTCCATTATGTACTTCCTGCTTTGCTGCCTGGGCTGCCATGGCAGCAGGCCAGGTAGGAGCTGCCATGGAACTCTCTAAGTTCCAGGGGCTGTGAACCCACTGTGACATCACAACCAAGTCTTTTCTGATTGGTCGGAGAGTAAGCAGTCCCTCTAATGCCTCCCTTGCTCTGGTCCCCAGCCACTTGGTGGCAGTGTCCTGGCATGATCTTCTGATCTGGGGATCTATGGCTTTTCACCTCCTTCTTCCCTGGTCAGCTTGCTCAAGGTTGAACTGGGATGAAATTTCTGTCCTGTTCCAAAGAACTCCCAATTAGACACCCACATTTGGGTTGAGAGGAAGTGATTCTTGTGGTAAGGACAATAACACCACAAGCCAGTTGCAGTTCCATCAGCCATTAAAACTCCATTAATATTGGATGAGGAAATTTCCTTCTCAGAACTACATCTCCCATCCCCTGAGGATATTAACTCATGTTATGTGAAATGTGCCACCCTGGAAATCATGGGATTGTTATGCCATGCCTCTGTATTCCCCACTGCATCAAAATATGCCAAGGCATGCTCTGGCTGCAATGTGACCACATGAGTTCACTTAACATTAACAAAGAAATTAATTCACTCTGATCCAAGATATACACAGGCATAAAGAGGATATATTCAGTGAATGCTTAGAATTCCCTAGTCAGAGAAATTATTAGCATCTCTCCAGTAAACTACAGCTTTCAGGAACACCAGAGATGATTGAATACCATGAAACACTCTGGAAGGAAATTCACTTCTGAAAATGATCTCTCAGCCAAAAAACCGTACATCTTTTAAGGAAGTGAAGATATAAAAGCAGAGTAAGGCAATGGTCTTCCTCAAAGTGACTTCAGGAATTAACAAAATTTGTATAGATTCATGATGACAAATTGACCAACAAATAAAATACACACACACACACACACACACACACACACACACACACAAAGTGGGTCTATTTAATAAATCCTAAATGTTATTTAGCAGATGAGTTTCTTACATTCTATCTACTGAATAGGAACTGCGAGCAAGACCAGAGGTCATTGAAAACCAGGACACCCTGGTGAAATCTAACAGTTTCCACAGGGTTAAAGACAGATTTTGACTCAAGAAGTCATATAGATGCCTAAACAGGGGGTTCATTCAATGAGTGTGAAATTCTTTGTGGTATTTGAATTTATTAGAAAGAGCAAAGAAATTAATACACTACGACACTACAAAAATTCCCACACACACGCACATGCACACACACATTAAAAAATGGCCTATATCCAATACATGTGGAATTTTACCCCCAGTAGGTGAAATTATGGGTATAATCCAGTTAGGGGACATTTTAAGCACTTAAAAAATGATCTAATTAAGAAAATCACGTGAAGTTACATGATTTCCACCAATGTTCAAGGAAGGAACACATACTACAATCTTTATGTAAATGATCAAGTACAGGCTAATCCACCAGAGTCTTTGTCTGAAGCTATCACTTGAATTGAGATCATTTATAGCAAGCCCAACATGCACGTTGATACAAGTAGCTTTATACCCACACAGTCATTCATATATATTCCTGAGTTCATGAAAATACTCAAACACACAATTGCTGAAAACAGCCTCACAGTGGCCCCATGATTCAATTAACTCCAGAAAGAAAGTCAATCACTTGGACCTGAGGACAATACAGACACACACTGGCCCATTCAATGACTACCTTGTCTTCCCTTGTCAGGGTATTTGTTCGTGGCTCTCCACTGAAGTGCCACTTTCCATAGCACAGAAATTATTTCATATCATGAAACACTAGGGAATTAAATTATTTGCTGCAAGTGTACTTTGAGAAAAGAAATAACACATCCTTTCTGGAAATGAACACATGCCTTCAGATCAGCTCAAGCCTGTTCCTCTTAGTGACTTCTGGAATGAACCTAATTTCTACAAAACTGTGAATGCAATTGGATCCAAGAAACAGTACAAGCACACACAAGCATAGTGAGCATGTTGAAGGCATCCTAAATGCTACCTCTTAGAGAATTTGCTAGGTTTGAGCAACACCAGAATTCACTGAATACAAGGAAGCAATGTTGAATTCATCTACTTTGACATGGTCAGTGATAGACTTTGAAAAAGAGTCTTATAACTGTACAAACAGTGGGTGTATTCAATAAACATCAAACGTTTTGTAGAATGTGAACTTATTAGAAAGAGCAAAATTTTTAA
Source organism: Castor canadensis (assembly GCF_047511655.1). NCBI lineage: Eukaryota > Metazoa > Chordata > Mammalia > Rodentia > Castoridae > Castor > Castor canadensis. Next base: position 82,196,577 of record NC_133392.1, read on the forward strand.
TGCAATTTGACAGTAGAAATATTATAAGTTCATACCCACAAACAAACCCTGGGTATATTAAATGAAGTCTTAATGTTAGGTGGTAATTGAATGAATCATTGTTATTCTTCTGAGCAGCCAATTTCAGCACTATCAGAAGTTATTAACAAAGAAAATCACATGAAATTTATATTAATTTCTATGAATATTCTTTGAAGGAAAAACACTACAACAATTTTGCAAATGAACCAGGGAAGACAGAACCACTACTGTGTATCCACGTGATCCCTGGAAATGATGACATCTCTACCAAGCACTTAAAGTGCATTGACACAAGAAATATTATACCCACATACACATTGATATATTCAATGAATGCTGAATTTTACCTCCTAAGGGAATTGATTCCTTTTCATCTATGAGTAGCAAATTTGAGCAATACCCCAAACCATAGAATTCCAGGAAACTTTCTTGAGCTGCATGAATTTCCACAGAGTATCTCATAGACACTGAAGTAAGACTATTCTAAACACACACATACACTCACGTGCACACATACACACACACACTGGCTAGGATCCATGAATGATAAATGTTATGGAGTAAGTGAATTTCTGGACTTTTATCTACAGAGAAGTAGCTCTCAGGAAAATCCTATTGCTTTCTTGAAATGTTCTTTGAGACATGATGTAGTATATCCTGCAGGCCAATGAAGAAGTGCTGTCATATCAGCTAGTGCCTAGGCTTGATTCCACCTTGACAGCCTGCTGATACCACTCGCTGAGATCGGGTTGTCAGGGTGAGGCAGTGAAATCAAGGCAACCTGTGTGGCACCATGAGATCATGGGCAGCTTGGTCAGCTCAGTGGGATTCAGGCCCAATGCCAGAAGATGCTTGTGGCCACACTCAACTCCAGTTAGGGCAACTTAGGCTAGATGTAAAGGATGGACTCACCCAATACTGTTGTGCTGAGATCAGCCATGTGCTTTGCTGTGCCTGTCCTATTGTCCTAGTCACCAATTAATGGAGATATCATCTCCACAAAACAGGGGCTATTTCCTCCAGGTTCTTCCTAGTTTTCTGCCTGGGCTGCCATAGCAACAGGCAAACAGGAGCTCCCTGAGGACTCTCCAAGTTTCAGAGGAGGTGAGCCAGCATGTCTTCACAACAAGTTCTTTCCTGATAGGTTGTGCGGCACAGGTCCTCAGTCTCAGGCCCCTCCCTCTCCAGTCACCAACCAGTTGTCTGGCAATTACCTGGCACAATCTTCCAGTCTGAGGATCACTTTTGTCCTGCATGTTCCCTCAGCAGCTTGTTCACATTTGAATTGAGATGAAATTTCTGATGTTTTCCAAAGATCTCCCAGTACTGGACTGACATTTTTGGGAGAGAGGAAGTGCTTCCTTGTGGAGAGTGCAAAATCCCGTCAGGTTGTTTGTAGTTCCACCAGCCAATTGTAAAAACTCCTTTCACATTAGACATGGCAATTCCACTCTCAAAGGTACATCTTCAATAGCCTTAGGGTATTCCCTTATGTAAACCTGATCTATTCAAATCCCACAAACAGTCTGTCTTTCATTCCATGCCTCTGTATTCCTGAGTTCATCAAAAAACCCAAACACACCCAATCACTGAAAAGAACCTCAGAGGGACCCCCATGGATTCAAACAATTTTGACAAAGAAATTAATTCTCTTGGACCTGAGGACAATGCAGGCAAACACTGGGTACAATGACTTTCCTCCTCAGGGAATTTGTTAGCATCTCTACAGTGAACTGTATCTTTTATTTTTCATTTTTATTCATTTATTCACATGTGCATACATTCTTTGGAACATTTCTCCCCCATACATCCTGCCCCCTTCCTCTCCCATCCACCCTCCCTCACTTCCACGCAGAATCTGTTCTGCCCTTATCTCTAATTTTGTTGAAGAGAAAACATAAGCAATAATAAGAAAGACAAGGTGTTTTTTCTAGTTGAGATAAGGATAGCTGTACAGAGAGGTTCCTAGCATTGCTTACATGTACAAATGTGTTACATCTCAAGTTTATTCATCTTTTACTGACCTTTACACTAGTTCCTGATCCCTTTCTCATATTGACCTCTGCCACTTTAAGGTTTCTGTATTAGTTCCTCTGTAGTGGAGACATCAAAGACTTTCATGTTTTCAGTTTCTTATCTATCCCCATATACCCCATGTGTGCTCTCCCCTTATCTTGTGACCCAAGTCGAACCACATTGCAGTATTTACCCTATGTCTAAAGTCTGCATATGAGGGAGAACACAAGATTTTTGTTGTTCTGAGTCTGCCTAACCTTGCTCAGAATGATGTTCTCCAGTTCCAACTATTTACTTGCAAATGATAAGATTTCATTCTTCTTCATGCTGAGTAAAATTCCATTGTGCATAAATACCACATTTTCTTAATCCATTCTTCAGTAGTGGGGCATCTTGGTTGTTTCCATAACTTGGTTATTGTGAATAGCGCTACAATAAACATGGGTGTGCAGGTGCCTCTTGAGTGACACGTGTCTCATTCCTTTGGGTATATCCCCAGGAGTGGGATTGCTGGATCATATGGCAGATCTATGTTTAGATTTTTAACAAGCATCCAAAATTTTTTTTCAGAGTAGTTGCACTAGTTTGCCTTCCCACCAGCAGTGTACAGGTGATCCTTTCCCCCACATCCTTGCCAACACCTGCTGTTAGTGGTGTTTTTGATTATGGCTCTTCTAACAGGGGTGGGTGGAATCTTAGTGTGGTTTTGATTTGTAGCACAGAAGCTTCTTAGTTTTATGAGGTCCAATTTGTCCATCCTTTCTCTTTCATGCTGAGCTTCTGGGGTTCTATTGAGGAAGTCCTTGTCTATACCTATTACTTCCAGAGTGCTTCCTGCTATTTGCTTTACCAATTTCAGAGTTTCAGGGCTGATATTAAGGTCCTTGATCAATTTTGAGTTGATACCAGTACAGAGTGATAAATATGGATCTAGTTTTTTGTGGACGGATAACCATTTTCCCCAAAAAAATTTGTTGAAGAGGCTGTCTTTTCTCCATTGTATATTTTCAGCACCTTTGTCAAAAATAAGTTGGGCATAGTTGTGTGGATTCATATCCAGGTCCTCTATTCTGTTCCACTGGTCTTCATGTCTGTTTTTGTGTTAGTACCATGCTGTTTTTATTGCTATTGTTTTGTAATATAGTTTGAAGTTGGGTATTGTGAACCTCCAGCACTGATCTTTTTGCTGAGTATTGCCTTGGCTATTTGTAGTCTCCTTTGTTTCCAAATGAACTTTAGGGTATATTTTTCAATCTCTGTGATGAATGTCATTGGGATTTTTATGGGAATTGCATCAAACATGTACATTGCTTTTGGTAGTATGGCCATTTTTACTATGTTGATTCTACCAATCCATGAGCATGGCAGATCTCTGTACCTTCTGTAGTTTTCTTCAATCTCTGTCTTCAGGGTTTATAATTCTCCTTGTAGAAGTCATTCACGTCCTTTGTTACATTTACTCCTAAGTATTTGATTTTTTTTGAGGCTATTATAAATGGAATTGTTTCCATATCTTCTTTCTCAGTTTGTTCATTATTGGTGTATAGAAAAGATAAAGATTATTGTAAGTTGAATTTGTATCCTGTCACATTGCTGTACCTGTTTATGGTGTCTAGGAGTTTTTGGATAGAGTGTTTTGGGTCTTTAAGGTATAGGACTATATTTTTTGCAAATAGGGATATTTTGACACTTTCTTTACCTACTTGCATTCCTTGTATTTCTTCTTGTCTAACTGCTCTGGCTAGGAATTCCAGGACTTATGTTGAATAGGAGTGTGGATATTGGGTACTCTTACTTTGTTCCTGATTTTAGGGGAAATGGTTTAAGTTTTTCACCATTAAGTATGATGTTGGCTGTAGGTTTGTCATATATAGCCTTTACAATGTTTAGGTACATTCCTTTGTTCCTGGTTTTCTTGGAGCTTTTATCATGAAATGGTGTTGTATCTTGTCGAAGAATTTTTCTGCATCTATTGAGATGATCAAGTGGTTTTTGTCTTTGCAGCTATTAATGTGCTGTATTACATTTATAGATTTATGTATGTTGAGCCACCCCTGCATCAATGGGATGACGCCAACTTAGTCGTGGTTAATGATCTTTCTGATGTATTGCTGGATTCAGTTTGCCCTTATCTTATTGAGGATTTTTGCATCAATGTTCATTAAGGAGATTAGCCTCTAGTTCTCCTTTTTTAGTGGTGTCTTTGTCTGGTTTTGGGATAAGTGTAATACTGATTTCATAAAATCAGTTAAGCAGTTTTCCTCCCCTTTCCATTTCATGGAGCACTTTAAGGATGGTTGGTATTAGTTCTTTAAATGTTGGATAGTATTCAGCAAAGAATACATTATGTCCTGGACTTTTCTTTTTTTGGAGACTCTTTATTGCTGCTTCAGTTTCATTTTGTGTTATAGATCCATTCAGGTAATTAATGTCCTCGTGGTTCAATTTTGGATGGTAATAAATATCTACAAATCTGTCTATTACTTCAAGATTTTCAAGTTTATTAGAATGTTGGTTCTCAAAGTAGTCTCTGATAATTTCCGTGGTGTTTATTGTTACCTCCCCTTTTGCATTTCTGATTTTACTGATTTGTGTTTTTTCTGTCCTCATTTCAATCAGGTTTGCTAGGGGTCTATCTTGTTTATTTTTTCAAAGAACCAACTTTTCATTTCATTGATTCTTTATATTTTTTGTTTCTATTTCATTGATTTCAGCTCATTTTTAAAATTATTTCTCTTTATGATTGTTTTTTTTTTTCATTTTTCTTTTATTATTCATATGTGCATACAAGGCTTGGTTCATTTCTCCCCCCTGCCCCCACCCCCTCCCTTACCACCCACTCCACCCCCTCCCGCTCCCCCCCTCAATACCCCACAGAAACTATTTTGCCCTTATCTCTAATTTTGTTGTAGAGAGAGTATAAGCAATAATAGGAAGGAACAAGGGGTTTTGCTGGTTGAGATAAGGATAGCTATACAGGGCATTGACTCACATTGATTTCCTGTGCGTGGGTGTTACCTTCTAGGTTAATTCTTTTTGATCTAACCTTTTCTCTAGTTCCTGGTCCCCTTTTCCTATTGGCCTCAGTTGCTTTTAAGGTATCTGCTTTAGTTTCTCTGCATTAAGGGCAACAAATGCTAGCTAGTTTTTTAGGTGTCTTACCTATCCTCACCCCTCCCTTGTGTGCTCTCGCTTTTATCATGTGCTCAAAGTCCAATCCCCTTGTTGTGTTTGCCCTTGATCTAATGTCTACATATGAGGGAGAACATACGATTTTTGGTCTTTTGAGCTTTGTTTTGAGCTTTGCTTGTTCTTGTTTTCCTAGGAATTTGAAATGTAGCATTATGTCACTGATTTAAGATCTTTCTGTTCTTTTAATATATGCACTCATGGCTATAAACATTCTTCTCAAGATTTCTGTGTCCCACAATTTCCAGTAGGTCATGTTTGCATTTCATTAACTTCCAGGAACCTCTTATTTTCCTCTTTTATTTCATCAATGACCCATTTTTTGGCATTTTTTTTACTGTTGTTTTAGTTTCTGAATTCTAGTATTAATGCATTGTGGTTAGATAGAATGCATGGGATTATTTCTTTTTGCTTATATTTGCTGATGCTTGCTTTGTGCCCTAAGATTTGATCAATTTTGGACATGATTCCATAGGCTGATAAGAAGAATGTATATTGTGCAGAAGTTGGATGAAATATTCTGTAGACATTGGCTAAGTCCATTTGATCTACAGTGTGATTTAGAGCTAGGATTTCTTTATTGATTTTTTTGTTTGGTTTACCAATTTATTGGTGATGGGGGTATTAAAGTCACGAACAACCACTATGTTGGAGTTTATATATGTTATTAGGTCCTTCAAAGTATGTTTGATGAAATTGCATGCGTTGACATTGGGGGCATATAGGTTGATAATTGTTATTTCCTTTTGGTGTTTTTCCCCTTCTATTAGTATGGAATGTCCTTCCTTATCTCATTTGATCAATGTAAGTTTGAAGTCTACTTTGTCTGAGATAAGTATTGCTACTCTTGCCTGTTTTGGGGGGCCATCAGCTTGGTAGATCTTCCAGCCTTTCACCCTCAGTCAGTGCTTGTTTCTGTCAATAAGATAAATCTCCTGTAAGCAAGAGATTCTTTGATCTTCCTTTCTAATCCAGTTTGCCAAACAGTGTCTTTTGATATGAGAATTAAGTCCATTAATATTCATTATTAGTATTGATATGTATGTGGTGATTCCTGTCATTTCATTAGTCTTTGTTTAAGGATTTGATTCTGTGCAGCTAAATCAATTTTACTCTCTACTTTCTTGCCTTTTCTTCTCCTGTGGTTTTGTACTGCATGTCCTTTCATGGTTTTTTATGCTTTCATTTTCTGTGTGCAGAAATCCTTCAAGAATCTTTTGTAGTCATGACTTGGTGGTCATTTGTTGTTTTAGTTTCTGCTTATCATGGAAGACTTTTATTATTCCATCTATTTTGAATGATAGTTTGGCTGGGTACAGTATCCTAGAGTTGAACTTATTTTCATTCTATGCCCAGAATACCTCATTGGACACTTTTCTTGCTTTTAAGTTTTCCGTTGGGACATCTGCTGTGATTTTGATCAGTTTACCTTTGCATGTTATTTATTTTTTCTCTCTTACACCCTTCAATATTCTTTCTCTAACCTCTGTGATTGTTGTTTAAGTGATAATATGTCATGGGATAGTTCTATTTTGGTCAAGTCTGTTTGATGTCCTGGAGGTGTACCTGAAAGGGCATAGTTTTCTCTAGATTTGGGAAATTTTCTGTTATTATTTTGTTGACTATATTATGAATTCTTTTGCTTGCACTTCTTCTCCTTCTTCAATACCCATGATTCTTAGGTTTGGTCTTTTGATGGAGCCGGTGAGTTTTTGTATATTCCTTTCACAGGTTTTAAGTTGTTTGAGTAATAGTTCATCCTTTAATTTTTTCCTTTAATTTCCATTTCATCTTCAAGTTCTGAGATTCTGTCTTCTGCTTGTTCTAGTCTGGTGGAGTGGCCTTCCATTGTGATTTCTATTTCTGTTTCATTTTTTTTTCTGACATTTTCCATAGAATGGGTCACTTCCTCTTTAATATTGTCAATTTTCACCCTTAATTCATTTATCTCTCTATTTATGATGCTCTCCATTTCACTTTGGTATTTATTTAGGTCTCCTATGAGTTCACTTATTTGTTTTTGTGTCTTTGGATATTCTTTTTTTGTTGTTGTTACCTTGAAATTTCTTGAGTGCCTCCTGTAAATTTTGGTTGACCTTGTCTAGTAACATCTCTATGAAATTCTCAGTGATTTCTTGCAGGATTTCTTCTTTCATAGTGTTCTTGTGGGCTTCGTTGGGTTCTTGAGATAGTCTATCCTTGTTTTGTTTTGGACTGGAACTGGGTATCTGTTTTCTTCTTTTCCCTCTGAATCCTATACTAATTTATTTTTGTGGGGAGAATGGTTTCCACCCCTTTTCTATCTTCCTATGATTCCACTTGGTGTCATATATGTATGAGTACAGGATGCACTTCAAGACATGTGCTTGATGATCTCATATGTTGACTTTGGTAATGAGGGTTGGATGAATAAAATCTCCATAGATATGTAGGAAAAGATCATAACAAAACACAGTCTTTGTGAAAATTAATACATTATATATATATATATATATATATATATATATATATATATATATATATATAGCATCAAGAGAAAAAGAAACAAAAATTGTCAGTGACAACATGCAGACCCTTCCTGCAGAATGCCCTGATTTGGTGAATCATTATTACCACATACTGGGGTTTAACTAGGCACACTTAAGCTGTATTATTTTGGTCTCCTGGTCACTTAATACTTGTGTAATTTCTTCCAGTTTTCTCTAGCTATCTTTCTTTCTTTGAAAATGCTGATTGCACCATGAACAACAGATGTTGGCAAGGATGTGGGGAAAAAGGAACCCTCTTACACTGTTGGTGGGAATGTAATCTAGTACAACCACTCTGGAAACAAATTTGGAGGCTACTTAAAAAGCTAGACATTGATCTACCATTTGATCCAGCAATACCACTCTTGGGGATATACCCAAAAGACTGTGACGCAGGTTACTCCAGAGGCACCTGCACACCCATGTTTATTGCGGCACTATTCACAATAGCCAAGTTATGGAAACAGCCAAGATGCCCCACCACTGACCAATGGATTAAGAAAATGTGGTATCTATATACAATGGAATTTTATGCAGCCATGAAGAAGAACGAAATGTTATCATTCTCTGGTAAATGGATGGAACTGGAGAACATCATTTTGAGTGAGGTTAGCCTGGCCCAAAAGACCAAAAATCATATGTTCTCCCTCATATGTGGACATTAGATCAAGGGCAATCACAACAATGGGATTGGACTTTGAGCACATGATAAAAGCAAGAGCACACAAGGGAGGGGTGAGGATAGGTAAGACACCTAAAAAATTAGTTAGCATTTGTTGCCCTTAACGCAGAGAAACTAAAGCAGATACCTTAAAAGCAACTGAGGCCAATAGGAAAAGGGGACCAGAAACTAGAGAAAAGGTGAGATCACAAAGAATTAACCTAGAAGGTAACACACACACACAGGAAATTAATGTGAGTCAACTCCTTGTATAGCTATCCTTATCTCAACCAGCAAAAACCCTTGTTCCTTCCTATTATTGCATATACTCTCTCTACAACAAAATTAGAAATAAGGGCAAAATAGTTTCTGCTGGGTATTGAGGGGGTAGGGGGGAGAGGGATGGGGTGGAGTGGGTGGTAAGGGAGGGGGTGGGGGCAGGGGGAGAAATGACCCAAGCCTTGTATGCACATGTGAATAATAAAAATAAAAGTTGCAAAAGGATAAAATTTTACAGAATCATCACAGAAGAAAATCAATATAGAAGTCACAATTCTAATACTGAGGTTTGAAATATGCTATTATGTATCATGAATATATATCATGAATATACATGTGAACCTTGATTAATAAATATTAAGTGTAGATGATAAAAAAAATTTGGAGGCTACTTAAAAAGCTAAACATTGATCTACCATTTGATCCAGCAATACCACTCTTGGGGATATACCCAAAAGACTGTGACACAGGATACTCCAGAGGCACCTGAACACCCATGTTTATTGCAACACTATTCACAATAGCCAAGTTATGGAAACAGCCAAGATGCCCCACCATTGACGAATGGATTAAGAAAATGTGGTATCTATACACAATGTAATTTTATGCTGCCATGAAGAAGAGTGAACTTCCATCATCCACTGGTAAATGGATGGAATTGGAGAACATCATTCTGAGTGAGGTTAGCCTGGCCCAAAAGACCAAAAATCGTTTTTCTCCCTCATATGTGGACATTAGGTCAAGGGCAAACACAACAAGGGATTGGACTTTGAGCACATGATAAAAGCGAGAGCACACAAGGGAGATATGAGGATAGGTAAGACACCTAAAAAATTAGCTAGCATTTGTTGCCCTTAACACAGAGAAACTAAAGCAGATACCTTAAAACAACTGAGGCCAATAGGAAAATGGGACCAGGAAGTAGAAAAAAGGTGAAATCACAAAGAATTAACCTAGAAGGTAACACACACACACACAGGAAATTAATGTGAGTCAACTCCCTGTATAGCTATCCTTATCTCAACCAGCAAAAACCCTTGTTCCTTCCTATTATTGCTTATACTGTCTCTTCAACAAAATTAGAGATAAGGGCAAAATAGTTTCTGCCAGGTATTGAGGGGGTTAGGGGGAGAGAAAGGGGGCAGAGTGAGTGATAAGGGAGGGGGTGGAGGCAGGGGGAAGAAATGACCCAAGACTTGTATGCACATATGAATAATAAAACAATTAAAAAAAGAAAATGCTGATTGCAAGAATTAGGGGCACTGTGGGGTTTTATTCTCACTGAAGTGCATTCATGAGCAAGCTGTAAAGATTGATTCCTTCAATCTTTACAGCTAAGAAGCAAAACATGATTTATTCCACTGTGCAGATGAGAAAGCTGATATCCAGAAGGAAAAATCAGTCACTTGCCTATGACCATGAAGTAAGTGCTCAGGAAATACAGGAATCATTCATTCTAACTGTAGGTTCTCAGCACTTTAAGAATCTGCCTCCTATCCTTGTGCCCTGGATGGATGCACCTTGGGCCCAAAGACCACCTGATATCCTTCAAGTATGACAGAAAAAAATTGGAATATTTTGACCTTCACCTCCAACCAAGTGCATTTCTCCAATCTGTTCCCACCCAGGCTGTGTGCATTCTGCCATTACCTCCCTTGTGATTGGGAAACAGGACAGCTGGTAAAAGTTACAACTGGAGGTGTGGCGTGTCCTGTGACCTGGGGACCTTGGTATAATCAGGGCTGTGGACTACTTACCTGCATTTGTCTTACAGACAAAGGACTCCACCAGCCTTCCCACAGCCAGCTGCTCTCCATGGTCTGGGCCCTCGTGGTTGTCAGGGTTTTTCTGGGACTTGAGATCCTTGAGATGTTGATTGATGGAGAAGGAGGCCTCTCGTTTTTCCTGTATCTGCCTGTTCAGATGGATGAGTCACCTCTCCCATCTGAGCTTGAACCAGGACATCATTTTTCCTAAGGTGGGAGAGAAGAAATTGCTAGTTTGGAAATGACATAATCATAGGGGTTGAAATTTTGAGAGAGATTTCTGTGAGAGTAATCCCAAAATATTCTCCAGGAATAAATCAGTCTCATTCCTTGGCAAACTGCGACTTTTTCTTTTATTATATCCTAGATACAATGGTCTAGTGGAAACATGCTCGTGAGCTGTTTATAGACTCTCCCTGAAGTTTTGTGACTTCTAGGGATCTTTCTCCTAATGTTAGGACAGGATAAAAAATTTTATTTGTGGGAACTTTTTGTTTGTTTTGCTGTGAAATGCCTGACAAGAGGGAATGTGAACCTTGCAGAAAATAGTTGCACTTTGGGAGTTCATGCAGGCAGAAGAGAACTGGTCATCTCTGAGAGTGCAGAATATTCCTTCCCATGGTTCATTCATTCTCAATGGGATAGATTGCAAAATGCCACTTAGAACAGACAATGTTTATTGTTTGAGTAAATGAAACCAGAGTAATAGCAGCTTTCCTTTACACCTGCACCATGAATGTGGCTACCTTTAGCTTTTTTGTGTGATTGTTTAGGGCCACTTTCCATATTTTTCATGATTGTTACCTTCCCATAATTACTGGTTTTTACCTGGGGGGCCAATTCTGGTGATACCTATTCTTAGTTATCCTCATCTTCAAGATTTCCTACAATTAAACTCAAACAAGCCCACTGAGACATTAGGCAGCTCTACTCAGCCATTAGGAGTGTAGGGGCTTATCATGGCATAGAGACATAAATTGTCTCTGTGTTAATTCAGAAAGGTCTCATGTTTGTCTGTAAAGAAATACATGCCATAATATTCTAAACTGTGAAGCAAGTGACCCTGATTAGATTAAGGTGTAATGTACAAATTGCCACAAGGGAAAGAGTACTAGTCACCCTCCAGGGCACAAGATTCTTGCTATTCATTGCAGTTTGTGGTTCCAGGATGCAGTTTTGCTTCAGGGAAAATGCCATACACAGGTAAGGGTAGTGCAGGGATGTTCAGGTACTCAGAGGAATGCTTAAAGAGGACAAATAAGGAGAAGATGGACTGGAGCCTAGAGCTCAGCAATATTAGGAACATCTCCAAAAGCATACGTAAGATTACCATCCTCCTTGGACAACTGCGGATGCTGAAAGAACACTGTTCAGAAATGATAATTAACAAGACAACTGAGGAAGAGACGAGATGATCCCTTTTAAAACAGACTGTGGGATTCACTCACTCTCCTCACCCTGGCTTACATTGTTTCTACACTCTGTATCTGTCAGTGTGTACCAAGTTGAGAGAGATATGGCCTGAAACTAGAAGAGTACAAGCTACCTGATGTACCTTTTGTCTGTGCTTAAAACACAGACTTAGAGTTTCACTGAAATCCAGGTGTAGCTGCAGGGCTCATGGCAGAGAGAGCACTTTAACACAAAGAAGGTTGAGCTAAAGAATAGGGAGGCTAAATGGGAAACCATTGTGAGTCTTATTCTCTTTTCCATGGGAGTACTCACCAGACACATTGCCCAGAGCACTCCATGTGCTCCTCATATAGGGAGACTGTACTGCTGGGACACTGGTGGAGTTCACACAGGTCATAGCAACTGGAAGGAGCCAAATACTGTTCATCCATTGTGTCCTGCAGCACTGCAGTAATGGTTCTGTCCTCTTCCATCTCTCTGCTGACCCCAAGTATGTGAGGAGAAGAAACTGTTAGACAGTGAAAGTTTGAACTTGACAATTTCTCACTTGTTCCTGAAGGGAAGCCTAAATGAGAGTCCAAAGAAGGCAGAGGAGGAACCAAAAACTCCACTTTGACTGAAGCAGAGTGAGATAGTTAAGGGAGTCTGATAACAGTGTGGGTGTGGGGGGGTGGAGATAACAGCTGCAGCTACTCAATGCACTTGTCAGATGACATGCTGCTGACGAAGGAGACTCAACCTCTTGTATCATGTATGCCTGGCATGCACAACATGAGAAACACAGAAGTCGCATTTTGCTCCACATTACTTGCAGTGTTCCAGTGTAGAAAGCTTCCTGATATGGACATTTCAAGCCATGTTTTTCACTATTGTTCTCTCCCTATATGAGGAGCACATGGAGTGCTCTGGGCAATGTGTCTGGTGAGTACTCCCATGGAAAAGAGAATAAGACTCCCAATGGTTTCCCATTTAGCCTCCCTATTCTTTAGCTCAGCCTTCTTTGTGTTAAAGTGCTCTCTCTGCCATGAGCCCTGCAGCTACACCTGGATTTCAGTGAAACTCTAAGTCTGTGTTTTAAGCACAGACAAATGGTACATCAGGTAGCTTGTACCCTTCTAGTTTCAGGCCATGTCTCTCTCAACTTGGTACACACTGACAGATACAGAGTGTGGAAACAATGTAAGCCAGGGTGAGGAGAGTGAGTGAATCCCACAGTCTGTTTTTCCTTTCTTAGTGCAGAATCCCATACAATCAGCTCCTCAGAAAGAGCATGTGCCTTTCCTACCAAATATTAACATATTGAATAGAAGTGGAGAAAGTGGAAAGTCCTCTCTTGTTCCCAACTTTAAGGGGAACAGTTTCCATTGTTCTGCATTTAGTATGATGTTGGTTCCAGGTTAGGCATATGTAGCCTTTTTTATGTTGAGGAACTCTGCTTATATTCCTAGTTTCTTCAGAGCTTTTATCATGGAAGTGTGTCAAATTTTGTCAAAGCCTTTTTCTGAATCTATTGAGAGGATCATGGGTTTTGTACTTATATCTGTTTATGTGCTGCATTTATGGATTTATTTATGTTGAACCATCCTTGTGTCCCTGGAATGAAACCAACTTTGTTATGGTGTATGATCTTTTTGATGTGTTGTTGAATTCTGTTTGTCAGTATTTTGTTGAGAATCTTTGCATCTATATTCATTAAAGATATTGGTTTATAATTCTTTTGGTTACATCTTTATGGGGTTTCATAATGAGTATAATGTTGGCTTCATAGAATGAATTTGATAGTGTTCCCTTCCTTTCTATTTATTGGAAAAGTTTGAGGAGTATTGGTGTTAGTTCTTCTTTAAAGGTTTTGTAAAATTCAGCCATGAATCCATCAGGTCCTGGGCTCTTTGTAGGGATACTCTATTACTGTTTCAATTTCATTGCATATAATGGGACTATTTAGGTAGTTAATATCTTCTTGGTTCAATTTTACTTGGTTGCATGCATCTAGGAATTTATCCACTTCATCAAGATTTTCCAGTTTACTTGAGTACAAGTTTTCAAAGTACTAATTGTTTTCTGGGTTTTGTTGATATTCGTGGTTATGTCCCCTTTTTCATCTCTGATTTTATTAATGTCTTCTACCTCCTCTGTTTTGTCATATTGGCTATAGTCCCTTGATCTTGTTAATCTTTCCAAAGGGCCAACTTTTTATTTCATTGATACTTTATATAGGTGTTTGGTTTCAATTTCATTACTCTTGTCCTTGATTTTTCTTATTTCTCTCCATCTGCTGATATGGGGTTTTGTTTGTTCTTGTTTTTCTAGGTGCATCAATAGATTGTTTACTTGAGAGGTCTTGGGTTTTTTTGTTAATATAGGCACTTATGGCTATAAGCTTTCCTCTTAGAATGGCCTTTGATGTGTCCCACAGATTCTGGTATTTTTTGGATTTCATTGGATTCTAGGAATTTTTTTGATCTCTAACCTTAGGACTTCAGTCAGCCATTGGTTTCTTAGCAGTGTGTTATTCAGTTTCCCAGTGTTTGAGTACTGTCTTGGGATTCTTTTGTTGTTGTTGTTGATTTCTAGTCTTATTCCATTGTGGTCTGATATGATGCTGGGGGTTATTTTTATTTTCTTGAACTTGTTTAGACTTGCTTTGTGTCCTAAAATATGGTGTACTTTAGAGAAAGTTTCATGAGCTACAGGAAAGAATGTGTATTTCCTAGCTGTTGGGTGAAATACTCTATTAACCACATCTATTTGGCCTAATGTATGGAGTAGCTACAAAATTTCTTTGTTTTTCTTTTCTCTGGATGATCTATCTATTGATGACAGTTAGTTATTTAGGTCTCCTATTATCACTGTGTTAGTGTCTATGTGTGCTCTTAGGGCCATTAGAGTATTTTTTTATGTAGGTCAGTGACCCTGTGTTTGGTGCATATATGTTAAGGACTGATATTTCCTCTTGACAAATTCTTCCTTTCATTAATCTGAAGTGACCTTTGTTTTCTTTCTTGATTGTGTTTAGTTTGAAGTCTACTTTGTCAGATATGAGTGTAGTTACTCCTGCTTGTTTATGGGGACAACTTGCTTAGGAAACATTTTTTGCAAACTTTGACTGTAAGCCAGTGTTTATTTTTTTCAACTAGATTAATGTCTAACTTGTATGATCAACATATGGTTGGGTCTTATTTTTTAATCTAATTTGCTATTCTGTGTCTTTTGATTGGGGCATTGAGGCCATTTACCTTCAGTGCCAGTATTGAGAAGTGCTTGTTGTTTCCAATCATTTTTGTTTCCATTAATTTTTCCTATTCCTTGTTTACTGGTATACCTGCTCAAAAAAGGTTTATTCTTTCTTGAGTCTGTCTGTCTTATTCTAGTTTCTTTTTTTATATGTAAAAATCCTCTAAGTATCTTCTGTAGTGCTGGCTTGGTTTCCACAAATTCCTTAATTTTCCTTGTTGTGGAAGGTATTAGTTTTTCCTTCAATTAGGAAGGATAGTTTTGCTAGGTAAACTAGTCTGGGTTGACAGTGGTTTTCTTTTGGGGCCTGTATTATGTCTTTCCATGACCTTGCCTTTAGCATTCAAGTTGAGAAACATGTTATTCTAATGGGTTTGCCTTTAAATGTGACCTGTCTTTTATCTTTTGCAGCTTTCAGAATTCCTTCTTTGTTCTGTGTGCTGAGTGTCTGGTGGTGTTTCTCTTTTGATCCTGATGGTTTGGTGTTCTGTAAGTTTCCCATACCTGGGTGACTCTTTCTTAAGATTAGGGAAGTTTTCTAATATAATTCCATTGAGTAGGTTGTCAATGCCTTCATTTTGTAACTCTTCTTCTTCTACACCCATAATTCATAGATTTGGTCTTTTCATGGTGTTCCAGATATCTTGCATGTTCCATTCATATTTTGTTAGCATTTTTCCATGATCTTTTATTATTTGGTCTAATTCCTATACTCTGTGTTCAGTTCCCAATACTATACTTTCAGATTGCTCCACTCTGTTCAGTAAGCTTATGTTTGTGATATTTATTTGGAATACTGAGTAGTTATTTTGGGTGTTTTCAGGTTTTCCATGTATTTATTGATTTCCTCTTTCATATTCTGGATAGTCTGCTTAATTTCATTCATCTGTTTGCATTTTCTTTGAGTTTATTTTTTTACTCACATTCTCTTTGAGGTGAAATACTAGCTTCTGTATTTCCTCTTTAAGGTCATTTATTATTTTCTGGAATTCATTATTTGATAGCTCTTACTCAACACAGGTGTAGTTTTTATATAGCTTATTAGTTTTATTATATAGTTTTAGAATGCCTAGTCAGAGTAATAAGACAAGAGCATGAAGCAAAAGGGTTTAAAATAGGGAAGGAAGAAGTTAAACTATCCCTATTTGCAGATGACATGAACTATGCCTAAGAGAACCACCAAAAAAATTCTACCAAAAAAACTAGGAATCATAAACTCTTTCAGCAAAGTAGCAAGATACAGAGTTAACATACTGAAGTTCGAGGCATTTCTGTATACCAGCAACACACAGACTGAGAAAGAAATCAGGGAAACAATCCCATTTACAATACCCAGAAAAACAATAAAGTCCCTTGGAAAAAAATTAACAAAAGAAACCAAAGAGGTTTTTAATGAAAACTATATATCACTGAAGAGAGAAATCAAAGAAGACTTCAGAAGATGGAAAGACATTCCCTGCTCACAGATAGGTAGAGTCAATATTGTGAAAATGGCCATATTACCAAAAGCAGTATACATGTTCAATGCAATCCCTATCAAAATTTCAATGACTTTCTGCACTGACATAGAAAAAGCAATTGTGAAGTACCTAGGGAAACACAAAAGACCTTGAATAGCCTAAAGTAATTCTGATCAAAAAGTCCAATGCTGGAGGCTTCACAATTCCCGACCTCAAACTATACTACTGAGCCATAACAATAAAAAACAGTATGGTATTGGCACAAAAACGACAGATGACCAATGGATCAGAATAGAAGATCCAGGCATAAGCCCATGTATTGATAGCCAGCTGGTTTTCAACAAAGGAGCCCAAAACACATAATGGAGAAAAGACAGCCTCATCAACAAATGCTGCTTGGAAAACTTGATATCCAAATGCAGAAGAGTGAAACTAGATCCATGTCTTTCACTGTGTACAAAAATCGATTCAAAGTGGATCAAAGACCTTAATATAAAGCCTGAAACATTGAAAAACTTATAAGAAGCAGTAGGCAATGCACTACAACAGACAGGTATAAGGAATGACTGCCTAAACACAACTCAAATGGCTCAGCACCCAAGAGAAAGAATGAACAAATGGGACTGCATTAAACTAAAGAGCTTCTGCACAGCAAAAGAAACAATCACTAGAATAAAGAGACACCCCACTATATGAGAGAAAATCTTACCAGCTACTCATCCAACAAGGGTCTAATATTCAGAATTTACAGGGAACTCAGAAACTTTGACCCCCAAGGAATCAACACCCCAGTGAAGAAATGGGCACATGAATTCTCAAAGGAAGAGTTACAAATAGCCATTAGGTACATGAAAAAGTGTTCAACTTCCCTGGTTATAAAAGAGAAGCAAATCAAAACAACACTTAGATTTCTGTCCCAGTTGGAATGGCCAGAATCAAGGGTAATAACAGCAAATACTTGTGAGCATGTGTTGAAACAGGAATTTGTATACACTGCTGGTGGGAATGCAAATTAGTATAACCGTTACGGAGATTCCTCAAACAATGAGAGACAGAAGAGCCGTATGATCCAGTGATACTGCTTCTGGGCATCTACCCAAAAGAATGTAAACAGGATACAGTAGACATCTGTGCACAGATGTTTACAGCAGCACTAGTCACAATAGCTAAACTCTGGAAACAAACCCAATGCCCCAAAACTGATGAATGGATCATGAAAATATGGTATATATATATATATATACAATGGAATATTACTCAGCCACAAGAAATAATGACATGGGGTTTGAAGGTAAATGGATGAAATTGGAGGACATTATGTTAAGTGAAGTTAGCCAGGATTAGAAATACAAAAAAAACGCATGGTTTTTCTCATACTTGGAAGATACATCCAAAGATAAACATATACAGAAAACAAAACATGATTATATACAAACTTAGTTGTTGAACATGTTTGTAACAGTGTGATATTTTTCAGTATCAACAATTAGCAAGAACATTTCAGGAGCGATTTAAAGAATAAGCTCAGTCATCAGTGGTGGCTGTGTCTGTTTATAATCTCCTCGATCTTCCCACTTTGGTTAATTTGTTTTCACCACTCTTAAATTTCCATTGGAACCCCAGCAATGTGCTTTTTGTGCATGCAGTTCTCTTTCCTAAGAAACACTTACCAGCTGCATCCAAGGAAGATTCTTCATGGTTATCCACCAGAACAACAGGGATGCTGGGAGATGGGTGTCAGACAGGTCATGGTTACTAGAGAAAGTCTAAAGACCTTCATCCAATGAGTTCTCAAGAACTTTTTTATCTCTCTACTCCTGTCCCGGTCTGTTCAACCTGGTAGGATAGGATGTGATTAAATCAAGAGGATGAGCTACAAGTCTCCAAGGTGCTCCTGATAGAGGCAAAAGGAAGTGATAACATAAGGTAGGGACACTCCCTTCAAACATAAAGAAAGCACTCCCCTGGGATAAGGATGAGGAAATGCTGCCTTCATGGAAGGAAACAGGAGGAGGAGCTCAGTGCACTGACTGGACAATGACGTTATGAGGAAGGATTTTCAATTTGCCCCAAATGCTATATGATGTGCAGCACACACAGAGAGCTGTAACAGTGGCTTAAGCTTTTCAATAAGTTATGCTGACTTTTACATCAAGCAGAACAGTCAGTGCTCCTGAGACACTGTACAGTCCAAGTGGTTTGGGCATTTTAGGAATCTTTGTGTATAGAATGACATTCTACAATTTTCTTTTTTGGTGGGATAATGTTACTTGCTATGCAATCTCATCCAAGAATTTAAGATCTAGCACAGGATTCAGATATGGATCTCATCCTCAAGTTATCCACAAAAGAGAAAAGAGGTAGATTCTGTGAGTCCAAAGAATTCACAAGCTAATTAGTTCTACCCTGGTACAGATGAGTTCTACCAGGACGATGGACCTGATATGAAACCTGTGCCTGCTGTTGAGTTGGGATGCTCTTTTGCAGACTCTTTTCATATTTTACCCATCCTATCCCAAACACTGAATATTCATTATTACTTGGGGAGAGCCATTTCCATTCATTATCATTTCCCTCATCTTCATGAAGGGGTATTAGTACTCTCCACAAGGAAGCACTTCCTCTCCCCCAATCCAGGACTAGGAGTTCTTTGGACAATGTCAGAAATTTCATCCCAGTTCAAATGCGATCAAGCTACATGGGGAATATGCAGGACAAAAACAATCCTGAGTTTGGAAGGTGGAGCTTGTGCATTGTCACATAACTGGTTGGTGACGAGTGAGGGCTTCCTCAGGGAGACCAATCAGGAAAAACTTTGTTGTGATGTCCCACTTTGAGAGTCCTGAGGGAGCTCCTGTTGCCCTCTAGCTATGGCAGAAGAGGCAGCAAAACAAGAACTTGGAGGAAACAGCCCCTGTGTTGTGGAGATGCCATCTCAGTTAATTGGTGCCTAGAAAAATAGGACAGGCACAGTATGAGGACATGGGACATCTCAGCAAATCAGGATTGGGGAAATCCATCCTTCAGAGCTAGCCTAAGTAACCATGACCCACGGAGTGGTGTGTGACCACAGTCCCCTTGGGGCATTGGGACTGGATCACACTGAGCTGGCCAGCTGCCATTGATCTCAATGTGTCACACTGGCTACCTGGATCTCACTGCCTGACCTTGACTACCTGATCTCAGCAAAGGTTATTGGTAGGCTCTCTAGAGAGGAATGAGGATCAGGCACAAGCTGATCTGACATCACTTCTTCAATGGCATGCATGTATCTTCATCTTTCGAGAGATACATGCGTTTCTTCAATGTAGCTGAATAGGCCTATTTGGAGCAAAGAGAGCCTATCTCCATCTTGAAAACTATGGTTTGCAGAAAGTATTCCTTTCAAAAACTAACTCAGTTCTCACAGGGAAACAATGTGGTAGATGGTGATGCATCTGACAGAGATGGTTCTCTATGGAAAGATATTTGTGTCCCTTCAATTTAGCTGAATAGGCCTATTTGGAGAAAACAGAGCCTATCTCCACCTTGAAACACCTGAGTGGCTAAAAGTATTCCTTTCAAAAACTAACTCAATTCTTATAGGGAAACAATGTGCTAGATGCTCCTGCTTCTAATATAGGTGGTTTAATTTATAGAAATACATGAGTTTGTTCAATTCAACTGAATAGGCCTCTTTGAAACAAAAGGACCCCTTCTCCACCATGAGAACTATGATTTGCAGGCAGTTTTCCTTTCAAAACCTAACTCAGTTCTCACAGGGAAGCAATGTGCTAGATGCTGTGGCTTCTAACATAGATGTTATTCTTTGGAGAGGTACAGGTGATTCTTCAACTCAGCTGTAAAGGCCTATTTGGAGCAAACAGAGTCTATTTACACCTTGAAACACCTAAGTTGCAGAAAGTATTCCTTTCAAAAACTAACTCAATTCTTTCAGGGAAGCAATGTACTAGATGCTCCTGCTTCTAACATAGATGGTTTTCTTATAGATATACATGTGTTTCTTCACCTTAGCTTAATAGGCCTATTTGGAACAAACAGACCCTATCTCCACCTGAAATACCTAAGTTGCAGGAAATATTCCTTTCAAAACCTAAATTGATTCTCACAGGGAAACTATGTGCTAGATGCTGCAGCTTCTGACATAGATGGTTATCTTTATAGAGAAAAGTGTGTTTCTTCATCTCAGCTGAAAAGGCCTATTTGGAGAAAACAGAGCCTATCTCCACCTTGAAACACCTAAGTTGCAGGAAGTATTCCTTTCAAAACCTATATTGATTCACACAGAGAAACAATATGCTAGATGTTCCTGCTTCTAAAACAGATGGTTTTCTTCAGAGAGATACACATGTTTCTTCAACTTTGCTGAATAAGTCTACTTGGAGCAACATGAGAGTTTCTCCACCTTGAAAACTATAATTTGCAGGAAGTATTCCTTTCAAAAACTAACTCATTTCTCACAGGGAAACAATGTGGCAGATGTTCCTGCTTCTGACAGAGATGGTTCTCTTTCGGAAGACTTATGTTTCTTCAAATTAGCTGAATTGGTCTATTTGGAGAAAACAGAGCCTATCTCCACCTTGAAACACCTAAGTAGAAGGAAGTACTCTTTTCAAAAACTAACTCAATTCTTTCAGGGAATCAATGTTCTAGATGCTCCTGCTTCTAACATAGATGATTTTCTTTATGCAGATACATGTGATTCTTCAACTAAGCTGATTAGTCCTGTTTAGAACAAAAAGACCCTATTTCCACCTTGAAACACCTAAGTTACAGGAATTATTCCTTCAAAACCTAAATGCATTCTCACAGAAAAACATGTGATAGATGCTGCAACTACTAATATAGAAGATTTTCTCTGGACAGATACATGTGATTCTTCAACTCAGCTGCATAGGCCTATGTAAAGGAAAAAGAACCTATCTCAACCTTGAAAACTATGATTTCCAGAAAGTATTCCTTTGAAACACTAACTAAATTCTCACAGGGAAACAATGTGAAAGATGCTGCAGATTCTAACATAGATTGTTTTCTTTGTAGAGATGCATGTGTTTCTTCAACTCAGCTGAATAGCCTACTTGGAACAAGGAAAGGTATCTCCACCTTGAAAACTATGACTTCCAGGAAGTATTACTTTCAAAACCTAATTCAATTCTCACAGGGAAATAATGAGCTAGATGCTCATGCTTCTAATATAGATGGTTTTCTTTGTATAGATACATGTGTTCCTTCACTCAGCTGAATAGGCCTAATTGGAGCAACATGAGCCATAATCGACCTTGAAACTATGATTTTTAATATATATTCCTTTCAAAACCTAACTCAATTCTCACAGGGAAACAATGTGCTAGATGCTCCTGTTTCTGACACAGATGCTTTTCTTTCGAAAGATTGACGTGTTTCTTCAACTTAGCTGAATAGACCTATTTGGAGCCAAAAGAGCCTCTCTCCACCTTGAAAAGTATGAATCGCAGGAAGTATTCCTTTCAAAAACGAACTCAATTCTCAATGAGATACAATGTGCTAGCTGCTTCAGCTTCTAACATAGATGATTTTCTTTGGAGGGATACATATGTTTCTTCAATTCAGCTGAATAGGCCTACTTGGAGCAAAGACAACCTATTTCCATCTTGAAACCTGTGATTTGCAGGAAGTATCCCTTTCAAAAACTAACTCAGTTTTCACAGGGAAACAATGTGCTTGATGCTCCTGCTTCTAACATAGATGGTTTCCTTTATAGAGATACATTTCAGTATCCTATAGTTCAGTAGTCCTATTTGGAGCAAACAAAGCATATCTCCTCCTTGAAACACCTAAGTTGAAGGAAGTACTCCTTTCAAAAACTAACTTAATTCTTTGAGGGAAACAATGTGCTAGATGCTGCTGTTTCTAATGTAGTTAGTTTTCATTATAGATATATATGTGTTTCTTCAAATTAGCTTAGTAAGCCAATTTGGAGCAAACAGAGCCTATCTCCAACTTGAAACACCCAAGTTGCAGGAAATGTTCTTATCAAAACCTAAACTGATTCTCAGTGAAACAATGTGCTACATGGTACAGCTTCAAACATAGATTATTTTCTTTGGAGAGATACATGCTTTTCTTCAACTCAGCTGAATAAGACTATTTGGATGAAACAGAACCTATCTCCACCTTGAAACACCCAAGTTGTAGGAAAAATTCATTTCTAAACCTATGTCAGTTCTAACAGAGAAACAATGTACTAGATGACACAGCTTTGAACATAGATGGTTTTCCTTTGAAAGATTCTTGTGTTTCTTCAACTCATATGAATAGGCCTACTTGGAGCAAACAGAGCCTATCTCCACCTTGAAAACTATGATTTACAGGAAGTAATCCTTTCAAAACTAACTCAGTTCTCACAGGGAAATAATGTGCTAGATGCTGCAGCTTCTAACAAGATGGTTTTCTTTGGAGAGGTACATGTGTTTCTTCAACCTAGCTGAATAGGCCTATTTGGCACAAAAAAAGCGTATGTCCTCCTTGAAAACAGTGATTTGCAGGAAGTATTCCTTTCAAAAACTAACTAAATTCTCACAGGGAAACAATGTTCTCAATCCTGCTGCTTGTAACACAGATGGTTGTATAGGAGAAATACATGTTTCCTCAACCTAGCTGAAAAGACCTACTGTGAACAAAAGGAGCCTTCTCCAACTTGAAAACTACGATTTGCAGGAAGTATTCCTTTCAAAAACTAATTCTATTCTTACAGGGAAACAAGGCACTAGAGGCTCCTGGTTCTAACACACATAGTTTTCTTTCTAGAGATACATGTGTTTCTTCAATTCAGCTAAATAGGCCTATTTGGAGCAAACAGAGCCTATCTCCATCTGAAGCACAAAAGTTGCAGGAAGTGTTCCTTTCACAAACTACTTCAATTCCCACAGGGAAACAACGTGCTAATGTTCCTTCTTCTAACACACATGCCTTTCTGCCAAGAGATATATATATGTTTTTCAACTTAGCTAAGCAGACATATTTAGAGCAAAGAGAGCAAATCTCCACGTTGAAACTCCTAAGTTCAGGAAGTATTCCTTTCGAAAACTAACTCAATTCTCAAAAGGAGACAATGTGCTAGAATCTCCTACTTCTAATACAGATGGTGTTCTTTTGAGTGACACTTGTTTCTTCAACTTAGCATAATAAATCTATTTGGAGCAACATGAGACTTTCTCCACCTTGAAAGCTATGAATTGCAGGAAGCACCCTTCAAAAACTAACTCAATTATCACAGGGAAACAATGCACAAGATGATCCTGCTTCTAACACAGATGGTTTTCTTTTGAAACATACATGAGTTTTCAACTTAGCAGAATAAGCATGTTTAGAACAAAAAGAACCTTCCTCAACCTTGAAGACTCTGATTTCCAGGAAGTATTCCTTTCAAACACTAAATAAATTCTCACAGTGTGCTCACAATATGATGGATGCCACAGATTCTAACAAAGACTGTTTTCTTCATAGAGATGCATGTGTCTCTTCAACTCAGCTGAATAGGCCTATTTGGAGCAAACAGTGCCTATCTCCACCTAGAAAAACTCATGTTGCAGGAAGTATTCATTTCAAAACCTATGCTGATTCTCACAGGGAAACAATGTGCTAGATGCTGCAGATTCGAACATAGATGGCTTTCTTTTGAGAGATAAATGTGTTTTCAACTCAGCTGAATAGTTGTATTTAGAGCAAACACTGCCTATCTACACCTTGAAACACTCAAGTTGCAGGAATTATCCATTTCAAAACCAATGCTAATTCACACAGGGAAACAATGTGCTAGATGCCACAACCTCTAACATAGATTTTTTTTTCTTTGAGGGATACATGTGTTTTTTCAACTCATCTGAATAGTCCTACTTGGAGCAAACAGAGTCTATCTCCACTTGAAAACTATGATTTTCAGGAAGTATTCCTTTCAAAAATTAACACAGTTCTCACAGGGAAATAATGTGCTAGATGGTGCAGCTTCCAGCAAGACGGTTTTCTTTGGAGAGGTACATGTGTTTCTTCAACTCAGCTGAATAGGCCTATTCAGAGCAACATTAGCCATAATCTAAATTGAAAACTATGATTTGCAAGAGTATTCCTTTCAAAAACTACCTCAATACTCACAGGGAAACAATGTGCTAGATGCTCCTGCTTCTGACAGACATGGTTTTCCTTTGAAAGATTCTTGTGTTTCTTCAACTTAGCTGAATAGGCCAATTTGTAGCATACAGAGCCTATATCCACCTTGAAACACCAAAGTTGCAGAAAGTATTCCTTTCAAAACCTAAATCAATTCTCAGAGGGAAACAATGTGGTAGATGGTGCAGCTTCAAACATACATGATTTTCTTTGGAGAGTGTATTTCTTCAACACAAGTGAATAGGCCTATTTGGAGCAAAGACAGCCTGTTTCCACCTTGAAAACTATGATTTGCAGGAAGAACTCCTTTCAAAAACCTACTCAATTCTCAAAGGTATACAATGTGCTAGATGCTGCAGCTTCTACACATAGATAGTTTTCTTTGGAGAGATACATGTGTTTCTTCAACTCAGCTGGATAACCATACATGTAGCAAACAGAGCTGATCTCCACAAGAAACATCTAAGTGGCAGGACATATTCTTTTCAAAAATTACCTGAATTTTGATAGAGAAATTATCTGCGAGATGCTCCTGCTGCTAACACAGATGGTTTTCTTTTGTGAAATAGATCTGTTTATTCAACTCAGGAAATAGGCCTATTCAGAGCAACATGAGCCATAAACCACCTTGAAAACTATAATTTGTAAGAGTATTTCTTTCAAAAACAAGCTAAATACTCACAGGGAAACAATGTGCTGGATGTTCCTACTTCTGAAAGACATGGTTCTCCTTCGAAAGATACTGGTGTTTCTTCAAATTAGCTGAATAGGTCTATTTGTAGCAACAGAACCTGTATCCACCTTGAAACACCAAAGTTGCAGAAAGTATTCCTTTCAAAACCTAAATCGATTCTCAGAGGGAAGCTGCTATGCTGCAGCTTCAAACATACATGATTTTCTTTTGAGAGATACATTTGTTTCTTCATCTCAGCTGAATAGGCCAAGTTGGAGGAAAGACAGCCTATTACCACCTTGAAAAATGTGATATGCAGGAAGTATTCCTTTCAAAACTAACTCAATTCTCTCAGGGAAACAATATGCTAGATGCTTCTGCTTCTCACATAGATGGTTTTCTTTATAGAGGTACCTTTGTTTCTTCAACTTACTTTAGTAGTCCTATTTGGAGCAAACAGCTTTTATCTCCACGTTGAAACACCTAAGTTGAAGTAAGTACTCCTTTCTAAAACTAACTCAATTCCTTGATGCAAACAAAGGGCTAGATGATCCTGCTTCTAACATAGGTGGTTTTCTTTATAGAGATATATGTGTTTCTTTAAATTAGCTCAGTAGGCCTATTTTGAGCAAACAGAACCTATCTCAACCTTGAAACACCCAAGCTGCAGGAAGTATTCTTTTCAAAACCTAAACCTATTCTCACAGGGAAACAATGTGCTACATGATGCAGCATCAAACACAGATTATTTTCTTTTGAGAGATACATATGTTTTTTCAACTCAGCTAAATAGATGTATTTGGAGCAAACAGTGCCTATCTCCAACTAGAAACACCCAAGTTGCAGGAAGGATTTATTTCAATACCTATGTAGATTCTCACAGGGAAACAATGTGGTAGATCCTGCATCTTCTAACATAGATGGTTTTCTTTGAGGTCTATATGTGCTTTTTCAACTCATCAGAGCAAACAGATGGAGCTCAGATGTTTGCTCATGGAGCAAACAGAGCTTATTGCCACCTTTAAAACTATGATTTGCAGGCAGTATTACTTTCAAAAACTTATTCAATTCTCACAGGGAAGTAATGTTCTTGATCCTGCTGTTTGTAACACAGATGGTTGTCTTTCAATAGATACATGTGTTTCCTCAACTAGCTGAATAGACCTACTGAGAATAAAAGAGCCTTTCTCCACCGTGAAAACTATGATTTGCAAGAAGTATTCCTTTCAAAAAATTAATTCAGTTCTCACAGGTAAACAAGGCACTAGATGATCCTGATTCTAACACACATAGTTTCTTTCAAGAGATACATGTGTTTCTTCAAATCAGGTGAATATGCCTATTTGGAGCAAAGACAGCCAATCTCCACCTTGAAACACGTAAGTTCAGGAAGTATTGCTTTCAAAAACTAACTCATCTCACAAGGAAACAATGTGATAGATGCTCCTGATTCTAACACAGATGGTTTTCTTTGGAGCGATACATGCTTTCTTCAACTTAGCAGTAGAAGTCTATTTGAAGCAACATGAGACTTTCTCCACCTTGAAAACTATGATTTGTAGGAAGTATTCATTTCAAAAACTAACTCTATTCTCACAGAGAAACACTGTGCAAGATGATCCTGCTTCTAACACAGATAGTTTTCTTTTGAGACATAAATGAGTTTCATTAACTTAACAGAATATGCACATTTAGAACAAAAAGTGCCCTTTTCAACCTTGAAAACTATGATATCCAGGAAGGATTCCTTTCAAACACTAACTAAATTCTCAGCAGGACACCATGTGCTCAATGCTGAAGATTATAACATAGTTTCCTTTGTAGAAATGCATGTGTTTCTTCAACTGAATAGGACTATTTAGAGCAAAGAGAGGCTAAATCCACCTTGAAAACGATGATTTGCAGGAAGTATTCCTTTCAGAAACTTGCTCAATTCTCACAGGGAAACAATGTACTAGATGTTCCTGCTTCTACCATAGACAGTTTTCTATATAGAGATAGATGTTTTTCTTCACTCATCTGAATAGGCCTTATTGGAGCAACATGAGATGAAACACACCTTGAAACTATGATTTTCAAGAAATACTCCTTTCAAAAACTAATGCAATTCTCACAGGGCAGCAATGTACTAGATGCTTCTGTGTTTAACACAGTTGGTTTTCTTACGAGACATACATGTGTATCTATAACTTAGCAGAGTAGGCTTTTACATAGGAAATAGAAACAAAAGGAGACTTTTCCCACTTTGAATACTATGATTTGCAGGACGTACTCTATTAAAAACTAACCCAATCCTCACAGGGAAATAATGTGCTACATGCTCCTGCTTCTAACAGAGACAGTTTTCTTTTGAGAGGTACTTGTGTTTCTTCAACTTAGCTGAATAGACTTATTGAGAGCAAAAAGAGCCTATCTCCACCTTGAAAAGAATGATTTACAGGAAGTATTTCTTTCAAAAACTAATGCAATTCTCAAAGGGATATAATGTGCTAGATGCTGCATCTTCTCACATACATGGATATCTAAGGAGAGATACATGTGCTTCTGCAACTCAGCTGGATAAAATATATGTAGCAAACAGAGCCCATCTCCACCTGAAACAGCTAAGTTGCAGGATGTATTCCTTTCAAAAATAACCTGAATTCTCACAGCGAAATTATCTGTGAGATGCTCCTGCTGCTAACACAGATAGTCTTCTTTTGAGAGATTCATGTGTTTCTTCAACTCAGCTGAATAAGCCATTCGCAGTGATATGTGCCATAATCCACCTTGAAAACTATGATTTGCAAGAGTATTCCTTTCAAAAACCAACTCAATACTCACAGAGAGACATTGTGCTAAGTGTTCCTGCTTCTGACAGACATGGTTCTCCTTCAAAAGATACTTATGTTTCTTCAATTAGCAGAATAGGCCTATTTAGAGCAAACAGAGCCTATCTCCACCTTGAAACACCCAAGTTGCAGGAAGTATTCATTTCAGAACCTATATTGATTTTCACAGGGAAACAATGTGCTAGATACTGCAGCTACAAACATAATGGCTTTCTTTTGAGAATTACATGTGTTTCTTTAACTCAGCTGAAGAGCTATATTTGGAGCAAACAGTGTCTATCTCCACATTCAAACACTTAAGTTCAGGAAATATTCCTTTCAAAACTTAAATCAATTCTCACAGTGAAACAATGTGCTAGAGGCCGAGCTTCTAACATACATGGTTTTCTTTGAGGGATACTTATGTTTCTTCAACTTAGCTGAATAGGCCTTTTTGGAACAAAAGGACACTTTTACTGCCTTGAATACTATTATTTGCAGGACGTACTCTATTAAAAACTTTTTTCCCACAGCGAAAATATGTGCTACATGCTCCTGCTTCTAACATAGACGGTTTTCTTTTGAAAGATACATGTGTTTCTTCAACTCAGCTGAATAGGACTATTTGGAGCAAAGAGAGCCTGTTTCCACCTTGAAAACTGTGATTTGCAGGAAGTATTCCTTTCAAAAACTAACTCAAGTCTCAAGTGAATACAATGTGCTAGATGCTGCAGCTTCTAACACAGATGGTTTTCTTGGAGAGATACATGCATTTCTTCTACTCAGCTAGATAACCATATAAGTAGCAAACTGAGCCCTTCTCCATCTGAAACAGCTAAGTGGCAGGACATAGTCCTTTCAAAAACTACCTGAATTCTGACTGGGAAATTATCTGTGAGATGCTCTCGCTGCTAACACAGATGGTTTTCTTTCAAGAAATACATGGGTTTATTCAACTCAGGTGAATTGGCCTATTCAGAGCAACATTAGCTGTTATCCACCTTGAAAACTATGTTTTCAAGAGTATTCCTTTCAAAAACTAGCTCAATACTTACAGGGAAACAATGTGCTAGATGCTTTTGTTTCTGACAGACATGGTTCCCCTTTGAAAGAAACTTGTGTTTCTTCAACTTAGCTGAATAGGTCTATTTATAGGATACAGAGCCTATAACCACCTTGAAACAGCAAAGTTGCATAAGGTATTGCTTTCAAAACCTAAATTGATTCCCAGAGGGAAACAATGTGATAGATGCTGCAGCTTTGAACATACACGATTTTCTTTGGAGAGATACATGTGTTTCTTCAACTCAGCTAAATAGGCATATTTTGAGAAGCAGACTCTGTCTCCATCTTGAAAAATCCAAGTTGCAAGAAGTATTCATTTCTAAAACAATGTCGATTCTGACAGGGAAATAATGTGCTAGATGCCGCAGTTCTAACATACATGGTTTTCTTTGAGGGATATATGAGTTTTTTCAATTCATCTGAAAATGCCTATACTTGGAGCAAACAGAGCCTATCTCCACCTTGAAAACTATGATTTTAGGAAGTATTCCTTCAAAAACTAACTCAGTTCTCACAGGGATGTAATGTGCTAGATGCTGCAGCTTCCACAACATGGTTTTCTTTGGAGAGGTACATGTGTTTTCAATTCAGCAGAACAGGCCTATTTGTAGCAAACAAAGCCATTCTCCTCCTTGAAAATGATGATTTGCTGGAAGTATTCCCTTAAATAACTAACGCAATTATCACAGGGAAAAATGTTCATGTTCCTGGTGCTTGTAACAGAGATGGTTTCTTTGGAGAGATACATGTGTTTCTACAACTGGCTGAATAGACCTATTGAAAACAAAATGAGCCTATCTCGACCAGGAAAACTGTGATTTACAGGAAATATTCCTTTCAAAAACTAATTCAATTCTCACAGGGAAACAAGGCACTAGAGATTCTTGATTCTAGCAGACAAGGTTCTCTTTAAAGAGATACATGTGTTTCTTCAAGTCAGCTGAATAGACCTATTTAGAGCTTCCACCTTGAAAACTGTGATTTGCAAGAAGTATTCCTTTCAAAACTAACTCATTCTCACAGGGAAACAATATTCTGGATGCTCCTGCTTCTAACATAAATGGTTTCCTTTACAGAGATACATTAGTTTCTTCAACCTAGTTCAATAGTCGTATTTGGAACAAACAGCTTTTATCTCTATGTTGAAACACATAAGTTGAAGGAAGTACTCCTTTCAAAACTACCTCAATTCTTTGAGGGAAACAAGGTGCCAGAAGCTCCTGCTTCTAACATAGATGGGTTTTTTATAGAGATATATGTGTTTCTTTAATTAACTCAGTAGGCCTAATGGGAGCAAACAGATCCTATTTCCACCTTGAAACACCCAAGCTGCAGGAAGTACTCTTTTCAAAACCTAAACCAATTCTCACAGGGAAACTATGTGCTACATGATGGATATTTAAACATAGATTATTTTCTTTTGAAAGATACATGTGTTTCTTCAACTCAGTTGAATGGACGTATTTGGAGCAAGCAGTGCCTATTTCCATCTTGAAACACCCAAGCTATAGGAAGTATTCATTTCAAAACCTATGTTGATTCTCACCGGGAAACAATATGCTAGATGCCACAGATTCTAACATAGATGGTTTTCCTGGAGGGATACATGAGTTTTTTCAACTCCTCTGAATAGGCCTACTTGGAGCAAACAGAGCCTATCCACCACCGTGAAAACTATGATTTTCAGGAAGTATTACTTTCAAAACTTATTCAATTCTCATAGGGAAGTACTCATCTTGGTACTGCTGCTTGTAACACAGATGGTTGTCTTTGGAGAGATACCTGTGTTTCTTAAACAACTGAATAGGCCTATTGAGAAAAAACTGATCCTTTCTCCACTGTAAAAACTGTGATTTTCAGGAAGTATTCCTTTCAAAAACTAATTCATTTCTCACAGGCAAACAATGTACTAGATGCTCCTGCTTCTACCACTGATGGTTTTTTATATATAGCTAGAAGTCTTTCTTCACTCAGCTGAATAGGCCTTATTGGAGCAACATGAGCCATAATCCACCTTGAAACTCTGATTTTCAAGAAATACTCCGTTCAAAAACTAACTCAGTTCTCACAGGGAAGCAATGTGCTAGATGCTCCTGCGTCTAACACAATGGTATTCATTCACGAGATATACGTGTTTCCTCAACATAGCTGAATAGGCTTTTTCATAGAAAATAGGAACAAAAGGAGATTTTTCCCCCTTTAATACTATGATTTGCAGGACGTTCCCTATTAAAAACTAACTCAATCCTCACAGGGAAATAATGTGCTACATGCTCCTGGTTCTAGCAGAGAAGCTTTTCTTTTGAAAGATACATGTGTGTCTTCAACTTAGCTGAATACAACTGTTTGGAACAAAAAGAGCCTATCTCCACCTTGAAAATTATGATGTACAGTATGCATTCCATTCAAAAACTAACTCAGTTCTCAGAGGGATACATTATGCTACATGCTGCAGCTTCTAACATATGGTTTTCTTTGGAGAGATACATGTGTTTCTTCACCTCAGCTGGATAACCATATATGTAGCAAAGAGAACACATCTCCACCTGAAACAGCTAAGGTGAAGGATGTATTCCTTCCAAAAACCACCTGAATTCTCACAGGGAAATTATCTAAATTATCTACGAGATGCTCCTGCTGCTAACACAGATGGTTTTCTTTTGAGAGATTCATGTGTTTCTTCAACTCACCTGAAGAGGCCATTGAAGCAAGAGGAGCAGTAATTCACCTTGAAAACTATGATTTGCGAGAGTATTCCTTTCACAAACTAACTCAATACTCACTGGGAAACAATGTGCTAGATGCTCCTGCTTCTGACAGACATGGTTCTCCTTTGAAAGGTACTTGTGTTTCTACTATGTAGCAGAATAGGCCTATTTGGAGCAAACAGAGCCTATCTCCACCTTGAAACACCCAAGTTGCAGGAAGTATTCATTTCAGAACATATATTGATTCTCACAGGGAAACAATGTGCTAGATGCTACAGCTTTGAATATAGATGGTTTTCTTTTGAGAAATACAAGTGTTTCTTCAACTCACCTGAATAGCCATATTTGAAGCAATCAGTGCCTATCTCCACCTTCAAACACCTAAGTTAGAGGAAATATTCCTTTCAAAACTGAAATCAATTCCCACAGAGAAACAATGTGCTAGATGCCAAGTTTCTAACATACATGGTTTTCTTTGAGTGATACGTATGTTTCTTAATCTTAGCTGAATAGGCCTTTTTCGAACAAAAAGAGACTTTTGCCACCTTGAATACTAGGATTTGTAGGACATACTCTATTAAAAACTAACTCAATTCCCACAGTGAAATTATGTGCTGGTTGCTGCAACTTCTAACATAGATGGTTTTCTTTTGAAAGATCTTATATTTCCTCATCTTAGATGAATAGACTCATTTGGAGCAAAAAAGAGCCTTTCTCCACCTTGAAAACTATGATTTTCAGGAAGTACTGCTTTCTTAAGCTAATTAAATTCTGAATGGGATAAAATGTGCTAGATGCTGCAGCTTCTAACATAGATGGTTTTCTTGGAGAGATACATTTATTTCTTCAACTTAACTGGATTCCATATATGTAGCAGACACAACACATCTCCACCTGAAACTGCTAAGTTGCAGCATGTATTCATTTCAAAAACTACCTGAATTCTCACAGGGAAAATAACTGCAAGATGCTCCTGCTGCTAACACAGATTGTTTTCCTTCAAGAGATACATGTGTTTCAACAATTCAGCTGAAGAGACCTCTTTGGATCAACATGAGCCATAATCCACCTCATAAACTCTGATTAACAAGAGTATTCCTATTAAAACTAACTCAATACTCACAAGGAAACAATGTGCTAGATGCTCCTGCTTCTGACAGACATGGTTCTCCTTCGAAAGATACTTGTGTTTCTTCAATGTAGCAGAATAGGCCTATTTGTAGGAAACAGAGCCTAACTCCACCTTGTAACAGCTAAGTTGCAGAAAATATTCCTTGCAAAACCTAAATCAATTCTCAGAGGGAAACAATGTACTAGATACTGCAGCTTCAAAATAGATGATTTTCTTTGGAGACATACCTGTGTTTCTTCAACTCAGCTGACTAGGCCTATTTGGAGCTTCCACCTTGAAAACTGTGATTTGCAAGAAGTATTCCTTTAAAAACTAACTCAATTCTCACAGGGAAACAATATGCTAGATGCTCCTGCTTCTAACATAGTTGGTTTTCTTTATAGTGATACATTTGTTTCTTCAAGTTAATTCAGTAGTCCTATTTGGAGCAAAGAGCTTTCATCTCCATGTTGAAACACCTAAGTTGAAGGAAGTACTCCTTTCAAAAACTAAGTAAATTCTTTGAGGGAAACAAGGAGCTAGGTGCTCCTGCTTCTACTGTAGATGGTTTATTTTAAAGAGATATATGTGTTTTTTTAATTAACCCAGAAGGGCTATTTGGAGCCAACAGAGCCAATCTCCACCTTGAAACACCCAAGCTGCAGTAAGTATTCTTTTCAAAACCTAAACCAATTCTCACAGGGAAACTATGTGCTACATGATGCAGATTCAAACATAGATTATTTTCTTTTGAGAGATACATGTGTTTCTACAACTCAGTTGAATAGACGTATTTGGAGCAAGCAGTGCCTATTCCCACCTTGAAATGCACAAGATGCAGGAAGTATTCATTTCAAAACCAATGTTGATTCTCACAGGGAAACAATGTGCTAGATGCCACAGCTTCTAACATAGATCGTTTTCTTGGAGGGGTATATGTGCTTTTTCAACTCATCCGAATAGGCCTACTTTGAGCAAATAGAGCCTATCGCTAACTTGAAACCTATGATTTTCATGAAGCATTACTTTCAAAAAGTTACTGAATACTCACAGTGAAGTATTGTTCTTGATCCTGCTGCTTGTATCACAGATGGTTGTCTTTGGAGAGATACATGTGTTTCTTCAACTAACTGAATAGGCCTATTGAGAACAGAAAGAGCCTTTCTCTATCATGAAAACTCTGATTTGCAGGAAGTATTCTTTTCAAAAACTAATTCATTTCTCTCAGGTAAACAAGGCTCTAGAGGCTCTTGAGTCTAACACTCATGGTTTTCTTTCGAGAGACACATCTGTTTCTTCAAATCAGCTGAATAACCCTATTTGGAGCAAAGAGAGTCAGTCTCTACTTTGAAACACATAAATTCAGGAAGGATTGCTTTCAGAAAGTAACTCATTTTGACAAGGAAACCATGTGGTAGATGCTCCTGTATCTAACACAGATGGTTTTCTTTAGAGCGATACATGCGTTTCTTCAACTTATCAGTAGAAGTCTATTTAGGAGCAACATGAGACTTTCTCCACTTTGAAAACTATGAATTGTAAAAAGTATTCCTTTCAAAAACTAAGTCTATTCTCACAGGGAAACAATATGCTAGATGCTCCTGCTTCTGACAGACATGGTTCTCCTTCAAAAGGTACTTGTGTTTCTTCTACTTAGCCGAATAGGCCTATTTGGAGCAAACAGAGCCTATCTCCACCTTGAAATATGCAAGCTGCAGGAAGTATTCATTTCAGAACCTATATTGATTCTCACAGGAAAACAACGTGCTATATGCTACAGCTTCGAATGTAGATGGTTTTCTTTTGAGAAATACATGTGTTTCTTCAACTTACCTGAATAGCCGTATTTGAAGAAAACAGTGCCTGTCTTCACTTTTAATCACGTAAGTTAGAGGAAATGTTCCTTTCAAAACTGAAATCAATTCCCACAGGGAAACAATGTGCAAGATGATCCTGTTTCTAACACAGATGGTATTCCTTTGAGACGTACTTGAGTCTCTTTAACTTAGCAGAATTTGGATATTTAGAACCAAATGAGCCTTTCTCAACCTTGAAAACTATGATTTACAGGAAGTATATCTTTCAAACACTAACTAATTCTCACTGGGAAACCATGTGCTAGATGCTGAAGATTCTAAAATAGATTGTTTCCTTTGTAGAAATGCATGTTTTCCTTCAACTCAGCTGAATAGGCCTATTTGGAGCAAAGAGAGGTTATCTCCACCTTGAAAACTATGATTTGCAGGAAGTATTTATTTCAGAAACTAGCTCAATTCTCACAGGGAAACAATGTACTAGATGCTCCTGCTTCTACCACAGATGGTTTTCCATATACAGCTAGAAGTCTTTCTTCACTCAGCTGAATAGGCCTTATTGGAGCAACATGAGCCATAATCCACCTTGAACCTCTGATTTTCAAGAAATGCTCCTTTCAAAAACTAACCCAGTTCTCACATGGAATCAATGTGCTAGATGCTCCTGCATCTAAAACAGATGGTTTTCTTTCAAGAGATATGTGTGTTTCTTCAACTTAGTTGAATAGGCTTTTTCATAGGAAATAGTAACAAAAGGAGACATTCCCCATCTTAAATATCATGATTTTAAAGACGTTTTCTATTAAAAACTAACTCAATCCTCAAAGGGAAATAATGTGCTACATGCCCCTTGCTCTAACAGAGATGGATTTCTTTTGAAAGATACATGTGTTTCTTCAACTTAACTAAACTGACCTATTTGCCACAAAAAGAGTGAATCTCTACCTTAAAAAGTATGACCTAAACTAAGTATTCCTCTCAAAAACTTACTGAATACTCCAAGGATACAATGTGCTAGATCCTGCATCTTCAACATAGATGGTTTTCTTTAGAGAGATACAAGTGTTTCTTCAACTCCACTGCATAACCATATGTGTAGCAGACACAACACATCTCCACCTGAAACCGCTAAGTTGCAGGACCTATTGCTTTCAAAAACTACCAGAATTCCCACAGGGAAAATACTTGCAAGATGCACCTGCAAGTTACATGGATGATTTTCCTTCAAGAGATCCATGTGTTTGAACAATTCAGCTGAAGAGGCCTGGTCGGATCAACATGAGCCATAATCCACATTTTACACTGTAATTAGGAAGAGTATTCCTAATAAAACTAACTCAGTAGTGACAAGAAAACAATGTGTTATTTTCTCCTGCTTCTGACAGACATGGTTCTTTGAAAGATACTTGTGACTCTCCAACTTCACACAATAGGCCTATCTCCACCTTGAAAACACGCAAGTTGCAGGAATTACTCATTTCAAAACCTATGTTGATTCTCACAGGGAAACAATGTGCTACATACTGTAGCTTCTGACATAGATGGTTTTCTTTGAGGGATACATATGTTTTCTCAACTCATCTGAATAGACCTACTTTGAGCAAACTGAGCTTATTGCCACCTTGAAAACTATGATTTTCAGGAAGTATTACTTTCAAAAACTATCTCAATTCTCACAGGGAAGTACTGTTCTTGATCCTTCTGCTGGTAGCACAGATGGTTGTCTTTACAAAGTAACATGTGTTTCTTCAACTTATAGAAGTGGCCTATTGAGATCAAAATGAGCCTCTCTCCACCATGAAAACTGTGATTTGCAGGAAGTTTTCCTTTCAAAAATTAATTCATTTCCCACAGGGGAAGAAGGCTCTAGAGGATCCTGATTATAATACATATGCTTTTCTTTCGAGAGACACATGTGTTTCTTCAAATCAGCTGAATATGCCTATTTGGAAGAAAGAGAGCCAATCTCCACCTTGAAACACCTAAGTTTAGGAAGTATTCCTTTCAAAAACTAACTCAATTCTCACGAGGAAACAATGTGATAGATGCTCCTGATCTAACACAGATGGTTTTCTTTCAAGCAATACATGCATTTCTTCAACTTAGCAGTAGAAGTCTACTTAGGAGCAACATGAGACTTTCTCCACCTTGAAAACTATGATTTGTAACAAGTATTGCTTTCAAAAACTAAGTCTACTCTCACACGGAAACAATGCACAAGATGATCCTGCTTCTAACACAGATAGTTTTCTTGTGAAAAGTACATGAGTTTCTTCAACTTATCAGACTAAGCAGAATTAGAAACAAGTGAGCTTTCTCAACCTAGAAAACTATGATTTCTCAAAAGTATTACTTTCAAACACTATCTAATTCTCACCGGGAAACCATGTGCTAGATTCTGCAGATTCTGACTTAGATTGTTTCCTTTGTAAAAATGCATGTGTTTCTTCAACTAGGCTGAATAGGCATATATGGAGCAAAGAGAGGCTATCTCCACAGTGAAAACAATGATTTGCAGGAAGTATTCCTTTCAGAATCTAACTCAATTCTCACAGAAAAACAATGCGCAAGATGATCCTCCATCTAAAACAGATGGTTTTCTTTTGAGACATCCATGAGTTTCTTCAACTTAGCAGAACATGCATATTTATAAACAAGTGATCCTTTCTCAACCTTGAAAACTATGATTTCCAGGAAGAATTCCTTTCAAACACTAACTGGAATTCTCACCGGGAAACCATGTGCTAAATTCTGCAAATACTAACATTGACGTTTTCCTTTGTAGAAATGCATGTGTTTCTCAACTCAGCTGAAGAGTCCTTTTTGGAGAAAAGAGAGGCTAGCTCCACCTTGAAAACTATGATTTACAAGGGTATTCCTTTAAAAAACTTACACAATACTCACAAGGAAACAATGTGCAAGAAGATCCTTCTTCTAACACGATGGTTTTCTTTTGAGACATACATGAATTTCTTCAAAATAGCAGAATATGCATATTTAGAATGAAATGAACCATTCGCAACTTTGAAGACTATAATTTCGAGGAAGTATTCCCTTCAAATACTATCTAATTCTCACTGAGAAACAATGCACTAAATATTGCATATTCTAACCTAGATTGTTTCCTTTGTAGAAATGCATGTGTTTCTTCAACTCAGATGAATAGTCCTATCGGAGCAAAGAGAGCATATCTCTACCTAGAAACTATGATGTTCAAGAAATACTCATTTGAAAAACTAACTCAGTTCTCACAGGGAAGCAATGTGCTAGATGCTCCTGTGTCTAACACAGATGGTTTTCTTTCAAGAGATCCATGTGTTTCAACTTAGCTGGATATGCTCTTTCCTAGGAAACAGGAAAAAAAGGGGACTTTTCCCACGTTATTAAAAACTAACTCAATCCTCACAGGGAAAGAATGTGCTACATACTCCTTGTTCTAGCAGAGATGATTTTCGTTTGAAAAATACATGTGTTTCTTCAACTTAGCTGATAGATCCTTTTGCAGCAAAAAGCGCCTATATCCACCATGAAAAATTTGATTTTCAGGAAGTATTTCTTTCAAAAACTAATTCAATTCTAAAAAGGGATACAATGTGCTAAAGGCTGCAGCTTCTAACATAGAAGATTTTTCTTTGGAGAGGTACATGTGTTTCTTCAACTCTGCTGGATAACCATATATGTAGCAAAATGAGTCCTAAGACACCTGAAAATACTAAGTTGCAGGATGTATTCCTTTTGAAAACAACCAGAATTCTCCCAGGAAATTTATCTGCGAGATGCTCCTGCTGCTAACACAGATGTTTTTCTTTTGGGAAACTCATGTGTTTCTTCAACTCAGCTGAATAGACCATTTGAAGCAAGAGGAGCTGTAATCCTCCTTGGGAAGAATGATTGGCAACTGTACTCCTTTCACCAACTAACTCAAAACTCACTGTGATACAATATGCTTGATGCTCCTGCTTCTGTCAGACATGGTTCTCCTTCGAAACATACCTGTGTTGCTTCAACTTAGCAGAATAGGCCTATTTGGAGCAATCAGAGCCAATCTCCACCTTGAAACACTGAAGTTGCAGGAAGTATTCATTTCAGAGCCTCTATTGATTTTCACAGGGAAACAATGTACTAGATGCTGCACCTTTGAATATAGATGGTTTTCTTTTGAGAAATGCATGTTTGTTCAACTCAGCTGAATAGCCGTATTTCAAGCAAATAGTGCCTATCCACACCTTCAAACACCTAAGTTGGAGGAAATATTCATGTGAAAACTTTAATTGATCCTCACAGGGAAACAATGTGCTAGATGCCAAGCTTCTAACACATGTGGTTTCCTATGAGTGATTCTTAACATTTCTTCAACTTTCCTGAATCGGCATTGTTCAAAATCAAAGGAGACTTTTGCCACCTTGAATACTATGATTTGTAGGACGTACTCTATAAAAAACTCTCTCAATTCCCACAGCAAAATTATGGGCTAGATGTTCCTGCTTCTACCACAAACAG
The DNA here is from genome assembly GCF_047511655.1 of Castor canadensis. NCBI lineage: Eukaryota > Metazoa > Chordata > Mammalia > Rodentia > Castoridae > Castor > Castor canadensis. Next base: position 82,235,970 of record NC_133392.1, read on the forward strand.
TTTTCTATATATTGATAAATGTTTTCCTTCACATTGCAGAACAGACACCATTGAAGCAACATGAACCATAATCAGCCTTGATTCTATGACTCTCAAGAAATATTCCTTTAAAAAACTAACTCCATTCTTACAGGGAATCAATGTGCTAGATAATCCTGCGTCTAATACAGATGGTTTTCTTTCAAGACATACATGTGTTTCTTCAACTTAGTTGCTTTTGCATAGGAAATAGAAACAAAAGGAGTCATTCCCCACCTTAAACACCATGAATTTAAGGATGTTTTCTATTAAAAACTACCTCAATCGTCAAAGGGAAATAATGTGCTACATGCTCCTTGCTCTAACAGAGACGGTTTCCTTTTGAAAGATACATGTGTTTCTTCAACTTAGCTGAACTGACCTATTTGCCACAAAAAGAGCAAACGTCCACCTTAAAAACTGTGTCATACAGTAAGTATTCTTCTCAAAAACTTACTGAATTCTCCAAGGATTCAATGTGCTAGATCCTGCATCTTCAACATAGATGATTTTCTTTAGAGAGAGATAAGTGTTTCCTCAACTCCACTGGATAACCATATATGTAGCAGACACAACACATCTCCACCTGAAACTGCTACGTTGCTGGACCTATTGCTTTCAAAAACTACAAGAATTCTCACAGGGAAAATACCTGTGTGATACTCCTGCTACTGACACAGATGACTTTCCTTCAAGAGATCCATGATTTTGAACAATTCAGCTGAATAGGCCTTGTCGGATCAACATGATCCATAATCCACTATTTACACTATAATTAAGAAGAGAATTCCTAGTAAAACTAACTTGGTAGTGACAGGAAAACAGTCTGTTATTTTCTCCTGCTTCTGACAGACATGGTTCTCTTTCTAAAGATACTTGTGATTCTCCAACTTCACACAATAGGGCTATCTCCACCTTGAAACACCCAAGTTGCAGGAATTATTCATGTTAAAACCTATGTTGATTCTCACAGGGAAACAATGTGCTAGATGCGGTAGCTTCTAACATACATAGATTTCTTTGAGGGATACATGTGTTTTCTCAACTCATCTGAATAGGCCTACTTTGAGCAAAGAGAGCCTATTGCCACCTTGAAAACTATGATTTTCAGGAAGTATTACTTTCAAAAACTATCTCAATTCTCTCAGGGTAGTACTGATCTTGATCCTGCTGCTGGTAACACTGATGGTTGTCTTTAGAGAGAAACATGTGCTTTCTCTCTAAACATGAGGCCCATTGAGAACAAAATGAGCCTTTCTCCACCATGAAAACTGTGACTTGCAGGAAGTATTCCTTTCAAAATGGATTCATTTCTCATAGGGAAAGAAGGCTCTCGAGGCTCCTGATTCTAATACACATGGTTTTCTAACAAGAGATACATATGTTTCTTCAAATCAGCTGAATATGCCTATTTGGAGAAAAGAGAGCCAATCTCCACCTTGAAACACATAAGTTCTGGAAGTATGGCTTTCAAAAACTATCTCAATTCTCACAAGGACAAAATGTGCTAGATGCTTCTAATACGAACACAGATGGTTTTCTTTTGAGCAAGCAATACATTTCTTCAGCTTAGCAGTAGAATTCTTTTTCAGATCAACATGAGACTTTCTCCACCTTCAAAACTTTGATTTGTAGGAAGGATTCCTTTAAAAAACTAACTCTATTCTCATAGGGAAACAATGTGCAAGATGATCTTCCTTCTAAAACAGATTGTTTTCTTTTGAGACATACATGGGTATCTTCAACTTAAGAGAATATGCATATTTAAAAACAAAGGAGCCTTTCTCAACCTTGAAAACTATGATTTCCACGAAGTATTTCTTTCAAACACTAACTAATTCTCACTGGGAAACCATGTGGTAAATGTTGCAGATTCTAACATAGATTGTTTCCTTTGCAGAAATGTATGTGTTTCTTAAACTCAGCTGAAGAGTCCTATTTGGAGCAAAGAGAGGCTTGAAAATTATGATTTGCAGGACGGATACACTTCAAACACTAACTAATTCTCACTGAGAAAACATGTGCTAAATGTTGTATATACTGACATAGATTGTTTCCTTTACAGAAATGCATGTGTTTCTTCAGTTCAGCTGAATAATCCTATTTGGAGGCAAGAGAGGCTATCTCCACGTAGAAAGTATGATTTTCAAGAAATACTCATTTCAAAAACTAACTCAGGTCTCACAGTGAAGCAATGTGCTAGAAACTCCTGTGTCTAACACAGATGGTTTTCTTTCGAGACATCCATGTGTTTCAACTTAGCTGGATATGCTCTTTCCTAGGAAACAGGAACAAAAGGTGACTTTTCCCACCTTAAGTACTATGATCTGCAAGACATTCTCTATTAAAAACTAACTCAGTCTTCACAGGGAAAGACTGTGCTACATACTCCTTGTTCTAGCAGAGATAGTTTACATTTCAAAAATACATGTGTTTCTTCATCTTAGCTGAATAGATCCTTTTGGAGCAAAAAGAGCCTATCTCCATCATGAAAAATATGATTAACAGGAAGTATTTCTTTGAAAACTAATTCAATTCTCAAAGGGATACAATGGGTTAAGGGCTGCAGCTTCTAACGTAGATGATTTTCTTTGGAGAGATAGATGTGTTTCTTCAACTCTGCTGGATAACCATATATGTAGCAATTTGAGTCTTAACACACCTGAAAAAGCTCAGTTGCAGGATGTATTCCTTTTGAAAACAACCTGAATTCTCCCAGTAAATTTATCTGTGAGATGCTCCTGCTGCTAACACAGATGAATTTCTTTTGAGAGACTCATTTGTTTCTTGAACTCAGCTGAATAGACGATTTGAAGCAAGAGGAGCCGTAATCCTCCTTGAGAAGGATGATTGCCAAGAGTATTCCTTTCACCAACTAACTCAAAACTGACTGTGATACAATGTGCTTGATGCTCCTGCTTCTGTCAGACATGGTTCTCCTTTGAAACATACCTGTGTTGTTCAATTTAGCAGAATAGGCCTATTTGGAGCAAACAGAGCTAATCTCCACATTGAAACACGGAAGTTGAAGGAACTTTTCATTTCAAAGCCTCTATTGATTTTCACAGGGAAACAATGTGCTAGATGGTGCAACTTTGAATATAGATGGGTTTTTTTGAGAAATACAGGTGTTTGTTCAACTCAGCTGAGTAGCCATATTTCAAGCAAACAGTGCCTATCTCTACCTTCAAACACCTAAGTTGGAGGAAATATTCATGTGAAAACTTTAATTGATCCTCACAGGGGAACAATGTGCTAGATGCCAAACTTCTAACACACATTGTTTCCTATGAGGGATAGTCATGTTTCTTCAACTAAGCTGAATCGGCATAGTTCAAAATCAAAGGAGACTTTTACCACGTTGAATACTATGATTTGCAGGACGTACTCTATAAAAAACTCTCTCAATTCCCAGAGCAAAATTATGGGCTAAATGCTCCTGCTTCTACCATAGACAGTTTTCTATATAGAGATAAATGTTTTCCTTTACTTTGCAGAACAGTCATCATTGAAGCAACATGAACCATAATCAGCCTTGATTCTATGATTCTCAAGAAATATTCCTTTAAAAAATAACTCCATTCTCACAGGGAAGCAATGTGCTAGGTGGTCCTGCGTCTAATACAGATGGTTTTCTTTCAAGACATTCATGTGTTTCTTTAACTTAGTTGAATCTGCTTTTTCATAGGAAATAGGAACAAAAGGAGACTTTCCCCATCTTAAATACCATGATTTTAAGGAAGTTTTCTATAAAAACTAACTCAATCCTCAAATAGAAATAATGTGCTACATGCTCCTTGTTCTAACAGAGATGGTTTTCTTTTGAAAGATGCATGTGTTTCTTCAACTTAGCTGAACTGACCTATTTGCTGCAAAAAGAGCAAACCTCCACCTTAAAAACTATGACATGCAGTAAGCATTCCTCTCAAAAACTTACTGAATTCTCCATGGATACAATGTGCTAGATCCTGCATCTTCAACATAGATGGTTTTCTTTAGAGAGAGACAAGTGTATCTTCAACTCCACTGGATAACCATATATGTAGCAGACACAACACATCTCCACCTGAAACCACTAAGTTTCAGTACCCAGTGCTTTCAAAATCTACCAGAATTCTCACAGGGAAAATACCTGCGAGATACTCCTGCTACTGACACAGATAACTTTCCTTCAAGAAATCCATGTGTTTGAACAATTCAGCCAAAGAGGCCTGATCAGATCAACATGAGCCATAATCCACCCTTTTACACTATGATTAGGAAGAGAATTCCTATTAAAACTAACTCAGTAGTGACAGGAAAACAGTGTGTTATTTTCTCCTGCTTCTGACAGCCATGGTTCTCCTTCGAAAGATACTTGTGATTCTCCAACTTCACAGAGTAGGGCTCTCTCCACCTTGAAATACACAAGTTGCAGGAATTATAATTTCAAAACCTATGTTGAAGAATGGGAAGAGGATTCCAAGATGGCGGCTAGAGGGAGGAGGCAGAAAGTGAGCCTCCTATAGTGAAATATTGGAGAGACGCCTGAGACACAGTTTGCAGGCAAAATCACTGAGAAGAGGCAAAACTTTAACCCCTCTGCACCTCTAGCCAGTGCAGAGAATCTCCACTTCACGTTAAACGGAGAAACAGGAGGGCCCCCATGCCACCAGTTGCCTGTGCCCACACAGCTTTGGAAGATAAGGACAAGGTGAGCTTTGCGGTACCATGGTACGCCCACAGACAAGCCTGGGCCAGAGCAGCATAGCCCCTGTCTAGACTGACCCCCACCCAAGGAAAAAAGAGAAACTGAGTAATAAGCAATAAGAACAATAAAGACACGTGGGAAAGAGGGTGGGGCACACTGAGCACCAAAGGTTAGGGGAAGGGAATCCTTCCCGGGACTGTAAATAAACAAGCCGGGCAGGCCAGAGAGGCTCTGGCATTAGTGGGGGCACACGCCCAGCAACCAGGAGTGGGAAAGCTTGTGAGAGTGGCGGAGGTAGGAAAACTCCACAGGAGAGGAGGGAAGACCCACTTCTCACATGAGCTGTAAACAAACATGGCGGCTGGCAGGAGCAGCAGCATCACCCAGTAATCAGGAGCAGGAAGGCCTATAAAAGTGGCAGTGGGAGGAAAACTGCACAGGAGAAGGGGGAAGACCCACTTCCCACATGAACTGTAAATAAACACGCAGGCCTGAGAATGCGGGTGCAGTGTCACCATTCCCAGTGCTTGGAAAGGGGAAAGCTTGTAGCAGAGGCTCCTGCACAGGAAAACTCTGAGTAAACAATGCCTGCAGGTCCAGGTGAGTGCTAAGCTCACCCCAGAGATTTGCATAAATAATGCCTCCAGCAACAGCAGGCTGACTGCAGCGGGCCGCAAGCCACAGCTGCAGATACCATTCTCAGAACTGTCTCCATTCTCTTTTTTTTTGTTGTTTTTTCTTCTTTTTTTCTCTTTTTCTCCCTACCTTTGATGAGAGAACAACCGAATGCTGAAAAACTTACTGAAACTGTATTGCATTTGAACTTGGGACACTTGGTGGGGTTTTTGTGTTTGTGTGTGTGTAGTTTTGTTCTACTTTATGCATCCTTTTTGATGAGACAACTACAGAACAACATCTGAGGCACCATCTCCAGGATTGGAGACTGAGACAGACACCCAAATTATTAAGACTGAAACTTCATTGCATTTGAACTTGGAGGTTTTTTGGTTTTTGGGTTTTTTTTTAATTTTCTATTTTTCATTTTATTTTATTTTTATATATAGATATTTCTTTCATTTACCTATCTTTTATTTTTATTCTTATCTTTTTTTATTTTTTATTTTCAATCCTCTCTCAGTCTCTCTAATGCCAGTTCAGCTTATTCTCAATTAGTACACTAATGCTCCCTGTTTATACCTTTGAATCTTTCTTGTCTGATTCCTTGTTCTGTTTTCTCCTTCTTGTCTGTTTATTTGCTTTTCCCTTTCCTTTAACTTCTTGCTTTCCATCTCCACTCACCCTTCCATTCTAAATATTACCATTGTTATTATTACAAGCTAGAAAATAGTTAATTGCACACAGTACAGGGATAGTAACAACACCAAAGACAATGATGGGAAGACAGAAAAAACAGGGAAACCAGTTTCCCCACAGCAAAAAAATTAGTACAGGAAGCAGAGGGAAATGAAGAACACAGATACTCAGATCCAGGCTCCAACAAAATGAAGATAAATTATGCCAAAGGACCCAATGAAGACCACAAGAATAATTTAAAAGAAGACATACTACAGGTACTCAATGAGAATTTTATAGAGATGATACTGGATAGGGTCAACCAAAATGTACAGGAGACACTCAAGAAATTCCAAGACAACAAAAATAGAGAATTTGAAAAAGCAAAAGAAGAAATAAAGAAAAATATAGAAGCACTGTATAAACACCAAAGTGAAAGACAGAACATGATGAATAAACAGGTAAATGAACTCAGGACAAAAATAGACAACACTAAAGAGGAAACCACTCAGGATATGGAAAACCTCAGAAAAAAGAATGAAACAGAACTGCAAAACAAAATGGAAGGCCAATCCAGCAGTATAGAACAAACAGAAGACAGAATCTGAGAACTTGAAGATAAAATGGTAATTAAAGGAAAAACTGAAGAACTATTAATTAAACAACTAAAGACCTGTGAAAAGAAAATGCAAGAACTCAGCAACTTCATCAAAAACCAAACTTGAGAATCATGGGCATTGAAGAAGGAGAAGAGGTGCAAGCAAAGGGAATGCATAATATATTCAACAAAATTATAATGGAAAATTTCCCAAATCTAGAGAAAGATATTCCCATACAGATGCAAGATGCCTCCAGGACACCAAACAGACCAGATCAAAATAGAACTACCCCACGACATATCATCATTAAAACAACAAGTTCAGAGACCAGGGAAAGAATATTGAAGGCTGTAAGAGAGAAAAAAAAAAGTAACATACAAAGGTAAACCCATCAAAATCACAGCAGACTTCTCAACAGAAACATTAAAAGCAAGAAGATCGTGGGGTGAGATCCTCTGGGCACTGAATGAAAATAACTTCAAACTCAGGATACTCTACCCAGCAAAACTATCATTCAAAATAGATGGAGCAATAAAAGTCTTCCATGATAAGCAGAAACTAAAACAATATGTGACCACAAAGCCACCACTACAAAAGATTCTTCAAGGGATTCTGCACACAGAAAGTGAAACCCAACTTAACCATGAAAAGACAGGTAGCACCAAACTACAGGAAAAAAGCAAGACAGTAGAGAGTAACCTCAACTTAGGTACACACAATCAAACCTTCAAGCAACTAAGACAACTAAATGACAGGAATCACCACATACCTATCAGTACTAACACTTAACATTACCGCACTTAATTCACCCATCAAAAGGCACCGCTTGGCGAAATGGACTAAAAAGGAAGATCCAACAATTTGTTGCTTACAGGAAACCCATCTCACCGACAGAAATAAGCATAGGCTTAGGATCAAAGGCTGGAAGAAGATTTACCAAGCCAATGGTCCCTGAAAACAGGCAGGAGTAGCAATACTTATCTCTGACAAAGTAGACTTCAAACCTACATTGATCAAACGAGATAAAGAAGGCCATTCCATACTAATAAAAGGGGAAATAGACCAAAAGGAAATAATAATCATCAACCTGTATGCAGCCAATGTCAACGCACCCAATTTCATCAAACATACCCTGAAAGACCTACAAGCATATATAAATGCCAACACAGTGGTTGTGGGAGACTCTAACACTCTATTATCATCAACAGATAGGTCATCCAAACAAAAAATCAATAAAGAAATCCAAGATTTAAAATATGCAATAGATCAAATGAAACTATTTGATGTCTACAGAACATTTCATCCAACTTCTACACAATATACATTCTTCTCAGCCGCCCATGGAACCTTCTCCAAAATACATCATATCCTAGGACACAAAGCATGCTTCAGTAAATATAAGAAAATAGAAATTATACCATGCATACTATCTGATCACAATGCAGTAAAAGTAGAACTCAACAACAAAAGTAAAGACAAAAAACATGCAAACAGCTGGAAACTAACTCATTACTTAATGAAGAATGGATCATTGATGAAATAAAAGAGGAAATTAAAAAGTTCCTGGAAGTCAATGAAAATGAAAACACAACCTACCGGAACCTATGGAACACAGCTAAGGCAGTCCTGCGAGGAAAGTTTATAGCCATGAGTGCATATATTAAAAAGACTGAAAGATCCCAAATCAATGACCTAATGATACATCTCAAACTCCTAGAAAAACAAGAACAAGCAAATCCCAAAACAAATTGAAGGAGAGAAATAATAAAAATAAGAACTGAAATCAATGAAATAGAAACCAAAAACACCATACAAAGAATTAATGAAACAAGAAGTTGGTTCTTTCAAAAAAATAAACAAGATCGATAGATTCCTGGCAAACCTAACTAAAATGAGGAGAGAAAAAACCCAAATTAGTAGAATCAGGAATGCAAAAGAGGAGATAACAACAAACACCATTGAAGTCCAGGAAATTATTAGAGACTACTTTGAGAACCTATATTCCCCAAAAAGAAAAGTCGAGGACCTGATGGATTCTCTGCTGAATTCTACTGGACATTTAAAAAGAACTGATACCAACCCTCCTTAAACTGTTCCACGAAATAGAAAGGGAAGGAAAACTGCCAAACACATTCTATGAAGCCAGTATTACACTTATCCCAAAACCAGGCAAAGACACCTCCAAAAAGGAGAAGTATAGGTCAATCTCCTTAATGAACATTGACGCAAAAATCCTCAACAAAATAATGGCAAACCGAATTCAACAACACATCAAAAAGATTATTCACCACGACCAAGTAAGCTTCATCCCAGGGATTCAGGGGTAGTTCAACATACAAAAATCAATAAACGTAACAAACATTAACAGAAGCAAAGACAAAAACCACTTGGTCATCTCAATAGATGCAGAAAAAGAATTTGATAAGATCCAACACCATTTCATGATAAAAGCTCTAAGAAAACTAGGAATAGAAGGAAAGTACCTCAACATTATAAAAGCTATATATGACAAACCTACAGCCAGCATTATACTTAACGGAGAAAAACTGAAACCATTCCCTCTAAAATCAGGGACTGGACAAGGATGCCCACTATCTCCACTCCTATTCAACATAGTACTGGAATTCCTAGCCAGAGCAATTAGGCAAGAAGAAGGAATAAAAGGAATACAAATAGGTAAAGAAACTGTCAAAATATCCCTATTTGCAGACGACATGATCCTATACCTTAAAGACCCAAAAAACTCTATTCAGAAGCTTCTGGACATCATCAATAGCTATAGCAAGGTAGCAGGATATAAAATCAACATAGAAAAATCATTAGCATTTCTATACACTAACAATGAGCAAACTGAAAAAGAATGTATGAAAACAATTCCATGTACAATAGCCTCAAAAAAAATCAAATATCTATGTGTAAACCTAACAAAAGATGTCAATGACCTCTACAAGGAAAACTATAAACTTCTGAAGAAAGAGATTGAGGAAGACTATAGAAAGTGGAGATATCTCCCATGCTCATGGATTGGTAGAATCACCATAGTAAAAATGTTTATACTCCCAAAAGTAATCTACATGTTTAATGAAATTCCCATCAAAATTCCAATGACATTCATTAAAGAGATTGAAAAATCTACCATGAAATTTAGATGGAAAAACAAGAGGCCATGAATAGCCAAGGCAATACTCATTGTTCAAAAGAACGATGCTGGAAGTATCACGATACCTGACTTCAAACTATATTACAAAGCAATAACAATAAAAACAGCATGGTACTGGCACAAAAACAGACATGAAAACCAGTGGAACAGAATAGAGGATCCAGATATGAAGCCACACAACTATAACCAACTTGTCGTTGACAAAGGAGCTAAAAATATACGATGGAGAAATAGCAGCCTCATCAGCAAAAACTGCTGGAAAAACTGGTTAGCAGTCTGCAAAAAACTGAAACTAGATCCATGTATATCACCCTATACCAATATTAACTCAAAATGGATCAAGGATCTAAATATCAGACCACAAACTCTAAAGTTGATACAGGAAAGAGTAGGAAATACTCTGGAGTTAGTAGGTATAGGTAAGAACTTTCTCAATGGAACCCCAGCAACACAGCAACTAAGAGATAGCATAGAAAAATGGGACCTCATAAAACTAAAAAGCTTCGGTTCATCAAAAGAAGTGGTCTCTAAAGTGAAGAGAACACCCACAGAGTGGGAGAAAATATTTGCCAGGTACACATCAGACAAAGGACTGATAACCAGAATACATAGGGAACTTAAAAAACTAAATTCTCCCAAAACTAATGAACCAGTAAAGAAATGGGCAAGTGAACTAAACAGAACTTTCTCAAAAGAAGAAATTAAAATGGCCAAGAAACACATGAAAAAATGCTCACCATCTCTAGCAATAAAGGAAATGCAAATTAAAACCACACTAAGATTCCACCTCACCCCTGTTAGAATAGCCATCATTAGCAACACCACCAACAACAAGTGTTGGCGAGGATGTGGGGAAAAAGGAACCCTCTTACACTTTTGGTGGGAATGTAAACTAGTACAATCACTCTGGAAAAAAATTTGGAGGCTACTTAAAAAGCTAAACATTGATCTACCATTTGATCCAGCAATACCATTCTTGGGGATATATCCAAAAGACTGTGACACAGGTTACTCCAGAAGCACCTGCATACCCATGTTTGTTACAGCGCTATTCACAATAGCCAAATTATGGAAACAGCCAAGATGCCCCACCACTGACGAATAGATTAAGAAAATGTTGAATCTATACACAATGGAATTTTATGCAGCCATGAAGAAGAATGAAATGTTATCATTGGCTGGTAAATGGATGGAATTGGAGAACATCATTCTGAGTGAGGTTATTCTGGCCCAAAAGACCAAAAATCATATGTTCTACCTCATATGTGGACATTAGATCAAGCACAAACACAAAAATGGGATTGGACTTTGAGCACATGATAAAAGCAAGAGCGCACAAGGGAGGGGTGAGGATAGGTAAGACACCTAAAAAAATTAGCTAACATTTGTTGCCATTAATGCAGAGAAACTAAAGCTGATACCTTAAAAGCAACTGAGGCCAATAGGAAAAGGGGACCAGGAACTAGAGAAAAGGTGAGATCACAAAGAATTAACCTAGCAGGTAACACACATGCACAGGAAATTAATGTAAGTCAACTCCCTGTATAGCTATCCTTATCTCAACCAGCAAAACCCCTTGTTCCTTTCTATTATTGCTTATACTCTCTCTACAACAAAATTAGAAATAAGGGCAAAATAGTTTCTGCTCGGTATTGAGGGGATGGGGGAGAGGGAGGGCACAGGGTGGGTGGTAAGGGAGGGGGTAGGGGCTGGGGGGAGAAAGGACCCAAGCCTTGTATGCACATATGAATAATAAAATTAAAAAAAAAACTATGTTGATTCTCACAGGAAACAAATGTGCTAGATGCTGTAGCTTCAAACATAGATGATTTGCTTTGAGGGATACATGTGTTTTCTCAACTCATCTGAATAGGCCTACTTTGAGCAAACAGAGCCTATCGCCACCTTGAAAACTATCATTTTCAGGAAGTATTACTTTCAAACTATCTCAATTCTCACAGGGAATAATGTTCTTGATCCTGCTGCAGGTAACACAGATGGGTGTCTTTAGAGAGAAACATGTGTTTCTTGAACTAACTAAAGAGGCCTATTGAGATCAAAATGAGCCTTTCTCCACCATGAAAACTGTGACTCGCAGGAAGTATTCCTTTTAAAATGAATTCATTTCTCATAGTGAAAGAAGGCTCTAGAGGCTCCTGATTCTAACACACATGGCTTTCTTTCAAGAGATACATATGTTTCTTCAAATGAGCTGAATATGCCTAATTGGAACAAAGAGAGCCAATCTCCATCTTGAAACACATAAGTTCTGGAAGTATTGCTTTCAAAAACTAACTCAATTCTCAGAAGGAAAAAATGTGCTAGATGCTCCTAATACTAACACAGATGGTTTTCTTTCGAGCAACCAATACATTTCTTCAACTTAGCAGTAGAAGTCTATTTAGGATAAACATGAGACTTTCTCCACCTTGAAAACTGTGATTTGTAGGAAGGATTCCTTTCAAAAAGTAACTCTATTCTCACAGGGAAACAATGTGCAAGCTGATCCTCCTTCTAAAACAGATGGTTTTCTTTTGAGATATACATGAGTTTCTTCAACTTAGGAAAAATATGCATATGTAGAATCAAATGAGCCCTTCTCAACCTTGAAAACTATGATTTCCACGAAGTATTTCTTTCAAACACTAACTAATTCTCACCGGGAAACCATGTGGTAAATGTTGCAGATTCTAACATAGATTGTTTCCTTTGCAGAAATGCATGTGTTTCTTCAACTCAGCTGAAGAGTCCTATTTGGAGCAAAGACAGGTTATCTCCACGTTGAAAACTATGATTTGCAGGAAGGGTACCCTTCAAACACTAACTAATTCTCAGTGAGAAACCATGTGCTAAATGTTGCATATACTGACATAGATTGTTTCCTTTGTAGAAATGCATGTGTTTCTTCCATTCAGCTGAATAATCCTATTGGGAGGCAAGAGAGGCTATCTCCACGGAGAAAGTATGATTTTCAAGAAATACTCATTTCAAAAACTAATTCTGGTCTCACAGTGAAGCAATGTGCTAGATGCTCCTGTGTCTAACACAGATGGTTTTCTTTTGAGAGATCCATGTGTTTCAACTTAGCTGGATATGCTCTTTCCTAGGAAACAGGTACAAAAGGAGACTATTCACACCATAAATAAAATGATCTGCAGGACGTTCTCTATTAAAAACTAACTCAATCCTCACAGGGAAAGAATGTGCTACATACTCCTTGTTCTAGCAGAGATGGTTTTCATTTGAAATATACATGTGTTTCTTCAACTTAGCTGAATAGATCCTTTTGGAGCAAAAAGCGCCTATCTCCACCATGAAAAATATGATTTCCAGAAATATTTCTTTCAAAAACTAACTCAATTCTCAAAGGGATACAATGTGCTAAAGGCTGCAGCCTCTAACATAGATGATTTTCTTTGGAGAGATATATATGTTTCTTCAACTCTGCTGGATAACCATATATGTAGCAAACCGAATCCTAACACACCTGAAAAAGCTAAGTTGCAGGATGTATTCCTTTTGAAAACAACCTGAATTCTCCCAGGAAATTTATCTGCAATATGTTCCTGCTGCTAACACAGATGGTTTTCTTTTGAGAGACTCATGTGTTCCTTCAACTCAGCTGAATAGACCATATGAAGCAAGAGGAGTGGTAATCCTCCTTGAAAAGGATGATTGGCAAGAGTATTCCTTTCACCAACTAACTCAAAACTGACTGATACAATGTGCTTGATGCTCCTGCTTCTGTCAGACATGGTTCTCCTTCGAAACATACCTGTGTTGCTTCAACTTAGCAGAATAGGCCCATTTGTATTATACAGAGCCAATCTCCAACTTGAAACACCGAAGTTGCAGGAAGTATTCATTTCACAGCCTCTGCTAATTTTCACAGGGAAACACTGTGCTAGATGCTGCACCTTCGATATAGATGGCTTTCCTTTGAGAAATACATGTGTTTGTTCAACTCAGCTGAATAGCCGTATTTCAAGCAAACAGTGCTTACCTCCACTTTCAAACACCTAAGTTGGAGGAAATATTTCTTTGAAAACTTAAATTGATTCTCACTGGGAAACAATGTGCTACATGCCAAGCTTCTAACATACATGGTTTCCTATGAGGGATACTTACGTTTCTTCAACTTAGCTGAATCAGCATTGTTCAAAATCAAAGGAGACTTTTACAACCTTGAATACTATGATATGCAGGATGTACTCTATAAAAAAATCTCTCAATTCTCAGAGCTAAATTATGGGCTAGATTTTCCTGCTTCTACCACAGAAGATATATATAGAGATAAATGTTTTCCTTCTCATTGCAGAACAGTCATCATTGAAGCAACATGAACCATAATCAGCCTTGGTTCTATGATTCTCAAGAAATATTCCTTTCAAAAACTAACTCCATTCTCACAGGGAAGCAATGTGCTAGATGATCCTGCATCTAATACACATGGTTTTCTTTCAAGACATACATGTGTTTCTTCAACTTAGTTGAATCTGCTTTTTCATAGGAAATAGTAACAAAAGGAGACATTCCCCATCTTAAATACCATGATTTTAAGGACATTTTCTATTAAAAACTACCTCAATCCTCAAAGGAAATAATGTGCTACATGCTCCTTGTTCTAGCAGAGTCGGTTTTCTTTTGAAAGGTACATGTGTTTCTTCAATTTAGCTGAACTGACCTATTTGCTGCAAAAAGAGCGAACCTCCACCTTAAAAAGTGTGACGTACAGTAAGTAATCCTCTCAAAATGTACTGAATTCTCCATGGATACAATGTGCTAGATCCTGCATCTTCAACACAGATGGATTTCTTTAGAGAGATACAAGTGTTTCTTCAACTCCACTGGATAATCATATATGTAGCAGACACAACACATCTCCACCTGAAACCAATAAGTTGCAGGACATATTGCTTTCAAAAACTACCAGAATTCTCACAGCGAAAATACCTGCGAGATGGTCCTACTACTGACACAGATGACTTTCTTTCAAGAGATCCATGTGATTGAACAATTCAGCTGAAGAGGCCTGATCGGATCAACTTGAGCCATAATCCACCCTTTACACTATGATTAGGAAGAGAATTCCTATTAAAACTAACTCAGTAGTCACAGGAAAACAGTTTGTTATTTTCTCCTGCTTCTGACAAACATGGTTCTCCTTCAAAAGATACTTGTGATTCTCCACCTTCACAGAATAGGCCTATCTCCACCTTGAAACACCCAAGTTGCAGGAAGTATTCATTTCAAAACCTATGTTGATTCTCACAGGGAAACAATGTGCTAGATGCCGTAGCTTCTAACATAGATGGTTTTCTTTGAGGGATACATGTGTTTTTTCAACTCATCTGAATAGGCCTGCTTTGAGCAAACAGAGACTATTGCCACCTTGAAAGCTATGATTTGCAGGAGCTATTACTTTCAAAACTAACTCAATTCTCACAGGGAAGTACTGTTCTTGATCCTGCTGCTGGTAACACAGATGGTTGTCTTTGGAGAGAAACGTGCTTTTTCAACTAACTGAAGAGGTCTATTGAGAACAAAATGAGCCTTTCTCCACCATGAAAACTGTGATTTGCAGGAAGCATTCTTTCAAAAATTAATGTATTTCTCAAAGGTAAAGAAGGCTCTAGAGGCTTCTGATTCTAACACACATGGTTTTCTTTCAAAAGATATATATGTTTCTTCAAATCAGCTGAATATGCCTATTTGGAGCAAAGAGAGCCAATCTCCACCTTGAAACACATAAGTTCTGGAAGTATTGCTTTTAAAAACTAACTCAATTCTCACAAGGACAAAATGTGCTAGATGCTTCTGATACTAACACAAATAGTTTTCTATAGAACAACCCATATGTTTCTTCAACTTAGCAGTAGAAGTCTATTTAGGATCACCATGAGCTGTTCTCCACCTTGAAAACTATGATTTGTAGGAAGTATTCCTTTCAAAAACTAATTGTATTCTCACAGGGAAACAATGTGCAAAATGATCCTCCTAACACAGATGGTTTTCATTAGAGGAACCCATATGTTTCTTCAAATTAGCAGTAGAAGTCTATTGAGGAGAAACATGAGACTTTCTGCAACTTGAAAACTATGATTTGTAGGAAGTATTCCTTTCAAAAACTAACTCTATTCTCACAGGGATACAATGTGCAAGATGATCCTCCTTCTAACACAGATTTTTTTTTTGAGACGTACATGAGGTTCTTCAACTTAGAAGAATATGAATGTTTAGAACAAAATGAGCCTTTCTCAACCTTCAAAACTATGATTTTCAGGAAGTATTCCTGTCAAGCACTAACTAATTCTCACCGGGAAACCATGTGGTAATTGCTGCTGATTCTAACATAGATTGTTTCGTTTGTAGATATGCATGTGTTTCTTCAACTCAGCTCAATAGTCCTATTTGGAGCAAAGAAAAGCTCTCTCCACCTTGAAAACTATGATTTGCAGGAAGTATTCCTTTCAGAAACTAACTCAGTTCTCACAGGGAAACAATGTGCTAGATGCTCCTGGTTCTAGTAGAGATTGTTTAATTATGAAAGATGCATGTGTTCCTCAACTTTGCTGAATAGACTGGTTTGAGGAAAAAAGAGCCTATCTCCACCATGGAATGTATATTTTACAGGAAGTATTCCTTTCAAAAACTAACTGAATTCTCAATGGGATAAAATGTGCTAAATGCTGCAACTCCTAACCTAGACGGTTTTCTTTGGAGAGTTACATGTGTTTCCTCAACTCAGCTGGATAACCATATATGTAGCAAATCAAGCCCAAATCCACCTGAAACAGCTAAGGTGCAGGATGTATTCCTTTCTAAAACAACCTGAATTCTCACTGGGACATTATCTGTTTGATGCTCCTGCTGCTAACACAGATGGTTTTCTTTTGAGAGATTCATGTGTTTCTTCAACTCACCTGAGTAGGCCTTTTGAAGTAAGAGAGCCATAATCCACCTTGAAAACTATGATTTGCAAGAGTATTCCTTTCAAAAGCTAACTCAGTTGTCACTGGGAAACAAGGTGCTAGATGCTCCTGCTTCTACCATAGACGGGATTTCTATATAGAGATAGAAGTCTTTCTTCACCCAGCTGAATAGGCCTTATTGGAGTATCATGAGCCATAATCCACCTTGCAACTATGATTTTCAAGAAATACTCCTTTCAAAAACTAACTCCATTCTCACAGGGAAGCAATGTGCTAGATTCTCCTGCTTCCAACATAAATGGGTTTCCTTATAGAGATACATTTGTTTCTTCAAGTTAGTGTTGGAGTCCTATTTGGAGCAAATAGCTTTTATCTCCATGTTGAAACACCTAAGTTGAAAGAAGTACTCTTTTCAAAAGCTAACTCAATTCTTTGAGGGAAACAAGGTGCCAGATGCTCCTGCTTCTAGCAAAGATGGTTTTCTTCATAGAGATTTATGTGTTTCTTTAATTAACTCAGTAGGCCTATTTGGAGCAAACACACCCTATCTCCACCTTGAAACGTCCAAGCTGCAGGAAGTATTCTTTACAAAACCTAAACCAATTCTCACAGGGAAACTATGTACTACTGATGCAGATTCAAACATTGATTATTTTCTTTTGAGAGATACATGTGTTTCTTCAACTCAGTTGAAAAGACATATTTGGCACAAGCAGTGCCTATACCCACCTTGAAATAACCAAGTTGCAGGAAGTATTCATATCAAAATCTATGTTGAGTCTCATAGGGATACAATGTGGTATACTTCACAGCTTCTAACATAGATGGTTGTCTTTGAGGGATACATGTGTTTTTTCAACTCATCTGAATAGGCCTGCTTTGAGCAAACAGAGACTATCGCCACCTTGAAAACTATGATTTGCAGGAGCTATTACTTTCAAAACTAACTCAATTCTCACAGGGAAGTACTGTTTTTGATCCTGCTGCTTGTAACACAGATGGTTGTGTTTGGAGAGAAACATGTGTTTCTTCAACGAACTGAAGAGGCCTATTGAGAACAAAATGAGCCTTTCTCCACTGTGAAAACTGTGATTTGCAGGAAGTATTCCTTTCAAAAATTAATTCATTTCCCACAGGGAAACAAAGCCCTAGAGGCTCCTGATTCTAACACAAATGGTTTTCTTTTGAGAGATAAATGTGATTTTCAAATCAGTTGAATATGTCTATCTGGAGCAAAGAGAGCCAATCTCCACCTTGAAACACATAAGTTCAGAAGTATTGCTTTCAAATACTAACACAATTTTCAAAAGGAAACAATGTGCTACATACTCCTGATTCTTACACAGATTTTTTTTTTTGACCGATCTATGCGTTTCTTCAACTTAGCAGCAGAAGTCTATTTAGGAGCAACATGAGAGTTTCTCCACCTTGAAAACTATGATTTGTAGGAAGTTTTCCTTTCAAAACCTAACTGTATTCTAACAGGGAAACAATGTGCAAGAAGATCATGCTTCTAACACAGATGGTTCTCTTTTGAGACGTACATGAATTTCTTCAACTTAGCAGAATATGCATATTTAGAACCAAATGAGCCTTTCTCAACTTTGAAAACTATGATTCCCAGGAAGTATTCCCTTCAAACACTAATTCTCACTGAGAAACTATGTGCTAAATGTTGCATATTCTAACATAGATTGTTTCCTTTGTAGAAATGCATGTGTTTCTTCAACTCAGCTGAATAGTCCTATCGGAGCAAAGAGAGACTATCTCTACCTAGAAACTATGATGTTCAAGGGATACTCATTTCAAAAACTAACTCAGTTCTCACAGGAAAGCAATGTGCTAGATGCTCCTGTGTCTAACACAGATTGTTTTCTTTCGAGAGATACATGTGTTTCTTCAACTTAGCTGGATAGGCTTTTTCATAGGAAATAGAAACAAAAAGAGACTTTTCCCACTTTAAATTATATGATTTGCAGGACGTTCTCTATTAAAAATTAACTCCATCCTCCCAAGGAATGAATGTGCTGCGTGCTCCTGGTTCTAGCAGAGATGGTTTTCATTTGAAGGATACAGATGTTTCTTCAACTTAGCTGAATAGAGCTGTTTGGAGAAAAAAGAGCCTATCTCCACCATGAAAAATATGATTTACAGGAAGTATTTCTTTCAAAAACTAACTAAATTCTCAAAAGGATACAATGTGCTAAATGCTGCAGCTTCTAACATAGATGGTTTTCTTGGGAGAGATACATGTGTTTCCTCACCTCAGCTTGATAACCATATATGTAGCAAACCAAGCTCAAATCCACCTGAACCAGCTAAGGTGCAGGATTTATTTCTTTCAAAAATGACCCGAATTCTCCCAGGGAAATTATCTGCGAGATGCTCCTGCTGCTACCACAGATGGTTTTCTTTCAAGAGATTCATGTGTTTCTTCAACTCAGCTTAATAGGCCATTTGAAGCAACAGGAGCCATAATCCTCTTTGAAAACTATGATTTGCAAGAGGATTCCCTTCAAAAACTAATGCAATACTCAATGGGAAAAAATGTGCTAGATGATCCTCCTTCTGACAGACATAGTTCTCCTTTGAAAGATATATGTGTTTCTTCAACTTAGCTGAAATGACCTATTTGCAGCAAAAAGAGCCAATCTCAACCTTGAAAAGTGTGATTTACAGTAAGTATTCCTTTCAAGAACTAACTCATTTCTCCATGGATACAATGTGCTAGATGCTGCATCGTCAACATAGATGGTTTTCTTTTGAGAGATACAAGTGTTTCTTCAACTCCAATGGATAACCATATATGTAGCAGGCAGAACACATCTCTACCTGAAACCGCTAAGTTGCAGGACCTATTGCTTTCAAAAACTACCTGAATTCTCACAGGGAAAATACCTGTGAGATGCTCCTGCTATTGACACAGATGATTTTCTTTCAAGAGATACATGTGTTTGAACAATTCAGCTAAAGAGGCCTGATTGGATCAACATGAGCCATAATCCACACTTTACACTATGATTAGGAAGAGTATTCCTATTAAAACTGATTCAGTACTGACAGGAAAACAATGCGCTACTTCCTTGTGCTTCTGACAGACATGGTTCTCTTTCGAAAGATACTTGTGATTCTCCAACTTAGCAGAATAGGCCTATCTCCACCTTCAAACACCCAAGTTGCAAGAAGCATTCATATGAAAGCCTATGTTGACTCTCCCAGGGATTAATGTGGTATATTTCATAGCTTCTAACATAGATGGTTGTCTTTGAGGGATACATGTGTTTTTTCAACTCAGGTAATTAGGTCATTTGAAGCAACAGGAGCCATAATCCTCCTTGAAAATGATGATTGGCAAGAGTATTCCTTTCACAAACTAACTCAAAACTCACGGGGATACAATGTACGTGATGCTCCTGTTTCTGTCAAACATAGTTCTCTTTCAAAACATACTTGTGTTGCTTCAACTTAGCAGAATAGGCCTATTTGTAACAAACTGAGCCAATCTCTACCTTGAAACACTGAAGTTGCAGGAAGTATTCATTTCAGGTCCTATATTGATTTTCACAGGGAAACAATGTGCTAGATGCTGCACCTTTGAATATAGATGGTTTTCTTTTGAGAAATACATGTGTTTCTTCAACTCAGCTGAATAGCCGTATTTCAAGTAAACAGTGCCTATCTCCAACTTCAAACACCTAAGTTGGAGGAAATATTCCTTTCCAAACATAAATTGATTGTCACATGGAAACAATGTGCTAGATGCCAAGCTTCTAACATACATGGTTTCCTATGAGGGATACTTAGGTTTCTTCAACTTAGCTGAATTAGCATTTCTCAAAAAAAAAGGAGAGTTTTACCACCTTTAGTACTATGATTTGCAGGACTTATTCTATAAAAAAGTAACTCAATTCCCACAGCGAAATTATGTGCTAGATGCATCTGCTTCTACCACAGATGGTTTTCTATATAGAGATAAATGTGTTCCTTCACTCTGCAGAACATTCATCATTGAAGCAACATGAACCATAACCCACCTTGATTCTACGATTCTCAAGAAATATTCCTTTCAAAAACTAACTCCATTCTCATAGGGAAGCAATGTGCTAGATGATCCTGTGTCTAATACAGATGGTTTTCTTTCGAGAGATAGATGTGTTTCTTCAACTTAGCTGAATCAGCTTTTTCATAGTAAGTAGGAAAAAAAGGAGACTTTTCCTACCTTAAATACCATGATTTTAAGGATGTACTCTATTAAAAACTAACTCAGTCCTCAAGGGAAATAATGTGCTACATGCTCCTTGTTCTAACAGAGATGGTTTTCTTTTGAAAGATACATGTGTTTCTTCAACTTAGCTGAAATGACCTATTTGCAGCAAAAAGAGCCAATCTCCACTTTGAAAAGTGTGATGTACAGTAAGTATTCCTTTCAAAAACTAACTCAATTCTCCAAGGATACAATGTGCTAGATGCTGCATCTTCAACATAGATGGTTTTCTTTGGAGAGATACAAGTGTTTCTTCGACTCCATTGGATAACCATATATGTAGCAGGCACAACACATCTCCACCTTGAAACACCCAAGTTGCAGGAAGTATTCATTTCAAAACCTATGTTGATTCTCACAGGGAAACAATGTTCTAGATGCCACAGCTTCTAACATAGATGGTTTTCTTTGAGGGATACATGTGTTTTTTTCAACTCATCTGAATAGGTCTACTTTGAGCAAAAAGAGCCTATTGCCTCCTTGAAAACTCTGATTTGCAGGAAGTATTACTTTCAAAAACTAACTCAATTCTCACAGGGAGTTATTGTTCTTGATCCTGATGCATGTAACACAGATTGTTGTCTTTAGAGAGAAACGTGTTTCTTCAACTAACTGAAGAGGCCTATTGAGAACAAAATGAGCCTTTCCCCACTGTGAAAACTGTGATTTGCAGAAAGTATTCCTTACAAACACTAACTAATTCTCACTGGGAAACCATGTGGTAATTTCTGCTTATTCTAACATAGATTATTGCCTTTGCCGAAATGCATGTGTTTCTTCAACTCAGCTGAATAGACTTATTTGCAGCAAAGAGAGGCTATCTCCACCTTGAAAACTATGATTTGCAGGAAATATTCCTGTCAGAAACTATCTCAATTCTCACAGGGAAACAATGTGCTAGATGCTCCTGCATCTTCCATGGATGGTTTTCTATATAGAGATAGAAGTCTTTCTTTACTCAGCTGAATATGCCTTATTGGAGCAGCATGAGCCATAATCCACCTTGAATTTATGACTGTCAAGAAATATTCCTTTCAAGAACTAACTGAGTTCTCATAGGGAAGCAATGTGCTATATTCTCCTCCATCTAGCACAGATGGTTTTCTTTCAAGAGATGCATGTGTTTCTTCAACTTAGCTGGATAGGCTTTTTCATAGGAAATAGGAACAAAAGGAGACTTTTCCCACTTTAAATACTGTGATTTGTAGGACCTTCTCTATTAAAACCTAACTCAATCCTCACAGGGAATGAATGTGTTACATGCTCTTGGTTCTAGTAGAGATGGTTTAATTCTGAAAGATAAATGTGTCCTTCAACTTTGATGAAAAGACCAGTTTGAGCAAAAAGAGCCTATCTCCACCATGAAAAGTATATTTTACAGGAAGTATTCCTTTCAAAAACTAACTGAATTCTCAACAGGATAAAATGCGTTAAATACTGCAGCTTCTAACATAGATGGTTTTCTTTGGAGAGATACATGTGTTTCCTCAACTCAGCTGGCTAACCATATATGTAGCAAATCAAGCCCAAATCCACCTGAAACAGCTAAGGTGTAGGAAGTATTTCTTTCAAAAACAACCTGAATTCTTACTGGGACATTACCTG
Source organism: Castor canadensis (assembly GCF_047511655.1). Lineage (NCBI taxonomy): Eukaryota > Metazoa > Chordata > Mammalia > Rodentia > Castoridae > Castor > Castor canadensis. The sequence continues at coordinate 82,258,531 of NC_133392.1, forward strand.
TGAGATGCTCCTCGTGCTAACACAGATGGTTATCTTTCGAGAGTTTCATATGTTTCTTCAACTCACCTGAGGAGGCCATTTTAAGCAAGAGGAGCTACAATCCTTCTTAAAAACTATGATTTGCAAGAGTATTCCTTTCAAAAGCTAACTCAATTCTCACTGGGAATCAATGTGCTAGATGTTTCTGCTTCTATCATAGACAGTTTTCTACATAGTGATAGAAGTCTTTCTTCACTCAGCTGAATAGGCTTTATTGGAGCAGCATGAGCCATAATCCACCTTGAAGCTATGATTACCAAGAAATATTCCTTTCAAAAACTAACTCCATTCTCACAGGGAAGCAATGTGCTAGATGATTCTGCGTCTAACACAGATGGATTTCTTTTGAGAGAAAAATGTGTTTCGTCAACTTAGCTGAATTGGCTTTTTCGTTGGAAATAGGAATAAAAGGACACTTTTCCCACATTGAATACTATGATTTGTATGACATACTCTATTAAAACTAACACAATCCTCACAGAGAAACAATGTGTGACACACTCCTGCTTCTAACAGTCACTGTTATCTTTTGAAAGATAAATGTGATTCTTCAACTTAGCTGGATAGACCTATTTGATGTAAAAAAGAGCCTATCTACTCCTTGAAAAGTATGGTTTGCAAGAAGGATTTCTTTCAAAAACTAACTCAAGAGGGTACAATGTGATAGATGCTGCAGATTCTAACATAGATGTTGGCTTTGTAGAGTTGCATGTGTTTCTTCACCTCAGCCTAATAGGCCTATTTGGAGCAAAGAAAGGGTATCTCCACCTTGAAAACTATGATTTTCAGGAAGTATTTCTTTCAGAACCTAACTCAAATCTCACAAGGAAACAATGTGCTAGATGCCCTTCTTCTAACATAGATGGTTTTCTCTATAGAGATAGATTTGTTCCTTCACTCAGCTGTATAGGTCTTATTGAAGCAACATGAGCCATAATCCACCTTGAAGCTATGAATTTTAAGAAATATTCCTTTCAAAAACTTACTCCATCCTCACAGGGAAACAATATGCTAGATGATCCTTCTTCTAATGCAGATGGTTTTCTTTCGAGAGATACATGTGTTTCTTCAACTTAGTTAAATAGGCCTTTTTGGAACAAATGGAGTTTTTTCCACCTTGAATACTGTTATTTGCAGGATGTACTCTATTAAATACTAACTCAATTCTCACTGGGAAATTATGTGCTACGTGCTCATTCTTCTAACACAGTCGGTTTTCTTTCAAAAGATATTTGTGTTTCTTCAACTTAGCTGAATAGACCTATTTGGAGCAACAAAAGCCTATTTCCTCCTTGAAAAGTGTGATTTGCAGGAAGTACTCCTTTCAAAAACTTACTCAATTCAAAAGGGGATACAATGTGCTAGGTGCTGCAGCTTCTAACAGAGATTGTTCTCTTTGGAGAGATATATGTGTTTCTTCAACTTAGTTCAGGAGTCGTATTTGGAGCAAACAGCGATTACCTCCACCTTGAAACACCTAAGATGAAGAAAGTACTCCTTTCAAGAACTGATTCAATTCTCTGAGGGAAGCACTGTGTTAGATGCTCCTGCTTCTAGCAAAGATGGTTTTCTTCATAGAGATTTATGTGTTTCTTTAATTAACTCAGTAGGCCTATTTGGAGCAAACACACCCTATCTCCACCTTGAAACGTCCAAGCTGCAGGAAGTATTCTTTACAAAACCTAAACCAATTCTCACAGGGAAACTATGTACTACTGATGCAGATTCAAACATTGATTATTTTCTTTTGAGAGATACATGTGTTTCTTCAACTCAGTTGAAAAGACATATTTGGCACAAGCAGTGCCTATACCCACCTTGAAATAACCAAGTTGCAGGAAGTATTCATATCAAAATCTATGTTGAGTCTCATAGGGATACAATGTGGTATACTTCACAGCTTCTAACATAGATGGTTGTCTTTGAGGGATACATGTGTTTTTTCAACTCATCTGAATAGGCCTGCTTTGAGCAAACAGAGACTATCGCCACCTTGAAAACTATGATTTGCAGGAGCTATTACTTTCAAAACTAACTCAATTCTCACAGGGAAGTACTGTTTTTGATCCTGCTGCTTGTAACACAGATGGTTGTGTTTGGAGAGAAACATGTGTTTCTTCAACTAACTGAAGAGGCCTATTGAGAACAAAATGAGCCTTTCTCCACTGTGAAAACTGTGATTTGCAGGAAGCATTCCTTTCAAAAATTAATTCATTTCCCACAGGGAAACAAAGCCCTAGAGGCTCCTGATTCTAACACAAATGGTTTTCTTTTGAGAGATAAATGTGATTTTCAAATCAGTTGAATATGTCTATCTGGAGCAAAGAGAGCCAATCTCCACCTTGAAACACATAAGTTCAGAAGTATTGCTTTCAAATACTAACACAATTTTCAAAAGGAAACAATGTGCTACATGCTCCTGATTCTTACACAGATTTTTTTTTTTGACCGATCTATGCGTTTCTTCAACTTAGCAGCAGAAGTCTATTTAGGAGCAACATGAGAGTTTCTCCACCTTGAAAACTATGATTTGTAGGAAGTTTTCCTTTCAAAACCTAACTGTATTCTAACAGGGAAACAATGTGCAAGAAGATCATGCTTCTAACACAGATGGTTCTCTTTTGAGACGTACATGAATTTCTTCAACTTAGCAGAATATGCATATTTAGAACCAAATGAGCCTTTCTCAACTTTGAAAACTATGATTCCCAGGAAGTATTCCCTTCAAACACTAATTCTCACTGAGAAACCATGTGCTAAATGTTGCATATTCTAACATAGATTGTTTCCTTTGTAGAAATGCATGTGTTTCTTCAACTCAGCTGAATAGTCCTATCGGAGCAAAGAGAGACTATCTCTACCTAGAAACTATGATGTTCAAGGGATACTCATTTCAAAAACTAACTCAGTTCTCACAGGAAAGCAATGTGCTAGATGCTCCTGTGTCTAACACAGATTGTTTTCTTTCGAGAGATACATGTGTTTCTTCAACTTAGCTGGATAGGCTTTTTCATAGGAAATAGAAACAAAAAGAGACTTTTCCCACTTTAAATTATATGATTTGCAGGACGTTCTCTATTAAAAATTAACTCCATCCTCCCAAGGAATGAATGTGCTGCGTGCTCCTGGTTCTAGCAGAGATGGTTTTCATTTGAAGGATACAGATGTTTCTTCAACTTAGCTGAATAGAGCTGTTTGGAGAAAAAAGAGCCTATCTCCACCATGAAAAATATGATTTACAGGAAGTATTTCTTTCAAAAACTAACTAAATTCTCAAAAGGATACAATGTGCTAAATGCTGCAGCTTCTAACATAGATGGTTTTCTTGGGAGAGATACATGTGTTTCCTCACCTCAGCTTGATAACCATATATGTAGCAAACCAAGCTCAAATCCACCTGAACCAGCTAAGGTGCAGGATTTATTTCTTTCAAAAATGACCCGAATTCTCCCAGGGAAATTATCTGCGAGATGCTCCTGCTGCTACCACAGATGGTTTTCTTTCAAGAGATTCATGTGTTTCTTCAACTCAGCTTAATAGGCCATTTGAAGCAACAGGAGCCATAATCCTCTTTGAAAACTATGATTTGCAAGAGGATTCCCTTCAAAAACTAATGCAATACTCAATGGGAAAAAATGTGCTAGATGATCCTCCTTCTGACAGACATAGTTCTCCTTTGAAAGATATATGTGTTTCTTCAACTTAGCTGAAATGACCTATTTGCAGCAAAAAGAGCCAATCTCAACCTTGAAAAGTGTGATTTACAGTAAGTATTCCTTTCAAGAACTAACTCATTTCTCCATGGATACAATGTGCTAGATGCTGCATCGTCAACATAGATGGTTTTCTTTTGAGAGATACAAGTGTTTCTTCAACTCCAATGGATAACCATATATGTAGCAGGCAGAACACATCTCTACCTGAAACCGCTAAGTTGCAGGACCTATTGCTTTCAAAAACTACCTGAATTCTCACAGGGAAAATACCTGTGAGATGCTCCTGCTATTGACACAGATGATTTTCTTTCAAGAGATACATGTGTTTGAACAATTCAGCTAAAGAGGCCTGATTGGATCAACATGAGCCATAATCCACACTTTACACTATGATTAGGAAGAGTATTCCTATTAAAACTGATTCAGTACTGACAGGAAAACAATGCGCTACTTCCTTGTGCTTCTGACAGACATGGTTCTCTTTCGAAAGATACTTGTGATTCTCCAACTTAGCAGAATAGGCCTATCTCCACCTTCAAACACCCAAGTTGCAAGAAGCATTCATATGAAAGCCTATGTTGACTCTCCCAGGGATTAATGTGGTATATTTCATAGCTTCTAACATAGATGGTTGTCTTTGAGGGATACATGTGTTTTTTCAACTCAGGTAATTAGGTCATTTGAAGCAACAGGAGCCATAATCCTCCTTGAAAATGATGATTGGCAAGAGTATTCCTTTCACAAACTAACTCAAAACTCACGGGGATACAATGTACGTGATGCTCCTGTTTCTGTCAAACATAGTTCTCTTTCAAAACATACTTGTGCTGCTTCAACTTAGCAGAATAGGCCTATTTGTAACAAACTGAGCCAATCTCTACCTTGAAACACTGAAGTTGCAGGAAGTATTCATTTCAGGTCCTATATTGATTTTCACAGGGAAACAATGTGCTAGATGCTGCACCTTTGAATATAGATGGTTTTCTTTTGAGAAATACATGTGTTTCTTCAACTCAGCTGAATAGCCGTATTTCAAGTAAACAGTGCCTATCTCCAACTTCAAACACCTAAGTTGGAGGAAATATTCCTTTCCAAACATAAATTGATTGTCACATGGAAACAATGTGCTAGATGCCAAGCTTCTAACATACATGGTTTCCTATGAGGGATACTTAGGTTTCTTCAACTTAGCTGAATTAGCATTTCTCAAAAAAAAAGGAGAGTTTTACCACCTTTAGTACTATGATTTGCAGGACTTATTCTATAAAAAAGTAACTCAATTCCCACAGCGAAATTATGTGCTAGATGCATCTGCTTCTACCACAGATGGTTTTCTATATAGAGATAAATGTGTTCCTTCACTCTGCAGAACATTCATCATTGAAGCAACATGAACCATAACCCACCTTGATTCTACGATTCTCAAGAAATATTCCTTTCAAAAACTAACTCCATTCTCATAGGGAAGCAATGTGCTAGATGATCCTGTGTCTAATACAGATGGTTTTCTTTCGAGAGATAGATGTGTTTCTTCAACTTAGCTGAATCAGCTTTTTCATAGTAAGTAGGAAAAAAAGGAGACTTTTCCTACCTTAAATACCATGATTTTAAGGATGTACTCTATTAAAAACTAACTCAGTCCTCAAGGGAAATAATGTGCTACATGCTCCTTGTTCTAACAGAGATGGTTTTCTTTTGAAAGATACATGTGTTTCTTCAACTTAGCTGAAATGACCTATTTGCAGCAAAAAGAGCCAATCTCCACTTTGAAAAGTGTGATGTACAGTAAGTATTCCTTTCAAAAACTAACTCAATTCTCCAAGGATACAATGTGCTAGATGCTGCATCTTCAACATAGATGGTTTTCTTTGGAGAGATACAAGTGTTTCTTCGACTCCATTGGATAACCATATATGTAGCAGGCACAACACATCTCCACCTTGAAACACCCAAGTTGCAGGAAGTATTCATTTCAAAACCTATGTTGATTCTCACAGGGAAACAATGTTCTAGATGCCACAGCTTCTAACATAGATGGTTTTCTTTGAGGGATACATGTGTTTTTTTCAACTCATCTGAATAGGTCTACTTTGAGCAAAAAGAGCCTATTGCCTCCTTGAAAACTCTGATTTGCAGGAAGTATTACTTTCAAAAACTAACTCAATTCTCACAGGGAGTTATTGTTCTTGATCCTGATGCATGTAACACAGATTGTTGTCTTTAGAGAGAAACGTGTTTCTTCAACTAACTGAAGAGGCCTATTGAGAACAAAATGAGCCTTTCCCCACTGTGAAAACTGTGATTTGCAGAAAGTATTCCTTACAAACACTAACTAATTCTCACTGGGAAACCATGTGGTAATTTCTGCTTATTCTAACATAGATTATTGCCTTTGCCGAAATGCATGTGTTTCTTCAACTCAGCTGAATAGACTTATTTGCAGCAAAGAGAGGCTATCTCCACCTTGAAAACTATGATTTGCAGGAAATATTCCTGTCAGAAACTATCTCAATTCTCACAGGGAAACAATGTGCTAGATGCTCCTGCATCTTCCATGGATGGTTTTCTATATAGAGATAGAAGTCTTTCTTTACTCAGCTGAATATGCCTTATTGGAGCAGCATGAGCCATAATCCACCTTGAATTTATGACTGTCAAGAAATATTCCTTTCAAGAACTAACTGAGTTCTCATAGGGAAGCAATGTGCTATATTCTCCTCCATCTAGCACAGATGGTTTTCTTTCAAGAGATGCATGTGTTTCTTCAACTTAGCTGGATAGGCTTTTTCATAGGAAATAGGAACAAAAGGAGACTTTTCCCACTTTAAATACTGTGATTTGTAGGACCTTCTCTATTAAAACCTAACTCAATCCTCACAGGGAATGAATGTGTTACATGCTCTTGGTTCTAGTAGAGATGGTTTAATTCTGAAAGATAAATGTGTCCTTCAACTTTGATGAAAAGACCAGTTTGAGCAAAAAGAGCCTATCTCCACCATGAAAAGTATATTTTACAGGAAGTATTCCTTTCAAAAACTAACTGAATTCTCAACAGGATAAAATGCGTTAAATACTGCAGCTTCTAACATAGATGGTTTTCTTTGGAGAGATACATGTGTTTCCTCAACTCAGCTGGCTAACCATATATGTAGCAAATCAAGCCCAAATCCACCTGAAACAGCTAAGGTGTAGGAAGTATTTCTTTCAAAAACAACCTGAATTCTTACTGGGACATTACCTGTGAGATGCTCCTCGTGCTAACACAGATGGTTATCTTTCGAGAGTTTCATATGTTTCTTCAACTCACCTGAGGAGGCCATTTTAAGCAAGAGGAGCTACAATCCTTCTTAAAAACTATGATTTGCAAGAGTATTCCTTTCAAAAGCTAACTCAATTCTCACTGGGAATCAATGTGCTAGATGTTTCTGCTTCTATCATAGACAGTTTTCTACATAGTGATAGAAGTCTTTCTTCACTCAGCTGAATAGGCTTTATTGGAGCAGCATGAGCCATAATCCACCTTGAAGCTATGATTACCAAGAAATATTCCTTTCAAAAACTAACTCCATTCTCACAGGGAAGCAATGTGCTAGATGATTCTGCGTCTAACACAGATGGATTTCTTTTGAGAGAAAAATGTGTTTCGTCAACTTAGCTGAATTGGCTTTTTCGTTGGAAATAGGAATAAAAGGACACTTTTCCCACATTGAATACTATGATTTGTATGACATACTCTATTAAAACTAACACAATCCTCACAGAGAAACAATGTGTGACACACTCCTGCTTCTAACAGTCACTGTTATCTTTTGAAAGATAAATGTGATTCTTCAACTTAGCTGGATAGACCTATTTGATGTAAAAAAGAGCCTATCTACTCCTTGAAAAGTATGGTTTGCAAGAAGGATTTCTTTCAAAAACTAACTCAAGAGGGTACAATGTGATAGATGCTGCAGATTCTAACATAGATGTTGGCTTTGTAGAGTTGCATGTGTTTCTTCACCTCAGCCTAATAGGCCTATTTGGAGCAAAGAAAGGGTATCTCCACCTTGAAAACTATGATTTTCAGGAAGTATTTCTTTCAGAACCTAACTCAAATCTCACAAGGAAACAATGTGCTAGATGCCCTTCTTCTAACATAGATGGTTTTCTCTATAGAGATAGATTTGTTCCTTCACTCAGCTGTATAGGTCTTATTGAAGCAACATGAGCCATAATCCACCTTGAAGCTATGAATTTTAAGAAATATTCCTTTCAAAAACTTACTCCATCCTCACAGGGAAACAATATGCTAGATGATCCTTCTTCTAATGCAGATGGTTTTCTTTCGAGAGATACATGTGTTTCTTCAACTTAGTTAAATAGGCCTTTTTGGAACAAATGGAGTTTTTTCCACCTTGAATACTGTTATTTGCAGGATGTACTCTATTAAATACTAACTCAATTCTCACTGGGAAATTATGTGCTACGTGCTCATTCTTCTAACACAGTCGGTTTTCTTTCAAAAGATATTTGTGTTTCTTCAACTTAGCTGAATAGACCTATTTGGAGCAACAAAAGCCTATTTCCTCCTTGAAAAGTGTGATTTGCAGGAAGTACTCCTTTCAAAAACTTACTCAATTCAAAAGGGGATACAATGTGCTAGGTGCTGCAGCTTCTAACAGAGATTGTTCTCTTTGGAGAGATATATGTGTTTCTTCAACTTAGTTCAGGAGTCGTATTTGGAGCAAACAGCGATTACCTCCACCTTGAAACACCTAAGATGAAGAAAGTACTCCTTTCAAGAACTGATTCAATTCTCTGAGGGAAGCACTGTGTTAGATGCTCCTGCTTCTAGCAAAGATGGTTTTCTTCATAGAGATTTATGTGTTTCTTTAATTAACTCAGTAGGCCTATTTGGAGCAAACACACCCTATCTCCACCTTGAAACGTCCAAGCTGCAGGAAGTATTCTTTACAAAACCTAAACCAATTCTCACAGGGAAACTATGTACTACTGATGCAGATTCAAACATTGATTATTTTCTTTTGAGAGATACATGTGTTTCTTCAACTCAGTTGAAAAGACATATTTGGCACAAGCAGTGCCTATACCCACCTTGAAATAACCAAGTTGCAGGAAGTATTCATATCAAAATCTATGTTGAGTCTCATAGGGATACAATGTGGTATACTTCACAGCTTCTAACATAGATGGTTGTCTTTGAGGGATACATGTGTTTTTTCAACTCATCTGAATAGGCCTGCTTTGAGCAAACAGAGACTATCGCCACCTTGAAAACTATGATTTGCAGGAGCTATTACTTTCAAAACTAACTCAATTCTCACAGGGAAGTACTGTTTTTGATCCTGCTGCTTGTAACACAGATGGTTGTGTTTGGAGAGAAACATGTGTTTCTTCAACTAACTGAAGAGGCCTATTGAGAACAAAATGAGCCTTTCTCCACTGTGAAAACTGTGATTTGCAGGAAGCATTCCTTTCAAAAATTAATTCATTTCCCACAGGGAAACAAAGCCCTAGAGGCTCCTGATTCTAACACAAATGGTTTTCTTTTGAGAGATAAATGTGATTTTCAAATCAGTTGAATATGTCTATCTGGAGCAAAGAGAGCCAATCTCCACCTTGAAACACATAAGTTCAGAAGTATTGCTTTCAAATACTAACACAATTTTCAAAAGGAAACAATGTGCTACATGCTCCTGATTCTTACACAGATTTTTTTTTTTGACCGATCTATGCGTTTCTTCAACTTAGCAGCAGAAGTCTATTTAGGAGCAACATGAGAGTTTCTCCACCTTGAAAACTATGATTTGTAGGAAGTTTTCCTTTCAAAACCTAACTGTATTCTAACAGGGAAACAATGTGCAAGAAGATCATGCTTCTAACACAGATGGTTCTCTTTTGAGACGTACATGAATTTCTTCAACTTAGCAGAATATGCATATTTAGAACCAAATGAGCCTTTCTCAACTTTGAAAACTATGATTCCCAGGAAGTATTCCCTTCAAACACTAATTCTCACTGAGAAACCATGTGCTAAATGTTGCATATTCTAACATAGATTGTTTCCTTTGTAGAAATGCATGTGTTTCTTCAACTCAGCTGAATAGTCCTATCGGAGCAAAGAGAGACTATCTCTACCTAGAAACTATGATGTTCAAGGGATACTCATTTCAAAAACTAACTCAGTTCTCACAGGAAAGCAATGTGCTAGATGCTCCTGTGTCTAACACAGATTGTTTTCTTTCGAGAGATACATGTGTTTCTTCAACTTAGCTGGATAGGCTTTTTCATAGGAAATAGAAACAAAAAGAGACTTTTCCCACTTTAAATTATATGATTTGCAGGACGTTCTCTATTAAAAATTAACTCCATCCTCCCAAGGAATGAATGTGCTGCGTGCTCCTGGTTCTAGCAGAGATGGTTTTCATTTGAAGGATACAGATGTTTCTTCAACTTAGCTGAATAGAGCTGTTTGGAGAAAAAAGAGCCTATCTCCACCATGAAAAATATGATTTACAGGAAGTATTTCTTTCAAAAACTAACTAAATTCTCAAAAGGATACAATGTGCTAAATGCTGCAGCTTCTAACATAGATGGTTTTCTTGGGAGAGATACATGTGTTTCCTCACCTCAGCTTGATAACCATATATGTAGCAAACCAAGCTCAAATCCACCTGAACCAGCTAAGGTGCAGGATTTATTTCTTTCAAAAATGACCCGAATTCTCCCAGGGAAATTATCTGCGAGATGCTCCTGCTGCTACCACAGATGGTTTTCTTTCAAGAGATTCATGTGTTTCTTCAACTCAGCTTAATAGGCCATTTGAAGCAACAGGAGCCATAATCCTCTTTGAAAACTATGATTTGCAAGAGGATTCCCTTCAAAAACTAATGCAATACTCAATGGGAAAAAATGTGCTAGATGATCCTCCTTCTGACAGACATAGTTCTCCTTTGAAAGATATATGTGTTTCTTCAACTTAGCTGAAATGACCTATTTGCAGCAAAAAGAGCCAATCTCAACCTTGAAAAGTGTGATTTACAGTAAGTATTCCTTTCAAGAACTAACTCATTTCTCCATGGATACAATGTGCTAGATGCTGCATCGTCAACATAGATGGTTTTCTTTTGAGAGATACAAGTGTTTCTTCAACTCCAATGGATAACCATATATGTAGCAGGCAGAACACATCTCTACCTGAAACCGCTAAGTTGCAGGACCTATTGCTTTCAAAAACTACCTGAATTCTCACAGGGAAAATACCTGTGAGATGCTCCTGCTATTGACACAGATGATTTTCTTTCAAGAGATACATGTGTTTGAACAATTCAGCTAAAGAGGCCTGATTGGATCAACATGAGCCATAATCCACACTTTACACTATGATTAGGAAGAGTATTCCTATTAAAACTGATTCAGTACTGACAGGAAAACAATGCGCTACTTCCTTGTGCTTCTGACAGACATGGTTCTCTTTCGAAAGATACTTGTGATTCTCCAACTTAGCAGAATAGGCCTATCTCCACCTTCAAACACCCAAGTTGCAAGAAGCATTCATATGAAAGCCTATGTTGACTCTCCCAGGGATTAATGTGGTATATTTCATAGCTTCTAACATAGATGGTTGTCTTTGAGGGATACATGTGTTTTTTCAACTCAGGTAATTAGGTCATTTGAAGCAACAGGAGCCATAATCCTCCTTGAAAATGATGATTGGCAAGAGTATTCCTTTCACAAACTAACTCAAAACTCACGGGGATACAATGTACGTGATGCTCCTGTTTCTGTCAAACATAGTTCTCTTTCAAAACATACTTGTGCTGCTTCAACTTAGCAGAATAGGCCTATTTGTAACAAACTGAGCCAATCTCTACCTTGAAACACTGAAGTTGCAGGAAGTATTCATTTCAGGTCCTATATTGATTTTCACAGGGAAACAATGTGCTAGATGCTGCACCTTTGGATATAGATGGTTTTCTTTTGAGAAATACATGTGTTTCTTCAACTCAGCTGAATAGCCGTATTTCAAGTAAACAGTGCCTATCTCCAACTTCAAACACCTAAGTTGGAGGAAATATTCCTTTCCAAACATAAATTGATTGTCACATGGAAACAATGTGCTAGATGCCAAGCTTCTAACATACATGGTTTCCTATGAGGGATACTTAGGTTTCTTCAACTTAGCTGAATTAGCATTTCTCAAAAAAAAGGAGAGTTTTACCACCTTTAGTACTATGATTTGCAGGACTTATTCTATAAAAAAGTAACTCAATTCCCACAGCGAAATTATGTGCTAGATGCATCTGCTTCTACCACAGATGGTTTTCTATATAGAGATAAATGTGTTCCTTCACTCTGCAGAACATTCATCATTGAAGCAACATGAACCATAACCCACCTTGATTCTACGATTCTCAAGAAATATTCCTTTCAAAAACTAACTCCATTCTCATAGGGAAGCAATGTGCTAGATGATCCTGTGTCTAATACAGATGGTTTTCTTTCGAGAGATAGATGTGTTTCTTCAACTTAGCTGAATCAGCTTTTTCATAGTAAGTAGGAAAAAAAGGAGACTTTTCCTACCTTAAATACCATGATTTTAAGGATGTACTCTATTAAAAACTAACTCAGTCCTCAAGGGAAATAATGTGCTACATGCTCCTTGTTCTAACAGAGATGGTTTTCTTTTGAAAGATACATGTGTTTCTTCAACTTAGCTGAAATGACCTATTTGCAGCAAAAAGAGCCAATCTCCACTTTGAAAAGTGTGATGTACAGTAAGTATTCCTTTCAAAAACTAACTCAATTCTCCAAGGATACAATGTGCTAGATGCTGCATCTTCAACATAGATGGTTTTCTTTGGAGAGATACAAGTGTTTCTTCGACTCCATTGGATAACCATATATGTAGCAGGCACAACACATCTCCACCTTGAAACACCCAAGTTGCAGGAAGTATTCATTTCAAAACCTATGTTGATTCTCACAGGGAAACAATGTTCTAGATGCCACAGCTTCTAACATAGATGGTTTTCTTTGAGGGATACATGTGTTTTTTTCAACTCATCTGAATAGGTCTACTTTGAGCAAAAAGAGCCTATTGCCTCCTTGAAAACTCTGATTTGCAGGAAGTATTACTTTCAAAAACTAACTCAATTCTCACAGGGAGTTATTGTTCTTGATCCTGATGCATGTAACACAGATTGTTGTCTTTAGAGAGAAACGTGTTTCTTCAACTAACTGAAGAGGCCTATTGAGAACAAAATGAGCCTTTCCCCACTGTGAAAACTGTGATTTGCAGAAAGTATTCCTTACAAACACTAACTAATTCTCACTGGGAAACCATGTGGTAATTTCTGCTTATTCTAACATAGATTATTTCCTTTGCCGAAATGCATGTGTTTCTTCAACTCAGCTGAATAGACTTATTTGCAGCAAAGAGAGGCTATCTCCACCTTGAAAACTATGATTTGCAGGAAATATTCCTGTCAGAAACTATCTCAATTCTCACAGGGAAACAATGTGCTAGATGCTCCTGCATCTTCCATGGATGGTTTTCTATATAGAGATAGAAGTCTTTCTTTACTCAGCTGAATATGCCTTATTGGAGCAGCATGAGCCATAATCCACCTTGAATTTATGACTGTCAAGAAATATTCCTTTCAAGAACTAACTGAGTTCTCATAGGGAAGCAATGTGCTATATTCTCCTCCATCTAGCACAGATGGTTTTCTTTCAAGAGATGCATGTGTTTCTTCAACTTAGCTGGATAGGCTTTTTCATAGGAAATAGGAACAAAAGGAGACTTTTCCCACTTTAAATACTGTGATTTGTAGGACCTTCTCTATTAAAGCCTAACTCAATCCTCACAGGGAATGAATGTGTTACATGCTCTTGGTTCTAGTAGAGATGGTTTAATTCTGAAAGATAAATGTGTCCTTCAACTTTGATGAAAAGACCAGTTTGAGCAAAAAGAGCCTATCTCCACCATGAAAAGTATATTTTACAGGAAGTATTCCTTTCAAAAACTAACTGAATTCTCAACAGGATAAAATGCGTTAAATACTGCAGCTTCTAACATAGATGGTTTTCTTTGGAGAGATACATGTGTTTCCTCAACTCAGCTGGCTAACCATATATGTAGCAAATCAAGCCCAAATCCACCTGAAACAGCTAAGGTGTAGGAAGTATTTCTTTCAAAAACAACCTGAA